>NC_140189.1:11088368-11720868 GCF_965226575.1 Pagrus pagrus | reverse complement strand
ACTCACACTCCACTCACAAAGCAGACCATTAACTTACAACCTAAAATGGTACGGTTCGTCTTTGACCTGAAGATGAGCCAAAAGGTAAATGATGGTTTAAACAATAAATTATAATAGTATTAATAATAGCAAGAAGAAGAGGAAGACAAAGAATAGCATGCAGCAAGTTGTGTTAATTCAAGGATGTAATGGATGAAAAAAACAAATGGATCACATCTTCCTGTTTTTGATATGCACATGTTGACTCTGAGAGGCAAAAAATATCAGTTATCTGATGTCAGGTAAATCATATTTGCTCAAAGAGGCTGCTGGCTTGCATGAGGGACAACTCTCACTTTTTCTAAGCTGTAAAACATTTTGCTTTTGCTCTAAATATTACCACTTAACGTGAGGCTGTGTATATTGCCCTGCCAACCCACACATGAAACTCTCATCTGCAAGGTATTCTGGGAAACTGCAGTAACCGCAGACTGTAACAATCGACCAGATAGGTAGATATAGTGAATGAAAATATAAGAATATGTCATATATGGCTATTACCCTTGAAATCACAGTGTACTCTCTCTCTCTCTCACTCTCACACACACACACACACACACACACACACACACACATTCTCACTTCCTCTCGCATTCTTTCTTTCTCACACTTGCTCACACACTCAATTACGCAGCACTTGATCATCAAGGCTTCGCATATAACACCCTCTCAACGCCTTAACACTCATTCTCCATCACAAGAACACACGGGCACTACTTAATCATCACATACCACACACACACACTTATCGGCCTCTTATCATTTAGAGTGGTGTACTGCGGGTTGGAGTTGTGATATTAGTCTCATTAAAGCAGCCACTAATTACTGAGGCCTGAGAGACAACAGAGGAAATAATAAGAGGAAGTCTGGATGTGAGTTCCATGGAGACTCTGGTGCAGCTTTCTGCACTGGAGTGGCAGCTGGTGTAGAGGCTCTCATTACACACACACACACACACACACACACACACACACACACATACACACACGCGCAAGGACAAACACACAAACATGCACAAGGAAATAGCAGCTTACGCACATCCACATCCACTCCAACCTGGACTCCACCATGAATGCTAACACACACAGTTATTCACTCACAGGTTGCACAGCGACTGATACAGTAGGAAGTATGGAAGCTAACACACATTTATTCATGCACATGTACACTAAGTGAAAGCACATACAACCTGCACAGACACAGCCATGCATGCACACATTAATGCACATACTTGAAGCAACTTACTGTAACACCAACCACACAAACACCCATAGATATATGGTAGTTTACACGCATTCATGTCCACACATGAAATCTGTGAAAGACACGCACTTCACTTGCATGCATACACACATATTTATGTACACACAAGCATACGTAGCATGGTTACACACAAAGAAACACACATAGTAGAAAAACTGACACATACACAAACAAACATGCAGAGATGTATAGTAGCTTACCAGCCCCTTCTCATTCCCAGGTGGTAAAATACCAAGGTTTTGTCATGCCCCTCTACATCTCATACTGACGTTTGGGGTCTCCTTTTTGTCTGTATGAGGTGCGCCGCGCTTTCAACTAAAACCCAGATTCCAAAAAGTCGGGATGCTGTGTAAAACATAAATAAAACATTTACTGCTGGTGAAAACCCAGCATTTCCTGATTGTGCTGCTTCATAAGAAAAGATTTTACATAACTAAATAATGGAGAGTGTTATTGTGAAGAATCTATAGGAAATTAAACTTAATTAATGGAGCTTTGTCAGTGGCTTTTTTCAACAATACTGCGGGGAAGAGGAGTGTTTAGAGCCGCTCCTCTGACCACTACACAAGCCAAAGCACATGATCAGTTAAAGACTCTCCTTCATGCAGGTAGCACTGTTGTAATGGAAGTGCAAATCTCTGCCACGCTAGGCTGATGTGCCAAGTCAAACCGAGCAGCTGTAATGGAAACACGCCAAAAGTGTGCGTAGGGAGGAGGTCAGGGTGGATGGATGGGTCAAACACAGGACTTTCTGCCTGGAGACTACTGTTCATGTCCCATGTGCAACCAAAAGCAGAGCATGTCCTCATCAGACGAACAACCTTAAGTTGACAATGAAAGGAGCTTATTACGACTCATATTTATGTTTGTTGTTAGGAGGCGACTTCTAGTGGCTGTAGTAATTATCACAGCTGCAAAGGAGGAAGTGAGGAGAAGCAGTTTAAAGAGGGAAAATCTGTAAAGGCAGGAGGTCGGGAATGGACAGCACAGGAGCACAGGACCTTCATTCAGGAGACAGCTGTTCATGTCCACAGTGAGTTTTTTGAACTTATTAACATACTGAAAGTTATGTCACATACATAATGTAACAGTTACTCAGGTAACATACCGTAGGTACATTTGTAATGAAGTAACATAAATAATGTAGTGATTTTAACTAGTGGTGGGACTTAATCTAATTAATTAGAGGCTTTGTAATTAATTAATCTCAATTAATCACATTTCAATATTTGACACGAGAAGCAACATTTTTCAATTTAAATGGATTTTGGTATATGACTGAATCAATGAATAGACACATAAATGAGCTTACGCTTGCTTTTCAGTGTTATAAAGCTGATGAATTTTGTTTGAAATTGTCTTTCTGCATGGCAGTTCATAAGTTGGGTCAGACGACGCTATCTGTAGCACCGCTTCTAGCCCCTGATCTTCTACCACCGAGAGTGGCCGACAGTCCACTGCAATCCACTTCACCAGTGCGTTTGTTAATTTGTCAGTCGTGGACTTACTTATTTTGGCTCTGAACCCTGTCATCTTGTCGAGTGTGGATTGCCGACACTGCCTGCTCGAACTAGGAGCGTTGTCTGTGCTAGCTGCAACATATTTGGCATTGAGGTGGTAGCAGAGGCTGGAAGTGCTCCGGTGAAATTCTTTCTTGCACAATTTGCACACAACTGTGCTTTTATCCAGGTTTCCAATTTCCGCCCACCGAACCCAGCAACGACTTCTCATCGGTTTCCATTTCTCATGTTGTGTCCTGTGCATCAGTATTATGGGTTTGCCGAGAACTTGTGCAACGAGCAACGTTCCGCGCTGTTTGGAGTGCAAAAATAAATTGTGACTAAATGCGTTATTTTTTTTTGTTGCGTTATTTTTTCTGTAATTAATTAATCCTAATTAATGCAAAGTCCAGGTATTTTTTCTGTAATTAATTAATCGTATTTAACGCTATAAAGTCCCAGCCCTAATTTTAACTGAAACTACTACGTCTTCCTGAACTTAACGAAACAGTTTTCTTGCCTAAACCTAACCAAACTGCGAACATACGACAGAGGTCTGGTACATGTGTTGCTGTGGCACAGTGAGTCATGTTGTTTTGCACTGCATGAAAAGTGGGATTTTCGGCCCCGTAAACGCCCGGAAATCTCCCTTATTTCCGGCAGTTAACGACAATTTACAGGCTGTGAACGTGGCGTTCGTCTGTGCCGAAAATTGTCGGAAACGAACCATGACGTATGTGGAGCTCGCGGAGGTGCGAACGGCTCTAATTAGCATATGAATAGCAGCGAAACCACGCCTGGCCAGAGGATGTGTGGCCTGGCTTGAATTTCCTCACTCAGGATTGGATGAAACCACTACTTTTAAACACGAAAAATCAGTTGTGATTGGTTGGCAGATCTGTCACTATTGGTCACCCTGGGTCATTATGTAGCTTTATTAGCAGAAACACAAACACACAACTATGTACAATTCTGCCCACACAACAAACGGGAAGCTCAGGAGAAGGCCTATCCTACAGCACCGTGAAGTGTCTAGATAGGTACTTTACAAGTGTCCAGTAGCATACAAAATACAAGACATACATTACAAATTAACAGTAGCTACAGCAAACGGTAAACAGTGCAAATGGAGTGGAGTGGAAGTGAAACAGTGCAGTGCTGTCGCCTCGGAGCTGTAGGTAACTGGCAGCTTTCTGTCCGAATCTGGTCCATTTTGCAGACGTCTGTGGTGCGTTCACGTTGCCCTGTACTTGGGAATTGCCTCTAATCTCGGCTGCAGCGAGGCACAGAGCTCGGTCTTACTGTCTTACAGGCAGCTGGAAAACAATTAAAGGAGAGTGGTATTAACAAAAAAAAGTTAGTCACAGTAAAATTAAACAAGGAAGGAACAGGAACAAAACAGTAAAAGTTACTTACACACAGTGGCGTCACTATCAGCTTCATGTAAATCTGGACTTGCGGACATAGCTCCGAGCAAATAGGAGGTCATGGCCTTGTTATGAGACGAGGTTAGTCTGTGAAAACAAAATGAACGGTTAAGATCGGTATCTATTAACATATCTGTTTCCTTACACAGCAGAATGAAAGCATATTCTTCATATCTTACCCTTGCTCTGGTTCGTAGCGCTGTCCGGGCTGAAGAGAAACTCACGCAGCGCTATCCGGCCCCGTCAGGGTCTTTGTGTTTGCTGTCGGTCTCACAGCTCCACACAGGCTTTACACAGCAGGTTAGCTTGTCGCTAGCTTGTTAGCAAAGTCCATGCAAAAGCACTGCTAGCCGCTAGGTCCGAAGCTAACTTAAACTCCTCTCTGTCGTCTTGTGCCGAGTAGTCCACTCAAACGGACAGAACTCCATCACCAATAACGTTTTTATAAGAGTCCTGGTTGAACACTTTCACTCAAACTGGCGTAGATAGTAACTAAAAAGTTAATGTTTCCACTTTACAGTAGACAACCTGCATCTGTCGTCTTCCTCCGCTCATCTCTCTCACTCGTCTCCACCCACTTCCCCTTCACCTCAGTTCCTCCACCAACTGTCCTTTGACCTCAAAGGTGATCCAGGAATCAGAAAGGTCCCGAAAGTAACAAAGTCACAAAAGGTCCAAGGATAACAAAACCACAAAACATTTGTGCAACTCTCTTTCCTATTCTTACAGACATTTAACAAATATTATTACACAACCAATAATTAACATTTTAAATGCTGCATTCAGTAAACCTTTGTGGCAAAGCCTGATTAAAACTAATTGTTGAAACAAATTCTGTATCTTTTTTACATAACATTGGCCATTGCTAATGACATACACATTAATTAATCTACAATAATTTCATTAAAATAAATCAATTCAAGCTAAAATTTAAGAGTCTATAATTAGGCTATACTGAGCCTGATCTATTTACACCAGAGATTTTCTAATGAAGTTAATACCTTTTAAAAAAATGTCACCTGGAGTAAAACTCCCCCTGCTACCCTGATTTGCATGTGTATAGCTCACAGCATTTTCATTTACATGTTAAAGCCTCCCCTAGAATTCGGGGGAGGGGGGTCATGGACAACTGCCAAGCAAGGCCCGCGTCAATTTCTGACAATTCACGGCAGTTTTCAGTGTTGCCTGTAAATTGCCGTGTACAGCCGTAAACCTGAACTTCCACGTCAATTTACAGTGCTGCATACTGACGAAAATCCCACTTTTCATGCAGTGTTGGTAACCATGATATATGTTGTTTTGGGAGAAGCTGACAATCAACCAATCAGTCATTTGGGCATGATGGGCACTTCCCGACCACCAGCTTTACAAGACAAGCCAGCATTCACAGATGCAAGGCTCCACCTGATCATCAGGGGCGATAACCATCATACGCATTCATACACCAATGGAAAAGCCACCAGGTGTAATTTGGATTTGAGCATTTTGCTGAAGGACACTTTGACATGTAGACTGCAAGGGCCGGGAATCGAACCACCGAACTGTGATTGGTGGACAACAGCTCTATCTCTTGAGCCCAAGTCTATTTTCTGAAACCAAACCAAGTATGGTACCTAAAACACACTGTGACTGTTGCATAATGTTAACCACGTATTAGAATGATTGTCAATCGCATCACAAATTACACTAAACAAAACCTTGTGTGTCTGTCTGATATAGGGAGTGGCATGACAAAGACCTGGGTATGAGACTGTGTTAAGTTTACTCACATTCATGCACCAACATACACCACACAACAAAGCCTACATTAACAACACATAAACCAGCATAAACACATATTCATTAGCACACGTAGCATAGTTACACACGCACACACACACACACAGACACACACACCTCATTATCACACATAGATATGCACACACATTGTTCTTCTCCATTATTTTTCCTGCATAGAGGTGGCACATTATTGAGAGAGCTTCTCCAGACATGCACACACACACACACACACCGACACACGCACACTCACTCTGTACAGCGTCTGCTAATTATGAATAATAAAGCAGAGGTTTAAATAATTGCCATGGTGGTCCTTTGGTGCCTCTCCAGCAGCTAAGTGGGTCACACTTGATGGAGCGTTTCCTTCCGATCCGTCCAGTATTCAAACCCCCAATAATAGTGAGGAGGTCTGGGAATTCAGTGGCATGACATCCCACGGAATTTATCCAATAAAGGCAGGGAGTATTTTTGGCAGGAAGCAAAAGGTCCTCGAGCTTGGGAATTCTCCATGTGACATTTCCTATTGTGTGGGGGAGAGGAATCAGATTCCATTACATTTGAGGGCAGTCATCATCTTGGGAAAACGGTTGCACTGTCTCTCCAGTGTTATGTAGGGAATAATAGAAATGCAATGTTTTCTATCAATATATCCCCAACTGAAAACCAAATAATGGGACTGGGAATACTGGGAGTTCTTAGAAATCCTATGTTATATCCCCAGTATGCAACTGATTAGGCTCCAAATTATTCATTAACCTCGGATGCTAACATCACTGATTAGATCATGAGAATCTGGGAAGTCATCAGTGAGTTGTGTAGTCTTAAATGTATTTCCATGCCCTAATGGCTACATTGCATAATCGTATCTTTAAAATTCACAATAGATTTCCATAAAGTATATATTTGGAATCATCCATTACCCTTGTTTTTGAAGTCAGTAACACTGGCACAGGCTCAAGTCCCCATGGTGTATTTTAACTTCCAAGACATCCATATGTATGGAGTTAATTTGGAGTTAAACTCAGTAAATTTCCTTCATCATATTCCCTGTGCTGAAGGTGGGAAATATTTATAGATTTAAATGTAAGCCTTCAGTTCCTGGCAGTTGAATACCACATAATGAGTCAATTCACTGTAGTCACAGAGTATAATGTGCCACCATATTGCATGGGGATTAACGCATATTGAAGTTACCATTCCTTCCCAAGACAATATCAATTATTCCGTTAGTGGTAAAAAGACATACTGTACTATTCCATATATAGCCAGCTCTCTGAATGCTGCTCCTGTAATTCATGCATAATGTTCAGTGTATAATTATTTTGAAGTCCCCAATGTTCTCATTTCATGTTGGATTTTCTCCATGCTTAAACATGAAATTGTCATTTCATGTTCATAAAGGCACGAGCTTATATGTGATGACCAAAAGAAGAAAACGTAAGTGGACACTCAGTGGTTGTCATTGTTAAAGGGAGAATTTTGCACATGAATGAGTATGCTTCAGTTTCATTCTACCTATCACAAGGAGCATTACGTCTATGAAAGTAGTCATATAATGCTCCTACAGAGGGCTTTCTAAATGTAAGGACACATGCCTCTCGACTGAACTATTAATTGAGGCCTTGTTTCTCTGAGAGGTAAACATATTTTATAGCGTAATTGACCCTGTGACCCCATGTACCAGGAAACTCTCCCACCCTCCATCCAGTCTCCGATTTCCTATCTGGACAGAGGAACTTTATTTTTTTAAGAATAAAGACATCATTTTGGATTTAACCGTATGTCGTTGTCTGTGCAGGTTTGTTTTAATGTGGAGAACCAATGGAAACTGCTTCAGTTATGAGATTGAATAAATTGATCTGAAATTGATTAGAATTGATCCAAGTTAACCTTGTCCAGTCGAATTTGATTAATTCCCTCTGGATTAGTCAAAGAGATAAAATAACGGAGGTGGTGCCCTATTTACGAGTGCTTAATTAATCGCAAGTGATTAATAAATGACATTTATTAGTAGTGTTTCTCCTACATAAAGTTGGAAAAAATAATCCTAATGATGTCATCAGGTTATCTCTTTGTCTCCACACATGATTAATTTAACAGGAGGACTTTGCCACACTATGCAAAATCGACTTTTTACAGCTGTGTGCATTAACCAGGCAAAAACTGTCCAATCACAGATTGATTTCAAGTCGCATTACAGGAAGTGTAGGACCCAGTGTTTTGGAGCTGGACCCATACTCAGGACTGATAGTCAGGATATCTCAGCTTTTGAGGCATCAATTTTCAAGGTTTGATTAAAACACTCCTGTAGTCCTCCAACTGGAGGAACAATATTTAATTGAGTATCAGTATACTTACATTTGAATACCAAATAGACTTCTAGTCATAAGACCTACTAGTCAGTGTTGCTTCAAAGACATGATCCTTTAGAAAAAACCAGAGCAGTTAAACACAGGAATGAGAAAAGTATCACTACTAAAACACTCACTTAAGATTGATGAGAGAGTTCTGAAAAATTACCCAGAGTACCTAGAGCATGAAGCTTTTGACACTTGTTTTGTTTTTATGCTGTAAAACTTGACTCCATTACAATCCATTGCAGCCAGGATTATTTTTTTCAATGACCTACACGTCTTAAGTTTAATATTCAAAAATCAATTTGTCTCTAAATGTGCCTTTATTTTTCATTTTCATTTAAGTAGTCTCTTGAAAAAACATTTTTGACTTTGAGAGCTGTAGTTTGCCAAGAATAAAAAAAGTAACCCAGAGTCCACTTACAGCTTGTTAATGGATATTTCAACTGAATGTCACAGACCTTATCAACAAAATCAAGGTTGCATAGTTGTCATGGAATGAGTTGACACTTCAGTCATGTTATACTGTAACTATATTCTCTTGGTCGAGACAGTTCAATCTAATGTAATTGGTCACTATCAGATGACTCATTTGGCAACCATTCTGGCAATATTATGAGTGTGAACAATGAACAATAATAATAATAATAATAATAATAATAATAATAATAATTAACTTTATTTATATAGAAGCGTTCAAAACATTAGCCACAAATGCTTTATGCAACAAGGAATACAGTTGAAACAGTAAAAGAGAGCTACACAGTCCATTTATATGGAAAATAATGTCTAAGAGGCATGATAAAACATTCACTAAGTTGTCAGAATCATAAGGTACATAAAGCGGAGTATTGTCCATGAAAGTGAAAATTAATGTCACAGTTTCTGTTAAGATGACCCAAGGGAAGGACACGTTTCGCCAATTAATATAGAGAAACTTCAGTGAGGTAGGGGCGGGACCATTCTAATGCCGAGCCCTTAATGACATCACAATGTTCAAGACAGTAGATTTATTTTGAGTGGTCCACCATGTCCAAAACCAAAGCTAGGCTCAAGCAGGATTAAAACTGAGGAGTCTCTACAATTGCCAACTAGCAGAAATGATATTGAATATGGTGTAGTTTTAATTTGATAATAGGCCTTCTTATCTAGGAATATCATTTTTTAAATTGATTTTTTTGCATAGTTAGTGTATTCTATTATTATAGTTATAATAAACTCATGTCAAAGTGTTGTTGCTGCTGCAACAAATCAAATGTCAGTAAAAGGATCTTACCTCGTCTTATTGTTACTTTTTAAATTTCTTTTACCCGTACATGAAGATGGAACCGGAAAGGAATATTACTATCATTATATTTTGTATCTGATTAGTAGCAAGACTGAACAGCAGCTGCACTGATTCTGTCAGATGATAACTTTTCATGTATTATATCTCTCTAGTCTATGTTTCAGTTACAGGATGGACAGATAAATGAGGTATGCATGAGACATAATCAAAAGAGGACAAAGGAATGAAGATAAAAGGATGGAGAAGACATTGTGAAGCTGTGAATGGAGATGTTGAATCATGAAAGACCTAAAAGACAAGAAGGAAGTGTCCCAGTCTTGATTAGAGCTGTGGTCTCTGCCGCTGGCAGCCAATAAAGGTCAGGAAGCCACAGGGAGGCTTAGCCGCTAATGTCAGCCATTCACCTCAGAGATGAGTGTGTGTGTGTGCAGATTATATTTCACTACATGTATGTGCATGTGTGTGTGTGTACAATGGTATAAGTATGTGCCTATACGTGGGCGTGTGTTTCCACTATCTCCCATGTTCCTGAATAGGCAGAGCGGTGTGCAGGCAATAATAGGGATGAAGATAATAATAAGCTGACAGGGTTGGAAAAGGTTCATATTCATGTGTTCTGAGGGATGTCAAAGGCTGTCAAACGTGTGTGTGTGTGTGTGTGCACAGGCATGAGTGAGAGAGAGTGAATGAAGGAAGTTCCACTTCCTTGCACTCTGTAGATTGCAAGAATATGTCTACAGTCAGGTGCCATGTCTATGGTTATCAGTGGTGTGTAAATGTCCAAAGTGTGCATGTTCATGACTTTCCATATAAATGTCCATATTGTCTCTCTCCACAGGTTGTCACATGATTTTAATGGTGCCATTTGGAAAGTAAGAGCACCAGGTGAGATGTGCCTCAGACAAGTCCTTTTATTCACATTCTCTCCGACATTTAGAAAGGCCCACATACAGGTTATCGCATTTGGAAAAAATGATGAAGGGAAAGAAATGAAATAATTACAAGAGTGAAGTCTGAATATATAGCGGATGTATATAGCCAGCCCATTCTCGCTCCCAACGAAAATACAAATGTCAAATACAGCAGCCTGGTCAGTGGCTCTACACTTCTAAGTTTGACCTGTAGTAACCCTAACCCTCTAGTACAATAGTATAAAAGGTTGAATTGGTCTGGACCATCCAACCACCAGACTTTCCCTCTCGAGACCAGGGTTTGTGTCTCGTTAGTGACCAAAGACCCCAATTATCTAACCCTATAATCATAATTTTTCTGTTTATCAGAATCAGTGTGTTTTTTATTCAACTGTCGATAAAATATATTAATTTAAAAATGTGCTTCTTTGGCTCTGATGCAAAGTAACTTGTAACTCAAGTTTTCAAAAAATTGTAATGAGTAAAAAGTACAATGCTTGCCTCCAAACTGTAGTGGAGTAGAAGTATAAAGTAGAACAAAATGGAAATAAGTAAAGTAAAGTACAAGTACCTCACAATTGTACTTAAGTTCAGTACATGAGTAAATGTGCTTTGGTACATTCCATTACTGGTATTGGAAATAATTGTACTCCTGCCTTGTTCTCCTCAGCCTACACAGAAACATGCATTTAGAACTTCTCTCAGTAAAAACTGCTCAAGTTCACATACTAAACAAATAATTTAGTAATTGATTTTAAGTAGAGCTAAGCAGGACCTAATTGTAAAGCCTGTGAAAAACAGCAAGCCACCTCACAATACAATTCAGTCATCAATTTGTGCATCATGAATATATATTTAAAGATGATATTTAGTTACTCATATGTCATGCCAAATTAATCTTCTATCATTAACTCAACTTAAATGCATCTGATTAATTTCAATTTAATTCAACTTAGAATTTCTCATTTTAAGACATTTCACAGCTCATTAACATGAGTTTGTCTGACTGGAAGTCTTTTGAATTGACTTCTGATTGATTAGTCATGGCCTAAGGTAGAAGAAATGAGTTCTACAGATCTTGTTTCATGCATGTGTGGTTCAACTCTGAGTGATTATGCAGAAAGTTTGGATTTAATAACTTTTGTTGTATTTCTGTCTGTTCACCTGATACGACACCTTGAGACTGCTACCTTTTACCCAAGATGATGATGGCATTAATCGCCAGCTTCTACAAAGAAGGGATCCGTATGCTCCATGATCGCTGGACCAACAGGCTGGCCACATTGGCTGCTTGTGTGGTGTGTGGCGGCTATGTTGCTGAGCTGCTGCACTCACTTGCTTGTTTGTGTTCACACAGGCAGTGCTGCTGCTGCAGCGTGGCTCCTGTCTGCCCTATCCGTTTTTATGGAGTTTGCCTTTGATAATTATCAATGAATTACATGATTTTCCTTTACCCCTGTTGAAATAGCGAGAAAGCGGGAGGGGGGAAAGAAGGAAGGAGGGAGAGTGAAAAAGAGTGCTCAGGAAAAAAACTTCCCCTCAGCTGTTGTGTGTATTATTTTCATGCCTGTGACATATTCTAAATACAAACATTAAAACTGTAGTGAAATGCTGGTATGATGTCGATATGACTGCCTACACATTGTTTTCAGGTCTATTTTTGCAGATAACCGTGTTTACGTGTAAAAATAGGTGAGGCTCCGAAACTTGAGATGAAACGCAGTTGCAGCCTCGCTTGATACGCAAGTGAGCAGCGCTAGCGGCTCACGCATCCAGTGTGGCCAGCCTATGTTTAAGTGTAGGAGGGAAGTACATTGAAAAATAGGTTTTCTTTAACTGGCTTCTTCTATCTTTGGGCATGGACTTATTCATCACTCCTCATATGAATGATTGTGCTGCTGACAGTTCAATAAACTCATTAAATTGAAGTTTTAACAAAACATGGTTGGCATAGTCGCAGACTTCCCAGAATGCATTGTTTGGAGAGTTCAGGTCAAAAACATTGTGCTGCTCCCATAATTTGTTTTTGCTTGATCTATATAAATACAGATCGGACACAACGTGCTCGACTCACATATATAACTTAAACACAGGGTGCTGAATCCCTGTTGTAGTGAATGACAGCACTCACTCAAATTATGATTATGACTATTGAAGTGCTTAGCCACTGATGATTTAACATCGACGTTGAGAATAGAGCACATATTCTGGTTTTTAGCTCACGTTTGTTTTACCTACCAAGAATAATAGAATCAACAGTTTAATGGGAGTGTTGCCCTTTATTTTTCTTTTTGATCTATATAAATACAGAACATGCAATTGTGTAGTTCAGGGTTCGAGTTACGTGGGAGCCAATGGGAGCTGAGCACCCATAAGGTAGGTCTAATAATTCATAATTCAATGTAGAGTATTTTTAACATTAGTGGCATAAACAGGTTAAAAGAAATATGTTTTCCAGGGGAACTACACACCATATTCTCTCTGAATGACAGTGAGAATGACCATGTACTGTAAGTATCTCTCTCTTTGAGGTGTGTGCTGTCATACCTTTTCATATTTAAACTAAACAGCTTTTGTTGGATATACTTTACACCCGAAAAATCGTCACCTTAACTTGGTGGTGGGGTTTGTGTGTCCGTGAGATCCTGGCAGCTATGTTGTCAGAAGCAATAGCTCCTGGTAGGGTCTCCCAAGGCAAATTGGTCTCAGGGGAGGGACCAGACAAAGAGCGATTCAAAGACCTCATGAATCGGCAACATAATGGAAGGAGTACCTCGCCCGGTATGGGGGCACCAGGGCCCGCCGGCGAGCGCCTGGTGGCCAGGCCTTAGCCCATGGGGTCCGGTTGGGCTCAGCCCAAAGAAACAACATGGTGTTCATGAAGGCTATGGAGAAGGACTTTCGGCTAGCCTCAAGGAGGTTCTGGCAAACCAGGCTGTGCTCAGCAGGAGAGGAGAACTGGTGACCCGGACTTGGGACATTGTCGGGCGGTGGAAAGAGCACTTTGAATCAAAATAACACGTCCTCTGAAGTAGAGGCAGACTCTGAAGACTCAGGGGAATACTCGTCCATATCACTGGCAGAGGTTGCTGGGATAGTCAAGAAACTCCCCAGTGGCAAGTCACCAGGAGTGGATGAGATTCGCCCTGAGATGCTGAAGGCAAAACACTTGTTAGGGTTAGTTATATTGGAGACCCCCAAAAACCTCACATTATAACTTGAACCCTAGTGCAGCTGTAATCTCGTAACCTAGGACAGTCATTCAATTTTCCATCCTGTCTGCCTAAAAAAAATCCCCAAAAAACAAAACAGAAACTGCTGATTTAGTTTCAGTGGAAAGCTGATTGTCTACTAATATCTCTAAGTAGTTGGATCAAATAGCAAAACTAAAAAGATAACATTCTAACAGGATTTTTGTTAAAAGTGTTTATTCAAATTAATAAAAAACTAAAGAATAACATAATGTTTTCATGGTTATTATTGTGGAAGAAGTGTGCTTTAATGTGACAACTATCTCATTAACAACTAACTAGAAGTAGTGTTGTTACACCTAGTGTAAATATGTGTGTAACTACATCTTTAGGAGACAAGAGCATTGAGCATGAGTTGCCTTTACCTGAATGAATAAAATAGGGTGGATATTGTAATAATGTTGGCATGGTAATCATGAAGCTGGCCAACAGTAGGCTGCAAGGTTACATAGCAGAGCTTCCATGGTGAGTGCAGGCAGTATCAAGGACTTTAGTTATTAAGCAGCTGGTCTCTAGACATTGTTTTGCACACTTAGAAGCAATTAAAATGCACATCCATGCAATTAGAAAGCATTTAAAAGACCATGGCTATCTTGGGAGTGTTAAGAGTCAATGAAACAAAACAGGTTTTTCTTTTTTCCCCTTAGTTTTTCTGAGACTGGAGTGGGAACCATTGTTGCAGAACTGATGAGAGTCCTGGCAGTTGCATGCTCGTATAATCCAGCCAGCATGCTGGACTGTAAATGGTCAGTGAGGTGAAAATAAGACTGCATTACTTTGAAGACTGAAGGTCCCTGCATAACCTGAAACTAACTAACTAACTACCTAACTAACTGATTGTCTATCTGCCTTATCTTTATGTTTGCCTGCTGTATGTACATCTTCTAATGCAGCTGCTGTGCATGAATCTATGCAGGCAGCATACTCTTTTTCACTACTCCAAGTTCTGGCAGTGATCCAGGTAAGCAGTGGTGTGTGTGTGTGAGTGTGAGTGTGTGTGTTATACAAGATCCCTAGTTTATATTCCTAGCATGTACTGTAAGTGCTGCAATACTTACTGCAACACTCACTAAAAAAGCATAAAGAAAAACATACACTTTATTCCAAACTTTGTGACTGCCTGTGTTCCAATAAACCACTCTGTAAATTAAAACGAAGTAACAAGTAGACTACAGTCAGGTTTATGAGATAGAAATGCTCACTGAATCAAAAAAACACACAATTTATAGTAGCATCTTTTGCTTTATGGTGTGTTGATGTCACTGAAAGGAGAACGGCTGTATAGTCGGTTTCTCTACCTGAAGCTACAGTATGGCAGAAAACACTACCTCACTACCACCCTGAGTGCAGTCATTAATTTGTTCATTTGTATTTTTAAGACTTTTTGTAATATGTTTTCAATGTGCTTTTCAAAAACTAAGGGTGATGTTTAAAAAATGTTTATTTCATTTCATTTTAAGCTACAGAAGCCGTGAACAGTCATGGATCAAACCTAGTATATCCTCCATTTTCCCGCGATAACAAGTCACATTGTAGTGGTTTTCGGCGGATCAACAACTCAAAATGACTGCTCATGTTATGTTGCTCTGTGTCAGCTGGATATGCAAACAGGCAAGTGTTTGTTAATGTCTTCCAATTTGTGTCAACATTGTGTTTCCAACATGTTCTACTGACCCCAGGTGGCCTCAAATACACTGTTGCCCATAAAGTTGGAATAAAATATTTTTTTTACCTCTTCTCATGAAATGACAATGTGATTTATTCTTGATAGATAAAGTGTATATCTTCTCAAAACTTTTTTGATCAATCTCTTTCAAACATATCACAGTGAAAATTAAAACACAATTAACCTTTGCAAACCGTGTATTCAGGCTTAAACAAAATTGGGGGTATTGAACAATAGGATTAAGGGTTTGTTTCAATTTTTCTACCTTGGTCAATTTAACAGGAAACACATATTCAAGAGGATTTCATGCATAAGAATGTCCAATATTAGTCTTTCAAATGTCACTCAGTCACTAATATGGAGTATGGCCACCCCTGACACAGATCAATGCGTTAAGACGTCGTGGTATACTGTCCACAAGCTTGTTGATGTCATCAATGGGCAGGGATCCCATTCTCCAGTCAGATCCCGGGCTAATTCCTGTAGACTCTGAGGAATATTGTCCCTCTCATTAAGGGCTTGGCCTAAGGCATCCCAGGCATGCTCGATAGGGTTCATATCAGGGGAACAAGCAAGCCATGGCATCTGCTGCACCCCCTCTGCATCAAGAAAGTCTCTCACTGCAGCTGTCCTATGTGCTCTTGCGTTGTCGTCTTGCAGCCTAAAGTTGTTCCCATAGACCATAGGTCACTAACAGGCGCTCTGTAACAAGAGAAAAGTGGACAGCGAAAACAGAGCTTTCAACCCAGAATGGACAGACTCATTCATTCTCCACAATGAACATTTTTAAAACTAAATATCGTTCCAGGCTCATCAATGAGCACCTGCACATATGTATGAGAATGGCCCTGACACCATTCCAGCCCAGATTTAAAATCCTGGCAGGACAAACTAGAGCTCAATTCTCTCACTGAACAACAGAAAGTGGGGGAGTGGGATATAAAAGGGAAAGAGAAACTGTAAAACTGTTCAATTGTTAAGATGTGTTGAGATCTGTCTGTTGTAAAATTGGTTGAGACTGTTAAGATGCAGACGTTGATACAACAACTAGGCTACTTCAATATATATCACACTAAATCATAACGCAAGTTAGACATTATGATGTTCCGGACCTTGCTTTAGGAATTTTTCTCTAACTGGACCTATTTGAATTTTAGTTCAATACCCCTGCCATAGACCCTTCTTGCGTGTGGGAGGCAATGGTTCTCCAGGATGTCCCGGTACACAACGGCGTTGACGTTTCCATCCACCGGCCCATACCATCACTGAGTTCCTGGATGCAGTCATTGCAGAGGTTCTAACCACATAATCGCTGCACCCTTTGTCTTCCATCTATACGGTCAAGAATATAGCGGCTCTCATCCATAAAGACAACATGTCGCCAGTGCCCAAGCTGTAATCTTCTGTGCTCCCTAGCCCAGCGAAGTCAAGCAACTCTGTGTTGAACAGTTAGGTGTGGACACTTGGTCATTCATCTTGCTCGGTAACCATGCTGAAGCAATCTTTGATTAACAGTTTGGCGGTAAACATTGATTCCATGGTGTCCTCTCCACAAACGATGAAGGCGGCTCGCTGGCATTTTCCGATTTCTATGGCACAGATTAAGCATTTGCTGGTCATCTCGCCTGGTAGTTAGTCGTGGTCATCCTGGAGATTTTCGTGGCCTCCAATGACCCTCCGCTCGATGATGTTTGAGGATTTTACAGACCAAACTCTGCGATATTCCAAGGAAATCAGCAATGTTGGCTTGCTTGTGTCCGTCCTGTCGGAGTGCAAGCACTCTTTGGCGTATTGCCAGTTGCGTCGGATGAGGCATAGCCTAGGGAACTTCTGTGTCAAATTTGGTTGAAAATTATACAGCCAATTCTGAAAACGTGGACTTACTGCATACAGACTTTAAACAGGAAAAGGACAAGACACAGAATGTTTTGCCTTTTATAGCGCCAAACAATCGTTAAGCATGAATTTGTTTCACCTGGGTAACTGGGACTCAGTATGTAATCATTGCACCTGGTCAAGGTAAGGTAATTACTGATGTGTATAAATAGGAATAAAAAGAGGAATGTGTCTGAAAACAAAATTATTCCAACTTTATGGGCAACATGTTTATGGTTCATAAGGCCAAAATGCTGGCTTTGCATACAACAATTTCCACAAACAGAATGCTATTAAAGGGCCAATATGTAATCATTTTAGTTGAAAACATAAACATTTTGATATTGTGATGTATATGTATTGTGGAGATATCTACTGATATTAGCATGCAAACTAGCTAGCCCTGGCCTGTTCCAGTCCAAAGCTCCTGTTCTAGCAGTGTAAACCTTAACAATCCTCTAGACCCCGAGCTCGCAGTCCAAACTGTTTGCTGCATGGCTGACTGAGCTAACTGGCTAAGGCAGCAACTGTTAGCAGCAGTTAGCAGTTAATCTGGTGATATGCTGCACCCTATTTGTTTTTAGTATGAGTTTGACAAGGAGCCAATTCTTATTTATTATTATGTATATATATATTTTTATATATTTCCACACAATCCTGTTACTGTGCTGTTTTTTTGTTTGTTTTTTTGTTAATGTCAGCTATCAGGTGAATGCCTTGTAAATCTCAAATGTCAACTTTTCAGACACAAAGTAAAGAGCCACGGTTTTACCCTGACCTTTTAGAAATTGTCCAGCAGAGAGTTCCAGAGGTGTCAAACACTGTGTAATCCTTCAGCTGGAGTTAAACATTTCCAAAATTGCAAGATTTTCACAGACACCTGCCTGCATGTCCTTTAGGTGATCAAATTGTTCACAGTGGTATGAAAAGAGCTGATCCATGTCTGTCTACCCTAACTGACTGAGACACAGTACAGTTCTTATCTGTTGCTTGAGACAGCCGTGATCTGACCTTTCCATTATTATCTGACTGCCATTTGACATGCTGCATTCATATCAAATGGGAAAAAAGATTAATAATACCGGGACAGATGGTACATTCTCAGATGGTAAGGTGATGGTACTAGATTTCCACTAAGCCACAGGAGTGCAGCAATTCCCTTTCAGTTTTACTAGCAATGTTATGAATACTGTAAATTACCACCACAGTTTCAGTTTTAGTCATTCTTTCTGCAGCCTAAAAAAAGTCATCAACTCAACCATGTTTAATAACACTCCCCTTGACAGGTATCATCCATTTTTCATTTTGTTGATCAGAACCTGGAGGTAGGGAACCTGATCTGAAGGGGACCAGTGGAAAACTGAGCCCCGACTCAATGTGCCTTAATAGACGTTCTGAAAATAAAAAAGAAGTGCTCTGCTTTGAAAACAACAAATAGACCAGATCCTTAAATGTGGTTCAGGTTATTATACATATCCTTGTTCTGCAATTCAAGGTTGATAATCTCGGTCTCACCTCTAAAAACACATTTTTCTTCTGTGATGATGTTATGGGAAAATAAATATAAAGGATCTTAACCAATATGCCATGACAGCACATAGCTGTAAATGCTTTCTTTGTCCGGTTCATTGTATCATTTTTGTAAGCATTTGCTCAGAGTATCACTTGAGAGTAAGAGTCTCAAGCCTAGTTCAGACCAAAGATTCAGCTTGTCGCCAGAGGCTGGTTTTAAAACATAATGTACATAATGCAATCAGCAATGGTTAAGTGAGTAACAAACTGTCAGCTGGCTGAAATGGCAGTAAGGGGCCCAGTCCCAATATACCCCTTGCCCCTACCACTTAGCCCTACACTTCCATTTTGCACATTCACATCTTGAGGTAGGGCCCTCCAAACTGCGGTTTTTCAGAGGTACACTTCAGACTGAGGGTATTGAGGACTGTTGTTTCAATGTATTATGGTCCTTTCTTTATAACAAGCATGAAATAATGTCGACCAGTTTGCTGTCTCAGTAGCTAACTAGCTGGCTAGCTAATTTTACAATGTTATGGCAGATTTTGCATGACCGCCCCACTGTGTATTTTAATGTTGCATTCCCCCATTTGATGGCCCCCGAAATTTAACTTGAGTGTTGCAGTACAGTTGCTGCAGTTGGTGCTGCTCCTCTAATATAAGTGCTGACTGGCAGGTTAAGACCAGGATTGCCAACATTAGCCTTTGAAGCACCGCTAACGTAACAAAAAAAAAAAGAAAACTGTAACAAAGCAGTATTCTTTTTCATTTGCTGGCTTGGTTGCTCAAAAATCATTCGGAAGTTGGTTGATGTTGTGAATGAATTGCAATTGTCCATGCTTTTCTATCTCCATCAGATCAATGGCAAATGGTATTGTGAAAATCCCTGGATTGCCACTGTAACACAAGAGAAATCACCACAGCTGAAGACTCCATGTTGGAAATGCCCAGTTGTTGGAAATGTCCGGTAACGTAACTGATGATGTGTGAGGGTTGAATGGGTGTCACAGGGGTACAATTAGGAAATGGGATTGTGCCTTGGACTGAGGGAGGAGAGGATCACCCCTGACAGCCGTGAATGTATAAACCTAACACTACTCAATGGACAACTTCACTGCTTTTTCTATGCTCTGCCTGCGTTCACTGTCACTCTCTACTGCTCACTCTCTCTTGCTCAACAACACAATCTCAATACATACCTTTTGTTTTTCGCCATGTCAACAATACTAGAAATGCAAGTGTACTATCACTATGCTCTTTCAGAATTTAAGATGATAGAAATGATATCCAGCTATAAAAACGCCTAAAAAGCTGGCAGCTACAACAGATGTACATAGTGTCATTGCTATTGAGGTGATGCAGTCTAGTCTCAGTGGTGTGAACCAGCAGGTTTTCAGAATGTTGCTGACCAGCCTATTAAAAGTAGTTGCAGGTCACCAATCTTTGGTCAAACTTACTTGCCAGAGGTTTCAACAGTTATGTTCCATAATTAAGTGATGAAAGGTAAGCAGTTATGGCTGGTTTAAAATTTAGAGTGATACATGTCTGTCCAGTTTGATACTTGATTAGGCTTGATTGAATGAAGGGGGACTGTTGGGTTCTGGCGGAGATATACACTGTACTAAGCGCCATTTTAGTCCCAAAGAAAAATGTATGCAGCATTTTGACACACAACACCTCTACAAAGCTCAGCGGTAAATGCTGCCCCCACACCTCCCTGGATCTCTACCTCCCGACCACACACACACACACACACACACACTGAGAACACCTACACACAACGGCACTGCACCTGAGGGTATAAATGCACAAGCCGCTCAGCGAGCAATGGCTTTGGTGGAGTAAATAAAGTGTTTTTATTCCACACTGGATCAGCTCATTCAGCGGGCACCTTGTTAGTCATTAAAATATGATCATCAAAAAGCATTTTTTCCCTTTTGTATACTTCCGAAACAGAGCTGCGAGCAGCGAAGCACGGTGCCAGGAAACTGGGTCAGTGGCTTTTCACGTGTTATGAGTTCAACCGTCTCCTCATTAAGGAAAAAAAATAAATAAAAAGAAACAATAGCAAGCGACCCATTTCTGAAGGAGCTTCCGCAGTGATTGCAGGTATGTGACGATAGGGAGGGGGAGGCGGGGAGAGAGAGACAGAATAAGAGAGAGTGAGAGAGACGGTGTGCATTGGAGTGTGTGCGATGGAAAAGCAGAGACAGAAGCAAAGAAGTTTGTGTTCGGCTGTGCAGCCTGATATGCAGAGGGATGGAAAGAGGGTGAGAAAGAGTGTGTGCATGTTTGCCCTCCCTCCCTCCTGTGTCGTATGAGCCAAGCCAGTCAGGGTTATATCAGGTGTAATTCTGTCTGCATCATTCCTCCCTCAGGCCATCCCTTCATTTCCACTCAACCTGCTCGAATCAAAGACACACAGTTAATTTATCCTTTTTGAACAGCAAATCACACCTCCAACACACTGAAGCTGGAAGGCTAAAAGGCTTAGCGCATGATCCCAGGCTTACCCTCTTCCTTTCTTTCTTTTTATTCTTTTTTTCTGTTAGTAATGATAAACATTAACCATTGCATTCTGGAAAATATGGCTAGAGCTGGCTCTTGCTGTGTTCCTGTGACTTTAATATTAGCGTGTATCTGTAGCCCTATTCACACTGCCCTTTCAGTGTGGGAATCATGCACCGATTCTACACCTCGTGAAAGTTACAGATGCGGAGAGGAGGGACAGTTTCACTGTGGCTCTGATGCGTCTCCGGAGGTAGTATCAGAGCAGAGGCGAGCCGGCGTCTGTGTGAATGGATAAGCAGGAGGCGCGGAGCAGGGGTGTGTCGGTCTGATGGTGTTCACAGTCTGACAGCTAAACAGATCCTTCAATCATCAAATAAAAGAGAAATGTCCCACACTTCAACCCACAAAGCAACGTTACAGGACCAAACAACAGTAATGTGGTAACTGGTAGTGTCTTTAGCAAGGAATATGAAGAAAAAAATACAGCATCCATACATGGAAATGTCTCTGTCATCCTGTCTGTCCTACCAACTCCTAATCAATTCAATGTCCCTCTGACTTTTCATCAAAAATGTGTCCAATAGTTTGGTTTATGGATACGTTTAAAACAAGACATTCCCATCGGTGTCAGCTGTGCTAATTAGCAAATGTTAGCTCACTGATGCTAACATTACTTACCTACAAATCCTTTGCATGTGAATATTATTATGTTAACACGCTAGTATCCTGAAGAGAAGCGTTTACTACAACACACAGCTGTGCCAAGTACAATCTAACAGGGCTGTTAAACTCTAAGGGCTCCATTTCACGCCTGCCACAAAGCGCAGCAGAAATGTCATTGCTAGTTGTCATTTTCACGCCCCGTGCTCACATTGTGTAAGCAGCAAATGTGTGGTAAGGCACACTTATCATTTCTGCTGCTGAGAAATTGTAGCAGGTAATGTTATTATCTGCTGTTTAACTAGCAAAAGGGAGATGGACATGCCCGATGCACTTCTACTGAACACAGTAGACCGTGCTAAGATCGTGCTAGTCAAAATTTACATTTTGATTAATGAACAAGTCAAATATGGAATTATGTTGAATCTGACAAACACCTTTATTAAATAATACAAAATTGTATTATGTGTTTTAATTTATTAGATCAGATATGTATCAAATATGTACACACTAGTAATCTGGCATTGAGAAAATGGTTTTGTTTTCCTAGTATGAAAATAAATCGACCATTTCCACCGAATAAATGCAATTTCAACACCATAATCTTCATTATTCATGTCAGTAAATGTGATGAGACAATTGTAATCCCACTAAATGTCAGCAGTTATTCGCCCGGCCAACATAACAACATAATTGAGTCTACAAGCAGCTTGGACAGCGAGGGCTTTCAGAGTGTTTCAGGTATTCATACTCCGTCTCATTATTCCATCAAGTAAGTTTGTGATAGCCTGACCTTTTCAGTGCATTAAAAAATGGGATAAAGCCCTCGGCTAGACTTAAGAGATGTAGCGTGTGTGTGTGTGTGTGTGTGTGTGTGTGTGTGTGTGTGTGTGTGTGTGTGTGTGTGTTTGGTGCTTGTCTATGTGTGTATTAGGTGGCAGGGTTTGGTCAGGACTTGTTTTTGTTCATTCATGTCCCTTGGTCACTACTTTGGCTGAGTCATTGTCAGCCCAGGTTATTCTTATTTTGTTTAAACTTGTGTTGAGCTTTTGTCCTTGTGCATCATAGGAGTTATTCATTATGTGGAAGGGCGAAGGCTTGAAAACAGTTTGTTCCAAAAACGGAGCCTCCATGTCTTATTGCTACTGGGCCATCCTTGTGTAAAGGTGCATTCTGTTCACTCGTCATCACCTTTCTTTTCCTCCCATCTGTGTCACCACTTCACACTGTTTAATTAGTAGAATATCAAGGACAGATTAATAAATAAATAATTCAGTTCTCTTGTCATAGGCATTAGCCTCACAGCAAAGTCAGTTTATAATTGTGAGGGGACCTCAGGTCATGAGTGGACTGACATTTATAAGAAATGAAAGGTTACACCTGATTGTTCATTCACTCTGTGTCTTTCTAAGTAGGACACAAGCTGTTCAATGTTTGGTAGAATGCAAGTGCGCAAACAGTTTGGATCAATATTTCTTCTCTTGTAATGGGACAGTTGGCAGTTGAGTCAAGCAGGGGAATTGTTTAGCAGGGGAATGTTGTCGGATTGTTCTTGCTCTTTTTCCAGCAACACACTGCAAACAATTTCAGGCCGAGTTAGTAGCTTTGTAATGTACCCAGATTTCAGAACCTTTATAAAGGATTGTCTCATAATTTTGATGTATTTACAGATCATTTGGGATGGGGAGGATTTGTTTCTGAGCAGAGTACAGGCTAGAAAATTAGTTTTGGAAGCAATTGGCACAGTAATTCTTGAGTTATTAGTGTTGTGTTCACTCTTTTGCTACGGGGCAATAAAATCATACTGTATGAACAAAATGTCATTATGCCAGTTTAAAACTATAACAAGAAACTTCTATTTCTTCTGCTTATAAGCTCTTTTTTTGTTTGACAGCCTCCAGTATGCACCACTCTGCAACCCATTCATGACCAGGAGCTCTCATGCTGTTGGTCCCTGAGCACCAGGACAGCTGGGGTTAAATGCTTTGCTTGAAGGCCACGTTGACAACAATTACAGGCAGTCATTTAACTGGATTACCAGCCATGGACATAGTATAGTTTTGGTCTTACATGCCCAGATTTTGAGAAGCATATGTGGGATTTCTAAATGTCATTGATTGAGTGATATAGGAGAACCTGTTCACCAGTTGTCTTATACCAGCTCGTTCTCACTCCCAAAGCATCAAATACTGCAGCCTGGTCAGTGGACCTACACTTACATGTTTGACACTGAGTGATACCCCTCTGCTGTCACTTCTTGAAGAGCCCTGCCAGTGCAGTTGTATAAAAGCAAGAAAATCTGATTCAGGAAGAGGTTGGGGTTGTTGGATGTGTCCTACACCGAAGAACAGGGTTTGTGACCAAACGTCAAGACTGATTACTTTTTAATTTATGTTAAATATTATGTTGGTAAGATAGTTTTTGGGTCTCACTCCCAACTCGTCAAAGCCTTAGTATGTGATGAGCTAGAATGAGACTAAAAAAATCAGCTACATTTCCTACAGGATCTTTAATTAAGTTAATGTACAGAAATGATGTCACCAATGTCATTTATGTAAGGTGAGTGAAATTAAAGTGTCATGTGTGTGTTTGCTTGTGTTAGTTATTTTACCCAAAGTATAATCTTTTCCTGAACCTAACCAAGTAGTTGTTTGCCCATGCCTAATCAAACCACAACTCTTTGACAAAGTTCATGAAAGTCATATTATGTCATATGTGAATTGTTTGTGAGCAAACTTTATTTTGATAATGTAACTGGATGATGAACATTACATAATATAACCATCTGCAAAACTGACAATAGAGGGGGTCGGTAGAGTCATAGTTTGAAGCTTAAGACCACTGACCAAGCTGCTGTATTTGATGAGTTGGGAGTGAGAACGTATAGCTTGATACTTAAAACTTGCCAAGATCCAGACCTGCGGTATGAATCAAGTCTTTCTTCACAAAACTCACATGACTGTCAGCCACAGTTATACTTTCTAAGATGATAAACATGGTAAACATTATAGACATCAGTATGTGTCAGTGTGAGCAGCATGCTTATGTTAACATTAGCTCAAAGCATCACTGTAATTAAATGCAGCCTTGCAGAGCAGCTACCCTGGCTTTGGACTGTGAGCCTTGCTATGTGATGGGGTTTCAAAATATTCCTGATTAAATCTGTTCAGATGCCATGGTTATATTTTGAGCAGCTTTGCAAATGCAGTTGAATCGGATCATCAGTAACAGATCAGATCTACATCTACATCTACATCTAACACCAGCAGCAGACACAGTTACAAAAGTTCAGAGTTTTGTAGACAGCTGACGTTTTGGTGAAATTAGGTTTTCATCCCACTGCAGAGTCCTAACTGATGGATGAGGGAGGGCAAGATAAGTGTAAACTCTGCAACAAAGGAGTTTTGTTGGGCCCGTAGATGTCTCCCTGTTTGACACTTGAGCTTATAATCACTCTCAGGAGAATTTGGTTCTGGCTGTGTGTGTCTGGCAGACAAAATAGAAGCCTTTTTGATTTACACTTGGACCACCTTTGTTCCAAAAGGCCTTGATGAACACTTTGATTTGTTCTCTAACACGATATATTTGTCCGTTGCTTATATGAACTGGTTATCAGATTATCAGGTTCTACAATTTTATTACAAACTTTTCAGATCAGATAGAGGCACCTGTGTTCGCTACAGGAGACACTCTGTGTGCACCTATTGGGGAATTACTGTGCAGAAGTTCATTTTAACCTGGTTGTTTGTTTCATACTTTCTGTATAGTGGGTGTTCTTTATTTTTTCTCTATTACATTTGTGTTTTTTTTATGCGGATCTGAATATTAGGCTGGTGATAAATAGATTCAAAGGCCTTTCCCTCTCTCTCACTCCATTGAGAAAGTTTTCCTGCGCACACACTTTAATACCTTCACTTTTCTCTGGTGCTTGCCTTGTTGTCTCAGTGAAGTCTGTCACACACTTTACTGATAAAACAATTTTGCCACAGCAATATATCTCTTCACAGCATATTCAAGCATGTAATGAGATGAATTAGCCATGTGTCTGGTCTGTGTGTGTGTGGCAGTTCGTTTTCCCTCAGGCTGTGCTGTTTCTTTGTCAGTATGATATGGTGCATCCTCCACCTGTCTTAATGAGTCAGCCTCCCTTCCTCCTTCTCCTTCGTCTTCGCTCCCTACTCTGCAGCCAGCTGCAGTGTTCGGCAACCTCTTTTAGATTCAGTGCAAGGATTCTCTTTGGTTACCATGGCCACCAGTAGAATCCAGGAGGAAGGTCCTTGCTGGTGTGTTCTGCTCACCTTTAAGAGTTTAGCCTCTCACCTCCACTCCTAACTGCCAGGTCTACGAGTGGACACAGGACTCTGCAGGAGTAAAAGTAACACAATATATTTTATATTTTCTACTGTAACAAAGTCATGTTTTTGAAGTATTTAAAAAAAAAAATCTTAAGTTCTCAGTCAAATATCTAAAAGTGTGACTTCTTGATTAAATTGATCTCTGTTCTCTACACAGAACCACGACTGGGTCTAAATGAAAATGTTAATTAACTCAGTAAATATTAACACAAATGACTTAAATGAAATGATGATCAGACATCAATATTTACCAAATCCAAGCAGTCAAAATGATGAAAGATGAATTGAATGAGGAAATGGGGAATGGTGGAGGAAATAATCTGTTCACTACAGATTCTAGTAACTGATACTGAAGGAAAATGTCTAATTTTGAGGTTGAATTACTGACATTAAGACTATTATTATTATTATTTTATTAATTTTGACATTAACCCAGTGAGTAGTTGAGAGGGTGGTTTAGCCTACATTAGACGTGAAGGCTGTTCTGGGGTTGAGAACTCGGTCAGAACCAAAGCACTGGATGTGATGGACGGAACCCCCTATTGGCGAACTCTGGACGTTGTGGTCCCAGAGACAAAGTGTGGTTCAGTCGAAGGGCTCTGCCAAGTCTCTTCTTGACAGTAGTTCAGCGTTGGAAGTCTGATGGCAGACTTTTCACTGGAAGCAGCTCAGTGATCATAGGCGTAGTGCAGACGGGCTGTCTGTTTGGGTCTCAGCTGGTTGATGGCAAAATATTACTTCGGTTCTGTTGGCTTTATTCGGGAAAAACATCAAGGTTGTATAAAACTGGTAGCAAAGTTATAACTCAGTTGGCGTTGAAACTTGGTTATCAAATTAAGGAAAAATAGAAACTAGTGTGCAAAACAAAAAGGAGTAGCAAGAGGATAAAGAGGACAAGAACGTTAACATCATGCAATAACTGCATAAACCAAGAGTAAATAGTTACCTAACTATATGACTAAACAATATCAGGATTCTATGACATTTCCTTCACTTATTGTAGTAAGATGTATGCTGAGTACACAGGATACATCTTATTACAATAATATATACAATATTGAATGTTATATACAGTATGTATAACTGCAGAAACAGTTACCCATACATGGTCAGTAGATGGCAGTATTGTCACATGTTAGAAATGAAATGAAAATGTAGGCTTGGAAAGTGTTAGAACTAATGGGGTTTTCTTTTGTAGGGTTCTCTAAAAATGTGTAAAAACATTCATTTTTATTTTACTGTGTTTCTGTAATCTTAGTGATGGCAAAAACATAGTTTCTCCCTTTTATACTGCTTCTAGAACACAGAGTAGAGTAGGACTCCATTTCCCAGAATCCTCTGTTGCTTTCCTGTTTGTGTGATAGTATTGTTTAAATTAATACTGTCATATATTAACTTTGTAATTCATGTGTTATATTGTTTAAAACATATTCTATGGTCTTTAAAATTGATAAAGGTTAAGTTTTTTCCTGTTTAATGAAAACTATTCTTTTCGCGGGAGGAAGTATCCCAGAATTCCCCGGGACAGAGGAGAGCTGCCTGTGTTTTCCTCGGCAGAGAGAGAAAAGTCAATTTTTGGAGACTCGAGCTTAATGTTGGCCCAGATATTGAACTGCCCAGAGAGACTTAATCGTTCAGAGTATTCTTTTCACGTATCTCAGTCGACTGTGAAAGTGTGGACGACGGTGAAGTTATTTTTTTTCTCGAGCTGCAACAGCGCGGTCTCCGCCATTAGCTCACACATTAGCTCGGTTAGCGAGTTAGCTCGGTCGCCGAGGACCAGCCTGCTTCACAACACGGACACAAGGAAGTTTCCACTCAACATCCGTGTGGGTCGAGAGGACGGAGCGGACCGTGGACGAGGTGACGGCAGATAACCAGGACGTGTCGGACGGTAGCCTGGGCTACGGGAGTCGTCACATGGCTTGTCTGGACATCGCTCTACTGCCTGGCGGGCTAACGCCATATTGCATCTACATCAGGAGGTTGCGTGAGTACTTGACATTGGAGCGGGACTGTGTTAAAGCAGACTGTGTGAACGTCCCGGGTTTCAAGGTTTAACTTCCTATGACTGGATAAACTTTCATCTGCACCAACGCTACGAATGGGCCCCAATGGTTAGGGAAATTATCCAAGCGCTTGGGTTAGGTTTTTCATGGTATCATTATCATCTATCTTTATTTCTATGTGAACTGTGAAAATACATTAGTACAGGTCTGGGTACTATTACTGTGTTTGAGTACACAAAAGCACTCTGGTTTGATATTTCTATTTCATGTTATTGATGTCATATGTTGAACATTCAAGAGGTGTGAATAGAGTTCAAATATTAGGAAGACATCTAATTATTTAATAAGTGAATGGTTTATTAAATGAGAACCACAGTTTGATTTAGTTTACAGATAAGCTAAAAATCTCATTAAAAAGGTTGAGTTTGAGCTCAAATTAAAACATATAATTTCATTGATGTGAAGGAACAGTAAGGGTTAAAAGTGTACTCTATTGAGTGGAAATGATATCTTTTGATGTAAAATTACGCAATTCATTATTGGTTTGTTGAAGAAAACTTAAACTGTTCTTTTGATCTAAAAGGGTAAGAGGAAGAGCATTTTGATGCTTCAGGTAATAACTGTCTTGATTCAAAGCATACAAGTGTTTTGTTTGTTGTTTTCTATTTACTTATCCATCTCTGAAACATTTCTCTTTTAAAGGTATTCTAAAAATCTAAAAGGTTTAAAACAAAATAAATGTTTGTGGTCTACCTTTACATATTGTTGTTTAACATTCTTTTAGAGTAAACTGTGTCTATTTGAGTTCTGAGGACTTACATAATTTTGCTAGAACATAGCATAGTAAGTTTTCAGTGGAGGCACCGCGCTAGTTATATGCTATTTCCCTTTTTCTCACTCAAGTGATAAAGTCCCATGCTCAATTTGGTAGAGAAGAAACACAGCGAATTCACCATCTTTAGCTGAGAACCTAGGACCTGTTTTATTCTTATTGGGTGTGACCTCAGTGTAGATTGTAAACACTAAGGAAAAAGGGGTTACACTTTACTTTGAACAATAATTTTGACTGAATATGATGAGCATAATGACGATTGAATAAAACAGTGCATAGTGATTTTAAAGAATACTACAAAGGTAAAAGCTTTAAATGTCCAGTCCAGTTTGGAATGCAGGCAGATTTACGGCCCCAGCTGTTATCGGTCAGACTTCACAGTAAAGACTCTCCCATAGCAGTGTTGGGGCTGTTGCAGGCAGATATTCGTTACGTTTAATGTCACTTCTAAGTGCTGTATCATAGGCAACTGGACTTGTTTCAGTTTCTTGAAGATGCTTCTCATCCAAGAGGCTTCTTCAGTTCTAACTAACTGGAGAGGAGTTTGCAGGCTATTAAACTCTGTGTGGGAGTGTCCTTACAGAGTCGTTAAGGACACGTGTGAGCTCTGAGTTTCAGAGTCATTAGGGCCACTTGTGGGTCGTTGACCCAACCGGCCTCCATGTGGGTTGCTAAGGCTAGGTGAGCCCAGGTGTGAATGGTTTTTAAGCTGTCTGGGGAGGGCACTCAGTACTGCATTGTAGGTGGGTGATAAGTAAGGTCGTAGGTCACCTCCTCTGTTGAAAGACGGTCGTTCAAGTTTGACATAGATGGATTCTTTTTCTCCTCTTTCAAACCATCTGTCTTCTCTGGCCAAGATGTTTACATTGTTGTCCTCAAAGGAATAATTTTCCCCTTCAGATGTAAGTGGACAGCAGAGTCTTGACCTGAGGAGTTGGCCCTCCTGTGTTGTGCCATTCGCTTGTGGAGAACTTTTTTTGTCTCCTCAATGTACAAATCTGTCATTTTGATGACACTGTTTACAACCATTAACCAAACAGTCAATACCAATTCAAAGATGAGGTTGGATTTTTTTCGACCATAGGGCAGACCTAATCCCAGTCCTGTGGGTGTCAATTGTACTTTTGGCCCTGGTGTCCAACCAGGCCCCTATTCTAAATCAGTTTGAAGTATTAAAATCTGTTCCTCCTTAGAAGTGAGAAAACTCTTCTGGATTGCATCATTCTGATAGGTTTGTAGTGGCAAAGTGTGGGAAGAACCAGTTTGTTTGAATTTACCTAAGATGACCTGGCTGTGGAATGCAATCCTGCTGAGCTGTGTCCGCTACAATTGTGTATACATCTCTGTGTTGTCTGCTTTGGAGATCTTTTATTCTGCTGTTGATTCCGTCAGTAGTGTCAAGCTATCTCATTTATGCGGCTTAATAATCTGCGTTGCACCCTCCATGATGTCCATAAGAGTTTTTGTCCTCTTTTCTGTTGAAGTTGAGTCAGACTACGTAATGGAAGGTAATGGTAACTAACTATAAAGAAAGGAACTTCTGTCTGTCTGTCTGGAGTGCATGTTTAAGTTTTAAAAAAGTAGTGTTTCCATCTCTGCTGGGTTTTTTTTTTAAAATGGATGGATTGAAAAAGTTCTCTAAGGGTGAATTTCTATCTAGCTTGTTTATATATAAGTAATAACATTCAAGGATATTTCTTTCATGGAAAATAATAGGATTGGAGTCATATTTGTCCACTCATCTCAACAAGAATGTCGATATTTGATGTTTTGAGTGCAAAGTCCTGCATTACATTAAACATCAAGTTTTTTTTATTATCATTTGTTATGTCCAAAGCCAATGTTTTTGAAAAACCTCACTTTGAATATTATCAGAATAAAAGTACGTCAAGGTGTTAAGGATACAGAAACATTTGTCTGATGGCAAAGAAACTATTGTGTTTCTTTTGTGTGCTGCCTTGAGGTGCATTTCCTTTCCCAATCATTTACAAATGATTGTCTACATCATGTTTGCTAGCGAGCAGTCCTCTTCTCTTCTACATTGTCAATGTACCAATTAAAGCCCCTTTAAGAAAGGGTTATGGTTTGGCAACTGAAACACTTGGCCAAGATAAGTAAAAGATTGTGGTTTTAACCTTCATAGCAGGTCTTAAAAACCCCAAACATTTCTAACCAATCTGAAATTGTACATTCATCTGTCTGTTTCTAAACGCACATTTTCACTTTTTAAACACAAGAGATTGAAAAAAAGGTTTTAATACTTAGCTGAGGTGGAAATGTTGGTGTATCAATAACAGCAAAATGTACTGTACATGAAGCATGTGAGCTTCTGCTCCACTGGAGAGATGTCACATTCCACCAAGTGAAAAAACAGATCTCTGTGGAGCAATGAGGACAGTGTAACTTGTCTCACAATAATGTATGAAACCAACATAAAAGCCACCTATTCAATTCCATCATGCTTTCTATACTGTTTTCATCATAGATGTATTAAGGAGATAGGTTTTTATTCATTTTAGGAATGGCACTTTTTGATTTTGTGTCTACACAAAATCAAAAAGTGCCATCTTGTTGCATCCTCGTCCTCCGCAACAGTTAAATGACTCCTGACTGAAAAATTAGCGCCACAGTTTGTTTATTGTTTATGCAGATTTTCTGGAAATTCATTGACATTTGTTTTAAACGTGGATGGAAACTAGTCTTAGGCCAGAGATATACTTGCTTTTTGAACACACGTTCATGTAGACATACTTATATACTACGCATGTTACTGGAGGATACCTCTAGATTGCACACATTAGTTTATTGTCCCATTGTTGTCCCTGCTGCTGCTGATGTGCTTACTGACCCAAGCCCCCAGGAGGAGCGCCAGGCTTTGAAGCCAGTTTTCGTAGTGGCCAAACCGTGTAATTATATCGTCACAGGATGCACTGCTTACTACATAAGCTAACATTATGAAAGAAGCGTCTGTAAAAAGGTGGATACATTTATTTGGGTGTCACAACCCAAGCAGAATTATTCATTTCACTGCCAGAATTTGAGCCATTCAGCTGAATAAAGTTTGGAATGTCTGGAAGAGCTGCACAATTCAATTATTTATTTTTATTATTTATTATCCCCATTCAAGTTAGACAGGCGCTAAAACGGAAGCTAGCCAGCTCGATTGGCGGAAGTTTCTCGTGTGCACACTCTATGGGCCGCACAACATGGAAGATCCAGGTAATTTCATAGCCGGGAAGTCAAGCTTTTTTGGCTTCAAAATGCCATGAGCAGTTTTCATAGGAATTAACGGGGCTCTGCCTCCAAGACTGTATCCAGATGTAATATAAAGTCCTTGTACTGACCCCTAACCCTGTCACATCTGCAAACTGGCCCGACACTTTCCCTACTGTTAATATGCATATGGCATCTTTCATTCATTTCTGAATGTGGAATGCACAGCCGACACAGGACACATGAGACAGTCATCATGCGTACGCAAATGTGTTGTTAAAAGAAGGAATATCTCTGGACATCACCCGCTCAATACAAACATGCTATGACTCAATTTCTGGTCATGAATTTTGCAGCAGCAGAGTAATACATCACATCTGTCTTTTGTCATGGTGCATATGAGAAAGAAAAATAAGAGGAGTAACTGTTTCATTACACTGTTGGCTTTTGAAATCCTTGTACGAACCAAAAATGCATCAACTTTCTACATTTTAATGGTGTCCACTACAGCACCATAGTGTTACTTTTTGCCTTGCTATATACAGAGCACACTGCTTCAGCGACACTGGATGTTGGCTTTGGAAGTTAATCGTGAGGTGCTGTATCATCCAATATGGATGTTTCTCAAGGAAACTGGTCTGTTATGTCTCAAATTAGGTCTTTAAAGCTGAATTTCTCACTTTTTTTCTTTTCACCCTCTAAAAAAAGTCTTTAAGCAAGTGAAACCGTTCTGGAAACAAGAGGTATTATCTCACTCTATTGGTAGTAGATTCTATTCTACCAGGTGCCTTAAACTTAAATTGGCTTTACTCAATTTGCACAACTGAAACCCTGTGGAGAAACCTTATTTCTGCAGCCTGTGCCTACTATCTCATTCTTTTCAACAGTCAACAGCCAGAGCTGCAGACTACAGGTGAGGATTGGAACGAAGATTGATGATTGAATTGAGAGTATGGCTTCGTGACTCAGCTCTCTCCCTACTATCACGGCCCAGTGCAGAACTGCTTTTCCGCTGTTTGGGCTCACTTCTTCCAAATAGCTGGTCAGTCCCCATCTTTATCCTCATTGTAAAGCAATTTACCATGGGCAAACACATGTGGACAACACAGAGAGTAACAGTATACTGATGCATTGGGAAACAGTGCAAGACAAAAGGTATAAACACTGTTGTGTCACTGTATTGCACAGTATACAAAGACTTAACAGGTACAAAAATATCAGTGTCATACAGTTTTCTAATAGTTAACTCTCCTTTAGATTTTTTTGAAGTCACAAATATTGTCACATGTAACATGCAATACTACATGCTACTCACAGGGACTGATCATCCCCAACTTCCTCCCATCGTTGACTCTCTGGCTCTTTCTAGTGGTACACGTACTTGTACTTTACACTTTTTTTCTTGGGCTAGGCAAACCATTAGATTCACACACTGCCCCCTAGTGGAACAGTTTGTTTATTACGTGCTTTGCCATGAGACTGGGCTGCTGTGAGGCTGTACTAAGGCACAGCTGTGCTTTCACATAAATGCAAACATCAGCATGCTAACATGCTAATGTTAATGTAAGCAGTTTACTTAGTGTCTTAGCATGTGTTTGGTTATTAGCATTAAACACAAACTACTGCTGAGATCAGTGGGACTATAGAGGCAAAGTCCCGCCCCTTTGAGCATGCCGCATGGGACCCTATTTCAGAAAAAACTATTTGTACAGGAGTTAACAAGAGACAAAAAATTTTTGGATCGTGTTTGAACTTTTCCATGAATTAGGAATTATTGCTCTTTGCCAATATTAGTGATAATTAGGCAAGTCACAGTTTGTTGTAAAGATAGTGAAATACTGTTTAGTTTTGTGTGAAACTGATCAGTGAACGTTGGACAAAATGTCACTCTGTAGTTCTGTAGACTGTTGGTTGTATATTCTTTCTGATGACATACTTTCACAGTCTTTTATTTCATTAGATTCATGACAGACTGTGACTTTCTCATGTTTGAAAAATATATTTTAAATTGACAAAGGTGTATTTCATGGCATGATTCAAGCAGGATCAAAAAGCTAACTGTACTGTATTACTTATTAATTAACTGCACATTAGTTACATAACACTTGACCCCAGGCACCCCATCCACTCATTCTTCACACTGCTCCCATCTGGTCGCAGATACAGATCCCTGGCCTGGAAACAAGCATTTTTCGGCAGGAGCTTTGTCCCCTCTGCCATAGCACCTTATTAACAGAACACCCGTGTAGCTGTTGTGTGTATGTGCTATGTGGGTTTTTGTGGGATATGTGTGTAGATGTGTCCTATATGGATGACTTTCATGTATATATGCCATAGATGTTTAGTGTAGGTTCACCAGAAGGGGTGTGACTTTGCCTCTCTCTGTCATTAGTTTTGTAGGTATTTGCTCATAAAATATTGAACAAACTACATATTGCATCTGAACGCGCAGCTATGTTAACAGCCAGGGGATCACTGAGGTTATAGCAATTCATCCTGGGTAGAGCATGCATGTTGTACCAACTATCATGGCAATCAATTTTCAAGATAATTCAAACAAATACTAAAAATGTCAACCATGGCACCAGGACTACAGTCAGTGGATTACCATGAATGTTTATAACAACCCACTCAATATTTAGCTCCGCCTAGGAGGTTATGTTTTCACCCGTGTCCGTTTGTTGGTTGGTTTGTCAGCAGGTTGACAGTAGCTACTGAACAGATTTCCTCCAAACTTGGATGTAGATGAGAAACTTTTGTCGCGGAACCAGATAAAGAGATGGGTCCTGGAAGTTTCCCCCACTTTCTTTAAAGGTCCTTTTTGCAAGAAAAGTTGATTTTTGAGTCTCATTCCCAAATACTGACACTTTCGGATGGTAGGTCGGAGGATCAACATCCCAAAGCGTCATCATCCAGTTTGAAATGAGACTTAAAAATCATCTTTTCTTACAAATAGGACCTTTAACATTCCCAGATTGAGTGTTTTTAAATTTTTATTAATTTTAAAGGGAATAATGCATCGATCTTGATAAAAATTATCAAATGTATTTAGGGGACTGGTATCTATGAGTGAGTACAATTTGATTCAGATCAAAATCAAAATCTGGATCAAGCAGATTTAAATGTTTTATTTGATGTTGGATTAGACTTGATTGAATTAAAGGGGACTGTTGGACTTTGGCTGAGGTATGTTCTCTACTTATACATGCAATTCTATTTGTTAATTTATTTCAGTCTGGACCATAGTGGTGGACTGACCATCTAACCAACCAATAAACTTGGCCATGCCTAAAGCCCCACAGTGTAGCTAAAAAGAAATACTGTTTCAGGCTGCAATGTGTGTTGCTTCCCTCCCCCTCAATGGGTATCTGACCTGTGGACAGTGAAAGTAATGGACTAAAAGCAACACATAGACTGAAGCAGAATTGTATTGTTTTTATACAAGCAAAAGCTCCTGCCATCAAATGAATTTGAAAAATGTCATAACCCCGTAATCTTTCAACACACAGAGCGTTTAACTTGCTGCTGGTTTTGATGTAGTCTGTGAAGACAGATTATGTGATTTAGAAGAATGGCTTGACACGTCCCGAAGTTACAGGGTGCAACTCTACACATAAACAAAATCTTGAGTATGAGACCAGCCTGCTTAGGCAGCAAATTTGTGCCTATCAGAGCTGTCAGCTTGTATTATCTCAGCACTTTTTGATGTCAAACCATTCATTATTTGTTGCTCGAGGGTCACTGCATTCTGATGACAAGGTCAATATCCTGAACCTGAGGAGGGTATTCAGAGGGGAGCTGGTATACGTCTCAGCAAGTGTGACTATGTGTGGGGGTGGGGGTGGGGGGTCGATGGTTTTGCTATTTCTAGCCTTTCAGTTCTTTCTAAGACATAAGGGCAGGTATTAGATCACACGGATAGAAAGTCAGATATCCTGTACATGTAGGACAGAAAGGGACAGAGACAATATTTGAGTGTAAAAGCTGTATTAACCAGGATTTATATAGAGTTTTTTATGAAGAGCTTAAGAACTTACACGTATATAAAAGTGTCAAAGACCTATCATGATGTTACTAGATTTGTGAATCATACTTTTATACTGACTTGTAAAAAAAGGTGTTGAGATTTCTGCAGGGAACTTTAACTGATAATTACTTGTCACTAAATCTTCCCGATATGCTCCAGAAGAGCAGCTTTAGTGGTTCTTGTCATAGATTCTGTCTGTAACTCTGCTGGAGGGATGAGCAGTATTCTTCCAAGTTCTTGAGGATGGTGATGTTGGAGATAGTTGTCTACCACGTCACTCCAAAAACTCCCACAGGTGTTAAATTTGGGTAGAGATCCGTTGAGTAATTATTGTGGTTTTCTGAAATCCATACACCCACTTAACCTAAATGGAATTGGCTCAGGATACAAAAAAGCAAAAATGGTACTGGCATTTTGACTATCCCTAACCCTAACCCTGAGCTTGGAGCTCCCTTGTGGCTTGGCCTTTGCTCCAAATGAGTTGATAATGTTAACGACAGGTATCATGACATGACATGACAAATCCCATAACATTCATGAACATTACCGGTTTATAAATTATACAATTGTAGTTCATAAATTGACATCCCTTCATAGCCAGCGTTCCTCATTTGTTACAGGCACCAGGTTTTCAACATGAATCTTTTTTTCCAGGGTAGTCCATCACAGCAATGTAAATATCATCACCTCTAGTTGCAGTTTTAAGTGGAAGGAAAATCTCCTTTTGTGGAAAAGTCATCAAATCAGCCCATTCGCCAGGATACACTGTTACATTCAAATTTGTACATGTTATAGGCTGTACTATATTGACATTTCCACAAAACGTGTCGTATCACGTTTACTTTGCATGTTTATCACCTGAGTTAAATGTCGGGATGGGGAAAGGATGGTGGTGGAGATTCAGGTGACAACAGTGCCAAGCCAGTGACTGTAGTTCAAGACTTCATGCATTTCAGCATTTGCAAGTGTGAAACTGCTCTAGATATTTGACAAGGTACCACAGTGCTCCAACCTTTTTTCAATATGACACCCTGGGTATTTTTAAGAGTACCTTTGGACAATTTCCAGTCTAGTTTGTGGCTACAAAAAAGGGATATATTTGACCCGAAGTCGGGCGATCTGCAGCTGTGTTTGTTGATACAAACCGGTTGCTTTAACGAGACTCTGGAACATCTTTGAAATGGCAACCAAAACCGGTATTTTAAGCCAAAACATGATGAAAAGTGTTTTTTTTCCCCTAAACCTAACAAGAGTATAAACATAGCATTGTGACAAGAGAAACATTTTTGAATTAGACCTTTTTTAACTCTGCGGTTTCACAGACACATATTGTGCCAAAATTTATTCTGGAGACTGGGTTGTATCAAACACCATCCATACAAAGAAAACCAGCTGGCCCATATTGCTGGAGTGAAGTGACTCATCACACCAGATCGAAAACCATTTTCACCGTGCAAAGTACTGTTCTAGCTGCTCCACTGCATCCGCATACAGCACATACACTGCTATTGCATTAACTGGGTGTTAATACTGTGGCAAGCACAGGCATGATTTGTCTTCGCATTTCAGCCAGTCAGTGCCTCTTGTACAATTCACCATCTGTGAAGCGCTTTTTGTGCTTTGTTAGGATGAGCTCCAATATAATTAGGCCTATGTTGCTGTCTAGGCCTTATTTGTTGGTTTGGTAAACAGAGGCTGTTGTCTTTTAAGCACTAGTTTAAATCTTTTACTGTATTTGTTCATAGACTGCTACCAGACTGAAAGCCCCAGGAAAATTGCTGTGGACTCTGGTGAATGCGCTCGCACAGACAGACTTGTCATTTACACTAACAAAAAAAAAACAAAAAAAAACCTCTGTTTCCATTTCTCAGGAAAATAGTGCATTTTTTGCCTTTATTTACCTAGCATTTCTACGGCGATTATCAAATTTTGGAACAAAGGCACATGCAGATGCAGCCGTGGTCGCTCCTTCAAATGTCACTGACTGCACCGGGGAAGAGAAGAAGAGAGTCAGGATAAGACTGTTGATAATCCATCTTAGATTTTTGGCTGCTTCTGGTTGATGTCTGGTTGCAGGAAAATGAAATGGATGAAATGAGACTCCAAGCCAAGCAACGGGTAATCAGAGACTGTTATTTCCACATCCTTAAAGAGACCTGTCTCCACAACAACATCCTGGATCCAGCCATTTCACTTGAAGGGCTGATTATGTATGCAACCCTGTGTTGTATAAAGTAAATAACCTTGAACCTTGCTTGCTAGTAGGGGTGTAACAATACACAAAAATCACGGTTCGATACGTACCTCGGTTTTGAGGTCACGGTTCGGTTCATTTTCGGTACAGTACGGGAACAAAATGCAAAACATAAATTTGCTTGTTGTTTATTCGGAACTTTTGTAAACCAACAATTTATTGTAACATTATACAAAATATAAAAATAAAATAAAAAAAATAGAATACTGTTGTAAAGTGCTGCCTGGTAATAAGTTAAATAAATTATTGTCACTGTCTCTTTAAGTCCCTCTGCCAGGTTTGCACTGATGTGTTCATACGGGCTGAGTTGCTAGGGAGAGGTTGCTTGATTGCCAAAGTCAGCTGCGTTTGCACTAAGGTCATTTTTTTTCTTGTAGCAGTGATATTCACACTTGGGTGGTGCCGTTTCAAGTGCCGCGGCACAACGCAGAAATTCGGCCGAATTTAGCACAGAGCAGACAGGAAGAGCAGACACGAAACAACAACAATACATCCAGTTGATTTTCAAAATAAAACACTCCGTGTTGATACAAGCACAAAAACCTCAAAAAAGACAAATACGCGCTCTTCTTCTAATCCTTCAGTCGGAAACACTTCGTGTTATGTTTATAACACGTATAACTGCAGTCGTGTGTGATTATGTAATTATCACGGGAATTGTTTCGGTTTCGTTTCTCCAGCTGTTCGGCCGAACTGCGCCGTGCCGGACTCGTCTTTCTCCGTTGCAATATGTAACCAGGAAGCCGAAGTGTTCCCAAGCAGGAGACTTAAGTGACAAGGGAGGGCCTTCACGCTCTGGTTTCGCGCTAGCGTTAGCCATGATGTAAACGGGCTGCATGTGTAGCTGCAGGCAGAAAATAAACACACGCAACTTCTGCTGTGGAAACTCACTCGTGCACAGCCCTGTACCGAACCGAACGTCCTGTACCGAAACAATTCAATACGAATACATGTATTGTTACACCCCTACTTGCTAGCCCGCTAAAGTTACAGTGTCACTGATGTAACCAAACTTGACAGCAGCGTAGCTTCTTCAATTGATAGCTGATTGGGAAGGGGGCAGGATGTCTGTGAGTCATTTAGAAATGAGTAGTGAGTGACATGTTGGGGACCCTGGTGTCATACAGTCATGTACATGCAGATACATACGATACATACCCAAGTCTTTTTTCTCCTGTGTTATGAACGTGACTACAGTAATTGTGTGTTGGGCTCTGAGCCATGCCAATACAACGCTGATACTGCCCTGAACACATGTGGTGTAGACACAGCCAGTGCCTTGAAGTTGTTGATTCTCTGCTAACATGCGGCTTCCGCTGTGTGGGCTGTATAGTACGGTGGCCCTGAGAGCTCACAGCACTGCAACTTAAGAAAACACATGCAAAAAGACAAAACACAAGCAAATTAAGAAAACATCTTCATCAATTTGACAACACATGCGCAGCATTTAGAAAATGCGCTGCAAAGATCACAACACAACACATTAGAAGAAAACATCTTCATCATTTTTGACAACACATGCGCAGCATTTAGAAAACTCACTGCAAAGACCACAACACATTACAAAAACGCGCTGCAAATAGACCACAACACAACAGAAGTGTTTCCAGAGGACACTTAAAAGTGATGCACATGTCTGGACACAGGTCCATGTATCATCTGATCATTCAATTATTCCATTTAATCTGGCAAACGAAAAACGAAAAAAACGAGTCGATATTTCGTTTCGTGTGACAAAGTTAAATTTTTCGTTCTTACTGTATACATACACACACATACATATATATACATATACATACACATACACATACATACACATATATATATATACATATAACATTGATAAGAATAAACACTCATCTTACAACTTAATGGCAGCCCCCACCCCTGGCACCCCTCATGCTTCATACATATTCAAAGCATACATAAATACAATAACATGCAATGTAACTATCCTTCCAACCATACCTCACACCCCTCTATGGTGTCACACCCCTCATGTAGTTCACAAAGACTTCCCATATCTGACTCATTTTACTTGGAACATTATTAACCCGAGCAATCATCTTTTCAAAGGCAGCAGTCTCTGTCATGAGTTTTAACCACTCCACAAGCTCTGGTTTATGTGGGCTCTTCCACTTGCGTAGTATGAGCCGAGCCGCAACAATAAGACCAGTTACTGTCACCTGGACCTCTGCTTTGGTAAGGCCTGGTGGCATTAGAGCCCTATCCATTAACAGGCACAATTGTGGGGATTCTGGTAAAGGTCGTTTAAGCCATCCTTCAAGGTTTTTCAGCACCACCTTCCAGAAAGGCAGTAACAATAAACAATTTCAGTGGTGTAAAATAATATCTATGTACGATCTTATAGTGGATGAACTTACTCCTTGCATCCCTTGTAGCCCAACCTACATTTGAGATCACATCCCTCCATACATCTTCACCAATCTCACCACCGAGATCCTTTTGCCATATTAATCTCAAGCTTTCACACATTTTTGTTTGAATATTTGACATTTTTCTATAAAACACCGAGGCTGAGTGCAGAGTATGACGACAATTGAGAAATTCTTGAACCTTGTTTTCTCCCTCCTCTGCCCATTCTAATCCAAAAGTAGAACTCACACTACTCCTCAACTGTAAATACTTCCAGAAATCCCCTTTGTATGTGTTTTCTTAAGTTGCAGTGCTGTGAGCTCTCAGGGCCACCGTAGTGTAGACATTGTGTACAAGCATTAGTCATTAGATCAATTGTTAATATAAAATATAGACAAGTGCATCTTTGAGAATACCATCATGCCATCACTTCAGGAATCTACTGCTGTCTCTACGGTCTATGTTGAACTCTGGATATGGCCACTTATGTCTGTCAGATTACTGTGGTGGTCATCACAATGCAGAAACTATTATTTTGTCTCTTTTCACACATTGGGTATTAGGGGAGAAACTGAACAGATCTAATTTGTTTTACAGTGATGTAACCATTTGATAGAGACTTTAACACTTCAGTTTCAGCCATAAACAGATGGATGGGCACACAGTAAGAGTGTATTATGTTTTAAATATTCACTTTAATCAACGGAGGACAAGTTGAGATGAGTAAGGAAGTGCCACATCAGCAGTTCCTTGAGTTTTTACTCAGAAACATTAACAGTGGGTCACTGCTTACTGATGAAAAGCCAAACTGTGGAAAGTATTTAGGAGACAGTGTGTGTAAAGAGAGAAGATATGTGTATGTGTGCACAGTACATAGCATATATGCATTCATTCATCAATCAGAGTGTAGAGCGGAAGGGTTGGTTTAATTGGACTGAGCCAAGTTTTGCATTTGTTTGTATACTGGACACTATAACTGATTCAATATTCAGCATTGTGTTAACATATTTAAAGGAAAATGACAGTATTTCACAACTTTGTATATATCGTGTATAATAATATTCGATAAACACCATTTTATTGAAGGTTATAAAACAGTACAAAAGAAAAGATATGTTGGTTTTGTAATTGTATATGAAGTGTCAAGGAGTTCCAGGGCATTTGAGCCCATACTTGCTCATGCATGTGACTGTGAGTGTGTTCACTCTTCCATTGTGTGTGCATGTGTGTGTGTGTGTGTGTGTGTGTGTGTGTGTGTGTGTGTGTGCGCGCCACAGGGTTCTGGTTCTGCAGCGTCATCACTGCAGCCCTCCCTGCACAGCAGAGCTCGTTTATAAAAGACGCAACCAGCCCAGATTCACTGCCCCTGTGTGTGTGTGTTTGTGTGGAGAGAATGTGCGTGTGGAAGTGAGTGTGTGTGTTTGTCCATGCATGGACTTGTGTGTCCAACCAGCCCTGATTTACGGCAGATCTCCTCATTCATCATGAGAGATAGATAGAGAGAGAGAGAGAGAGAGGGTGGGGGGTAGGAGAGCCCTGGTCTGAACTGGCAGAACATGCTTCAGTGCTACTAATTTGGTCATCTTCATTGTCTAATGGAAAGCTGAAATGTTTCCTCTGGGCTTGTTGTGTGACAGTGGAGGCTGAGAGGACATCTTAAAAACAACCAGAAGATACAAATACGTCCAATTGACATGGTCGCAAGGCAGAAAGGAGCCCTCTGCTTTTAGACATACCCATTTCACTTTTTCTCTAGGTCAAGTATGACAGTCCTATATTCTCAATGGGTCGGTTCTTATCAGCAGCATACCTGAGCAGATAATACTATAACAGACATGATAAGAGAGGAGACAAACAGCTGAGATTCACAACAGTTTCAGCTGATTTGGTGTTGCTGCAGATGGATTTTTTTTTGCTCTGTGCTCAAATAGCAGTTGAGCAAGCTTGGTACTCCGATGAACCAGGGTCAACTTTCCCATTTCCTGTTAATATTTTATGTACTATGTGCTAGGTTCAAGAAAAACAAGTTAAGAAGATGGTAAAAAAGATGTTTTCCTGGGGGACCTGTACGTGTACCTTGATTCCGTCCCCAAAACTGAAGACAAATTTTGTCCAATGTAAAGATTTGATTAGTCTGTGTGGTAGACCTCACCATCAGCTGAATATCAGCACCATTACCAAAAACACCAACGTTATTTCAAAGGTTACACATACCACAATCTTCACAGACACATCTCACTGTATATGTCACATCTTAGGTTAGCTAATGTTAGCCAAACACTACCTAACTAGCTGACGTCAAACAACTAATGTTACATTAAGAGGAGTTAGCTTAATGTCAGATCACCAATGTCAGCTAGGTTTGCTTCCTTCTTATTTCTGTTGTAACGTTAAAAAGAATTGGAAAAGGACAGATAGTTTGGTTGCTGATGTATTTTTAAGATTATCGTTAGCCAGAAATGATCAAGGCTTCTCTAGTTTTCGTTGAGACCGGAGTGACTGTGTTCATAAAACTTAACGTCATGAATATATCACTCCATTGCATACTGTAGTCCTTGCTGTCAACTTTTTGACGTCATATTGCCAGACTTCAAGAAAGATCAGATAAACACTGCATCACTTGGCTACACGGGACCAGCATCGCCATGTTTGCCAAGCTTGTCTGACCTAGCAACAGTAACATAGGTGGTTAGGGCTTTGGATCAGTCAGTAGGCATGGAAAGGGAGGATATCACTGACTATCACATCCTAGGGAACGATTTGGCAGCTGGGAAGGTCCTGCTTAATCCTGAAGTGACAGCTGTGCCCCAGTCTGAGTGTCCGAATGAGTTAATGGAAAAGTTTCCAGGGCGGTTTTCTGTCTGCACTATTACCCGCGCTATGGCAGAGAAGCAACATCAATCGCTGTCTGGGTCTGGTGATGAGGAAGTGGAGTTGGGTGATAGTTTTATGGCTGACGGCAATTCATCTGTTTGGCCTGCCTTTTCCTCCCCAGGCCTGGTTTCTCCTTCGCCTCCGTCTCCCCCTTCTCCAGTGGAGGAGTCAGAAAGTAAATTTTGCATGTCACGTGAACAGCTTATTGTTGAGCAGCAGGGTGATCCCAGGCTGGTTTCTCTTTTTGGGGCTGTGGGTTCTGGTGACGATGGTGGGGCTGGGCCTCCTAGTTACTTTTTGAAGGAGGGCGTGCTGATGCATAGGTGGGCGCCACTGGGTAATGATCCACAAGATGACTGGGGGGTTGTGAAGCAAGTTGTAGTTCCACAGCGGTTCCGTCAGGAGGTTTTGAAGCTGGCCCATGATAATCTTCTGGCTGGCCACCTTGGAGTCAATAAAACAAGCTGATGTGCGTCACCACTGACCTGTCATGTGTGTCAGCTGTCCGGTAAGCCCAATCAGACGATTCCCCAGTTTCCGCTTTACCTGATTGTAGGAGAACCCTTTGAATGTGTCATTGTGGACTGTGTAGGCCTCTCCCCCGCACAAAGGCTGGTAACCAGTTTCTCCCAACCATCATGTGCTCCACCACTCATTTCCCCAAGGCCATTCCCCTGCGTAAGATCACTGCTCTTGCAGTCATTAAAGTGCTGACTAAGTTCTTATCTTTGCTTGGGTTGCCTCGGGTGGTACAGACAGACCAGGGGTCAAACTTTATGCCCAAGGTTTTTGCACAGGTCCCGAAGCAGCTTGACATTTCCCATTGTTACTCCAGTGCGTACCATCCAGAAAGCCAGGGTGCACTTCAGCATTTTCATCAGACTTTGAAGTGTATGCTCCGCACTTACTGCCTTGGGTATGGTAAGGACTGGGACGAAGGGGTCCATCTGTTTTTTTCTGTGCGCGAGGTGGTACAGGAATCCCTGGGTTTTAGCCCTGCAGAGCTTGTGTTTGCCCATACGGTGCACGGTCCGCTCAAACTGCTTCATGAAAAGTGGATTGGTTATTCAGAGCTGCAGAATCTGCTCGACTATGTGATTTTTGTTCAAAACTTCACCGTGCCTGTGAGCTGGCTAAAGAGAGCATGGCTGTTGCGCAAGGCAAAATGAAACGCTGGTTTGACAAAGATGCGCAGAGCCGTAGTTTCAGCCCAGGTGATAAAGTGTTGGTGTTGTTGCCCATCCTTGGCTCATCGTTGCAGGCACGTTACAGTGGGCCGTATGTTGTCCGGGAGAAGGTCAATGAATGTGGCTATGTGGTCGCGACCCCGGCCTGTTAGAGCGCCAGAGCTTTGTTGTTTTAATTTGGGTTTGAGTTCCTAGTCGTCCTGTTTTCGTACTATGTTTTCCCTCCATAGGTTAGTTGTTTTTGGTTAGGCAGCTTTAGTCGGGAGGAGCCCCTGGATACGACGGTCATGGCTGGCTGGTCTGGGGTCTCTTCCCTCCTTTTGTTCAGTTTGGCCAGGAACTCCTGCCCTTTTCTTTTGTTTGGTTATTTTCTTCTCAGGACTTGTTGTTTTCAGCTACGGCCATTTGCTTTGAATTGAATAAATACACACATTCTAATTGACTGTGCTGAGTCGGCGTCCTTCCTATATGTTATTGGCCTCCTTGTGTTTGAGTCTTTGTTTTGTTTACTTCAGGGCTGTAACAATCACACTAATGCACATGATTACCAAGAAAGGTGGCGTTAATCAAACATTAGACATTAAACTTGCATTTGTCAACATGCTCTGGTTGCACATGAAGAACAAGTATAACCTGTTTGAAAAAAGCGTTTTAAAACTTATTTTGAGGCAAAGTCACCAAACTCTTTTCAGCAGTTTTTATCCGATCTGACTGGCGTTTCTGTACATGCAGTTTTTATGCCCCGGTGACCATTGAAAGTGAAGTTATGGCTCTCTCCCCATTCATTTGGAAAGAGGTCTGGTCTTGTTTACCTGGGGGAAGACTTGCCCAAAAGGAGTTTAACTATAACAGCACAGGATAACTGAAATGTTAGACAGAAATTTCCATAAGACTCATCTATAAACTGAGTCACAGTGAGAAGCTGCAGCATCAGTTATGAGGCTCACAGAGACTTATGGATTTATATTCATAATATCAACAAAACCTGCAGGAAGCACCTCAGCTCCCTGCAGCTTAGTGTGTACACTTTTACACATATACACAAACATTCACACACACCCTTTTCTTCACATTCACACACACCCTTTTCTTTCTTCCCTTCCGTTACACACATGGGTACAAACACATTCAAACAGCCCCCTCGGGACAGCCGGATATGTGTGTGTATGTGTGTGTGCGAGAGACGGAGGGGATGTATTGCAGTTCGCTGCATTATTGATTGGCCAGTTCCCCAGGGCATGTGATACGGACTGGCCATGTTGATTTTCCACTTCTCGCACACACACAGATATACACTTTCGCCTCACTGGAGTCACGCACGGCGGAGTTCAAGTTCACAGGAAGTTTTTGTGTGTGTATGTGTGGTAGTTGAAAGGCAGCGATATAGAGAGAAAAAGCAAACATTTTTAAATTCTGGTAAGCATGTACACACACGCACACACACAGATAACTGAAGCAATTAGTTTTACTCCGACCTAATCAATGTGTCGTTAAAGTGTTGGTACTGTTTTCTGCCTTCACTGGCACACATTTAGAAGCATAAAGGCTTGCACACACACACACACACACACACACACACACACACACACACACACACACACACACACAGTACTTTGGAGTCATTAGAATCCATCACTAGCAGACTGCAGTCCTATGGGTCCATATGGTCTCTAGGGTTGTCTAACATCTGTATAGAGTCACCGTGCCTGCTCCATTCACCTTCAGGTCACTGAAGTCATCTGCAGACATATAAAGTTATCGAATTGCTGACAGAGTCATGCTGAGTTCATCCAGGTCCCTTCTATAATTCATTTGGCTCACATCGAGTGCTTCACAGGGACATCAAACTCATTTTCATGTTGAAATCGTACGAGGTTAAGTGGAGCTATATTGGGTTATATTGATTTCACTGGAGTCATTTCAGGAAGATCGTATAACTTGATATGACATCAGGATATCAATGGAGCTAAGAGGATGCTCTCAGAGAGATACATTATGGTCAATTCACGTGGATTTAGCAGTTCATTTATCTGTGCAAAGGTCAGATCAACAGCCATCATACCTGAAAGTGGACAAAGCACTGAACTATAAGCCAGTATGCAATGTTAGGGCTCGCACCTATTGGACAATATGATTCAAAGACTTTAAAGTTATAGCCCTTAAGTTTTTAGTCCTAGGTGATTTGACGACACCTATGGTAACTGGTATGGCACGTACATATTTAATACATCTACCATAGCTCAGTTTGTAATGACACATGTATTGAGCCCTGGGGACATTAACATGTCTTTATCAGGTGCTTTATCCAAAATGTGATAGAAAAGCAACGCATCTGTTTGTTTACAGTGCAGCTAAACAAACTGAAAGTGACGCAAATGTTTGCCTTGCGTTACTTGCTTGTTACACACAGCCAATTATCTTCCTAAACATTAGCCGTAAGCTAGTGAGCAATGACAAGCACTGAGGTTGTGTGTCTGTATTTGTGTTCAGTTCAGCCTCTGACTGCACTCGGCACTCACCAAAGACTCCAGTTCTTTATGTTTTTTGTCCCACCATCCTCTTTTCTTTCCCCCATCTCTGTGTGTTCTTGAAATAAAGTAGATTTCACCTCCAGTCAGCAGTATACAAGGAGAAAGAGAGACTAATTACATGTTGGGTTATCTTTGTAGTACCGACTTTACAGTAAATTTGCATGTAATCATGCCGCATGAAGAAGTTGCTTCATGTTTGGTGTAAACACACTATAACAGGATTGGTTGCATCCCCTTGCCTTAATTAAAATGCCAAAAAATGTTGTTGTAAATAAGTATTTAGATCCTTTATTTGCATAAAAGTACAAAAAAAATATACAAAAAATGCTTTATGACGAGTAAAAGTCCTCAATTCACTTCATTTAATAAAATAAAATAAAAAGGATAAATCTCTTTGAAAGTTTAAGTTCTTGTTTTGTCCCTTTGACTTGTATCTGAAACTTATCAACTGTTAAAGTGACTACGAGGAAGTGTTCATGAAACAGTCTTGTGATTCTTCTGATGATTATAAATGACCTGTAACAGCAAATGAGACCATCAGCGAAAAGAGTGCTATTTTTATATAGTTATTATTAATGCCTGTGCTTTGGTCCGATCACATATGTCACATACAAAATCACAGATAAATACATTACCTCATGGCAATCGCTTCCAAAACCATTGCACACATTGCCGGCTTGCGCTAGCAAAGATCTTTACAACAGCAGGCGCTGGTGTCATACTGCTTTTATCAAAAGGGGCCGCTAGAATCAACAAAAACTGAAACTCCCTCACATTCTTTTTAATGCTGAAATATTAATGTGTAAGTAGTGTAGTTATTGTTGTAGCTGGTTGAAGTGCAACTAGTTTTTAATTACTTCATACTCTTTTACAAGTTTAGTCCAGTGTTTTTTTATTAAGAGGAGGCGAGATGATAAATGGAAGAGGAAATATGCAAAAGAAGAGTTCAGATACTAAAAAGAACTTTTTAAATTTGGCTTTGCTTTGTGAAATATTGGATCATTTGATTTCTTTGGGAAATCACTAAATGGTGGCTCTGCTCATCTCAACTGGGCCCTAAATAGACACTGCCTTTTAAAATGAGGACACAAGCCAAAAAGGGGACACCTGTGGTTTCTGGTGGTAACAGCAATTGCAGTTTAAATCTACATTAACACTCCTTCAGCAGCTACTTTTTCAGAAATACAAGAAGAGCAACTGGTGTATGTGTTTACAGTGGCAGACAAACAAACTCATGCTGTTTTAATGAAGCCAGTCAGAAATAATTGGGCAATAGAGGTCTGATTTCATGCTGAACACAGCACAGGTAGTTTTCCACACAACAGCAGGACACAGTAACAGGAGCCGACTACATTGCTGAGAAGTTGGAGGTGTCATTGTCAATCTCTTATTTATAACTGGTGTAGTAAAACTACTGTTATTCAAATACATGAAAATCTTAAGGCTAGATTTGGACAATGTTATCTAGTAACAACTAAACTGATCAGGAGACAAGATATGTCACACTGATTTAGTTCAGACAATGCCTGATCAATATCATTGTACGTCTGCTTTGTTTTTGAATTTTCTTCTCTATTATTTCTGTTGTATTGGATTGTATTACATTGTTCAGGTGCTTCTATTTTTGTCCAACTCATACATAGGCAATGTGTTGTTGTCTCTGTCTTTATTTGATGATAGTGCTGAGGTTCTGAAAAATAAGTGCTGTAATTAACTTTTCCAACCTCCCACAGCGCTACATCACACAAAACACTGAACACACACACAGGTGAAGTTCATCAGAGAGATATTTGCAAATAATATTTTCCCTCTAGGCTGTATCTGCACAACAAAAGCCACTCGGTTCCACCATTTACCAACCATGACTGAAAAAAAAAGTGACTCATCACTTTACCGACCTCACTTTTTAATGCCTATGCAGGGAACTATCATGCAATTGTTGGAGGAAAACAATGAACTTTTGAGTTCAGCGATCATCCATGTTTGACTAAACATCCACCAGTTGTCAACCTAGATTTTTTTTTTTTTGCAAATGTTTCAAAAGTGAAAAGACACAAACCTGACACGATTTGGTAAGACATTTTTTAACTGCAGTCTCAACTTTCCAATAAAAAACAATCCTTCTGTGTGTTTAAAGCAGTCTGTGTAGAGGCAGAAGTTAAATTGAAGAGACATTGTTTTATACAGCTCCATTAATTACTACACATTAATGTCTCAAGTGATGCAAACTGCAGAAGGGTTGTGCTGAGTTCAGATGCACACTGAAAGAAATGATGTTTCCAAAAAACAACATTGTCTTAGATCAACTAAAAGAGCAGCTATTAAATTAGTGGAAATGATTCTATTAGACATTTGTACATCCAGGCTATTTCTGCTTTAGTAGCCAGTAGTGATTAAATGAATCCTTGCAGGAATTAAAAAAAGAAAATGCGCATTTTTATATGGTATTATGCACTCAAGGCTGCTGACAACTTTTCCATTTGTCTCTGTACAAGGTGCTGAGATGACATTGTCAGTGGCTTTCATGTCAGTACCCGATCCTTGCCAGCTGCCTGAATGGTAATGCACTTGTGCAATTCTCAACAAGGATCCTTAGCTATCATCAGCTTCAGAAAAAAAACAAAAACATCTAATTACCTCCTCAAAGGCGGTTATGTTTGAACCTGTGTCCGTTTGTTGTTTAGTTGGTTTGTCAGCAGGATTAACAAAAACTACTGAACCGTTTCCACGAAATTTGGATGGAGGACGGGTCTCGGCCAAGAACAGAGCCCATTAACTTTTGATGAGGATCCAAATAATTTTTTCACTTTCATTAACATTATGAGATAGGGTGTTTTTCTGCATTTCCGTTAATTTCTCAGGGAAAAATGCATGGATCTTGATTAAAAAAAAGTTAAGTGTTTCGGCGCCTGGTATCTATGAGTGAGTAGAAAAGGGGACTATCGGGCCTTGGCAGAAGTATGCACTCTGAATGTGACACATTAGAAAAAAAACAACAACAAAAGGCAAACGTATCCACTGGCAATACGAAAGGAATCAATCACCTATTTTTAGTGGGTTTACAAGTGTTTCAAAAACCGACATATACACGTACACAGAGTGTAAAAATGGTAAAACAATCAACTCAGCAATGTACGTTAAAGCAGGGTTTATTACTGTGACACCACTGTAGGAAATAACAGAGCCAAGACATATCTTCCAATTATCAACCTAGCTAGCTAGCACAGAACACAATACCACACCAGCTAGCTTTTGTGATAAACTGCTATTAGCTGGCTCTCATCACCAAGCTAACTTTGTGTGGAACATTGACTGCATGTACAGATGGACAATATGGCAACTTCCCAAAAGTGAAGCCAACATATCTGATTTCAGTAAAAACCCCATTAAAGAGTCTTTATAACCTCTTTAAGCCTGATCATCACTTCCCTTAGTGCAGTAGCTATGCTTGAGCTCCACTTCCGCTGAGAGGTGGGGAAAGGTAAAGTGGATGTGACAGATCATGAATCAGGAAGTCAAACTGTGCCTTCCCATCTGGAACTACAAATCCTTCATTAAGCATTTAATACACACTCATTAAGAAATGCAGAGGCACACTTGCGCACACACAATCACATGCACGCACAGGAAAACTGGGTTTACACGGTGTACAAGAACATGAGAGGGCAGAAGCTCACACACACACACACACACACACACACACACACACACAGAGTCATTAATGTCAAATTATAATCAGCACATTATGCTGTAACGGAACAAAATGGAGAACAGTTCCTTCTTTCCACCTACTAAATGATAAATGACAGTGTAATGTCAACACTGTAGAAAGCTAAATGATGAAAAAAGGCAGGTGAGGTAAAGTATACTGTAAAGTATGTGTAGACTGTAAAAACAGAACATGCATCAGTGCATTTACCTTACTGGTGTTTGTCAGTTGTCAACAATTTCTAGAAAAACAGAACAGAATTCATAGCTTAAAGCGGAAAAGACAGCTTTTCAAATTCCCCTTCCTACTGTCTCCCTGTGGTACTACTGTTGACACTGCGGTTGCATATATTGTTAGCAACATGGCTAATACTAATGGCCTGGGATACTGTCCAAAGCAAAAAATAACCGTGAGAATCTTAATTTGACCCTGATCTCAGGGCTATGGAAAGGCAAGAGTAAAACACCTGGTTGTATTAATAAGTAGGCAGGTTTTGTTACTTACCGGTCTAGTCAAATGAATGCAGGTTTTGAACTGAGGTAACACATATTAGTAAGGGAACAGACTTCGACACAACACCCGCACTCTCCATCAAGTGAATGCCTGTCCGTTTACTCTGGTGTTACCTTGGTTTCTATCACTTTCTCTCTACACCTTCCTTGCCTCCTCCATGAGCAGGGTTCTTTTATTCTGCAGCGTAGACTTTCCATAGTTATTCCAGTTGTTTGAGGGTTACGTGGAGATAGCGACCAGGGAAAACAATGTATTTTCCTGTTTTGGTTGTGCAATGGCAAACACACTTCCTTTGTGGCATAATTCTTCTTTAATTTTTGTGGGAAAAGTCGAGCTTGGAGGCAGACTAGATAGCATAGTGAAAGAGACGTTTGTAGGGAGCTCATCCATATGTAGATGGTGTCATTTACCTACAGCCATTACACTGCAATCAATAATTACATCAGAATGGTAAGTTCAAGCAAAAAAGTTTTCTATTACCAGTATACTGTATTTGTGATATCTTACAAGGTAATTTTACAAGATGGTTTTAGCACAAAGTAACAGTTTGAAAAATAGCTAGTTGCATCTGCATTGAAGTCCCCCTCCAGTACATTTTGTCATTTGTGTAATATTTCATGCTTTTCTTAGTCATTTCCTGACAATGTTGAAATGCCACACCGCCAAATATTTTTTTGAAAAAAATAGTTATTTTTGTGCTCAAGTTGTCTGACTATAGTAGAAGCTGCTTGTCATACATCATCCTCCAAGCTTGCATGAGATCACTACTGCGAATTTAGCAAGATGTAAACTATCCGTCCATCAAGAAACTGCAGGGAGTTGAGGCAGAGTAGCTGGAGGATATCAGAGACCACTCTCTGAACGAGTCTGACGCTGAGCAACATCTCTCACTCGTTCATTGGCTCAGTGGGTGTGCACTATAGCTTGCTAAGTGCTTTGCATGTCAAAATCCACATTTACACTCCCAGCTTGAACAGGGGATCGAACCACCCCACTCTACCTCCTGAGCTTCAGCCAACAAAGTCCGATTAAACAAGGGACACCACTTATTTTTTGCTTAGCGACCAAGCTTGCTGGCCTACTAACTGCCAGGGTTTTTTAAAACAGCATTCAGCAAGTCAGTGAGCTCAGCAGGGTTTTGTGGCTGGCTAGTTCTACGGCACAAAATGTGCTTTATAAATCTCACTTCTTAAATGTACAGAGATCACAGGAAAAGGTCAGAGACTGGAGAAAAATAGTGCAAACTTTGCAGGGAAAGGACATGCATGTCAGGTGGATATATACTAACGGGGGGAATATGATCAGTAGGTGGGGTTGGAGCAGGTTTTATTAATAGCTGAAAGTCAGCCTCTCCCATCCCCTTTAAAAGCAGCAGACGTTTTCCTAATGAGCAGGGAGGAGAGTCCAGGCCATCTTCTCCTGACACAAGACTGGTCTTGTCCGGAAGGCACAGAGCTGCAAGGTGCAAATATACAGAATTTCAAATTTACATAACTCTGAATATGAATATATGCAACCTGTCCAAGGTTTCCTCAATTGCACTGCATGCAGGGGTAAGAGTACTTCCTCATTCCAAATACAAATGAGCACAAATATAAATAAATTAAAACACAATATGAATAGCAGCCTCTATGTTGATGGAAAAGAGTCACTAAGGTGGTGCTTGCCAAGCCGATGTGTAAAAAGTCATACCTGTGATTTAGCTAGACCGTTATCGCTCCCAAAGCAACAAATACAGCAGCCTGGTCAGAAGCCCTGTGCTTCTTCTTTGATGCTGTAGTAACCTCTCTAGCGTGACTTCTTGAAGCGCCACATTAATGCAGTAGTATAAAGAGTCAGGACACTGGACTTTCCCTGGAGTAGGGTTTGCTTCCCGTTTCTGACCGAGAGTCAGAGTGATTTGTTTTTAAGTTATGTTTCGTTAGTAGGTGAACATAAGTAAATGACATAACTTATGTTACAGATGTTTGGCCAAAGTTCCTCAATGCTAGAAATTCCAAAGCTACTGTAAATACTCTTTAAAAGTATAAGCTGTAAGAATTCAGAATTAACAATTAAAAAACGACAGTTTAGTACCTTTTTCTGAGACTGATTTGTTGAATTGGCTTTCTTTTCCCTTTTTCAAGGGTGGTGCCCCGAGGTGATCTTATATAAATTGGATCTTATAATATGTCATAATTAATGATTATCCCTGAGCCAGCCCTTCCCAGTATCCTGATCAAAATTATATTTCACCCTCACCACTCAGATACTGATATTTTTTTAAATTCTTTTACAGATAAGAAAGTAAGACCTGACTCCATAGAGCATTATGGAGCTGGCCACCTTGTTCAGAAAATATGATGGAGGTGCATGGAATAATCAAAGTCATGGTCGTCATGTAATGCCGTAGCCATACGCTGCCTGAAACGCCTGGTTTGGAGTCGAGCCTTTACTTCCGTAACTTATGTGCGTCACTATATAACAGGCCATATATAAGGTTACATGCTGCTATTCCGACATGCCGCTATTTAGACAGTGACCTCTAATTGTCGGAACAGCGACATTAAAGTTATTTTTCAAGCGTCCCACTATTTCGACATTGTTTTTTGTAATTGTCAGAGACATGTCGGAATAGCGGCATGTCTGAATAGAGGCATGTCGGAATAGCGGGATGTCGGAATAGCGGGCGAACCCCCTTATATAAATATATTTTTGTATATATTTATTATAATATATATACACTCCAGACATACAGCTGCTACTGTGATGTAGATAAATTGCAATGTTAAAATGTTATATTTGAAAGAAAATATGGTTACAATATAAAAACTTACCACTCTAAAACATCATGCTCCAGTCTTGGTTACGAAAGCTGGTTCGGTATCAAAATCGGGCTCGGACATGTATGGCTGTACTGCAGCCATTGTTACCAGCTTTTTTTAAAATCCCACTACCTTACTCAGACTACATCCTGCCTGTTAAGTAATGGCATGTGCAACTCTCACCAACGATTGAACAGAGGCAAGATGTCTCACTTCGTAGCTAAAATGGAGCATTCAAGACACAGTGTGAAAAGGGATGCTGCAGCAATGCACCATATGAGAAAAATAATGTGTATGTAAAGTATGTAAACCTATTCTGCTAGGACCCCCAAATAAAATATTTAACCTGAAAATGAGCCTCTTTAATTGACGCTTCAACTAAACGCAGCACTTCTTCTTAAATTGACACTTAAAGTGGCAACAGACAGCTGTTCCCCGTTAGGGTTAGTAAGTGTTTGGAAATGGTATTATTGATGGCGCTGCTGTTGCAAAGACAACTGGAATCGTTTAGTTTTCCTTAGAGTTGCAAATAAAAATGAGGACAAAATACTAGTTTATTCAATCATTTACTCTATAACGAATTGGGCTCAGCAGTTAGCCTTCCTTTTGTCAGGTGGCCGCGTTCCAAGTGGCAGACAAAATTGTTAAGTGATAGTGAAGTTTGTAGGGAACCAACGTAAACACTGATGGTTTCATTAAACTATATCCATTACATTGTGCATCAACATGTACTTCAGAATGTTACACTGAAGCAGAAAGCTTTAAGTGTAAGAACTAAGCTTCACTTAGTTCTTACACTTAAATTGACACTTGAAATTCACTCAGCACTTACACTTAAATTGACACTTCAGCTTTAATTAGGTCTTACACTTAAAAGGTGCTTCAAATTATCCCCGTGCTGAATCTTAAATGTATTCCCTCCACTTCAGTGTCTCTCCAGAAGTTGTCAGTTTTATAAATGACTCCACAGGTTAGATTACAGATTAGATTAACATGATGTTACAGATCCTCCGGCCCAATTACATCAGTATTTCGAAGGCGCTGCTAAAGGCAAAAACTGTCTGGGATTGAGTTGCCTGTCTGAGGAACTTGGAGAAAATATGATGATATTGATCAAAAGTCTGTCTTACTTTCCCGTACATCTTTTTACGAGTTAGTATTTTTTTATTAGAATGTCAACAGTAAATCCAAAGTATTATGCCACTTGATTACTGTCACGTATCTGTAAACATCCAGGTTTGTTTACAGCCTCTGTCTGTAAACAGTTAATAGATGATTAAACAATCATTGTTCTATCTTCCCTGTTTCTGTTGGATACTATGCGTAATCCATCAATCAATATTTCTTGCTATTTATCTCTGCAATCTTTCTAATTTTCTGTAATGATTGCAGCTCTACTGTCACTCCAGACCTCTCTCTAGTGTTGTCAAACTACTACTTCAAGGGACAACAAAGCGAGTCAGGTCTGATACCGGCTTTAAGAACACATCTTATCAAGGATGCCTTGTGATTGTGGATCCTTTTCTGTGAATTCACTCTCAGGGCAGAAAGATTAATGTATTTAAACATGCTATATTTGGAACATTTAAGTTGTTATTATTTATCTGTAGATCTGGTCAAGAGCAAATGGATTTCTAAATGAAACCCTCTGCTCTGCCCCTTGCTCTGTTAACTGTCACTTAGGCGCTAAGGGGAAGTGGAGGAGAATTGTTCACTTTGTTTCACATGCAGTAAGGAGGCCAGAGCGCGGCTCAGCTGCAGGGGAAGAAAAGTCGTCTTTCAACCCAGTATTTCTATTCAATATTAGTGTTATGTCATAAGATGTAGGATTCGCTGCTGTACTTTGAAAGATTGAGCAAGCCTTCAGAAACCCTGCCAGGGTGTTGATTCCAATTGATCCAGCACAGCACTGAGACCAATTTGCTCTGTTGAAGTGTCTTGTGTCTGTCTGCATGTCAAATGTGGACTGCAGACAGAGTGAGGGAAAAACTCAAAACATGCTCTTCCTTCAGACAAGGTGTGAGAACAGAGTGAAGGGAAGTAGATCTGATCCCTTGTAAACGCCGGTTTTATCCCTGATCTTGTTCTTTTCAATCTCTTACTTAACTTGGAAAAAAAAAAATCCTATAAAGGAGAGCTGGATGTATTAATCCCCCACCCCTTCCTTCTTATTGCATAACAGCAATATTACTGCAGAAAAGTAGGATGTGATGTAGCAAAGAGACAAGGGGCTCTGCCTGATGCTCGGCACAAAGCGGCGTACAGCGCAGTGTCTTTGCTGGTTTCAGACTGACACAGTTGTCATTTTCACGCCCAGCGCCCATGTTGTGCAAATAACAAATGTGCTTGCGCCCACCTGTGTGTTGGTCTTGAAATGAGGTGTGGTCAGGCACACTGAGGGTGGATTGCTATCTTGAGGCAGCAGAAAGGGACAACAACATAGACCAACAAACAGCTGGTCTAAAGTCAAAAGTGCAGTCTGTTTCCTGATATTTTAAGGATGCATTACATGCGCCTACACAGGCGGGTTCACACCATTCATACACTCTGATTTTATGCTTTAAGAGGCTGCTCTCAGTTATTCTAAACATTTCCTTGAACACAGTAATGTCTCTGTAACAAATATCGTCGCACATTTAATCAGCAAAACTACAAGCTGTAGTTATAAACTCTCCAGAGAGAACGAGTCAGGAGTTTTAAACAATCAATTAAGTTTATCAGCTGTTCCTCGTGCGCAAATGTGCATGTTAATGTAGAGATATACATATGGTTTCTGCTGCTGGAGGATCTTTGCAGGTGATGTCATTAATATTTTCCTCATTAAGCATGTATTTCTCCCCTCTCATCCCACCATTATTGATCAGGATGATACTTTTTATGACCCGTCTGATCCACAGACCGACATCAGCACACATACAGAGGGACGCAGCAGCGCTCCTCTTCCTCCTCAGTTTAATATCAGTGTATTTTTTCATGTGCAGTCAAACAGAGTTGTTGATGGGACAGATGCTTGTGAAAGAGGGTCCAGCAGCTGAGGATCACACCCTTGTCCCTCAGTGCCCTGGCGCACCCAGCTCTTAAAGAGAATGGAAGACGACACTCGGATTGGTTTGATTTATGTTCTGCCCAAACACCCATGACTAATTCAGTCTAAATACCACCTCTTTGCGCCGTGCGCTGCACCTTGTGCCCAGATTATCTGCCGTTTAACTAGCAAAATGGACTTGGACACACCCTAAACGCACCAGTGTGCTGTGCTTTAGACCATGCGCTACAGACCATCTAAATAGGGTCCAAGATATCAGATGCAAGGAAGAAAGACGGTGCAGTAGAACAGAAATGGTGAGAGAATATTGGGGAGGAAATAAAGGCTGGTAACTGGTCAGGTGAAAAAGTCAGAGGTAACTTTTTAAAAAGTCAAAATAAACCCTGATTAAAAAGCTGAATAAAGTCTCATGGACACATTTGTTTGCTTTTTAGAAGGCTAGCTAGTTATTAAAGTGGACACTTGAGTCAGGTTAGTTTTAAGACACTGGGTTAAAAATGACAACAAGCAGGAAACTAACATTTCTCTTCTTACTTTACTTTTGTGATAAAACCACTAAATTGTTGATCTCTCAATACAATCTCAAGACTATAATTGTCTGCCTCATGTCTTTGTCCACTCTGACGAAGACACAGTAGTGTTGAAACGCTGGTTGTGTGAATTCATCAGTTTGCTCCACTCCCCTTTTTTTCCCTTTGAAAGCGGTTCTCGAGCAGAGAAGCACTTGATTCAGCTGCATTTTGCTGGAAGATGCGCGGTGAACCCTGTTCCTGTGAAAATTTATTAATTTGTACTTGTACTCAGGAATGTGTTTAAATATAAGCACAGCTCTGACCATGCTTACACACAGCATCCAATGGTAAATAGAGAAACTGCAAATAGAACGCAGTGTCACAGCATGCATTAAACAATCTTAACATCAACATACGTTCCGTAATCCCTATGATTAACAATTACTCAATTAGTAATGTTGTCTAGTTAGTAACAGACGTGCAGCCTAATTGTTGTGACATCTGTGACAGGTATTTGAAAAGGCTCATCTTGCTTTACTGGAAGATTTAGCAAACCATGCGCTCTACAGGGGGCCCATTGTCAGAGCGCGTTTGATCTGCTTGGTGGGAGCAGAGTGGCGTCTTAGTAGAACAGATACTGCTGGATTTATGCTGTGATGTGGGACCTACGTATGTTGGACCGGGAAGCTAAATGCACGAAAGCCATTCCTGTGCACATCCAAGTCTTTGGGCAGTGGCACGTTCCAGCATGAGGTTGGACATAGATCGGCTATTTCTCAGCTCTCTCTCAGTGTTGGATATGATAATTTCCTTGGGCCCGCAATACATCCAGTTCATTTACACAAATCCGCAACAAGCCAAGATCAAACAGGGATTTTACGCCATCGCTGGATTTCCAAATATAATAAGTGCAATAGACTGTACCAACATAGCAATAAAAACATCATCAAACAAGGGATTTAAATACGTCAGCAGAAAGGGTTTTCATTTCATCAATGTACAGATAATCTGCGATGCAAATGTGTCTGTTAAACGTTAAACACACGACTCCTTCATAGTTCAGAGCTGCTCTGTGGGATGTTCATCGAGAGGGAGGAGCTGCTGAAGATGGATGGCTCATTGGTGAGTGTTGAAACATGTTTTAAATGCTATCACAGGGTTATGCACACTTATTAAAACATATCTCATCTGTAGGTGATCAGGGTTATCCACTATTGCCATTGCTAATGACTCCCTAAGCCAACCAGATGGCCTGACAGGAGAAAAATTATAACCAGGCCTGTGTGCACAACAGGCCTGCTGAAAGGTCGATCTAGCGTGGGGGGAACAGCGTCATCGACCGTCATCACCCTGAAAATGTCTGCCACTTCCTCATGGCTTGCTGTGTGCTCAACAACCTGGCCATCAGACAAGTCGTCCCGCTGCCGGAACCCCCGAGACCAGATGCCCCCATGCCTGATGCAGAGCCCCTACCACCTCCTAATGCCGCTGCCATTCAGACAAGAGAAAGGATAGAGATTTTAGTTAAGTCTGCCTGTTAGCCACACTTATTTACTTGGATTAATACATTACAAATATTTGTTAGCTGGTTCTGTATTTCAGCTATTGTTTTGGTCACGTCGCTCTTGATTTTGTAGCACCACGTGAGTCATCACCCCTCGACACATGGCACACAAAAGACAGTATATATACTTTCACATTAATGTCAAATTTGGTTTTACATTTTCAAAATAACAATTTTTCTGGTTTGTCATTTAAAAGTATTTTCCCTTACACAACAAAATAAAGGTTTGCAAACACAGTGTTGAGTTTCCTTTACTGTCCATATGGATTTTAGATGGTCCAGGTTGTTCTGTGAGCGCGGCGTCACCTTCTCCACGTTCAGTGACACCAGAGAGCGCTGTATCGCCAATGATGCTGACAGTGCTTGTGTCCAAAGGCAAGGGTTCGGCCATGTTTCCAACAATGATCTCTCCTCGGACCCAGCAGAACTAACTGCACTTGTTACTTGTTTCTCCCATGCAAACATGTTTTCTTTTCTTAGTTATATCTGCACTGTGGAACCGAACAAGAGCTTTTGATTGGATTCAACTTCAACCTCAGTTTCTGTCCAGTGAGGGGAAAAAAGCAATTTTATGTGTTTTTTAAAGGGATGTTCTGTTATCATACTGTATGGTTGGGAGCTTTTCTGAATCCAAATGACCCAAAATGGTGGTATGGAACAGAACCTTTTCTATACAGTGTTGATAAATGAGGGCCCTGGTCCTATGAGACCCTGGGCCAGACCTGTAGCAACAAAAACTTTGAGCACACTGAATGGAGTGAAATTTTCTTCTTATTATTGTATTTTTTTTTCTTTTGCTTATGGACACAGCAGGCATGATGGGGGGGGAAAAAGTTAGTGGTCTTCACTCCTTGGACTTGATTTAAAACACACTGATTTCTCAACTTACATCCAAATTACAAAAGCTCAACAAGAACAAACACACCAAATGTCGTTAAGCGCCTCTGTTGTCTCAGAGAAAATAAATCTACACCAATAAAGACAGAAAATGTGTTCCTGCTTCCCTGTCGAGTTTTATATAAAACAATCTCCAGAGAGAAAACAATCAGAAGAGAGGAGCTGGAGAAAACTGACGATGAGAGTTACTGAAACATCGAGACTGATTAACCCTTTAAGTTTTAGGCATCGGTGAAATCTTTTCATTTGTGCAACTAAAGTATTTTTTTTCCATACTGTGTATATTTTCTCTAAATCAGCTCAGTTTGGCGATCCCAAGACACTGGTGATGTGCAGGTCAGGGTTTTTTAATACCTGCACCCACCCAGCCCATTATGAGAGCCAATCTGTATGATGATGAGGTGAGGACTGAGAGCGCTCTCTCTTCTCCTTTTCCTCTTTCTTCCTGTCTCAGTTGTCGGGTCCCGGGGTTATGGGTCGACCTACGCATCACCAGTGGCTGCATTGTGTCTTTTCTGCAGGGGCTTCTGTTATTTTGTCATTTGTGTCATTATTATTTATGATTCCTTAGCTCAGCTTCATCAGTATAGCTAGCCCGCTAACTGTGTTTTGCCCCTTTGAGGCTGAACACTAAATTACAGACATGGGCCGCGGACAGTAAGACACTTTTAAAGTCAGCACAGGAATGTATGTCGGCTGTGAGTTTTCTTGGTTGGGCGAGATTAGTGGGTAAGAGCAACAGTGGGTGACACTGGTGACAGTCACTATAAGGAAATTGTCACACCGCGGTGAGGGGTGTCTCGTCCTGGGATTTTTTGGTCTTGTGAATTTCATGTTTTATTTTGAAAAGTAACTCTCCTCTTGTTTCAGGTCACTTGCCCTTCCTCTTGTGTCACTGGTCTGACGTCTCCCCTGATCCCTGATTGTTTCCACCTGTTTCCCATTACCCTGATGTGTCTTATAGTCCGCGTTTCCCTTCATCCTGTGCCAGAGTATCTTGTTTGTTCGTGTACCTCCAGCCCCATGACCACAGCCCTTGTCTCGTTCTTGTCCAGAGCTTCCACGTTTGTATTTCTGATTCTTTGTTTCCTCTTAAGAAGAGTGATTTTATGTTGTAAGCTTTTTCAGCTCAGTTTTGAAGTTAAGTTTAATTTCATAGCCTTTTTGTCCTCCCTCTGTTGGAGTGATTTTTCTTTCAGAATTTTTTCAGCTCAGTCGTGTAGTGTAGTTTAATCTTATAGCCTCAGCATTTTTTCCTCCTTTGGAACGTTTTCAGTTGTTAAATTTTTATAGTCATTCCTCGATAGAGTAGATTAGTTTCAGCCTTTTCTTTTTTCTCCCTTTCGGAGCGATTTTCTGTTGTGTTTTGGTTTTGCCTTATTTTCTGTGTTTTGTCCTTGTGTGTGTATTTCAGATTAGCCAAGATTGTGGAAAGGTTTATAGCCGGTTCTGTCGTCAATCTGCTTTAAGAGCAAAAAAGAGAATTTTCAGAATAAAAGCCTGCTTGAACTGTGAACCCTCTGCATCTGAGTCCTCTTTCTAGCCCAGGCCTGACAGAAATGTTCATACTATATTTGTATTTTAGGCAGAGGTGGGAATTGTGGAGTCATCAAGTCATCTCCATGCCATGTATTTGTTCTGCTCAGTCACTGAACCAGGTGCATTCACTAATTAGCTCACCTTCCTGGCTGAAGAGCTGTGCTGATCGGACTCAGCTGGTTTAGTGCATGAACAGAACAAATACATGGCATGGAGATGACTTTGACTCCACAATTCCCACCTCTGATTTTAGGCATGTAAAGATAAAGTGTGATAAAATAAATATTAAAAAAATAAAGAATAATACATTGAGTAACAACATCTGTCAATGCAGTATAAAAGAAGTAAAACAGAAGAAATATAGAATACAATCAAAATACTAATATGCATCTAGTAAAAACATCAGTCAACAGTCAATGTAACATAATAGAAAAAGATAATAATCAAAATGGATATTATATATTTAGATTAGGGCCGGGACTCGATTAAAAAAATTTATCTAATTAATTAGAGGCTTTGTAATTAATTAATCGAAATTAATTGCATTTTTAATCGCATATAAATATTTGACCTGAGAACAGTGAGAAGCATTTTTTTTCATATGGGTTTTAGTATACCATTGAATGATGACTGAATACATAAGCTTAAGCAACAAAACATTGTTTATTTTTTTTCAAGGTGGTACCTAACCAAGACCAACAGACTAGGGATGCAAATTATCGATTAATTCATTAATCGTTAGTTGATGGACCTTATTGATCGATTAACGATTACCTGATAAGATGCGATTTTCCTGAGAACCTAAATTTAAGGGGAAAATTTAAGCTGAACATTCCTTATACAGGACTCTACACTAGTTTGTTAGTTTATTTTTAGAGCACAGCACAATGAAAAATGTTTAAGTAACACGTTATTTGGTAAATGGTCTTTCCTGCCACTACACTATGATGATTACTGTATTTAACTACTTAAATCACAGTGGCATGAACTAATTTGTTGAACTCAGCCTGATGTAAACATTAATAAAACACAGGCAGCTCTATGTTTTCCCTGTGTGATGTTCAGGGACAGGTCAGGACAGTCTGAAGACAGAGAGCTCTGAGGTTGAAGTCTTATGCACCGTGAGACAGTGACAGGTCTGCAGGCTACCTACGTCTTGACCACATGTCAGCTGTTCAGCTGCAGCAGAGGAAACTCCGCTGTTCTCAGCTCCACTGCGACGAGCGCTTTTTAAACGGTAGCGACCGGCTAAACTACAGGAGGATACTGTAAACCGGCGCGGATCCGGTGTGTTTATCAAAGCTTGGTTGCAGTGCTGAGGCACCGGGTCGGTTTGAGCTGCGTTCGGGCTACATTAAAACTTTATAGATCCATGGGCAGTGATCAGTGTCGGCGGCTTTTTAGCTCGTTAAATAATTGTGCTCCAGTATAATCGGTACGCCTGAAACTCATCCAGTGAGAAACGTTCCGCGGTGCAAAAATAAGTGCGATTAAAATGCGTTAATTTTTTTAACGCGTTAATTTTTGTATAATTAATTAATCTTAATTAACGCGTTAAAGTCCCCGCCCTGATTTAGATCCATTTTATTATGGCTGCCATTTAACAAAAATGTAACTGTTAGGTTAGAATGGCCTAGAACATGAATATCCGAACAAAATCAATATCCGAAGAGCAGCGTCACGCCAGTCAACTCCTTTTTACCCCTCAGCTTCCAGACAACAATATATATATATATATATATATATATATATATATTTTGTTGGTGTCAGTGGATATAATCAGACAAACTCTATTCAATGAGGGGAACAGGGACAAACAGCCACGATGGGTTTTTGCAATTCCTGTTAAAGGATTGAAGCAACTGTCAGTGTTGTCTGTGGAGAGATGCCTCCTATACTGATCCCACTGCACTGTGTTAATTGTGGTCTAACAGACACTAGATGTAATATGTCTGCCAAATTATTGTGCATCACTTCCAATGTTGAGTGGATAAATAACTGTCACCTTAATACACATATGCTAATGTTTTACCCACAAAGGCTCGGCTGCAAACACTATAAAAGCACAAAAAATATGGTAGTTACTGAATTCAATTCACAGTAGATAATGACAGCCTTCCTGCATCATACAGACCACACATGGCTCTGATGATGTGTGTACAGTGGAGGTGATGATGCATCTTGCTTATCTGAATGAGTTGTTGCTTTGGGCTAGAACACTTTTTTTTTTTTTCATTCTTTCTCATTGCAAAAATATATTTCTAGAAAGCAACGTAGAATCTGGCAGCAGATGAAACACTGATTGCCTCTGGGGAATAAAGAAAAATGAAATAAAGAAAGAAAGTGGGGCAAGGGATTGGAAAAGAAAACATTGCATTAATCAGCTGGCAGTGGTTTTGGACCAGCAAGCTATGGACTGCAATGGAACTTTGAATTAGTTGTGGAAGTCAGCTCATTCCAGCTGCCCTACTTTTCACAGCAAACACAAGACCTGAGCGAGCTGCTCCTCAGGCCCAGCACATATATAAACCTGACCCTTGATAAAAAGCTGCCAACAGGATATTTACTACATTTTTTTTTTTCCGGTGCAAATACAACTGGTTTAAAAATAAAAACACATAAAATTGTGTAAACTTTTCTTTCAAGAAAGGTTTCTCAGGCAGTTTACCATCCCGAATGACACACTGTGGTTTTAATCCCACAGACATATCTGATAAAACATAAATAACCCTGTTGTTTTAAGCATTAAGATAAGTCAGACTCAAGTGTTAAATAATAAATAATATTTCTAATATAATTCATCTTTTAGAAATAAGTTTTTTTTCAACCTTTATTTCACCTTCTTTTTAAGATACTGACATTAAAAAACGCCAGAATACATTTTAGCTAAATACGTTTTCTGCAAAACCCAATTTAATACGCTTCTTTATGTTGCAACTTTACGTTTGTTATGGTTGATTTTGATTCTATTTCTCTCATCACAATGCTGTGCTTAAGCTCTGGTTAGGCAGCCTTGTTGCCTGTAATTTATGCCTGCGATGTCATAAAAAGGTGTGCCATAGACAGCTGAGCACCACTTGTAATTGAGTCGGGCGGGTGCAGGAGCTTGATACCACGGCTCCACCACCTGATCACTACTGCTCTACCTACACTACATTACACTGTCTTCGATTCCCCTAATGGAGGAGAAACAGGCTGTCATAGCTGCTGGATGAGAAGGAATGTGAGTGTTTCCAGGCCAATTGTACACGGACTGAATGGTTTTTGGACCATTTTGCAAAACTTCTTTGCAAGCGTTAACTTTAAGTTGAATTTTTTTGTCATTTTTTTTGTTTCATTACAGTACAGCCCAAATACAACAGGGCTGGCATTTAATGCATTTAGACTTTGTTCATATTTTCAATAAGGTTTTATCCTGAACAAATAAAATGTTCCTCAGTTTTCAGTTTTTAAACAAATATCTGTCAGCCGGTACAAGTTTCAACTTTGCAGTTTACGATACAAACAACTTTATTAATCCCTCTAGGGGCAATTTGAATGGAGCTGTTTGTTGTACACAGCACACAGTAATAAATAAAACAACCAGAGAAATACTATAATAGCATACAGGGTGCTGTATGTACAATGGCAATCTATAAATCCATAAAAAAGCTTGATAAACAAGCAAAACAACATTAGATATATACTAGTGCCCATTCAATAAAACAAAACGTCTATGAAAGAAAAGCAGGGCATGAAAAAGATGCATACATACTAACAATACAAACTAACTAACTAACACACAAATAGAGTCCAATAATGCTGCTCCTGTGAGGCAGCAATACGCACAGGTGGAGAAGAGAGTTATCCATCCAGCCCATCCCGCCAAGCAGATGCACTCCTTTTACAAACTCACTGGATGCGCTGGAGGCACAGGGGGGGTTGACATGTCCTGCACTGGGTCAGGGGGTGAGTCGTCAGGATGGAATTTTACCAGGCATTTCCGATGAGAAGTCGGGACATTTTCAGCTGTGTTTGTGGCGACAAAAGCAGATATTTTAAACCATTTTATTTCAAGATTACCACTTTGAATTAATGAAACATGATCAAGGATCAGTTTTCTACAGGGGCGTAAATATAGACATTGTAGACAATGCAGCTGCACTGGCGCCTGTGTGGTGGGGGGCCCGTACCGCGATCAGGCCCCATCCAATTAAGAATGGGCCTCTGGTGAGAACATGGTAATACATCTTTTAAACATGTTTGTGTTTCAAGAAGTCATCTACTCAACTAAATAATAGGCATTAAGTTGATATGTCCTTATTGTCTTTGGTATTATTGTCATATACAGATGCAATGATGATTGCTGGATAATTTTTGTATGCTGTTGTTCAATGTTAAGTCACTAATTGATCATGCGACAAGATGAAGCCTGCAGCCAGTTGAAGCGCTCATCTGTTGAATCTGTCAAGGCTGACAAGCTGAGCAAACCTGCAAGGCAAGCCAAGTGAGCAGTCATACCATTCAAACATAAAAGCGGTTGTAAGAAAAGACCGGAGAGAAAAGAACAGGAGGAGAAGGTTGCAGAGCTCCTTAAATTAGATTCCTTTGGATTTTTTACAGTTGCCAGCCCACGGACATTTCAGCACCACAGTGAAATGGACAGCTCTCCTTGGTTCTGATAGCTTTCTCTTTAACCTCCAGGGATACACATTATGGATTATTTCCAGCCGATACTGATAATTACCTGCCTGTCATGGCCAGTACAGATAAAATAACCAATAATTACACATATTCGTATTTTTTAAAACCTGGCTGTGTAGCCTGTGGAGTGTAAAGGCTCAGATGTAGTGAGCATAGATGGTTGGTTTACTCTTCCACAGCTGGGATGAGAATTGTTGTGGAACATGAATCGCAAATTACAATTGTGTTGGTTTCTTCTGAACTTAAAAAAAAAAACGGCGTCACCAGCGGCGACATGTGAGCCTCTCATCTACATTGCGTGGCTCTACACAGGTGCAGCAGTTCGATGTCATGAGCACAGCAGGAGTGTTTTTATTGTTTTTCTACTTTGTTTATTAGCTGCTCACAAACCAACTTTAAGGGAGCACTATATAGTTTCTGGAACGAAATTTTAACCAGAAGACAAAGATTTCCATTGACTGATTTTTATTTATTTTTTTTAAACCTAAACAAACTTTTCGTTTTCGTGACTGAAAAAACTGAATAAACAAACTACTTTAGGTTTATATTTATATTTGACCCTGCCACCTTTCTGGCTTTAAACAGTGTTCTTTGGACCTTATTTTCCTCTGAGAACAGGTAGCACACTCGGCTGTAAAATCCAACACCTATAACACTATATACTGACAGTCCTACGTAGTTATATATATATATATATATATATATATATATATATATATATATACACACATACACACATGCACACACACACACACACACACACACACACACACACATATGTGTGTATATATAGTGTGTATATATATATATATATGTGTGTGTGTGTGTGTGTGTGTGTGTGTGTGTATGTTTTGTAACTAAGGAGCACCAGGCCCGTCACAACAGTCTGCAGTGGGGCCCTTCCTCCATACCTTACACCACTGGTTTTCTTCAATCAAAACACATTTTTTAAACACACAGAACAACATAACTACTGAATTGTCCAACACGCATCTGTATGATGTCAGGGACTGATTGAGTTTGTTAGTGTCACGCATTTGAGATTCAGAGAGAGATTGGTACAATTACACCAATTCTACATAAATTGCCTACTGCAGCGCAGTAACAGAGTGAATGTGGGATAATTAAATAAAGAGAAAACTATGTAGGACTGTCAGTCTCAAAGCTAGTGAAGACTTCATAAGTCTCAAGCAAAAACATAACTGATGTGTGCTTCATTGTTGTCAGACTTTCTTTGAAGTGCAAAATCCTTTTTATCCTCCCATCTTTATTTAAATGTGTGCAACATACAATAAAAAACACTCCGGCTTCCTCACGGGAATCTTCTTTTCACACTGACTGAAAGACTAAGATGACACTAACCAATAGATTAAGACATTGTTGTCAGACTTCCTCCCATCTGTTCATAACAGCTTTTCTTTGCTCTCCATTCCCATTGTTCACAGCATGAAAGAGGCCTGATTACCTCAAGGTCACAGCCAATGCAAGAGAAGCGTAATATCAATGCTCCGCAGCTGCCGAAACACAAGATGAGAGATTGGTTTGCTGAGAGCAACATATAAGAGAGAATGGCACATTGGAGGCATTTGGAGTTTATTCTAAATTCAGAACAATATGTTGAAAGAGCCTTGAGTATAGGTTTCATAGGTTTCCTTGGTTTCTAATCCTGAGTAATGAGCTCTGGGGAAGTGATTTTTCTTTTCTCCTTGACATCTTCATACACTTACAGCAAGTACAGGCGCGTGAGCACATTCATATTGGCTTTACACTTTCACACATTTCTCCCTCGCCTCATCATACTGCAAAGCAGCAACCTAGCTCGCCCACTAACATGCACACAATCATGCACACACACTTACACACACACACACACTCACTGTTTGATATTTTCTCCAAAGCAGCTTGCATAAAGACAGTTCTGCCTACCTTTCCTCTGTGACTCACAGTTAGGCGCTGCAACGAGGCATGTGTGTGTGTGTGTGTGTGTGTGTGTGTGTGTGTGTGTGTATGTATGTGCAGTTACTTTGGAACGAACTTATGATGTTTCTCATCCTCGCTCACGTCTGAGCTTGTCTCTAGGGTTGCAATAAAGTGACCGGGAGGAAATATCAGCTCATCTTCGACTCTGACACTAACCAAGACAAATGTCATACAGACACACACACACTAATCATGCTCAAGCAGGTTGTGTACCACACAGACCTACACAAAGAATATTTTATTTAAGAATTTAAGGCTGAAGAAAAAAAAAACATATAATATATAATGCATACAAAGGGAGCAAAGGTACAAAAACAGAAGAATAAAACATAAGCTGAACACACAGTGCCCCTGCAGCCCAGTCATGTGTGTCACTGAATGCTCCCAGCACAAACAGGGAGCACCCCAGCGTGGTAGCAAGCAGGACCACACACACCACATCACCACAAAATAGATCCAATACAGACGGGTGACAAATTATAGGAAAACCTGAATAAATGCATGGAGAAACATAACAAAAACAGATGCTTCCACACAGGTGCACCACATGGTACAATTAAACGATTAACATTCGGTCATGCTCTGTGGCCAGCCTGGTTGATTCTGATTTTGTATCAAGATGGCGGGAGGAAAAGATCCAAGTGACTTTGAAAGAAGGTTCATTGTGGGCGCAGATGGCAGACTACTGCTCAACTGGCTGGTGTTTCAGCAGGAACAGTGAACAAAGTGACATCTGCATTTAAATGTATGGGAAGGACATCAGTAAAAAGGGTCGGAGAATGTGGTCAAAAGTGTATATTTGATGACCTTGATGCTCTTGCATTAGTGTGATCTGTGAGGAAAAACTAAAGAGTAGCATCTTCTCACTCCCAACTCGTCAGATACAGCAGCTTGGTCAGTGGCCTTGAGCTTCAAACTATGACACTCTACCTACCCCTCTAGGTTAGTTTTGCATTTGAAGGGCTCCACAGTGAAGTGACAAATAATACATCGCATACAATGTCCAGTCAGTCCTTCAAAATAAAACTTGCTAGACTGTTAACATTGTCAAACAGTGTGGTTAGCTCTCGGTACCAAAACTACTTTGTTAGGTTTAGGAAAAATCCTGCTCTTGGTCAGGTCTAAACAAAATGGACGCAAACCCAAGACAAAAAGAGGGCAGGCATGTTGAAACAAAAAGCGAGCTTTGATAATCAGCTGCTGGTCCAAAAAACAAAGTCCACACTCAAATTATGCAAAATCCAAAATGCAAGATACAAAAAGGAATCAAAAAGCAGAGGAAGCAGGCAGGGGCAAGAAGTACAAAAAATACAAAACTAAATAAAGCACAAACCAAAAAAGCCCTTGAAACACAGACAGGAACACAAAGGACACAGGAGACACAGGACTGAGATGCATGACAAAACAGAACAGACAAACTGGCTAAGAGAGAAGGGAAGACAGGGACTTAAATACACAAAGGGTGTGAACTAATAGAACAGAGGTAAGGAGCAAAAATGGTGGGAAAAAGGACAAAGGGAGGAAATGAAGAGCAAAACATGACACATGAGGACAGAACTTCAAAATAAAACAGGAATTAACAAAAACAAAAATTAAAACTACGACAACTCTGGTTAAAAAAAAGCTACTTATTTAACAAATTCAAATCAAGGCACGCTTGACTCTTGGTCACAAACGGGACGTGAACACCGTCCTCCACAAATAAAGTCCTCTGTTTGACCCTCCTACTACTGCAACAGAGGGGCCCTTTACGAAGTGATGCTAGAGGGGTAACTACAGCGTCAAACGTTTGAAGTGTAAGGCCACTGTCCTGGCTGCTGTATTTAACGCGTCGGGAGTGGAGAACTGCTGCTTTTTCAGGTGACTGATGATGTAAATGGCAGACATGATCAGACTGTTAGAAAGAACAGTCAATCGGCAATAACACTGGAGCCAGATAATAGTAGGGTTGCAGTGCATAAACCCCTCATTACAAAGTTAAATTCACATTTGAGAGTTCAGTGGTGCAAACACCATAAGCACTGGTCTACAGAGATGTGGGAAAGGCCTGAATGCCTGACTCTTACAGTGAGGGGATCTGATGGCTTGGTTATGCTGTGGGAGGGAGTCCACTTGTCCCCTTATGCCAGGGACACGGGGGGGGGGGGGGGGGGGGGGGGAGAGATGTCAAGATAGACAAGAAGGAACCTTCAGTATTACAGTTAACACGATGTGTTTGTTTTTTCATATTTCTTTTAGTTTTTAGTTTTTATCTGGTATTTTCTCTTGCCATTTCCCAGCATAATTTGTAGTCAGGAGAGCCCTTGCTCTTTACCTGTTGCTCAGGAGGATTTCAGGAGGACAATACATTTCTGTGCAGCCATCAAACCACAACAATGGCTTGCTGTAACACTGAGGTAATCATTTATGATACAATCAAAACCAGGGTAACAAAGACAATAGCATATTTCTTTTAGCATATTTGTATTATAACAAATATTAATTATGAATAAATGAATTCATGAACAAAAGTTGTAAAACTAAACTGTAAGTTATGACACCTCACACCTGAAACACGATAGGCAGGAGTCAATCCCAGCTGACATTGGGCGACGGCGGGGATATAGGGACATATAGGTACAAACAACAAATTATGTTAACAATAACAGAGAGGAAACAACCATTCACGCTCACGATCACACCTACGGACAATTTAGAGTAATCGATTAACCTAACATTCGTTTGTATTGTGGAAGGAAGCCAGAGTACCCGGAGAGAACCCATGCAGGCACGGGGTGAACATGCAAACTCCGCACAGAAAGGCTCTGTGCTGCCGTGGTGCCCCTATATTCAGTCATGGTAAAAATAAATATTTCTGAGTTTGTATTATTACCTCATTAATATTGTAAATATTAAAATTATGAGTTTGAAAAAAACTACATCGTTCCCCCTTGAGGCAACTGACCAAGCTGCTGTATTTGACACGTTGGGAGTGAGAACATGTTGAATATTTCATGTAAACTGTAAAATATAGCACATACAACATATTAAATTAGTATTTCACAAATTATAAAGCTGTTGTTTCAATATTAACATGAAACATCACCATGGAGTGTGTTTCAGGATCTCTTCATATCTCCATGTTCGTGTTGTAGCATTGAGAGTAGTGCTTATCCCTGCTGGTGGCAGTACACTGTTGCGCTCTGGATATGTTGTCAGGGGTAGAGTGTGACCTTGCTGGTAGTGGACTATTGATGGAAAGGCCTGCAAAGCAGAGGTTTGTGTCTGGGTTTAAACTGAAAGGAGGATCTCAGTTGTGTTGGTCATGTTTTCCCTGTTCCTGTGAGCTACTGAATAATGAGTTTCTTCTTTGTGTATTCGGTCCTACAGGGCAGTCGTTTCTGCCTTGGGACAAGGCTGAGGGTGAAAAGTACATTTGCTCCTCATCATTTGGAACACGGGGTGGCGAGAATTTGTAACAGCTGTTGCTCAGCAGCCACTGCAACTGCAGATTTCCCCGTTCTCCATTCTGCTAGGCTCTGTTGGTTTACCATGACGAAGGCCCCCAGTCAGTTGTGAAAGAGTAACAAACATGCACTAATAACACAGAAAAAGGTAAACTTTTTCTTTCTTTGTTTTTCACAGATTGCCTGCCACAGGAGAAAGCTTTGCCAGCCCGGCATTCCAGAACTGACTAGGGAGGAGCACCGTGTCCCAGTCGGCTCGGCTACAGAGATGATGGCAACACATTTCCTCAGGCCAACAGAGCAGATGTGGACAGACAAGGCATCAACTTTCTGGGGCAAGTGGAAATTCCTAAACTGCTGAAGGGCCATCCACAGAAAACATGTGACCATAACGGCAACATACAATCAGGCAGTTTGTACTTTGACAACAAGACTTATTCTTTTGTTCTGCTAGTCCTGATAGCTGCTGATGATTGAACTGACCGCTCAAGTGGGGGACTTAAGTGACGGAAGCGTGTACACTGGTTCTAAACTGGGAAAGGGTATGCAATACACGTTGCTGTTCCATCCACCACTGTGTGAGTGATGCTTTCACTTCCCATGAGGCAATTTCCAGGAAAATATCTTCTCGCATGGAGGAACATTTTCAACTACCAACTGTCCAGAACCAGAATGACTGTCCAGTGTGCCATCAGGATTCAGCCAGCCAGATGGAAGGTGATGTACAATCAAGTCACAACCACAACTTCCTGCTGAACCCATCAGAGAATCAGAGGTGGTTTGATGAGGCAGAAGAACAAGGAGAACGCCTACAGGATGCAAGTAAAATGGGTGGAAACAGGGGATGCAGAGAAGCATACAGTATGATGTTAGAGAGAAGCTCTGTGCTTCCTTCATCTGGCCTTAGGGAAGAGTGCCCTGGCAGGACTGAATGGTGTAGTGTGATCTTTCAGTTTCAGCAACATTACAGTATGTCGAGTACAAGTATGTGGTCACATTGTGTATATCAAGTTTGGTTTAGTAAAAAAACAAAAAGAAAATCTGTCATCATCAAACCCTTTTCCAAAAACAGAAACTGCGTGTACTGAGGTAAAAAATAAGATTAAGTCTTGGTTGAACTATTTATGCTTTTCAGTAGTTTTAACTTTACACATTATAAAACAATACTTTTTTATTATCGAAAAAAGTAGGATGATAACAACCACAAATGTAAGTTGGAAGGAATTCAGACCTGGTATTAACCTGCCACCTCCCTGCTCTGTTAGACAATAAACACTTACATAACTGGGACAGACACAATGTGTTCTACACAAAGAATGTATTTATTTTATTTTGCACAATAAAAAAAAAGAAAAATACACAAAGAAAGAAATATCATGTATACCATTTGCTGAATTCACAAGAAATCCCAAATAGTTAAGAAAGTGTTGTAGACTGCATTTTACAAAGTTTATAAAGTTTCTTCTAACTGAACAACTCTTAAAATTACACATTTTTTTAAGGGAGTCTGGGGATATTCTCCATGGGCGAAAAAAGTTCCCTATATTGGATACTGTTTACTGCATTTGTAGAATAAGCTGAAACAATGTGTTAAAACAGCTGTTGAAGGTAAGATGCACTCAAGACACAGAAGCAGACAGGCTGGTACACCAATGCTACGACAAACTGAAAAAACTAAATGTGCATTCAATGCCGAATTTACAAGAAGGCACCAGTGACTCAGAAATTGCTGTTTCTCCTCACTCAATAACTCTTAGAATACCAAGAATCAGCTCTAATGACTCCCCAGACTCCCTTACCAATCATGTGATTTTAAGGCCAGTACTAGACCACCTGAGTAGCCTGACTGGCTCATAACCGAAATGAAAATCAGAACTTTATTGAGGTGCCAGAAAACTGGGAGATTCATTAACCAGGATCATGTACCTGCAATGAATTCTTAAATTCACTGGAAGCCAAGGGCAGGAATTTAAAAAGAAAGCACCAAGATTATTATGCCAATCCTGAAAATAAGCCTGATTAGCGTGTACACAAACTTCTTTCTGATGTGTCCAGTGATAGAAAAGAAAATTCTATGTTGTGGTATCCAGACTCAGGTTCGTAATTAATTGAAAATGTTGTCCTCTGGGATCCAACCCTGAACTAATGACACTGTCCCACTGAATGTCAAATTGCTTACATATCAATTTCATCAATCAATTTATTATTTAAAGTGCAAAATCACCATGGTACATGGTCTGAATACACTTTACAGTAAAAACAAGTACAATAATAACAGACAATAAAAATAAATAAAACAATAGTAAAATAAAACAATAGTAAAACACCAGAGGAAAGTGATAAAATTAGTTAGTGTAAACCAAAGTATTGGGTAAAAAGGTATGTTTTAAGACGAGACTTAAAAATCGCAGTGGATGTAACGTCTCTGATATCTTGTGGGAGGCCATTCCATAAGAGAGGAGCACGGTAGGAGAAGGCCCTACCACCAGCTGACTTTTTACTGATATATAGGATGACCAGGAGGTTCGAACCAAGAGAACGAAGAGGACGTGACGGAGTGTAGGGAGTGAATAGTTCAGTTAAATACAGTGGTGCAAGTCCATTCAAGGCCTTATAAGTTAAATGAAGAACCTTAAAATCAGCTCTAGCTTGAATGGGCAGCCAATGTAAGGATGCCAGGACAGGAGTAATGTGGCAAAATTTACCTGTTTTCGTTAAAAGTCTAGCGGCTGAGTTTTGTACAAGCTGGAGACTCCTGGTAGTGCAGATGGGGAGGCCGGAAAAAAGGACATTACAGTAATCTAATTGGGAGGACACAAGGGCATGGAGAACCACCTCGGCGCTATGCAGGGATAGAGAAGGGCGGATTTTGGCAATATTCTGCAGGTGAAAGAAAGCTGTTTTGGTGATTTCTTTGATATGGGACTGAAAAGTCAGGGTTGGATCAAAAATAAGACAGAGGTTTCTGATGAGAGTGCTTTCAGAGATAAAACAACCGTCAATATTGAGACCAAGACCCTCGGATAAGTATTTATAATTATTAGGCTTGATTACCAGCAGATCAGACTTAGTAGTATTGAGCATGAGAAAGTTGTGGCTCATCCAGATCTTGATTTGATTTAAACATGTTTTCGGATTCTGTATTTGAGAGGGGTCATTAGGCTGCAGTGGAATGTATAGTTGTGTGTCATCGGCATAGAAATGGAACTGTATACCGTATTCAGTAATTATTCTACCCAGAGGAATCATGTAAATACAAAACAGCAGAGGGCCCAGGACAGACCCCTGAGGTACACCAGCGATAACTGTAGAGCATTCGGACAAGGAGTTATTAAAACTGACGCATTGTGTTCTGCTAGATAAGTAGGACTGGAACCATGAGAACGCCAGCCCATGAAAACCAACACAATGTTCCAGTCGGTGCAGAAGCACATAATGATCTACAGTATCGAAGGCCGAACTTAAATCAAGAAGCAAAAGTAAGGAAGCTGATCCAGAGTCAGCAGTAACAAGTAGGTCATTAACTACTCTAGTTAGGGCAGTCTCAGTAGAGTGACAAGAGCGGAAACCAGATTGTAATTTTTCAAAGAGATTGTTGGCAGAAAGGTGGGCAGTCAGTTGATCAGCAACAACTCTCTCAAGTATTTTGGAGAAAAAGGGGAGAGTGGAGACAGGTCGATAATTAGCAAGAACCAGAGGATCGCTATTGGGTTTCTTGAGGAGTGGTTTAATGATAGCAGATTTATAGGATAAGGGGACATACCCCTCAGTGAAGGAAGTGTTTAAGATGGTAAATAAAGGGCCACTAAGACAAGGAAAAAGTTCCTTACAGAGGTCAGAAGGGATGGGATCTAGTAAACATATGGGGTACATATGTACCCCTGTTCCCAAATTCAGTTGGCAAACTTAATTCTCCAAAGTTTGATGGTAAACATTTCTGAAAAAAATTAAATTGCTCTGGTTCATCCCCCCTGACAACCAGACCAGATTGTAAATTATCGATAAAACAAAATTTATTTACTTGATTTTCTCCAGGTGTATTCCCACTGCCTTGATGAGAAATGGCAGCAAACTTGACTATCCCTGGTTTTAGTATTCCCACTCCACTTTGATTTTATTGAGCCAAAGGATGGTAATTACACATGATCTTCCACAGTAAATGGTTTCTCTAATCATTCAGGTAGCACACAATTCAACCCATTTCAGAGAGGACGCACTTGGAATAAAAGAATAGGAATATTTAGTCTTACGAATTACTGTTCCTACTGAATGCTGAAGTCTGTCTTTAAGCTCTCCAATGCTGTGGGCCTCATACAATAATTATTACTCTAAATGTCTCCTACTTTAGGTATAAAGGTATGCTACTGGCATGCCAGTTAGAGTGTTAATGTACTGTAAGTTTGATGGTCTGTCGGTCAGTCTACCACTTTAGTCCCCAGAGGATAAATACTACAATCACTACATCGATTGCCTGACATTTCTTTTAGCAGCACTGTAAGGATAAAATTGGTGGGTTTGTGTGAAATGTCATTGACTACTGGAACGCCTTGACGTATGGTACAAGCAATTATGTTGTCCCCAGGATCGAAGAACTTTGGTGCAATTCCCTGAACTTTCATCATAAACTAATGTTATGTTGATCAGCCTCAGTTGTAATGTCTGCTTATGTTAGCACAGTAGCTTAAAAAAATACATAAGATTGTGAACAAAACATTTACCTTAACATCAGCAAGTTTAGCAGGTATAATCAGCATGCTAGCATTTTTATTGTGAGTATGATAGCATGCTGACATTAGCTAACCTAAACGCACTGCTGTACTAAACTACAGCCTCACAGAGCTGCTTGCATGGCAGATAGACTCTGAGGCTGGATTGCTCCAACAAGCATTACCTTTTAAACCTGATTAAATCATGGTTTAAATGTTTTAAACCACAGTTTGGTTTATTCTCTAAAACTAGATTAAATTTAATTCTGTTGCACCAAACGTTTAACCGCCAATTTCAGGTGTGATCCAGTATTAACTTTAAACTTATGCTTGAGGAAGACTGGACAGACTGTCAGACAGGGCAGGGCATTTCCACATGTGCTAGCTTGGCTTGACTCAATTTGACTCAGCACATCAGCCCAGCACAGCTAGGATTTACATCTCCATTACGACAGGGCTACCTGCTTCAAGGTGAGTCTTTAACTGAAGAGCACTTGTCTTGAGTAAAAGACTTTTAAAGCAGCGGCTGATCTATGACTGTGACTAGCTTTCAGAGGAGCAGCTGTAAACACTCTTCTTCCCAACTGTATTATCGAAGAATATGCACTAACACAGCTCAGCTAATTCAGTAAAATGCACATTTAATTTCAGATAAATTCTTCACAATTTATGAAGCAGCAACATCAGGAAATGTTATATTACAATGTGACATTGTATTAAGAATTACAGAGCAGCCGAAAGTTAACGGTTTTTAACCTCATTTATACTTACTTGGTCCCGACAGCAGTTTCAGTAGTGATGTTAGGGGACCCATAATCATAGGAACATATTCTTAGACTACCTTGAGTCATCTCTACCTGAGCCGGACCAGAAATAAAAAAGCAATATACTTGATGTTGACAAAACAACATATTACCAATGTACCACATGAGTTCTATTTGTGCCCATGAAAAATATTGAGAATAAGAATCTGCGAATGCGTGTTCTGTGAAATCACTCATATGCTGCACTAAATAAATGTAGTGGTTCTTCAATGAGTCCGAGACTTGTATTCATATTTAATTCTCTGGCCTTCAATCTAATACAATATCACTGTGTGCACACACCGTGATTTAACATAAATCTATGCATCACTTGACTACAATTGTGCCTTCAAGCGCCCAGGCAGCAGCTGTGCTTAGCTGGGTACATAGAGTCCTGGTCGTTACCTGTGATATTTAAGCAGTGTAAGCCCCTGAGGATTTACTTCAACATGGCTCAGACCTATCGCAGAGCTGAGGCAATGAGCCATATTGATAAGATACAATACCCAGGTGGACTCTTCCAGAACTAAATTGCACATCAAGGAGGAAGACATTACAAGCAGCGATCTGCTCGCAACAAAGCACAAAAGAGGACCGAGCGTGATGATAAAAACGTATGTGGAGATCTCTTGAGAGCTGCCTGGCATGTGCTGAAACCCATGAGGATATCCAGCCATCCTTGTAACACAGCGAAGGGCCATTATATTGTTGGAATAATGAGTTCCATAAACACAATTTACTGGGATGTGTTAAAGTAAGATAGCCATGTCCATTTCTAAAGACACATTTTCTTACTGGATATTTATCACTTAATGGATTGATTTTCAGGGATCCAGGCAATAACAGCTTAATTGTCCCCTTTGAATTTGTCTGATTACTCTGGCCTTTTAAGAGTTTTATTATTTCACAATGCACACAAAAGGGGCTCTACACCAGGACCATCATTGCTCATTTCTTCTCTTTACTTTAATTGTGCATTTTGACATCATGAAACAGCTCAGCAAGTGTGCTGGCTGGTGAGCTGAGAAGGGAAAGGCTTTCCATATCAACAGGGAGCCCTATTCAATCACCTGAGACAGAAATACATTAATGCCGCTGACTTGGAGAGGGTCAAAACCAGGATTACCTCGCTTGAGTTTCGATTTTGGCCGCTGCTACGTTGAGCTATGGGGATTAGATTTTTTTTTCTCTTCACTGGGAACATGGGACCAGGTATTCTAACTGAAGGGTTCTGAAGCCAGGTGACCACCGGGCAGAGAGCTTTGATAAAGAGTCAGGAACCTTGATAATAAAAACACTGTAATCATCTTCCCACCTTGGAACTACTGTTAATTTTAGTCGCTGGCCCCTGGCCAGTTTCCTTTTTTTTTCAGTGTCTGTTCATGAACATTTCTACCTTCTGCCTTCCCCTCCTCCATGTAATTTGCCCTCTTTTCCATGAAATCATTTTATCAGGATCAGAGGTGGGTAGTAATGTATCATTTACACCATTACATGGACTGAAGTAACCTTCTACTAAATTGTACTTTTCAGAGTAGTATTAATGCACCATACTTTAACTCTAACTTAAGTAGATTTTTTGAGAAATATTATCACTTTAACTCCATTACATTTGGATACACTACTTTAATTTATTATTTTATGCATTCATGCACATTCTGTTCAGAGGTAGGTGGTCAGCTGGTCCCAGGCCTGCTGGTGCTCTCTTATACTACCACAGCTACGCCTCCATTTGACTGTTCAAAGCAGATATTGACTGGAGCTGCAGCAGGAATATGGCTTTCAAATAGCGCCAAACAAGCCTCTAGCATTAGTTCTTGGACACCCTGGGCTTCGTGGTCAAGTTAGCAATAATTATGCAACGTCTGGTTAGACTTTAAAATAAAACTTGCTGACAAACATTTAACTTAATATGATTACATGTTATCGCTTTTGGATTGAAACAGTTGCAGTTTGGTTAGGTTTAGGCACTTGTGAATACAACTTTGTTCAAATAAAAGATCATGATTTGGTTTAAAATAACTATACAACTTGTGTAAGTTCCATTACATAACTAAAGCTATGTTTTTAGGTTAAGTTACCTTACTTAGGTAACGTAACAAAAATTAAGATTAACCTTGACACTTAGTCACACACAGGACTTTAACTCCACCCTCCTGGCAGTCCTCTAAATGAACCATCCAAACACATTGAACACCTCCTGACTTAAGCCCTTTTCAGACAGAGTTTGCGCAATAGTGTCGCTATGTAGGATCGCCTTTGTTTGTTCACACTGAATCAACAAACAAAACTGCCCCCCCATTCTGCCTCTGTAACTTTCATACAGGCGGTAAGGCAGAATAACAGCGCAATATTCTGGCCTTAAAAAGGTTGTGTGAAAGAGGCTTTCCTCACCATTAATACTACTGCAGCAGAGGGGGGACTCAATAAGGCACACCACAACTACAACTACAGCTTAAAACAAAGATGTATTGCATCGGACCAGGCTGCTGTATTTGCCGCTTTGGGAGCAAGAACAGGCTGTTCTTTTGTAACTCTATCTATCATGTTAATCAGAGGTTAGGTCTCAGAATGTCAACATAAAAATGTCTACTGTAATAAGATGCATTGACATACAGAATTAACATCCAGAATGTGCAACTGTTTGGATCACTTTTCAACACTAACGTGAGTGCTGGAGTTTCAAAGCGTTGCTCTTTTCCCTCCTTTAGATGTCATCTATTTAAGGCTGCAACAACTAATCGATTAAATCGATTAAAATCGATTATAAAAATAGTTGGCGATTAATTTAGTCATCGATTCGTTGGATCTATGTTATGCGCATGTGCTGCGGCAGCGTCTGGTGGTGGCAGTAAGCCAGCCAATGCTGTGCCGTGTGCAGCTCACGTGACGACGCCGTCTACCTTGCCTGGAGGAAACGTTTGAAAAATGGCGGAGGCAAGCGCTACAGATAGTTTAGTGGAGCAACGTGTGGAGGTTAATGAGACCACAGAGAAGTGTACGACCGAAGTCCTCAAAAGTGTGGGAACACTTTACATTAAAGCCTTCAAAGGAGACAGTTAGCTGCAAAATGTGCAGCGTTGACCTCGCATGGCACGGTAGTACAACATCACTGCGGGAGCACCTGAAGAGGAAAAATGTTGGAGCCATGGATGAAGGGAACTCACGGTACGTAACTTTATAAATCCATAGCCCGGGTACATTGATCCGTCGTGTCCATGTGCGTGTTTTTAATTTTTTGTTAACGAGGAGCGATCCGATTGTTTAACGAAGTGCAGCAGCAACTGCTGCGTATTAATTTTTAAAGTGTTATGAACTTTTTGGAGAGTGCGACGACTTTATTTGTTGTGTTGTTTTGGGTCGCAATGGGCATTCATGAGTTCAGCACGCCAGCTCTTTTGTTTGAGTATCCCTTTGTTGCAACTTGGGGCTGCGTCGGTCTCCGGCAGATTTGACTCCGTTTTGATGGAGAAAACGCACAGTAACTAATATCAAAATAAACGTAACAGACATAAATATCTCATAATGGATCAATGTAGCCGGGCCACCAATAAAGCTATTTAAATCTATTTAGGTTGGAGATGCACTTTAGTATAACTAACGTTATGGAGTTGCTGGAATTTTTCATGCTATTATTCAGAGGCAGTCTAAAGTGAATCCTTTATTACTTCACAACAGAAACTTGAAAGATATCTGATCCAGTTCTGATCTGATTAGTTACATTTCCGTTTTATTTTTGGTGTATGCTGCATCCCCAGCGTCCATTTATTTAATTTAGTTTTTTATGTGGTGGCATTGTCTTTATTTGCCTTTTACATCAGCAATCAATTATTAATTAAATCAACAAGGTATGTATTGAGTTACATGTAAATGGTGCTACTGTATGTTCATTATATGGTTTCTCTCATTTCAGAAAGAAACAACCCAACATTAGTGACTTTGTTCAAAGGAAGGTCTGCACACCACAGCAAGCAGCTGCATTGACTGATGGCATCCTGAATATGTTGGTAACTGACATGAGGCCACTATCAATGGTGGAGGATGAGGGATTCAGACAAATGATTCACGTCCTCAACCCTGGTTACATTCTTCCCTCGAGGACCCATTTTACCAAACTGATGGAGAGGAAGTACAAGCAGACATTCCAAGCGGTGAAGAGTCAAAGTCCTACTTATCCATTCCTGGCACCTCAACACCATCTGAGCGTCTCTTCTCTGCAGCAGGCAACATTGCTTCCAAGGAGAGCCCAGAGCATGTGGACATGCTAACATTTTTGCATTGCAATGCACAGTTTCTTGTAAGTCAGTGAGAGTGCGGGTGTTCCTGCAGAACCATTCATTCATACTCTTCTACCTCCATGGCCTGTTGTTGAAGAGCCATTTACCAAAGCCTGTTAAACACTTGGTTCGTGTTTTATGTTTTTCTTTGTTATTTGAACAGGTTTTTGTTTTGAGAACAAATGGAAAGGCCTGCTATGTGAAATCTGTCAAAACCTCTATATATCGTGTTTTTGTTAATGACTGTTAAAAACTGAAGTGCACTTCATACATTTTATTGTTTTTATTAATATTTTTTGTATGTTTTTGTTTTAATTCATTTGGCTCATTTTTAAATGGAAGACTTTAAAAAGTTTTTGTGTTGAGAAAAAATGTAAATGTAATGTAGTTATGTGCACTTAAAAAAACATTTTTGTAACATTTGCTTTGTTTTGAGAGAACATTGTACAAGAAGACCAGTACGTTTTAAGTTTTTTGAATAAAATACTGGAAAGGATAGAAATGTAGTTTGTCTTTTTATCCGATTAATAATCGATTAATCGAAGTAATAATCGATTATCAAATTAGTTGTTAGTTGCAGCCCTACATCTATTCAACCGCTCTGTTGGCAACACACAGCTTTGAAAATATTCCTTTTTCAAAGGTCATCTTCAGATAAAAGGCGCTCAATAAGGACTCTCCCAGCTTTGCCATAGTAAACAAAGCAGCTGCTTTATGAAACCCTGTTGTTTTGGGTCCTCAGATATTGACCAGTCAGCAGGGGACATTTCATGTCTTTATGAGTCCAAACAAAGAGGTGAGTTATTTCTTTCTGACCTCTGACTTCTCAACTTGGACCCTGCTCAGCCACCTAATGACTTCCTGCTCCTGTGTATTTGATGTGCTGTATTGGCACATTTCTCTGGTGTAAGCTGAGCAACAAGAACAGTATTGTTATTCATAGCCTCAGAGGGCCAGCTGATTCACACAAGAGGGTGCTTTCAGTCTATTGCTAAGCACTGTGGGGGTTTTGAAAATTATTGGTTTTGGAAACCATTCTGTGCAGGATAAAGGGGTTTCATTCATGTTATGTGATGGTTCAGACAAATACTGTCCTGAGTTCTCAAATAATGGTTCTGTGAAATGAAATGTTGTGTTAGTTGAATTAAAAATACCTTTAAACCAAATCATTTTGAGTTGACTGTGAGAGTGTATTGGGTTGTATTTACTTTCTTACCCCTCCACTTGTCAAGTTGATTCCCCCCCCCAAAAAGTATTTTAATAGGGAGTACCCAGCCATGATCATGCCTGTAAAGTCACATCAGAAAGGTATTGATTTATTAAATGCTTAACATAAACAAAAGTGTGGCTGAAGATCTCTTGGGTCACCAAACGGCATTTGTAAAAGAGGCCTGTGAGGGTTCATTAAGGCTGCATGTGAACACAGAAAGTGACTAGAATGGCACTCTGTAGATTGCAAATCTCCGCCAAGGCCCAACAGTCCTCTTTAATTTAATTGCAATCCTACATGTATGGGTTAGGGGAGTAGTCAAAATTGCATATGCACCTTGAAGGGCATCATTTTGTGTTGAAAAGTTGTGGGGTTCAGATAAAGAGACATATTTTAATGTATGCCATTTTAGGAAATACAACTCTGAGGTCAGAGTACATATTTACAGCAGGAGAAACATTCCACAACAGCACATCAAAAGGGCGAATCCTAGGCCTCTACACTGTCGACAATACCAAAATATTCAGCATAAAACCTTGACTCACCAAGTAACATCCATATGCATCACATCAACAACTTGACCAGCATGTAAATTAAATAATGCCAATATTACATCTACTGCTGAAAGCAATGGTGCATGTCACTCTAACATTTCTTGGTGTAAGTTATTTCTTCTGAAAATGTCTAAAAAATTCTGCTTTTAAAAAGCGATGGGGACAAAAATCAGCCAATTAAAAAGTGGTGGTGACATGTCCCTGGCTTTCCCAGGGTAAATGACACCTATGTGCACTTTAGACATTACATGGGGAAATTGCACCTCTCACATATGGGAAAAAATACTAATGAAATGTTTTTGATGATTCACTATAATGGTGGAATTATTAGAATATGATTGAATATATTATTCAGTTAGTTACAGTTGCAGTATTTGTAACTCTAACTGATCCTGGGATATTATTCTGAGCTTTCTTTGTTTGCCAAAATAGCTATCACCTGATTGGTGACGGAGTGAGTAAGCTCCCTAACACCAACATGACATAACATTTGGTAGTGATCACATGTAAGTGGGCCAGATTTGAAATATCCAGATTGGGAGAGGGGAAGGGATAAACCAACACAGCTCGATTGACATTACACGGAGGCAGGTCACAACACTCCACTGCAACAGTACATCAACAAGAGGTGTGATGGGAAGGCGTTACCAAAACATTCACACACCCTACATCTATAGTGTCCAAAGCTCAGCCGAGGGACACACACAACCCACCTTCCTGTGAGATCCCATCCCAGAATGATCGATAGCTGCCACACTCCAACAATCACACTGGACATGGAGTAGGTGGTGACAGACTACCCCACCCTGGGTAGCTCCAGCACATCTTTCAATCAATGAAGGCCTCTTCAAAGCCCCCTGGTAAGACAGCACTGAGAAATGAAATAGCATAGCCAGAGTGGGCCATTTCTTCATGAAGTCTTAAATAGAGAGGTAGTGCTTAAGAACGTATGCTCCAATATGACAAAGGCTTTTTCTTCTTTTTTCTTTCTTTCTCTTAAGTTTCTTGAATTTCCACAAACCTTTTCAATTGGCATTGGTCCACCAAAATGCAGTGGAAATGATGCACCAATCAATAGCCAGTTAATAACACATTCCATCTTCTGTCAAGTTGATAGTACATTTAACTACCCCAGGGAGAATAACTGTCTAATTTAGGGTTAATTTCCAGGTCACCATTAACATGATGTGTTTTTCACATCCACTACAGTTCATATCAGTTCTTGGTTATTTTTAGAATCAAAACCCTTTGCCTTCCTTATAAGGTACAGGAACAACATTGTTTGCGTCAGTGATAATCATATCATTTCTCAGTGGGACACAACAAGAACTGAAACCCTTTGTCTCACCGGGACTGTTCTGTGCTCAGTAGGAGGCAGTGGCAGCAGTTAATGATAATTAGTAATGAGATAAGCAGAGGAACCAGAAAATCAGATTCTCTGATTCCAAGCCAAAGCTAAGTATCACGATTTCCCCTGAGTGTATCTGAAGTGGAAACATTAGAATAAATCAGACCTTGTTTGTTACTGCAGATCCACATCTCTCTCCTTGTACCACTTTAATTATCCAGTACTCAAGGACATCTCCATTATACACTTTACCACTGTCAGATGGAGATCATGTTTCTCCACAAATCACCCTTTAATGTTCAGTGATAAGAAGAGAATGGAGGAAATCTGACTCACCCTCATGTGCTGCTATATAGAGAACTCTCTGAAGACTGAGCCCTCCTACATGCAAAGCACCCCAAACATGTAGCTACTTCAGCGCTAATAGTTAGATTCCCATTTAGAGGAGGGGATCTGGTTATCTCATTATAGGGGGTCTGATATTGTGCAATGCGACTTTGGGCTACAATTATGTTTAATTTTTCCACGTCTTCTCATTTTTGCCCACATTACACTGAGAATGTAAATCGATTCTTTCCATTACAAACAAACAAAAGAAACTAATATCTTAAATTTGATGACTTTCCTGGAGACTGCCTCAACACACCCAAGTTGTTAGATTTATAGAATCACTCTAGGAAATAGTTCTGACTATATTTACACATACACACAGGTATCTATAAAATGAGCAGATTGAAGCAGGTTCTGCAGTTTGTAAAATTGACATAAAGTATTGCCTCCTATATCTTTCAGCTACTTGGTAACTTTACCTGTCACTAAAACTTATGGGAGACTGAAGAAGGAAGTAGGCGTATGAGACATAATGTGAATGGAACTTAAACATGTTACCTCATCCACGCAGATTTGTTAGATTTTGATCAGCAGTGATGGTTGTTTAATGGTGTGTTCACCACCAGCAAAGCAAATTTCGCCTCGCGTTACTTCCGCAAGTACTGTACCTTAGCCATAAGCAAGTAAGCAAGTAAGGGTACGCACAGGGGGCGTGTGTGTCTGTGTGTTTGAATAGAGGTCAACTCTTACTGAACTCAGCACCTACCAAAGACTCTAGTTCTCTTTCTTCTTGCCCCCCTCTGCTCTCTGTAATGTTACATTCATGAAGTAAAGTACATTTCCCCTCCAGCTCCAGTCAGCAGTTGACATGACAGGTAACAAACACCAGACAATGGAGGTCAGCTCCGCAGAGTGTTGCTGCAGTCAGGTTGATAAACAGGAGTGAAGCTTAATCCCAAAAGTTAAGACGCAATCTCTGAGGTCTCCTTCCATCGGTAAAGGTCTGAATCCAATGTGCACATGGTGTTTATTCCTCCAAGTCTGGCTCTGCACCTGAATCTCTCTACAGCCGAGCAGCTGAGCAGTGGCTCTGCCACTCCACTCCACCCTGCTCGCCTACCACAACTCTTGGCACATCTCATTTTTTATTTTTTTATAGAAAGACCCCTAGTGGCAGAAATTACATGTTGGGGGTTTAACTGTAAGTGGAGAATTAAAGCCCTTGTCTCTTGCATGAAAGTCACACAACTTCCTCAATCTTACTTTCCACCTAGCTAAATAAATGGCACACTACAAATTTCTGGGCTGGAATACAGAGGTTGTAATTATTCTTCCCTCAATCTCATATACAATATTGTGGATGACTTTACATTTCATTGTGAATAGAAGTTCAGATTTGATCTCATAATAGTGTTGACATAAAGGGGCCCTTTAGAACAGAGACAAAACTACAGTGTTGACTATATGCATTTAATTAAACACTGACATTATCATACAGTTATTAAACACTTTCCATTATGCATGATAAATGTACTTTTTGGTTATGTCACTTGCTTCATGTGAATGCTATCATATGTCAGACTGCTCCTCATGTTTCCTACTTGCTTCCAATTTCATTTTGATTTCTTCATTCAATCTTAGTTAAGGTAACAGCAAGTAGCTTTAACAGTTGTATTACGTTCTATAAGAATAACTTGAAGCTAGCATAGAATAGGGGCAGTGCATTTTGAGAAATCAATCCTTTCAGACATGTATCTTGGAGCAGACACCACTTTTATTGCAACAGTGAGTGTCTCAGTTTGGCATGGGCACTGATGGAACAAAGCACGTTCAGCAGGTTCCTCTCACCTCTCTCTCATTTCCTCAAATCAGTTTGTCAAATCCTTTTTTCTTCCCTGTTGGATTCGACACATCAGCAAGAAAACTACAAAAACCATAAATGTTAAAACGATAGCAAGCTGAGTCTGCCTGGCATGGGAGGGAATCTCCAGGAGAATCCTGACAGACCAGGCAGGGGGTGACTTAATAGATGAATGGAGTCTCTTTTTTTAGTGCACTTCCTGTTGTTTGAGTGAACGTAACCTTTTTTACTAACTGAGCCTCCCCCTAGAATACAAGCTTTTCTTGACATTTTCATTGCTAACTATGAATTTTGGTGGGAAAATGTGAGTGGAAACCAATATTCCTGCACACCATTATTAAATCAAATCACCTGCTTTCAAAAGTTTTTGTCATTTGATCAATGGGGACTATTTTACATCCTGACTAATTCATTCTTTTTCATTTCATTACTCAAATCCCTGGTTATCTCCAAACGTCTTAGTCAGGATGCTGTCTATTGTTCCTCTGTAAAAGTTTTGTTTTTTACCAGGGTGAAGATGTGTTAAGATCGTGATAGGTTCTCTGTTATGTTGATTCCCAGGAACCTAAAACTTCACCTCAGCTCCACTGATGTAGATAGGGTGTGTGTACCTTTGCCCCCTCTTTTCTAAAATCAACAATCAGCTCCTTGGTTTTGCTGATGTTGAGCAGTAGATTGTCCTCTGTGCACCACTCTCTGACACGGCTGGATATTTTTAAGGAGACCTCTGGACAATTTCCAGCTGTGTGTGGCAAAAAAAACCCCATAATGGCCTCCATCTTACGCATGGTGCAAGTGCCGTTGCTAGTTTCATACTGACGCAGTTGTCATTTTCACACCCAGCGCCCACGTTGTGTAAATAGCAAATGTACTTGCACCCACCTGTGCACCCTGGGCCCTGATGGCACACTGCTATCTTGAGGCAGCAGAAAGCAGCAGTGCCATAGACCAACACAAATCTGGCCTAAAGTCAATGGTGCAGTCTGTTCACTGCTATTTAAAGAGCGCATTTTTCAGATAGTAAGATGTGCCTAGACGGGGGTTCACAACACATGTACACTCTTATTTATCCAGTTATTTTAAATGTTTCCATGCACAGTAATGTCACTACAGCAAATATCATGGCACATTTTATCAGCAAAACTAGTTGAAGTTGAAAGTTGAAAAAAGTTGAAGAGTAAACTCAAGAGGAAACAGAATTTTATTTTTATATTTTATATTTTACTTTTATATATATTTACATGTTACTGTAGAGATGCACATACCATACCATGTATGGTTTCTGCTGCTGGAGGATTGTTGCAGGTAATGTCATTAATATTTTCCTTATTATCTTTAATCATTTAATAACCAGATTGATCATTTTTTATGACCCATCTGATCCACAGACTGAGATCTGTGCATCACTATTACACACTGAGGGATGCACAGCAGCACTCCTCCTCTTCCTCTTCATGTATATATCAATCTATACCAGCAGTGGAGGACCACATCCATGTCCCTCAGCAAAAACAAATACCGAAGGTGGATAGGAGTGCTCTAGGTCCTGGCACACCTGTCTTTTTAAAGGGCATGGGAGATGACACCCTGAATGGTTTCATTTCTGTTACGTCCGAAACACACCCATAATCTAAATACAACCCCTTTGCGCCATGTGCCTTACTTTTTGCCAGATTATCACCCTGACCAAGTGGTTTTTGTGACCAGAGAAAAAAATTAAATTGAACTGGAACAAACATAAATTTGCGCCAAAGTTTTAACTTGGTTTTGTAGAAACACACTTTGCTAACATTTATTTTGGGGATTGGCTTGCCGTGATTCAAAGGTTGAAAAAAGATGAATAGCCTACATACTGCTATGTATTCCGCTGTAATTGATGGAAGGTTTGAGCAGGACAGTTATAGATAAAAAATTTAATCGGCCCTCTATACTGGCTCTGCAGGGGTCAACACTTTGTCTGGAGGGTGAACAGAAACTATGATCTGGAGAGTGCACACACTAATGAATATGTCACCAAGTAATAAAGCCTACATGTTTTCTGCTCCATGCGCTCTTTCAAGTGTAGTGCTGCTGATCGCCTCCATCTCCTCTATCAATATAAATATCCTCTATCACAAAGTTTCCTGGTAAATAAGACAGAGGCGACATGCTTAAATTGCTTTCCTTGTAACATATATCTTTAAATGAAGCATGGTTCCATTAGCTGGTCCTTTTTTTCATTGAATAACCTAAGGAACTAAAGCTAAATCAGAAACTAAAAGTTCCTTTGCAACATACTTTGTGTTTTTACCACATCTGAAAAACCCAAGGAAATTAGTTAGACACTTACATCTACACTTGTCCGGCTTTACTGTGCACTGTGTAAATCATGCGCCCTCTTGGGTATTTTACGAGAGGGTATTATAAGTCGAGAGGCAGTTATTCAAAATAACTCAGCCCTTGGTTCAATTTCCTTCAAATGCATAGTGTGCAGACAAATGTCCACCAGTTAAGCATAACTGCATGCTTTTGTTTGGGGAGCACATACAAACATTCCTCAGAAAAGAAACTTCTTCAGTACTTTTGTCTCAGATATATAGCCCAGATAAGATTAGATGAACTTCAGGATATACAGTATTTAAATTATATAGTGGTTAAAAAAGTCATATTTCATTGTTTCAGGGAAGCAAACAGTAACATGCTCCATATCTGCCATCTCCCTGACACAATGCAGGTGACAGCCGCATCATCTGCCTGTGGAGGTGTGCGTGTACCTCTGCATGTGTGTATTCTCAATGTATAGGACTATATCACCACAATCAAATATTTCAATACAAACAGAGGAGGCCTCTGAGTAGCTCTTTCTGGCCCAACCATCACATCTGCTGGCTCAACGGGAAATGTAAAGCTGGCTTTTTGAATTATGGCCAAGTTAACGGCAGGAATGGAGCACTTGGCTCTGGTTTAGCACAAACAAGTCATATTTTCAGGTGAGCAACATTGGATGTTTGATGCTGCTTTGATGTTGTTTATCAGCATCTGAAACGAGTTACGCAGCAAAACAAGTGCATCCGCAATACGCAGCCATTTGGCCGTGACGTTCGCTAATGTGATTAAGATGAGGTGTGTAGTTAATAAATAAATTGAATGAGCACTTGAGCTAGTTTTTCATGTGTGTGTTTTTGCATGTTTGTGTATAGTTTAAGACACAAGTGTTGGAGGCCAACACCACCTCTCTGTAGCAAAGAGAGGAAATTACAGCACACACTCCAGGACACATCACATACAGTACAAACATTACAACTGTGTATTTTCTGCAGATGAGTATATTTACAATCAATTATCTTTTGTGGGTTATAGTTAAAGGGAGTTGGAGAAAGAAACAGACATCTTTCGGTCTTGACTTTTTTTTTTATTACAACCCCATGTCCAAAAAAGGTGGGACATTGTGGAAGACTTTGGCAGAGAAGGCAAATAAACCGTATAAGGGTATATAAAACCAAAACGTTCTCACTCTACATGCCCAGTGTCAGTTTTGCATGTGAAGGACTAGGCGGTGAAGTGGCAATAATACATAATATTCAACCTAGGTTAGACTAGTTTTGCGGTAAGTCATTATAGACAATGTCAGGGTAGACTTTCAAAATAAAGTTTGCTGACAAACAGTTCACATTATGACTTTTGGACTAACATCTCATCTCATTATCTTGTCCGGGTTGCGGGGGGCTACTGGGGCCTAACAGGGCACCCCTGGATGAGTCGCCAGCTCATCGCAAGGTGCCAGCTGCACATCAGGAGCAATTTTGGGGTTCAGCATCTTGCTCAAGGATGCTTCGGCATGTAGCCCAGGGGAGCCGGGATTTGAACCAGTGACCTTCTGGCTGCTGGTCACCTGCTCTACCCACTGAGCTACAGCCAGCCCCCCTGTTATCAACATTGTCAAATATTTGCAGTTTAAAGGGTTGAATCATCCAATCCTAATCCAAGATAAAAACCAATTGGAGTTCACAACAAGAGAGCCCACAAGACAGATACAGCTCCTCACGTTCACTTTCACACGTTGTAATCAATTCCGGGAGGTCTAAGCTTGTATCCTTTCGACAATAACGTGTTTCACAAAGTGTTGATCCTCGTCATCCTTACTTGTGAACGACTGAGCCTTTCGAGGATTCTGCTTTCTACCCAATCATGATACTTCACCTGTTATCAGTGAACCTATTTACCTATGGAATATTACAAACAGGTTTTTTTGGAGAATTCCACAACAGTCTCCTGTTGACCCTGTCCTGACTTGTTTGAAACGGACATCAAATTCACAATAAGCATATATCTACAAAGCCAATTAATTTGATGAGATAAGATGTTAAGTAAATTGTCTTTGTACTGTTTTCTTTAGTCAAAAGGATTAGCAAATCATCACATTCTGTTTTATTTATATTTTATCCAGCGTTCACAAATCATTCCTGAAAGTGTAAATCAGTAAGAGGGAGAGAAAGAGAAAGTCAAGAGACTTTAGCCTATTAGGGATCCTTTTGTTCCGCCTTGTTCCTGGAAAACTGGACAAGCCAGTTGCACAACTTAATTATTTCAAATCTCTGCTTAGAAGACATTACTCCTATTGCATGTCCCCTTCAACAGTGTATTTATGCATGCAACCCCACACTCCTGCAGCATTATTTAAATTTGAGCCAACCGTTGAATCATAAAAGTTTTGAAAATGTTGAATAATCAAGGTCAGGACGCAATTTCATTTTATTCATCACAGACCATAACACTCCACCTGCTGACTCTGCTAACGCTCTTCTACCCTCTGTAAAACTCATATTTTTATTTTAAAAAATGATATTATAAGAAGTGGTGTGCTTTAAGGGCATTGATTTAAACTGAAATACACGGTTCCCCTACTGTCTAAAACGTAAAAATCACAAGTGGAACAAACGGAAAAACACATGGAGTAAAGGCTTTCTAGTACTAGCTCCATTATTTGACTGACATACAGTATGATCCCTTGGCACTGCAATGCGTCTTTAGAGAAGCTGCTCAGTGGGAGTTGGAAGCTGCCTTCCTCTGGAGAGGCTTGATGAACACAATGACCAAATGGCTCCTTGTCAAGAGGCAGCTTCAGAGAGCTTGGCACTGGACAAAACTCTGTGTGTAAGAGTCCCTGGGCACCCATTATGAGACCTCATTTAGTTTCAGCACACAATATGAGACTATCACATCCAATTTAAGTCTAATGAGCCCATTTCTTTGAAATGATCAAATCTTTTGAGGCCACACAAATCAGCAATTTGCCAGCATTGTTCTTAGTGGGCCACTTGCGTTAGACTGTATTTTACCACCTGTCAGTCTTTACTATTTCTAAACGCATTATTAACTTTTTGCATTGCCTAAAGCACAATTTCACACAGTTTAATGGATAAAACTGCTCAATGGATATACGATTGCCAGAAGTCAGCATTTTAAGATTCGTCACTAGTGTGATTAAGCAAAGCAAGTCTGTGAACTTAATGAAGAAAATTCAGAAAAGAATCTCCAGATTAAGAGGAGCAGAAATAACTCATGAATCGGGATAAGTGTGAGCACATAAGGGTTATTAACAAGTGTGCTTCCTCTGTCTGTGAAGAACTGCGTTGTGGAATTCTCGCTCTCATAAACGAAAGATGTAGCAGAATTACACAGGATTAAATTCACAGATAAACTCCATAATTATTTAAAATTGCTGGATATCCCCTGTGAACATTTGTCCCATATGAGAAAACCAGCTGTCTACAGCCGAGGGGAGTTTGGCAGAGGGAGAATCACCATGTGGCTCGGTCTCCAGAGGCCCACTGTCAGAGTGTTGAGGATGATGATGGTGATTGTGGAGGATCAGGAGTCCCATTATTAACTTTAATGCAAGTAGGATTCTGGGGGGAAAACAAACTTAGTTCAGGTTTGTAGGGCAAACGCTCAGACATACACATAAAAATAATGTAACCATGTGTGCTGGTACTGGGACTGCACAGCATTTTTATTCTTTGTTCCACAGCCCACATATTGAGTTAATTGTTGCTGCTTCAAAACTACAACATCTCTCACTCTTTCCTTTCCTTGCACTGCTTTGAGTATTTTTGTTGTTTGGACAGGATCTCTAGCCTAATGACACAACAGAGGGGCACTTGAGGGATCCAAATGATTCTTAGGTCAGGTCTAATGCTGCATGGTCAGCAAAAGTGCCCTTCTGGTCACCAATGGTAAACCAAAGGGCCCTTGCCGTCAGCCCAGGCTCCCCAAAATTGTGACCCATCATTGGACCAATTGTAACACTGCGCAGGTCAAATACTACTCTGATGTGATGTTAGAAACCACAAGCCTGCGTGTGATTTTCACCCTAAATGACAGACAGTGTACTTTGTTTCTCTTACTATGGTTGGATTTTGCTCATGGCCATGTCATACCATGGTTTCACGTATGCCTTATTTGGCCCAATTTGGCAGTGTGTCTTTAAATCTACCAACAAAGTATTGGTACAAGCAAAAGCTTGGAGAGTCAGTTACGACAGCTAAGAAATACCATGTTTGGCATTGATTTTACCAGCATGTTTCTTTTCCCTGGGGTAGACTTTCAAACCAGTATGAGCCAGCAAATGCCCCCCGGCCCTGTATATTGAGATACAACCAAGTCACCAGGCCAAGCGCATCCAGGGAACATTTGGCTTTTGATCAGCCAGCATGTGTTCCTGATTCCTGGGCCATCTCACAGACCTCATGTTGGAATCTCAGTCTAAGCATAAGGATTGATTCCTTGGCAGAGGAGGCGTATAATACCACATTCCTCAGAGTCTGTAAATGGATCTCTGCTCTCTCACTTGTATAATTAAATAAGACTGGCTGCCGGACAGTGATCCCTCCCTCTATTTCTGTAAGCCTTCACGCTTACCTTACGCCTAATGAATGGATAAAACGGATTGCTTTGTACAGTAGATCCATCTATGGTATCTGGTTCTATAAGCTGTCCGCTTTCATTTATATGGCATCTCTGTAATTTCTGGAATGAAGATGAGGTGTAGAGGTTACTATAAAATAAACTTTGACTGGTATTATCATATGACTTGAGTGAGTGAAGCCATGGTATGAACTTTCTGAGCCTGAAGGTAATCCTTTTAGCAAACACCATGTCCAGCATTGTGCCCCATTATTTCCATCAATAAACCTATGATTTATTTCTATAAAATTAAGTAAATCAAGGTTCGGAATGAAGAACTCCGATCTGACCCGTTAAGTTCTATAAAAATACTCTTGCAGGAATAACCCACTAAAAATGCAAGGTTTTGATGACTATTCTTAGGTGTGTGGCAAGTCGAGGGTTCTGTATTGGAACCACAGGAACATTCAGTGGGTTTAAAAAGTCTGGACCACTTTAAAAATCTCTTAATAATGTCACGTAAACTTGGAAATAATTAGAAAGTTTGAGGATTCAGAAAGCAAATGAACATGTTTGAAGTTATTCAAAGAAAAGATGGTGGGGGCAGTGCATGTTACTCTTAAACGCTGTACAGAAACTGGATCAGTTGTATTCAAAGCACGATTAGGCAGATCCAAATTGACCACACCATCAGAAGATACAGAGACTCCAATCAAAAGAAGGCTGTCTTGTAGTGTCTCAGAGGAGGATTACCAGTTTCTCAACCACTTTTCAGGATGGAAACAATGACAAACTCTTGATTTGGGCTTAGAAATACCAGAATTTCAGAGTGAATGACTGAATAAGTCCTATTTACTGATGTATCCAAGTGATAGATGTATGTAAGGAGACAGACAGGATAGATAATGATACCACATCGTTTCAAACCCACAATGAAACATGGTGGTGGGAATATTCAAGTCTGGGACTGTTTTGCCTCCTCTGGAGTCGGACGCCTTTACAGAATTGACTTCACCCTACCCGAGGAGAAGTACCACTCCATTCTTCAGAGACATGCTCCACCCTTTGGTTTGATCTTCCTGGGGAAGGATTCATACTGCAGCAGGATAATGTGCCCAAACACACCTCAGAGCTTTGACAGAACTACTTGAAGACCAAAGAAGACCAAGGACTCCTGACTCTAATCGACCTTCCTCCACAGTCGCCTGACCTCCACCCCATTGAACATTTATGGAGGCACTTGAAGACTGAGAAAGCCAAGCATTCGTTGATATCACAAGAGGCTTTGTGGAACACTGTTGCATCATGCTAGGATAACATGAGTCAGCAGGTTTTACACGAACTTGTGGAGTCCATGCCAGCGACAGTGAATGCTTTCATTTTGGCAAAAGGGGACAACACACCAAATATTATGATATTCTGAAATTTACGGACATTTTTCAAAGAATCAACTTTTCACAAAAACTATATTGACCAGTGGTCTTAGGCTTTTGGACTCCACCGTAGCTAATTACATGTTTGTACCAAGTTACTCTCAATTGGTCAGAGCCAACTTTTACACATACTGTACTACAAGTAAACTGCAAAAGTGTGTAACCAAGCACTTTGGTCTTTAGTATTATGACAGTATTGTGTTTTCCCCGCGGTGCACTCAAAGCTCATGTAATTAAACAGCGTGTGGTGCCTTGAACACACCCTTAATGCATCATTTTACAACAAATCCATCCTAATAAGACGTTCATTTGTGCGGTGTGACATTTCAATGCACTTCAGTGCTTTCTGCCTTCATTAGATAAATAGAGAAACATTTGTTAGCATCATTGACACCTTGCAGAAGTGGAGGCAGGGGTAGACCCCTGGCTGTGCGCTGCTTATAACCCCACACTGTTCAACAAGCCTGTAAGCTCTGCTGCTACTGCTGATGTAGCAGCCTTTAATTGGCTCGGGGTTCCGTTTGACTACTGACATTACAAATGCACAGACACACACACACACACACACACATGAACCACATGTTGAGCACCTGAGGCTCAGCTAACGGAACTGATGTATAATTAACATGAAATTGGAAATGCTATCTATGTGTGTGAGCTGGCATATGTGTCTTTGATGGGGGTGGGGAAAGTAAAGCCAAAAAAGATGGAGAGAAAAATGGAATAGAAAAATGTAGACAGATTAATATTGATCATTTAGAAAAAAAAAACTAATTATGGTTCTGTTTAGGCGAATACAAGTGTTGGTAAATTTGTTGTTAGAAATCATAAATTTTTCTCAGGACAAAGTTTTAATAGCTGCAAGTCTTTTCCAGATTCAACATAAATAAGCCCATTCAGCAAACAGGCCGACAGCAGCTAGCTCAGATGCTCCAGGTCCTCTTCTCACTTTGAGTATTCACTCAGGTCCAGAGGTGCTTGATATACAGTTTACACTGAGAATATCACACATCCCCAGAGTCACAGAGACTGCCCTCCATCTCAGACTGTCAACACTCGAGCTTTCATTAGAGAGGATTTAGCAGCACACTAACAAAATGGCAGCGAGAGAGGCCAATCTGAAGAACAGTGCTGTGAAAATACTGCACGTTGTATCGCAGCTCGTCTATTAACCTCACTTTGTGCTGTGGCAGATATTCCATTTAAAGATTGAGCCTCCAAATTGCTAGCAGGAGCTGATATTGAAAATATTCAAAGACTCATTCAGAATCAATTTCCCCTGATTGTTGGTCTCAATAAGCACAGGCCTGTGAGACGTCTGACCCGACCATCTTCAAACAGCCCACTCAGCGGTTCAGAAATGTATGATATCAGCAAACACTCATCTTACAGTACTATCCAATGGGGTGGTGACAGAGCCAGGCATGATATTCCGCTTTGGAGCCAATATCAGAGCTGTGATATGATATATATCTCCTGTCTCAGTCAATAGTTGGCACTTTGACCTCAGTGGGTGTTTTCTGTTTTCTTTTTCAGCCAGTGACTGGCTGACTGTTGCTGACAGCACCAGACAATCCCTCAATTCTCCTCACAACACCACTGAAAAAGAGAAAAAGAAGTGTCCACATTTTGTATGTTATGCTGTCACAGTATGCTTGTGTGTGTGTGTGTGTGTGTGTGTGTGTGTGTGTGTGTGTGTGTGTGTAGGTCTGTGTAGGTCTGTGTGTGAGTGTGCTGTGTTGGAGGGGAATCCTTTGACTACCTGGAAATATAATGCTGTGTCTCTGTTTGTGTCACGTATCTGTGTGGTATCTCCTGGCTACACACACACACACACACACACACACACACACACATAGTGAGAGAGAGAGATGTTGCCACCCTGCAACAATTTAACTGTGCGATTTACTCAGTCCTGTTGCACAGAAACAGCAACGTTTTATGCACATGGATGATTCTGCAGCACAATATTTACCTCCAGTCAGCCATGTAGCCACAGGTGTGCCCAGATGTGCCTGTGCCATTGAGAGCTTAAGCTTGCACACCCAACGAAATCATACCAAATCAGTCAACATCAAATAAAAAAAAAAAAAATCCTGATATCACGTCTTATTATTTCTAACACTATTGAAATAATTTTGAAAAAAAATAGACAGAGACAGACTTCACATCATATCACTTTTTGCTTTGGTTCTTGCACACCTTAAATCCCACAGCCCAACCGAAAATAATATTTCTGGCTACACTACTGCCCCAGTGTAAATAATAAGTTCCGCAGCAGGGAGTAGTTACACCCTTAATGCAACAAGTTCCTGTGTTACACAAACATTGGCCTTTCATACCATCAATATGATCTTTTCATGACTGTGACCAACTGATTTTACCTTATCTACACTGTTACCAAACAGTAGCTGGCTGCCACAAACTGAGAAGTGTCAGGCCTGGACTAGGAAGGAGGACTCAGGAGCAGATTTGGAGCAATTAGAGCAGGCTTTATTGTGACACTTGTATTCTATACTTCACACTTAAACGAAGTGACAAACAGGCTTTGAAACATCTAAATACTCTGAAGGCTATGAAAACAGTACTACAAAGCGTGAGGCAAAAGACCTCAAAGAAACAAAGAAGGAAACTAAAGATCACTCAAGGGAGGCAAACAAAACACACCAATAACTTAACTACTCTGGCAATCTGGCTATGAAAATATATAACAAAAAATCACTCCAACGGAGGCAAACAACACGGCTAATAAATTATCTAGAATCTTGACTTGAAACTTTACAAACGAAAAGTCACTCATTTAAGAGGTAAATTATAGACATAAAAACTTGGAGAAACGAGGCTTGGATCAAGGCTGTGGACGAGGGCTGGGGTGTGTGACAAACACAAGACACTCTGGCACAGAACAAAGGGAGATGCAAGAAACATCAGGTGAGGGGCGACGTCAGACAGGTGGCACATGAGGAAGGGCAAGTGACCTGAAACAAGAGGAGAGTTACTTTTCAAAATAAAACAGGAAGTTCACAAGACAAAAAACCCAGGACAAGACACCCCTCACCGCGGTGTGACAAGAAGGAATAAATCACTTGATAAATGTTGGCTTTGAGTGTTTCAAAATGTCCTGATTGAACACATTCTGGGATTTTGCAGAGTTATCAAATAATGTTCTGTGTGGAGGTGGGGTTGAATGACAAGTGAAATCTCTTGGATTAATATTTAGAGGATTATACATCTATAGAATAAAAACAAACAAGATTCAGGGATCTATAAGTTTATATTTTAGAATAAGTTTAGTTAATCGATATATATATATAATCAGCCAAAACATTAAATGGACTCACAACTGAGATAAATTACATTGATCATCTCATTACAATGCAATGGAATTCATATGGATGTCACTTTTTGTCTACTGCAGGCAAAGGCTCAATCCAATTTCCAAGGTTTACCCCTATCCCTTGTTTTCGAGTATCCTGTGGCCCTTAGAACAGAGTTACAAGGGGTAGTGGTTGAAATCCTCCCCTTTAAGACCCTCATACGTCATCAGTAGTCGTTGATGGCATTTATGTAAACAGATGCAACCAGACATTTCCAATATGCGTCTACAGTTGTGGGGATTTTGCTTGTTTAATTGTCACAATCCTGGTATTATCACAATGCCATTCGCTGTTTATCCGATGAAGATAGAAAAGCATGGATGCTCGCAATTCAATCAACTTCAAGTCAAGTACATTATCTCATGACCATTTTCAATTGAAGCAGGTCTAGACCATACTCTTTAATCAATTGATTTACAAAGACCCAACAACTTCACACTATTAATCAAGTCATCAAATAAAAAAGAACACTGCTTCCTTACCTGGCCACTTGCAGTGCCTAATATTAGCGACAAAGCTCCTACCCTGCAAGTCTACACTGATGTTAGAGAAGTGGTAACAAGTGCAGCAACTTTGCTGCTGGACTTAAATTTCAGGTGTCATTTGCCATCAAATGCAACACTGAAATACATCAAAATGAGGGACCGTCATGCACAAATCTGAGATGAAAATGTAACCTTAGCTAGCTAGCTAGTTAGCACATCATCAGCATCCGACATCAGTAAACTGGCAGCAGTTGTTTTATGCCTGTTGCACAGAAAAGGACCATAATACAGGGAAACAAATTATATAACCTGTTGTCTGAAGCGTGCCTTATTACTTACTGCTTTCGCACAAATCCTTGCTCCATATCTTTATTTCCTTTGTATTAAAAATCTACAACATTCTGTATATACTGTATATATGCATCTCATTACTTCATACCTGATTGCTTTCTTTTACTATTTTGCTATTATACTATTGTCTTTTTATTTTATTTCTTTGCACTTTATTTATTTTACATTTTGTTTTACAATTTTGTTTTACAATTGATTCAACCTTTTCAACTGATTTTAGTTGTTTTATGTTGCAGGATTTGTACTAAGATTTCATATGTAGTAATTTAAGTATTGGTAGCAGTCTAAATTACTGACAAGATGGGATTTTTGCAGTCTAGCAAATCCTACTCTATTACCACAATCAATAAAAACGAATGATTCATGTATGAGCGCAGCTACAGTCGCACTGCGTGAAAAATGCTGAATCAGAGAGCAAAATGTAGCAGCCCATTGTATCACAGCATGACAGCTGAGCTTAACACTACTGTATCGTGTCCAGCTGAGGCTACATGCCGCCATAAATAACCGGCATCTGCTTTTTATGAGGGATGGTTTATCACTATTAATCAATAACTGCTTGAATTGCCAGCTTGGCTGCACATTCAAGAGTCATGAAAATTTACTGAGCGCAAAGAGAAGCATGTAAAGGTTCAGTACACAAAAGAAAATGAAAGAGGTGGAAGGAGAAGAAGAAACCACTGTCTGAAACTGTCCTAAATACAAGAGGTGATAAATCTGTCATGATGCTCAAACACTGGACCGTGGCATTGTGTCATTTGTTAGCACATGTGTGAATACTTATACCTGAGTCAGTAACTGTCAGATTTCTAAATGCTGGATATTTCTTTTTATTTATGGTTTCAAGTGTCAGTGGCGTTGCTTATTTTGCATGAAAATTAGTGAAAGCACTGTGATGTTTCTCATTTGGAGGCCTTTCAAAGTGTCTGGCAAGGTTGAAAATAATCATGTCTCTTGAATTTTCTGCCAGGTCTTACCTAACATTTCATCAGAGCTCCCCACTTATTTTGACAGTAATTTAACTCACTTGAATATAATTTAAAAAGGGGGGCTTGGTGCTGGGTGGGAGGGAGGCAGGACGACTTGATTGCTTTTGATCCTGGTTTTGAGAAAGATGGCATGGCTGTGTAGTTGGATTTATCGGGCCTCATGAGCGATGACAGCACCGTTGATGTTCAAGTGCCTGGAGTGTTGAAACTAGTTGAAGTTTCATCTCTTGTTCGCAGCACGGTCTGGCTGAAAGAGTCCCTGGAGTTTTCGAGGGGAAATTTCCAATCATATTAAAATTAATAGCCTTGCCAGTGAGAGAGAGAGGGGGAGAGAGTGACAGAGAGAGAATCAGAGAGAGAGAGAGAGAGAGAGAGAGAGAGAAAGAAAAAGATGGGAGGTTCGATTTATCTTATATTTTACCCTGAAGTTGCTAAAATATCTGGGTTTATTTTTTCAAGAGATTACAATTATTGTTCTTAGTTACCTCTACCCACCAAAATACAAGAGAATATTACATCAAGTCAAGCCAAATGTTACCCTTCTTTCTCATAACATTTCCCTTGATCTTAACCCCGTTCTGCAGTAGCTGTTCTGACTGTACGTCTTACTGTTTAATGCTTAATATCTTTTCCTGCAAAAATCAAGAACCATGGTTGTGCATACGACGTGTGACCACGGAAACCAGAAAACGCCACTCTGGGAATTTCACCCGGAGGGTTTGTTTCCATTTTCCATTTTCATAAACAGAGTTTAAAGATAGTGACACATTGTGTTGAAAAGTAGTGGGGACATCTTTTTTTTGTATACATGATCTTCAACAGGATTTTAGGCAATGCAATATCCAAGTAGAAAAAATGGAGGATACATTAGAGGCTGTACTGCTGAGTGGGCTATAGTACATCTCATTATGTACTGTAAAATCCAGCAAATTAAATGTAATGATCTTCATATGTTTGCAAAATGATTCTTTTCTACCTAGTTAGCTAGCTAGCTAATCAGTCCATCCGCTCTATTGTGTTGTGATTTTACCATGAATGCTTATCACATCTTTTATCTAATAAACAAAAACCATTTTCCTGCACATGCTGTAGGCTTCTGCTTACTTTACAAGGCTGAATGTACACATTAGGTTCTGGGTTAAAATGTACTTTGAAACTCACAGAATCAGCAGCAGCCAGTTGAAGGTGCTGATGGAGAGAAAAGCATTTTCAGAACATTTCTTGTTGCAAGCTGTTTCACAACATTCCACAGTGCTCCACCACCACCAGTATTGTGAACACCACACATACACACACACACACACACACAAACACACACTGCAAGACAAAGAAAGGGATACAGGGGTTAAAAAACACCACCTTTTATTAAGTGAAGCAAGACATAACAAGTGATGCAAGACACAACTAGGTACACTAGACAAACAAATACTGAATACAGACAATGGCAACAACAACAAACGAAAAACAAAAACAAAACTGGAATATTGGCACTATGTATGGAAGCAACATTTTATGGCAGTCTGTGTGTGGGGTTCTTGTGTGTGTGTAGGTGTGAGTGTGTTGTGGAACAATAAGGGGGAGTCGTTTAGAAACAGCCAAACAAAACAACGAAAAAAATAAAAATAAAGTAAAAATGAAATAAGATAAAATACTTGGCAGGGAGGTGAAAAATTGTATTATTTAATTTTTTTTTTTTTCTTCCCTCTGTAGTGAGGGAATGGCCTCTGAAGTGACTTCCTATGCTCTGACAACTTGAAATTCAGATAAACATTGCAGCCAAATCAACCACATCCTTCAAGCATAGTATAACTCCCCATGTTTTGTAGGGAAACATGCCTATGATCTCATGTGGACCTTTGACCTGCTGAGGCCCTGTTTTTTTTTCATTATTAACACTTTCCATCTGTATGAGGACGTTATCAGGATGGAGACGCCGGGATGTCTCCCCGTGTTATCTCTTAGGAGGGAGAACAACACTCTCTCGTCATAAAACCACCAGAGGGAATCAGTTTGAATTAATTTACGATGGTAACCCCCTGTACGAACTGTTTTTGACCTAACAAGCAGGAACATTCCTTTCACACAGGTCAAACGAAGGAAACATATGAAGCTACTTCTCCTTTAAAACCTCAACCAAAGGAACCGGGATTGTTTGTGATATAATGTCTTTATAATTGTAATTAGGTAACACGTCTGATGGACCGATTTTGCTATCTGTCCCTCAAACTCACCCTTCTTCTCCCTACTTTCCAATACACACACTAGAGAAAAGGACGGTGGAAAACCCCCCCTTTCTCTACCTCCTCTCTTTGAAAAGATTAACGACACATCTGTTTCAGTGTTATCTTTGGTACATTCCAAACAAATGGTCAGAGTTTCCTCTAGACTTCAGAAGCATTTCTAATTAACAATTAAATCAGAGTCTCACCTGTTTAATTCTTACAATTTGAAATCCAGTAAAATAAGCTCATCAAACTGAACCAATTCCTAAGTTTCTGTGATGAACCTGGACTGAGATCCCGCTTAATGCTCACTGGTGTCTGGTGTTTGGTGGAGTCACAGTGCCATCTAGTGGTAAGTTATGGTTAACTGGATTAGACTGTCGGAGATCTTTTTTTTAACGTGTTTATAAACTACAATTTAAAAGTCTGTAAAATGTTTTTCTTTACAAGCCTTAAGCTAACACTAGAAGGAACATGTATAAGCGACCAGTTTCATCAGTCCTACGTTGTCTTCAAGTGTATTCTTATGTTCTGATCCAGTGTTGATTTCATTTAAGTGTTCAATGATTTTAATCAGATCATACTGTCTTATTGTTTCACAAAAGTCCATCTACTTTTGCCATGGTAAAGTTCTGAGAAAGGCTAAGCGCGATTTCGAAGCGTTAACTTGATAGTTGGAATTAATCAAGTTTAAAGGTGTGGAATTAAAACATCCACACTGGGAGTGTGGTCAGTACGCCCCCTTTGCTCCGCCTGTTGTCGGAACTATTAAAACCAAGGGACAGGGCTCCCTCGTCCTCTCCTCTCTTTCTCTTCTTTGCTTAATTTTTCAACACTTTACTTTGCTTCTTTTTGTAACAAGCTCCTAGGTATAAAAATCTCCGTACAATCGACCACGTGCGATAATCTTTAAGAGCTTTTATTTTTGTTAGATGTTAATAGAAGTAAGTTCCGTCCTTACTATTTTTGTTAAGTATCACTATTTTATTCAGTGAAACAGAATTCAGTTTAATTATTCTTGTATTGAGAAACAACTGAGGAAGCGCCAGGCCAGCGTCATCCTTTCGTTATCCTCGTCAGGAAAGTTAAATATCAGTTGAATTAGAGTTAAAAGTCACCACTCAGAGTGTGAAGATAAACAACAGTCTTTTTTAAGACTAAAAACGCCAAGCAAAACGCGCAGTGTCACTGCCTGTTTCCACAAACCTAGGACCACGGTTTGTAACGACTTTGTGCCAAGCTGAAGTTACGCTGCCCTCTACGCTCACGAGCGGTACCATCCCGCTGGGCAGCGAACCGGACCATCCTCTGCTGAGCGCTGGACCAGCTGATCTCTCTCCGACACCTGGACGAGAGAGAGAGCCGCCTGCTGTGAGGTCGAACCGGACCATCCTCTGCTGAGCGCTGGACCAGCTGATCTCTCTCCGACACCTGGACGAGAGAGAGCCGCCTGCTGTGAGGTCGGATCGACCGCATCTTCCCTCTTTCTTCGGGACCCGCAGCTACCGCGAGCCAGCAATCCCTCAGACGAAATCCGGCAGAAAGATCGAAGCGAAAGGCTTCTCCACTCTTCAGACGAAGTAGGCTAAGCATCTTGCACACGTTTCACTAAACGTTCATGAGTTGGTGTTCTTTTAATTCCTAATTCATAATAATCTTTTCACAAGACAAGTCCGGTTAGGGTCTCGTTAGTATCAAAATTACTCTCGTAACATTTGAATGCTGCCCAGACTCACGACTTTACCATCGCTCACTTCCACCTTAAATAATCCTGTCACTTTAACCATATAGTCTTCACATTTCTGTTTGTTTTATTGTTGTCTGAATCATCATTTCATTTATTCACCTTGATTTATTTAGTAAATAAACATATTTAACCGTACGTCGTTGTCTGTGCTTACTTGCTTTGATGTGGAGAACCGAGGAAACTGTATAAAGAAGTCACTAATTCAGCTATGAGACTAACTAAATTGATTTAAATTGATACAAGTTAACCTTGTTTAGTCGGATTTGATTAATTACCTCCGGATTATTCAAATAGACAAAACATCGGAGGTGGTGCCCCATTAACGAGTGTTTTATTAATCTTCAGTGATTAATACATTGCCTTCAATACAGTGTATCTCCTACATAAATATGCTGCCGTCCGCGTGAGGCTACTTATAACCACGGTTCTCTGCATTAAATTAAGAGTACAGACAAACATCGGTTTTATAGATCAAATCCCAAGCTGTTTAACGTTGTTAGCTGTCCACTGAATGATTAATGCGATACGTAACATTATATTCTTGACTGCATAATACCTTGAATTGTGTGTGAGCATAAAACTCCGCGGAGCTGTGTGCTGCTTAATATGAGATTAATGTGTACGGATGCTGCGTGAGCACCAGATCCGTGAGGGATAAGTTTCAACATCGCTGCATGTTGGAATGAATGGAGACAGATTCTGCGCTGTAATACCAGATCTGTGAGTTAAAAGTTGTCAGCGCCGCCGTGCATTAATGTTTCAAGAACAGATCCTGTGTTGAATCAGGGCTGTGAGTTATTTACATGCATAAGTGTCGCCGTACACTTCTAAATTTAACCGGTTTGATGAATACTTCGCTGCTGCGCTGCGCCAGAGCATAGTTTCATCCTGAGAAAGTTCGTATTTGCTGCGATGTTCCAGAAATATTTGTAACTTGATCAGACCCTCGTGTTTTCTGATTTAGATTAGCTACCTGAACAGGAAACAACTGTGTAAACAGTGAGAGGTTGTTTATGGTACTACTCCTGTAGTATCAAGATTGGTTGCTGTGGCAACAATCCGATCAGAGACAGTATATTTGGCTGTGTAAAAGAGGGAAGATAACCTCTATCAGCTAAAATTGTAGCTAACATTGAATGCAATGCTGGTTGCTGGTTGAGTGTTTCCTGATGTGCTGAAAACTGTCTGTAATAAGAAATCAATGCGCCCAGTCTCTGCTGTTGTGTGAAAAAGTGAACTGAACTGCTGCAAATTCACAGTTGAAGAGAAGTGAGCTCTTCAGAGCCCAAACCACACTGAGCCTAATTCTGTTAAAACAAGGGGGTATATCAGTGGGCGGAGTTAAAAGTCCCCCCTCTGATCCCTCTTCCTCTAGCCTGTTAAAAGTCTAAATTTGTAACAGCGCCCTCTAGTGCTCGACTCTATTAAAACCTCTAAATTCGTAATAGCGCCCTCTGCTGCTCGACTCTACTAAAGACTTTTATTTTTATGATAGCTTCCTCCAATGATCATTCAGGTAAAGATTAAGTTTGTAACAATACCCCTGTTTGCTGATTCTGTTAACAACAAATACGTCTAAATAGCACACACTGCTGGCTAACTTGGTTTACTGAATTTGGTCCCTCAGCTTTAATAGACTATCACTACATATAGGCACTTGCTAAATGGTACGATTGTAAACTTGTGATACTACAATAACTACTATAGTGGATTAAAGTGTCTCATCATTCAGGTTAAATCAAATTAATTAATTTGTAAACTGCATTTGATAACTTTAACCAGATTTGAAATTAATCCAAATTCAATTGAATTTTTTTAAGGTTGCTTTTGAATTCGATTTTGATATGCTACAACGTATGCTAGTCAAGGAAGTAAGCCATTAACTACACGTCCGAGTAGCCTTACAGTGAGGTCAAATACTTTAACCTTTGTTGTTAACACATCAGCTTTCAGATTCTTTAAAATCCAAACGCTTGCTTGTTTTGAATTTCACAGGTTTAAGTCAATCAGAGCGAAACCTACCTCTAATTGAAGACAATTAGAATTTAAAGCCCAAATAAAATAAAATAAACAAAGCAAATAAATTTAAGATTTACATTTTTCAAAACAAACTAAAACAATGGCAGAGTCCGAAAATTTGGACGACATAAATCTAGAGAATCCCTTAGACGATCTAGATCTAGCAATATCTGATCTCACCAAAGAGTCGCTACCAAAATATGCAGATGAAATCCAGAAGACCGACCCTAGTGAGTTACATGACGTAATGTCCGCATTAATAGCCCAGTCCATGACCGAAGAAATGAAAGGAAAAGCCAAGGAGAAAATGTTAGGGATGATAGTTATCGTGATGTCTGCCCAACAAAAGCGTAGTAACCGATTGCTAAATAACGCTTTAACTGAAATGAAGGCCAGAAGAAACGAAAACAAAACTCTTAAAAAGCAACTTGAGGAAACAAAGGAGTCCTTAGCCAAAGTAGAGGAGTCTTTAACTGAGTCAGAGGAAGCCCTAACTAGTGCAACAGACTACAGCAGACGACTGGAGTCTGAAGTTAAAACACAAGAGGATGAACAAACTAAACTGCAGGAAGACAACTCAGGGCTAAAACAGGTCCTAAAAAGCCAAGAGCTAGAGCTAGATCAAACAGAATATGAACTTGGAGAAGTGACTAAACAGCTTAAAAATGCTAACAGAGACCTTGAAGAAGCACTCAAGGAAAATAAGGATCTAAACCTTAAGCTTAAAGTCTGGGACAAGGCCAGAGAAAAAGACAGGGAACATCTCCAAGACATGCAACAGGCACTAATAAAAGCCAGGGACCAAGCCAATAAATCCGACTTCGAACGGAGGGAGAAAGAGACAGAACTTGACGACGTTAAGAGGGAATTAGAGCATTCTTTTGAGTATAGTTCATTCCCAAAAGCGCCTGCAGATGCAAGCTCCCTTGAGGAAAGGAAAGAGAGTAGATCCCAAAAAGACACTCAATTAGGCATATCCTCGTCGCGAGCTATATCGCCCACAGATCCTGCTGTCCGCATTCGGACTGAAAGGGGCCTGTATGACCGAATTAAAAGGTCTTCCTCTCCTCAACCTGCCCCTCGTTCAAGCGCGCACCATTCAAAGGTCCCCTCCGACAGGGACCTAGATAAAATGGCTCGAAACATAACCCGTTTCGATCCCAAGCCTGGTGGCACTCACGACACTAGTGCTTACTTGAAAGACATAGAGTTTTATCTGAGGAAATTCCCAGACGCCTCTGTCGATGACAAAATCTATCTAATTAGAGTAACCTCTAATCAGAGAGTCAGCAAATTCATCGAGCGACAACCTCGCCGAATCAAAGAGAGCTATGAGGCCCTCAGTAAGGCATTAACGGATGAGTTTAAAGGCTACACACCAAAAACAGGCCTAACTGCTGCGTTAGCTGTCAAACAGGGGAGGCAAGAATCCCCTCAGGAGTACTACGAGAGGCTCCATGAAGCCTACTTCGGGCCCAGGAACGAGACAGAGATGGAGGAAGAGTTATATTTCAAGTCGCTGTTTGTACAAAACCTCCATCCCACGACTAGTCACCACCTTGGTGTCATGGCATGTCCAGAAACCCTCACTAGCCAACAACTACGCGAACTAGCCACAAAAGGTTTTTCTAAACAAAGACAAACCGTAGGCAAGTCCACAGAGACAAATATCTTGAGCGTTTCTACTGAAACACCGCCGCTGGAGTTGGGAGGAGCTTCTAGTGCCAAACCGCTCCAGCCGGCCAAATCCTCCTCCAAACGTGACCCTCCTCCAAAGGATCAGAAGAAGACCCCACCTATGGATTAGCGTACCAGAGAACGCTATCCTGCACATTGACGATCTCGCTCTCTACCATTTAGACCCAAATCAATATGAGAGTGAAATCGAGGTGTCTGACTTTTTCCGCAAACACACCCTTGAATTAGATCCAAACACGATCACCCAGCTACAGTACGAGGGTACCCAGACCATCGACATAACCCCCGTCGATGATGTACTCAAAGAAATAGCCTCAAAAGGCAACGCCCCCATTCAACCCATCACCTACGCCTGGTCAACCCCTGACACGGTCCTAGCATGCACTGTAGCATTAGGATATCTGATAACTTTCGGCATAGTCTTCTTCTAACTGAAGCGCACTCAGGCCTTACAGTGTAAGCTCGACAAATGCACGGGTGGATTAGCTCGGATGGTCAGGCGTGGAAGGTCACCAAACTACCCTGGTACCGGACTCGAAGTGCCAGATGAACTCAATGAGAGCATTGACGAAGTGGTAGTAGTGACACCGAATCTGTTACAGTTAGTTGATGACAGTTACTAACTCTAGTATAGGTCCCGACAATCCTACACGATTAGCACCTCCTACTAACCCTTAGGAATTAGGATTGTCAGTATTATTATCGTTCCTTTTCTTTTCTTTTATATATATATATCATAACTTTTTATATTAGACCTCAGCATATGCTAATAACAAGACACCAACTCTGATCGTGAAGTGTAACACTTGTGCTCCTCAACGATGGACGGCATGACTTCATCGATCAAGATTCCCGCTACTACGGTCATTTGATCGAAGTGGGGGATATGTAGGGAAACATGCCTATGATCTCATGTGGACCTTTGACCTGCTGAGGCCCTGTTTTTTTTTCATTATTAACACTTTCCATCTGTATGAGGACGTTATCAGGATGGAGACGCCGGGATGTCTCCCCGTGTTATCTCTTAGGAGGGAGAACAACACTCTCTCGTCATAAAACCACCAGAGGGAATCAGTTTGAATTAATTTACGATGGTAACCCCCTGTACGAACTGTTTTTGACCTAACAAGCAGGAACATTCCTTTCACACAGGTCAAACGAAGGAAACATATGAAGCTACTTCTCCTTTAAAACCTCAACCAAAGGAACCGGGATTGTTTGTGATATAATGTCTTTATAATTGTAATTAGGTAACACGTCTGATGGACCGATTTTGCTATCTGTCCCTCAAACTCACCCTTCTTCTCCCTACTTTCCAATACACACACTAGAGAAAAGGACGGTGGAAAACCCCCCCTTTCTCTACCTCCTCTCTTTGAAGAGATTAACGACACATCTGTTTCAGTGTTATCTTTGGTACATTCCAAACAAATGGTCAGAGTTTCCTCTAGACTTCAGAAGCATTTCTAATTAACAATTAAATCAGAGTCTCACCTGTTTAATTCTTACAATTTGAAATCCAGTAAAATAAGCTCATCAAACTGAACCAATTCCTAAGTTTCTGTGATGAACCTGGACTGAGATCCCGCTTAATGCTCACTGGTGTCTGGTGTTTGGTGGAGTCACAGTGCCATCTAGTGGTAAGTTATGGTTAACTGGATTAGACTGTCGGAGATCTTTTTTTTAACGTGTTTATAAACTACAATTTAAAAGTCTGTAAAATGTTTTTCTTCACAAGCCTTAAGCTAACACTAGAAGGAACATGTATAAGCGACCAGTTTCATCAGTCCTACGTTGTCTTCAAGTGTATTCTTATGTTCTGATCCAGTGTTGATTTCATTTAAGTGTTCAATGATTTTAATCAGATCATACTGTCTTATTGTTTCACAAAAGTCCATCTACTTTTGCCATGGTAAAGTTCTGAGAAAGGCTAAGCGCGATTTCGAAGCGTTAACTTGATAGTTGGAATTAATCAAGTTTAAAGGTGTGGAATTAAAACATCCACACTGGGAGTGTGGTCAGTACGCCCCCTTTGTTCCGCCTGTTGTCGGAACTATTAAAACCAAGGGACAGGGCTCCCTCGTCCTCTCCTCTCTTTCTCTTCTTTGCTTAATTTTTCAACACTTTACTTTGCTTCTTTTTGTAACAAGCTCCTAGGTATAAAAATCTCCGTACAATCGACCACGTGCGATAATCTTTAAGAGCTTTTATTTTTGTTAGATGTTAATAGAAGTAAGTTCCGTCCTTACTATTTTTGTTAAGTATCACTATTTTATTCAGTGGAACAGAATTCAGTTTAATTATTCTTGTATTGAGAAACAACTGAGGAAGCGCCAGGCCAGCGTCATCCTTTCGTTATCCTCGTCAGGAAAGTTAAATATCAGTTGAATTAGAGTTAAAAGTCACCACTCAGAGTGTGAAGATAAACAACAGTCTTTTTTAAGACTAAAAACGCCAAGCAAAACGCGCAGTGTCACTGCCTGTTTCCACAAACCTAGGACCACGGTTTGCAACGACTTTGTGCCAAGCTGAAGTTACGCTGCCCTCTACGCTCACGAGCGGTACCATCCCGCTGGGCAGCGAACCGGACCATCCTCTGCTGAGCGCTGGACCAGCTGATCTCTCTCCGACACCTGGACGAGAGAGAGAGCCGCCTGCTGTGAGGTCGAACCGGACCATCCTCTGCTGAGCGCTGGACCAGCTGATCTCTCTCCGACACCTGGACGAGAGAGAGCCGCCTGCTGTGAGGTCGGATCGACCGCATCTTCCCTCTTTCTTCGGGACCCGCAGCTACCGCGAGCCAGCAATCCCTCAGACGAAATCCGGCAGAAAGATCGAAGCGAAAGGCTTCTCCACTCTTCAGACGAAGTAGGCTAAGCATCTTGCACACGTTTCACTAAACGTTCATGAGTTGGTGTTCTTTTAATTCCTAATTCATAATAATCTTTTCACAAGACAAGTCCGGTTAGGGTCTCGTTAGTATCAAAATTACTCTCGTAACATTTGAATGCTGCCCAGACTCACGACTTTACTATCGCTCACTTCCACCTTAAATAATCCTGTCACTTTAACCATATAGTCTTCACATTTCTGTTTGTTTTATTGTTGTCTGAATCATCATTTCATTTATTCACCTTGATTTATTTAGTAAATAAACATATTTAACCGTACGTCGTTGTCTGTGCTTACTTGCTTTGATGTGGAGAACCGAGGAAACTGTATAAAGAAGTCACTAATTCAGCTATGAGACTAACTAAATTGATTTAAATTGATACAAGTTAACCTTGTTTAGTCGGATTTGATTAATTACCTCCGGATTATTCAAATAGACAAAACATCGGAGGTGGTGCCCCATTAACGAGTGTTTTATTAATCTTCAGTGATTAATACATTGCCTTCAATACAGTGTATCTCCTACAGTTTCGTCTCCCTATCCCTCAGGGATATAATGGCCAATCAACAGGGGAAGCAGTCTGATCAGGCTCCAATTTTCACGACCATGTCACCCTATGGTCCCTTTCGTATGAAATGTTTTTGAAATTGCCTGAGGGTGGTTCGACTTGTCTGAGTGTGTGTAGGGAAATCCCTTTCTGGCACCATTCAGCATCTCAAGGGTGAGAAAATGCTTGTTATCAAGTCCTCAGTACACAACTCAGAAGCAACAACACCTTAAAGCAAATAGTGGAGGATATACAGTACATGGAAGTGCTCCAAATGATCACTTTGAGGAAAACTCAACCTTTACCTCCATCTTGTTGGGCGTCCAGCTGGACTTCCAACACCTGCCGATCATGTTCTTGTTTTGATCTCAAGCAGAAGTGACCGGACCTAACCTTGTTTTTCCTGCCTTGCAGCCATGCAAATATCTACCTAATTATACAAAATGGTTCCTCTGACACTTGACCCCAGTTTTTCCACATATACTCCATGTTTTGCAAGAAGCACAAGATCCTGAAGGAGTGGATGAGGATGGATGAGTACCCACATGCTTTTACAGTTTTGCCTTACACAGAAGGGCTAATTGCAAGATGTACAAGTACCAATATACTGCTCAGACTCTGTGCTTCTTTGAAGAGGTCCACAGTGGGTTTGCAATCCTCAAAGTTATCTATTTAGAGATCCATGGGGATTTTTACCATGTATGATGCACTTTTGCAGGATGGAGATAGAGAACATCCTATTAAGTGTGTTTCAGAATGATGTTGCTCTGAGATGCACTTATATCTTGTTAGATATGTCTGCATCAGGAGAGCAGTTAAGAAGTATTCGCTAAAAGCAAAGGTTTTGAGAGGTCCATTATCTGCCTTATTTTCTGTATTACATCTTGCACAGCATTTTCAGATATACTGAATACCAAATTATGCACAAGCTACCTTTCTAAGTCATTAGTATCTGCCATCAAATCCCCCTTTTGAAAAAAATCAGTTTCATCTTGAATCTCATTTTCAATTTCAGCTTTGATGACTTCAACCAGAGTTTCTGTATGTGTTAAAATGTTTGAACTGCAGCTGGCTATGCATCTGTTTGCCATTGTGGTTCCAGCTTTTGTGGGCATTATCCGGCTTATACAATGGTCACTTGCCAAAGAAAAAAAAACATTAAGACCATTAATGTATATTTTATGTGTTCTGTGATCAAAATATAAAGCTTTTCACAAGCAGTATGCAATGGAAACACTGTTCATTGTTCCAGTAAATAGGACGAACCTTGGATACAACTTAGCAATGGGAGGTAAACTAGTCTGCTTAGCTCAAAGAAGCCTTTGGCTCAGCTGTTAGCCACAAAGCTAACATTATGCTAGCTTCAAAGTCAATAACATTATGTACGGAAGACAAATAGTAAATATAATTTGAAAGCATGTTAAACAACAAGACTAGATAGCCAGCCCGTCCCCCAATTCCAAGATTTTCATTAACAAATGACTTGTGTGCTGTTGGCCAGAGCCTGAAGCAGCAAACTGAATAGCGAATGGGACGTGAGACGGTATAAAGTCAGTTTACAGAACTTTTTTCCAATCGAACATAGTTACTCACCTTTTTACGAGTCATCCATTACTTGTTATGGACAGTTTGGCCAGCGGACACTTAGATTGCTCACTCTTTCATTTACTACAGCCATCCAGTGGTGTTCAGAGGATGGTGCACTGAAGGACTACATTAAGTAAACATTGTTTGCAGCCAGCTGATCTCAATGCTACCCACCTCAGATACAGGCTACAGTGCATTAATTTAGAACTGTGAACAGACAGTTGCACTGGAGCTACTTGAGGAGTCCCAGAGGTGTCAGTATATCAAAAATTAATCAGCAACCTCAACCTCAAGCCAATCAGAATCGAGAATTCACCCAGACCACGGTATAAATGTTGTATAGGTGCTGGTTTCAAAATTACAACCCAGGTAGGGACACCGGGCTTTCTGGTGCATCTGGATCGGTGTATGCAAATGAGAAAATAACTCTTTTTCTGCACGCGGTTCTTTAAAATCACAAAGTTGACTATGGAACACATTTTTCATGACATCAAGAGGATGATCATCAATCTGGGAGTGTGCTCTTGATAGATGAACCTTCAGCGCATGAACAGACTTAAAAATGCAGAGGCACTCTTTATAGGACATGGTAATGATGTTCTGGTGTAGCCACCATGTTTCAATCTATAATGTTTAATAGCTGCCCTCTCTTTTCACAAGTGAAGTTGCAAAACTATCCACTGCATCAGTGTTGGTTGTCTGTCTTCAAGCTGCAAAAAAAAGGCTTTAACCCCATGGATTCAACAACAACTACTTTAAGTGCTCGTGCTTGAGGTTAAATGTGTCTCAATAAAACAGGCATTCTCATGTGTATATGTTGGCTGTTAAGATTTAAGGTCAAAAGATTAAACTGACCCATCTCACACATGCATCAGATTGTTGCTCAGGACTTACTGACTGTGGTTATTATGGATAATGAGAGACAGCACCAATGAAAAAGACAGAGAGAAACAGCCATCGGCACATTAAAATACTGCAGTAATGGCTGGTTGTCACTGTTTCTCAATTGGGAGGCTGTGCTTGCACTTGCTTCCATTTGTACCCTTGTGGGCACACAGCTGACGCACAGTCTGTTTTGGTTTTTGTTGCAAGGCCTGCTCAGGAGCAGGTTGAAGCTGCTGTAAGTGATATTTGTTTATTAATGTTATGAAACTATATCATGTTTTTGCTTGGTGGGCTGCAAAGGCCGCGTCCTTGAAGGATGCAGCCCCTGAATTGGGAGACAGCCAGTGACATGTGAGGAGTGCACACATGGAGGAGGGAGGAGGGAGGGACAGAGGGGGGTGCAGGCAGGACGAGTCATGAAGGCATCTGATTGGTTCTTTCCACTGGGACCGAGAGGCAGGGATTGGTCAGAGTTTTTACAGGCCTGCAGCTGCCACAGAGGTCTGATTTATTTCGTTCCTTTTTCTGAACACATTATGTATGGACTACTCTCAGGGTGGAAGGACCATTTCACCCAGTATAACAAAAAAGTGTTTCTGAACAGGATTACCAGCTCCTTGTAATAGGGGCAAAAAAACAACACAATTTTAACAATTTAAAATATTTACAACAGAGGGAAAACGCCAACAAGGAGGATATACTGCATTACTTTTGCCAAACACAGCAGAACTAGGTCAGCTGGGAAGCCTACGCCATTTTTCTCATTCCTATTACAAGTTGCATGCACTATTACCAACAGTGTCTATACTAAACAAACGAAGCAACTAGAAATATCAAGACTGACATATCTTACAGATGTGAGTTAGTGTGACCAAAACAATCAGTATGGTCCTCTGACATAAACACATATACAGCTTACAATTGGCATGTTCCACAGGAAAGGGCGAAGCAATCTGCCACTGAGCAGCACAAAGCTCCTTTTACCAGGAAGTAATCAAGCGGTAGCTGTCCTCATATTATAAGGTGGAGCAAAACTTACAGGAGCAAGCTCCACCCATTACAATCGTATTATCATTAATTGTCTATATAACCTCTATTTTTTCTTATTCTGGTCAGAGAACACAAAGCTTTCTGCCTGCTGATGCCTGGTCATGACAATCTGATGAGTTTGGTTACAGGCAGGCCTCCATCGGTGCCACTGACTGACACAACAAATTCGCAGTGCAGCACCATAATCGACAAGATGAATTCACACTGGCAAGTGTCTGAAATATGAACTAAAACAAGACCTTCTAAATGTCAACACGTCCATGTTTGCACTGTGAGACCGCCTAAATGTAGGGATTGTGCTTAATTTAAAAAATGGGGCTTCGACTTGCCCAACAGCTACAACACGCATTGTGGATTACTACACACACTATGAGAATGAGGAAAAGTCTTCTTTTCCCTCCTCATATGTGTCCTCTCAAAAGAGTTGGTCCTCAGTCCCTCTCTCTCTCTTTGATTCACTCCCAAAGATCTCCAACAAACTTTTCTTTGATTTCTGATGAACATATGGAACAAATGTTGGAAAATGAATAACTAAATATAAAGATTTTCAAACAACTCAACTCCCACTCTGCTCTCCAACTCTCTCCCCACACTCACTGCAGAAGCTCTGTTCATGAATGAAATACAAGTGTGGATTGTGCACACATTGGCAGTAATGAGCAATTCATTTGAACAGGCATATATCACTGTGAAGCTCAGAATGAGCCATATTGGATAAAAACTAGTTGTCGAGTTATTTTACATTGCACATAACATACTGTTGGAAGGGCTTATGAAATATTAACATGCGCTGTGTAGTTGCTGTAGTCATTTTTCTTCCCCACACATCTCCTCAGCATTGCCAGAAAACCAAATAAGGGAAGATCCAGAATACATATGCATACAGGCATCTTTACCAAGGGTCTGTGCCGCAGCTTACAATATATCCATGGGCTGATAAAGTTGCCTGCAGAGCTCCAATTACAGGCAGGCATTTATTATAAGCACTATAAGATGAACTACCCAAGCCTAGAAGCAAATAGTTACAAATAGTAAACAGTTACAGCTGGGTGTTGTGTACCATAAACCATACCACACCAAGTCAAATAAATACAGCCAGTTTTTAGATTACTTAGTAGATTAGTAGATTATAGATATCCAGTAGATAGTAGATATAATGGATTATTGATATTGAGTTACCAGGCTATAATATTTCACTGTTATGAAAAACAAACTTTCAGCTTTATTGACAGAGAAGACTGAGGATTGAGACGAGAGAAGGGAACCCTCTGCCGCTGTGGCTAAGACACGGCCCCTGCACGTGGGGCGCACACCCCGCCAACCAAGCTACTGTGGCGCCCCATGGAAAACAACCTTCAACTAGAATGGCACTAACCTCCGCCATGGCCCAACAGTGTTCTGGTTTAAGTTTTGTCATTTCCTGTTTTATTTTGAAGTTCTGCCCTCGTGTGCTATGTCTTGCGTTTCATTTCCTCCTTTTCCTTCCCGCCCTTTTTGCTCCTCACCTGTGTTCTGTTAGTAGTCACCCCCTGTCTGTTTAGGTCCATGTCTTCCCCGTCTGTTTCAGTTTCCTTGATTCTGTTCTGTTCTGTTTTGACCTTGTGTTCCGGTGTCACTCTGTTTTTTATCTCCGTTTCCTCGTGTGATTCTTGGTTCCTGGCCTTTTGATTTGTACTTTGTTTAGCTTTTGTGTTTGGTCTTTTTATTTTTGGTATTTTGGATTTGGATTAAAGCTTTAATTAATAAAGCTCACTTTTTGTTTTTGTTACCTGCCTGCCTTTTTGTCTTGCATTTGGGTCCACTTTGTCTAACTCTAAGAAACAGTCCCCTTTAATTCAATCAAGCCTAATCCAATATCAAACTCCATAGTCCTGTATCGCTCTGAATTTGACACCATCCATCTGTTTAATCATGATTTAAGATCACCAGATCTAGGTTTCCTCATCAATTTGTACCACTCATAGATACCAGTTACCTAAATACACATGATTTTTATTTTTTATCAAGATCCATGCATTATTCCCTGAATGGTCAACATGAATGAGGTCTATTCTGGGCCATTCTCCATCCTCCCTTTGTGGAAATCCAGTCAATATTCTTTTCTGTATTCCTGCTGACAAACCAACCAACAAACAAACGGACATGGGTGAAGAAATAACTTCCCGGGAGGAGGTAACTAAGGCATGCTGAAATAATGGTAAATTTAGGGTTTTTTTGTAAATATTGATGTACATTGTGTAGAAGTAAGAAATGAAGGCAAAATGCAGGCGATTAAATTGATTAATGCAGGCGATTAAATCCTTGCCTCTCTTACCTCTTTCGAGTCTAAACAATCTCTACTTTCTAAAGCATGTCATTTATCAGAAATCAACGTTAGTTTCCAATGTGCACCAATGATTGCTGAGAAAAGTCCGGGGTGGGGTGTTCCTGCAGGACACAATGCGTTACGGAAAAAAACACTGTTAAAATTTGGTCGCCTACTAGCAAAATTACAGAAATGCCCCCAGGTCTTCTAGAGTTAGTTACGTTTTCAGGTTGTCTGTCGTCTGTATGTACATCCTTCCAATTCTTGGATTGCCATAGCTCAAGAACAATGTCCACTTGGACTCAAGGATGAACTAATTAGAAGTTGATGGTCAAAGGTCAAAGGTCACTTTGACACATTTGTGGCCATTACCCAACAATTCATTTGGTATTTATGACAAAATCTTACACAAATGTATATAGGATAAAAAGATGAAGTGGTGGCGTTATATTTCCTAAAGGTCAAAGGTCAGCGCCACTATAATTCAAAATATTCTGTAAAAAAAATGTTTTCATTCAATGCCATAGCTCTGGAGCAGCAACCTGACTGGTGCATGGAGGCATTCGTACTGCTGAAACTTCGTATAACCTCAGCTGAACTTTAGAATTTTGCAAAGTAAGGACAATTTATTTTGCTTCACTTCAAGATGCCGTCCCAATGCAATGTAAAGCCTGATAATTCGGACCAGGAGTGACTCAGTATAGTCTTTTTGTTGGAGCATACTGAGTCTGATGTCTTTGCAGGTTTCTGGCTTCAGGGTCATTGACTGACTTGCTTTGTCATCCAATCTCTCTGGGTGAATGTTCCTGAGCAATGTCATCCATTTTTCATTGTCTACACCACAGCAGGAGGGTTGTCATGGATATCAAGCTCTGTTTTGTTTACTTTGACCACATGCGGAATGAACCATAGTTAAAATGTCTGTTGTGACGGCAGAAGAACAGGTCATAAATCCCCTGTTGTATAAAACATGTCTTTTGTTTTATAGTCACTGCAGATGGAAGTTAAAAAAAAAACAACAGCTATTTGTTCTGTGTGCAGCTTTCCTGAAATCTCCACCCTCCTGAACCAGTAGTGTTATTTTAGAAAATCCAATATTATTGGTAAGATACACTAGACTGCATGCATTGTCCACACTAGGGCAGCCCCTGAGAGAGAGGGGAATGAAAAAGGCACATGTCATGATTGCCAAGTGTGTGATTGCAGACCTGGATCAATCCACTGTTCTTGTGTCATCACATCCCAGCATCCCTTGTGTGTACAAATGCTTGTTATAGTAATTGACACCTTGTCCTGCGGCAGATGTTGTGTCAGAGTTAAGACTCAACAGTCCAAACCACACAACTAGATGAACAAAGCAGGACCATAATATGGTGCTGAAGATCCATTTTGAATGGTTACTCTTGATCTTGATCAAGAGTAACCATTCAAAATGGAATTGCGTGATTGCATGATTGTTTTTACATTTCTAATGTGTATTACTTCATTATGTTTTTTGTAAACTGTTTATAATGACACTAGCATCTATACTGATTGCCTGAGACGGTCAAGGCAATTTTGCACAACTGTATGCCATTAAAACCTTTGGGCTAGTATGATTGTTTGGTCTTTATGATCTCACTTTTTTTTGCCCCTCACCTATGCCTGCCACTTCTAACCCATTCTCTTTAGACCTGTTTGAAAAGTAAAGCCAAAACGTAAGTGCCTACACCTGAATTATTTCAAATGGACAGCAGGGGGCGATTCCTTATTTCACAAAGAGTTTGATTATATATAAACTTATGAGAAAATGACCTTACTTTTTGCTTGATTTATTACCTCAGTAAGCAGTTTCCTAATGATTTTATGGTCGCAATCACTAGTTTCAAGTTTTCTTCAATATAGCATGATGTTCATCCCGTAAATGATGGTCCCATTTAGAGTAAAATAGATGATAAAGCAGGGTGTGCTTTAGGGCCTGGCTACCTTGTGATTGACAAGTTGCTACCACTGTGTGTCCTAGGGTTCTCAGTCAGATCCACTCCTTGCTCCTCCCTAGCTCGACCCTCCTGTCGAATTATGCTCACCTCTGGCTCCAAAAAGCACATGGCACCCTCAAAATTCCAAACTCAAGGCATCAAAATGATTAGTCCATAAACCATTGGTGAGGTCAAGGTTTGTTTACACGATTTAGACCCTGTTATTCTTCTTCTACCTAGCAGTAGCCCTCAGGTCTTCTCATGAAAAGGGAGGTGTTTGCAATATTTGCCAAATCATGAAACATGGACAAGTCTACTGGCAGCTTAGGAGAGTATTCAAAGAGATAATAAGATGAACAGAAGAAGTTAAACACATAATCGAACACAGTCACAGGCACAGGAAGGACAGCTGAGAAAAAAAAATTGCTGAACTTGTAAATTAAAATGTTTATAATATTACTGGCACATCAATAGGGCATGAGAAGATCTGACTATAGTTACCTTTGTGTGTTCCATTAAATCAGTGTGTTTCTTTGATGTTCAATAGCACTCGTATGATGTTTTAGTCAGTTATTCTTTCAGATCCCCTCATGGTGCATCAAACACACTTGGGAACAATTAAAAAGTAAACATATTTCCAAGCGGTACTTTCACATCTTATGGCATATGCGAGGCTTTAGTGTTTCAGAGAACTGATTGATTATGTGTTGATCTGTTATCATGAACATAACCAGCCCCAGAGCAAAGTAGGTGTGCAGCATAAGTCTCTATGGCAATGTATCCTAGAGAGGTGAACCACCATTGTAATCCTGAAATTACCTCGCTAACCACAAATCCAGTCACTCAGTAAATATGCCTGCCCACTATCACTAACCCCCTAGTAGATCATTTATTGTGCTAAATGTTCCTACCTGTTGATTTGATTTCTGCACATTTCTGCTCGCCTGCCTGCTCTATTTTTTTAACTTTTTTTACTAGTAGGCCTTTACTGACATACTTCATGGACAATGGACTCCACTTTTAACCATACTGTCTCCATATTCTGCTTGCACCTACCAGAATGGGACATGCACAAAGTTGATAAAAGATATTCCATCGTCTTTTTAAGGCCACAGGATATTAATGACCATCTTAGTATGTCACAGTAACATTAATGGTATCCTGCGCTGACTTGAAGGATTTAAAAGTGAACAAATAATTTCTTTAATAGGCCTTTTTTTTTTTTTTGCCAAAGACATTTTAACCCGTCACAGTGGGAAAATCACAGGTGTAAATAATAAAATGATTGATGGCTTAGCTCCTTGACTTTCGGGGTTCTGTTACTGTGCATATTGGCTCACTGTCACACTGCCTCAGTTTACTGGGACACTTGAATAGAACAGAGCCATCGTTAATGTTATTAGTAACACCTGTGCTTTTCCTCTTATGACAGTCAAAATATCTGCTGTGAAAAATGGTAAGACTTTCTTAGCTGAGCTGAAACTAATCCTGTTAATCAAAATAAATATCTCGGAGCTAGCTAAATCTTACTTTTTTGATTTATTAGACATCTCATTATGAAAAAAAAACCTCACACTTTATGTTGCTATTGGATCTGCACTACACAATTATTTATGATCTTGAATATTTGAACACTCTATATACCCTTTAGTTGGCTTAACTTTATCTAATATGCAAATGTATGCCACTGCACATGTTCCCCACCCTACTGCTGCAGGGATATGTTCAGCTGAGAACGACTGAAAACTTGCAACCAACAGCATCAAAAGAAATGATTTTATTATTGGTTTAATTGTTTCAAAGTTGGACTGCATTTACTTGAATAATGATGACAGTCTTTACTTTTACTTCTCAATATACATTATAATTACATACAATAATACAATGTTGGAACCTTCTTTAACATGCAGCAGGGGGTGAAAAAACACCAGAATGTTAACTAAATAGACAAATACATATAAAAAAAAAATTAAAAAAAGACATGAAACTACAAAATCAAATCTTGGGGCTCTCAATATAGTGTACAATTGTCTCTGGAGATTTGTTTCGAGGGCTCTGTTTTATGTATGAGTCACTAAATTGACTAACAGCTCAAAAGAGGACTTTTTCTGGCTGCAAATTGTTTTCAAAAGCATTTTCTTTGACTATCCCTCTTACTTAAAAATCTGATTGGGAAAGCCTGTTCACTCAGATCTATTTATTTTAAGGTTCTTAAGAATCAAACCACAGTCAACAGCTTGGCATCATTGTCACCTTGAAATCCACCACCATCCCCTCCACCTCCCGACATGAAAGTCAGGTAATAAAAATGTTTTGTAGAAATTTCAATATGGTACATGTACACACTTGAACATATTTCTGGTTTGCTTGTCAGCTGTTAACTTTTATCTTAGGACTGGGCTGCTTAAGGAACCCTTAATAATGATGTGGCCCATCTCAAGGCGTGTATCCATTCAATACATACAGGTGTATGTGTATATATATATATATATATATATATATATATATATATATATATATATATATATATATGTATATATATAAAATCTCAAAAGGTAAATCAGAATTCACAATTAGCTATTAGTTCTGACAATGTGGTCAGAGCTCTGGATATTACTGAGTGCAAAATACTGGAAGGTAGTGAGTAGTTTTACACTACAGGCAGAGGCAGCTCCCACTCCATCAGTTTGTTATGACAGAATTCTTGCCTGTTTACACTGAAGTCATCAAGTTTTTGCAGTGTCTGACATATTTTGAGGAAATAGCAGGATTTTCATATATGCTGACACTGACAGTAATACAGACTGAAATATTTTTAAAAACGGGCGCCGCATACAAATGTTCCTTTAAACTGTGTTTTGACTGGTTTCCAGGGAGTTAAAAAAAAGTGGTAATATCCAAAATGAAGCTGTTGTGACAATGCTGCGACCTGCTTGTTACCCTCCTGCTGAGAACGCTGGATTCTGGATATTTAAAAAACAAAAAAAAAAAAACAAGCTGTAATCATGGAGGTAGTTAACAGCGTGCTTGCTTTAGCACCTCTGAAGTGCTCTACTTATTAATTCAAACTTGCAGCTCTGTGGCCCACTTTGATGGCACTTTACATAACATAATTGCACCCATAATTCAAGAAGTCCAACTTCATACATACTGTATTTTACATCTTAATTCCACGCACAAAACTGCACTGCAAGCTTTCCTACTATTACTTTTTTAATTTAAAAACCAAAGCCCCATCACCTCCCTGCAGTGGTTCTTATTGTGTGTGCACTGCAACAGAATACCTAAGCAGCAGAAATTTTGTTTCACTCAGTGCCACCGTGTCCGTTACTTGTGCCTATCCGAGCCAAATGCAAGACCTTTAATCTCTCTGTTCGATTCACATCTTACAACTCCAAGTAGAAACTTTGTTCATCTCAGTAAGAGGGGAAAAAAAAACAACTTTATTTCACATCATCATTTAGGGCTGAACCTCAGGATGCTGACCCACAGCAGTTCAGCCTGCATTCGTAAACAACACAAAGCTTCCAGCTGCTTAATTCACTACCAGGGTCTATTAAAGCAATGAACCCTGCTGTTCAACACACACACACACACACACACACACACACACACACACACACACACATTCACACACACACACACACACGTATACACCCAAAATCCTCAATATCTCGGTCTTTCATGACACCTCTCTTTCATTCTCACACACACACACACACACACACACACACACACACACACGCCTCTCCTGCTATTGCTTTTTCCTTCCGATTCTTTTCACACACACTCATTTCACTGCAAGCGTGGCTGGGCCAGATAGGACTTAATTTGTCCTGCTTCTAGATGAAAACATATGCTACGCCTCCCCTTTGTAAACAGACTGGGCAATAGAGTAGAAAGAGGAACTTAAGCTTCAGAGAGACAGACTACGGAGACGAGCATTGAATACCAACCGAGATTACAAAGCCGCACTACAAGAGCTGAATATAAAAGGTTACTGTATACAGCAGCTGGATATCACTGAGAGGGACAGAGAGAGTGAATGAAGTTTTAAGAGCGAGGGAAAAAGAACGAGACAAGAGGAGATAACTGGGATTATTAGCATTAAATTAAGCATTTATTATTATAGAGACTGAAGTTATGTATTGTTTATCATAAAGTTTTGTCAAAATGAAGAGAGAGTGGAGACAGAAGATTGAGGGCAACCATTCGATTAGATCCTTGGCTGGATCCTTTGATAAACTTTACTGACTATTTATATATCTACAAAAATATTGATGTCTTGGATCAGAGAGGATCATGTATAGTTAAGCATATGACTCAAACATAGATGGAAACCAAATACACAGCTCAGAAAAACTAAATGTTTGGATTATGTATGTTTTACTTAAACAAGATAGTATATAACAAAGCACTAGTTCAAGGTGCAATATGTGTGCGATTTTTTAATCTTTATTTTCAAAGAAAGTTGTGACCTTGACCTTGAAAGTGAAAACTATTTGTGATTCTCAATTATTTTATTTTTGAGATAGAGCTGTTTTGTTTGGATCAAGTACAAAAATTCTCTTTTAAGTGAGAATTCTCCGTGAACTTCGGGGCTAAATGTGTTTCATTCATCGTCTGGTGTTTCAAGGGGGTTGCTCATAAGTGGTTCCGACCTCATCTTATTTATACTGTCTTTCAATAGGATCTCATTCTTCTAAAGACTGGTATGGGAACAAAGGGCGGTGATGCATTTCTTTCACACATATAATGTGCAGGAAGGCACAAGCAAGGATGACCTCAGAGAAAAACCCTGTCCACCTCCAGAGTTTTAAACAGAGTTGCCCTCCACCTTGTTTTCAGCACCCCAAAGGCCCGTTCAATCACAGAATGAGCACGAGCATGGTGTCTGTTGAAATGCTCCGGGCTCCGTCTCTTAGTGGCTGCCTGAAAAGCGTTATGATTGTGATGGGTTTTTCAAGGCATGACTAGCCTCCATCACCTTAAAGAAAACAGCCTGGTGGAAGATAGAGGGCGTCAAATCAAATCAAATCAGTTTTATTTATATAGCTCAAAATCACAATCACATTGCCTCGATGGGCTTTACAATCTGTGCAGGGAACAACATCCTCTGTCATTAGACCCTCGAATCAAGTGAGGAAAAACTTGCCATGTTGAAAAAAAAAACCCTTTTGACAGGAAAAAAAAGATGGAAGAAGGAAGAGCCACAGGGGAGGGATCCCTCTCCCAGGACGGACAGACGTGCAATGGAGCAGAAGAACAAAATCACTGTTTACAAGGTGCATTGACAGAATATCTGATACAAATTATAATATATGTAAAGTGTGTGGATTCAGGAGACTGAGCAGGCCCAGGCATCACCAAGTGGTGCCTGGGCCACAAGACCTCCTCTCCACCGTGGTCACCTGGAAGAGGGTAGGCCACACAAGATAATTAGCAGTAAAAAGAAAATATCAGAATGAAGAGGCATCAAATTATACAGAAATACAGATATAGGGAGAGAGTAAAACAGAGGAGAGCAATGATCCAGTGGAGCCCAGGGTATGATGATCCATATGCATCAATATGTGAGGCAGCAGGAGCCAGGAGAGGTAGATGGTCCCAGGGGCCTGTGGTCCATCAGAAGGGAGCCTGAATAAAAAGAGAGGAGGAGGAGGAGGCTATAGAGAGATGGTGAGAGCTGAAAAGAGTCTGCTCTGAGAATACACATCCCATTATGTACGACTGAAGTCTGCGAGGGCTCAGTCCACAATAGTTGGAAGATTAATTTTCCCCTGAATGACAATTCAGCTGGGTGCATCATGAGGAAAGAGACCCAAGATACAATGATATGGGCAATAAGGTAGAGCTAAAGTCACAATGCTTACTCAGACAGAGATTCAATGTCTATGTTGATTTTGCATGTTAGCATGCTAACAGTTGCTAATTAGTGTAAAACACAAAGTACACATGAGTGTGATGATGTCATCAGTTAAGCAGGCATTTAATCTTGTGTGAGTCTAAAAGTGAGGCTTTATCCTTCAGGGAGCACGAATGCCTGTACCAGATTTCACGGCAATACATCCTATAAATGTCACAATATTTGAGACTGGGCCAGAATTGTGGTATAACCTGTGATTGTTGGCATCCTTGGAGCTTGTAGCATGTCTGAAAACATACATGACTGAAGGATGAAATCATCTTAACACTGTTTTTAATGGATTTTCCTGGAAAACGGGATCTTTTAATGTCTATGAAATCATCTTTCCATAACTGATATTCCATCAGATGACACTTCAGAGTATTCCCTCTCTGCAACATCCAATTTCAACAGGAATTACATAAAAATAAGCTTTAAAAAAAAAACAATACCTTTAAAAATGTGCACCCTTATTTCCTAAAAATCTACTAATTTTTTTATTTTTTATTTATTTATTTATTTCGGCATGTTATTAGACAGTCATCATCACACATCATCTTAGTTAAAATCAGGTAGTACACATGGCCGAAAGGGAAAGCGGGAGAAGCAGATGCTTATCTAGTCCCGCCCCCGTTACCCACAGAATACATTATTTCCACAAATTATATTTCTTTTGTATTTTGACGTACATGTTACAGCAGCATGCAGTGAACAGAGCTGCAGTCCAGCTCTAGACAGTCAACAGACTACGTGTGTGTCTGCACAGTGTCTATATTGGTCCATCATGAGTGAACAACAGTCTCTACTTGTTGCCTGGAGTGTAACACAGTCATAAGGTGATCCAATCGATATAGGTTAGTTTCAGTTATTTGGTTGTTAACTGGGATGGTGTGAGAGCCCGTATTGCCGTCTTATTCATCCATCTCTTCTGTAGCTTTCGCCGCGCTTAGCTTCACCAAGACCTCTTGGTTAGAAGCCACGTCTGCTCGCATCTTTCCCATGTACTCGCACATTGTGGAGATGCCAGATCGCATCTCCACCACAGCACTCCGAGTTTTGGCGTTGTCAGCCCTCACACTGGTCTGCTCGGCAGCAATCTTTCTCAGCTTCCGAAGTTGCATGAACATTCCATATCCCAGGGAGAGCATTCCGATTGTCATGAACGTGAATATGTACACGTCCTCAACGTCCTCTATATCCATTTGGGTACAGTTGGTACTTGTTTAGTCTTCCCTGTAGTCTCAACATAGCGTTTGCTGATTCCTGCCTCTGACCTTTACCAGACTCTAATTTCGGTGCTGATAGAGGAATTCTGTATATTGCGGTTGAAATTTAAGATGAGGAGTTTGCATTGGTGGACACTATCTGGATCTGATGTTTGCATTCTTGTTTCATATATAGAAATGTGGACAGTGAAAGTTTGAAGCAACGTGCAACATTTCACACCGAAGAAAAATGCATTGTACTTTCAGCTCACTGGGGATAAGTTACATTCATCTAATACATGTGTCTTGTTTCTAAAAGTGGATTGTTTTTTAATTTCCTATTAATTAAATGATAAGCACGTTGCCTGCGTGCAGAATATGACCTCTTGTACAATTTGTACAATCTTTTAAAAGAAAATCTCTCAATCTGCTTATTACAGCACATTAACGTTTACAGTCATTTGCATTCAGTAATAAGTCTTCATTAAAACAATGCGTGTCTGAGATGAGTTTCTTTCTCTGCTTGCTCCCTGTGAGCCCGGCTCTGCAGAACTCTGAATTACAGCTGTAAAAGAGATTGATGCTACAAATTTCTTTTTTCTTTTTTTCCTCAGGAGCTTCATCTTGTTGACTCGTTTCATGTGTCCCTTTCCATGTATATTCTCTCCTCCACTCTCTTCTCCCCTACCCCCCATCGTATTTATCCTCTTCAGCTTCAACCCTGCTATTTTATCTTCCGCTTTCTGCTGCTGTCGCTATTCTCTCCTCCTCATCTTGTTGAATGATCTCTTTTTTGCAAACAGCTCTATAATGTATTCTACAATGATGTATGTTTGGGTATGATGTCGAGCATTCTAAATAATTCCAGAACAGTTTAGACTGATCTACAGCAGCAATTACTGAAAGCATCTGTGTTGTATTTTATTATTTTATCAGTACCAAAACATGATGAGATACTGTATATAATATTTTTTTTTTTCAATGCTATTCGATCTGCCACCAGGCTGGATTTTTCCCACAAAAATGAAGGTTGAATTACGGCACGAAGGAGGTGTGTGGAACTGTGAAAACTCACAGTTCAAAAGAAAAAGAACTGCGCCGATGAAGGAGGTGAAGAGGGTGAAGAGGAAGAGTGATAGAAACGGAGGAAAACAAGAGTGAACAGACGGGAGATGGAGAGCTCTTGATGGAGAGCGCCGGTGTCGTGTGTTAAAGTCTGTTCCTCTGCTGATATGTGATTTCTTTAACCAGCAGGACTTGAGACGGCTCAACACCAGTATTCTCTCTACTAGATAACAAAACCTGCCTACCTGTCAGCTCAGGCCCTAAATGACCAAGAGCCTTTTCTTTTAGGCCGCTATTGTCTTGTCCGGGTGCATTCATGAACTGGCTCATGAAGTCTCTGGGTAAGTGCATAAAGTTTTACACAAATTGAAAACTTTCCAACTCAATTGTTTTCTCCTCAGAGAACCCCTACGTTTGTGTATCCACTTTCTCTGTTTGCCTCTTTGTCCGCTTGATTCCTGTGAACCATGTACTACACATTTCAAATCTTTCCCTTCAGAATCTAGAGATGTCTTCACTACTGCATGTTCTCCAGGGCAGCATCAACATAACTTGACAACAATCACCAGACTGTGATTGGAGTGCAGACAGTGTACCACTGAGGTAAGCTTTGAGCTTCCCCAACCGCCTCAGGGGTCCATCCTAAAAGCCAGCTGGGGGTGATTTGGAGCCACATCAGAGGTTGCAGCTCCTCACAAGAACATCAGGAGCAGGAGCTGTAGCACCTCTGATAACCTGAAACAGGACATAACAACACCCTTTGGCAGCAGTGGTGGGGTAAATATCTTCCTCCATATGGACTGCTTTAGGTGTAGTTGTAGAACATCAGTGCAACCTGTTGATGACCTTGCTGTCCTAGATTTCTGTGTTAACATGTCGGCGGCCTTCAGGCCGATTATAGACCTGATTTTGTTGTTCCACTCGTTTATGATGATCAGATGTACAGTATGTGGAACTAGTTTGTATCTGTAACTCAGATACAGAGCTCGTGTTTTTCTAGCTTTTGATTTCCATGGGTTTTTGACTCAGTCCTGTCGCCAGGATAAAATGTTAGTAGTTCAAACGCAGAGACATTTAAATTTGTATGTGTCAAAGGCTATGTACTGTATTGAAATATCACCAAAACGTGTCATACCACATTCACATTACATGTTTATCACCTGACTTTTATGTGGTGAGGCGGAGGTGATGGTGGTGGAGTTAGAGGTGACAAGGCTGCCATGTCAGTGGCTGCAGTGCAATACTCGTTTCAGCATTTGTAAGTGAGAAACCACAGGGAATTTTTGACAATTTTGGCCACAGTGTAAGCATCTGTAAGCGTGACACCACTGGATATTTTTTAACAGACCTCAGGACAATTTCCAGTCATGTTTATGGAAACCAAAACTGGAATTTAAAGCCAAAACATGATGTTTTTCTAACCCAACCAAGTGTTTTTTTTGTGTCTCAACCTATCGAGAGCATAAGCACAGCAGCATTGTGACAAAAACTGAAAATTGAACCTAAACAAGAAACTTTAAGTGTTAAATTATCTGTGGTTCTGCAGAAACTTACTTTGTCAACATTTTATTCCTGGCAATTTGTTTGTTTTGATTTGACCTCTGTTCATAAGTATTCCTCAAGTCAAACCCATTTACTCAGAAAGTCACTGTATGTTATTGTACATAATAATGCTTAACCCTATTGCAAGACATAAGATTAAAGAAGCTCACATTTTTTAGAATAACAGTATTTAGCTGATACTTTCTTCGATAGGGACTTGGAATAAGTGCTTTCAACCACGTGGAATTCAAAAATACCAAGAATTGTGCAGCTGTAATATATATTTAAACAGATATGCTGAACTGCTTCAAGTGCTACACTTAGAAACAATAAGATATACAGAAAGTGTATGCATTTAGTGTGTCATATTACATAAAAAAACATGTTAAATGATGATAATTTAGCTTCATGTCTTCATTAACTGACTTGTTTTTCATGACATGAATTTTCTATGGCACATATTCAATGTAAAGGACTGTCGTTAAAAAAGTGTTGAATTCAGAAAGATTTATGGAATATAATATCATATTATAATATCGGTTACACCCCGCTTTCCGAAACCCCACTGTTCCGAAAATAGACTTCCATTCTTCGTAATGGCGTGGTTTCCCATTTTTCTAAAGACCCCGCTATTCCGAAAAGGCTACTGGGGTACCCCTGACCCTAACCCTAACCCTAACCCTATTGGGAAGTAATTGGAACTTGAAAGTCGGATTCGGAACAGCGGTGTTTCGGAGTGGGGGTGTTTCGGAATGGAGGGGTTTCGCAATGGAAGGCCGTCCCCTATAATATCATGCCACGTTTGTACAGAAGCCCAGAACAAACAAACCAAACACTGCCTCTAATGCGCGACAGGGTTTTTTTCTACATATTTTTTTTTTCATTTCTTAGCTTACTAGAAAGGCACTTACCTCCACCCAGGCCCATCAGTTCCCTTTATCCATATCATATTGTACTCACTCATACATACCAGCCATCTTAATACGCCTGATTTTTTTCATCAAGATTCATGCATTATTCCCCCAGAGATTGACTTAACGGAACAAAAAAAGCCCTATCTTATAATGTGAAAGAGAGTGAGAAAAATTTCTAGATCCGTCACTTTATCCAATATCCACATCAAAAGATAATGGGGTCTATTCTGGACTAATCCTCCGTCTTTTGTGGAAAACCATCCAGTATTTTTTACGTAGTCCTGCTGACAAACCAACCAACAAGTAAACAAACAAACACACACAGGTGGAAGCATAACCTCCTTGGCAGAGGGTGATGCATGGATCTTGATGAAAAAAATCAAGCATATTTAGATGGCTGGTATCTATGAGTGAGTACAAAAGGCAACTGTTGGGCCTTCAAATGATGCGCTTGGAAGAATACAACTTGCATGAATGACTTAAATGTTCCAGCTTCCAGTGGTGTAGTACAGTAATTATACTGTCTCAAAAAATAACAAGTATCCCAAAAAGTGGCTAAAACGTTGCACTTAGCATCTTTAAGATGCGTAGTGATACCCGAGCCCAAACTGGCAGTGAAAGGGCTCCGTGCTTGTCGACACATCTGAAGAAGGGAGGGGTATTCTAGGAAGGCTCTTTCCTTGTAGCCTGTGATTGTTTTGGCTGCCAGCCATCCATGCTGAGCCTGAGTCATTGTTGGCAAACTGGCTCTTCACCCTGACAGCCTTGTTGAGCTGGCTTTTGACCAGGCAGTATTAATCTCTGTTTCCCTTCCCATGTGCTTGCATCTTGAGTTCCACAGGGTCCTGCCCTCTTCAGTAAACCAAGACTTAAAGCTGTTTGACCCCGCTATGGGTTTCTTTGGGAAGCATGTAGCACAGAGGGACGGACGGAAGTGATATGAGAGAGGAGATAGCATGTAGAGCTTTGGGAAAGCTATCATTACCACATCCCTGTCCGCAGTACGAGGAAGACTTTAAGCTTTTCCAGCTGCTTCAGGGGGTCAAACTTTAGACTGTGGTGCAAATAGTCAATATTCTAATATCTTCTTAGTTGAATTATACATTTAAAACAATGACTTTTTAAAAAAGCTTAGTCATTGAAGTTAATAGACTTTTTGAAGTTTTGAAGTTAATAGACATAATTACAGTATTAACCTTGAGTTTAACATCTTCAATTTAACTTTGTGAAAGTATTATTATATAAAAAAATAAATATATAAAAAAGTCTTGCAAAGTCACAGTCTATTTTGGTAATTGTATGGATATTTTGTGTATTTCCAAAATACAGGGAAAATCTGTAAAATAAAAGCAAAAAATCCATAAAATTACAACAGATTTTTTTACAGTGTACCCTAGCCTATAGCCAACATTGTTAGCTTGTAAAATCTTGAATGCTTAATCCATCTTTTGACTACAAAACTGATAACACAGGCTTCCCTGCACATGGCTGTGGATGTGGGCTGTAATGAAACTGATATCTGGTGTAGTCAAGCTTCAGGTCTGCGCTTTCACTGCCAAAACAGGGACAGACATGAAAAGCACTTTTTAATGCTGGTGCTGTATTTGTTGACTGCTACAAGAAACTAAATTTAAAAAAAATGATTTGAAATGTACAGAAGATGGTTGAGGTTAAAGACTGTGTCAAGCCTTCCAAAAGTTTTATTTCAATGATAACTGTCAATAGAAAAGCTGTTTAAAAGCTTTTTCTTCCCTTAAATTGCTATAGGTCTTGAGATGTAAAATGTGTTAGTTTAAACTTCTTTACAACTTGATGGCTGCATTAGAAAACAGCAGCAATGGTTGTGCTGAAATCTCACATTTTGACATATTATGATTTAGCCTGAGAATGTTTTGTGTTTCTAACCCCTGATTTGTGACAGGATGTACTCAGGTGGACACACCTTTCTGGAAACTGGCTTGTCCAAGACAACCAAAAACAACCTGTGCTATGGGGTCATGTTGTACGTAGTTCACCTTTAGTTTTATGTATTATTGTGTTGATGCTGTTTCTGCCATGCTATGCTCAGCTGCCAGTGATTTTAAATTCAAAAGACATTCATAAGTCTTCTAAAAGAAGACATAGAGCTCTTGAAGAGAGATCAGGGAGGCAGTGATGCAGCCAGGAGGAGGCCTATAAGAGGGGCCATTTGGAACAGGTGTAAACACTTTTCAACTGATGTGGTTGGACGCCACCCTTCGCAAAGCACTTTACTTCAAACATACTGAACTCGTCTAGTGTGAAACGAGTCAGAAATTGAAATGACATGATCAGCAGAAGTAGCAGAAACCACCTGGAAGTTTCCTGGAAATATACAGTGTATTCAAGAAATTGGTGGCTATCTATTAACTGCTTAATGGAAAATAGAATGTTATAGTTAAATCATGTTGGGGTCATTTCAAATACATTTTGTGGTAATTATTGTGTTAGTTTGGGGGTAATTTCAATTGATTTTAATTAAAATTAACTAATAAAACTATTTCTGAGCTGTACAAACTAATTAACACTGACCAACATTATCCCTTCCCATTGAAAAATGGATAACGACTTATCCATAACACATGACAATGATTCACACATTCTAAATGACCAATTTCAAAAATGTTGCTTGGTAATTAACTACTACTTACCATGAAGTGTTACCCAAGAATGAAACATAGTCTTTAACAAAGTTGTACAAGTTATATGTTAATGTACATGTACAAAAGTAACAGCCACTACAATGTCTCTGAATGACCCTGTGCACATCGACCTGTGTGAAAGCATAAGTATGTTTCCGTCTTAAGCCTTATGATGGACAGGCCAACTTTTCTCCAACCCCCAGCACCCCTTAACAGGATGCACAGGTGCAGGAAATGAATAAACGGACCACATATCCCATGAAGCCCATTGTTTCCGATCACAAAGTACATCCTTTTTGATGTTCTCCCTCCCTTTCTTTGGCATTTCCCCAGGAACTAATAACTGTCCTTGAAAACGGCCAACACGCATTCAAGTCAGATACTTTGAAACACTGCAGCAGAATAAAGGTATAAATTATGTGCACAGAAGGGACTGTTCTGATTTGTGCTGTGAAACAATCTGTTTCTGCGTCATAAAGAAAGGTAGATTTCCTGCCAAAGCAGACTTGTTGGCAGGCATTAGTTCTGAGTAAATATGTGTCAGTGCTAATTAGAGTGGTGATTAATTGATTTTGTTGCTACAGTAGGAAACTTTCAGGAACTATTTGTCTGTAAACACTGTTTTTTATCTTTCATATTCAACCGTTCTTTGCTCTCTTTCTCTTGCACTTTAATGTTATAAATACAATGTCTCCCTGCACACTCTCCCTTACTGTCTATTTTCTTATCACACTTTTTTTCCCATCTGTTTTCCTTCATGTATTTATATACAGTATATTCTCCCCTTTCTCCTATCTCTTTCTTCCCCCCTCTTATCCATTTCTCTCTGCACTATGGAGTTATTTTGGTGCCAGTCATTCAGTCTGAGGGGCAACAAAAGAGCCTGCAAGCTTGAAATCGATTACTCTCTCAGCCAGAGAGTACAGACACCTTCTCTGCTGGTATCGCCCTCTTCCATTACTGGCAATCCTCTTTCTCTCCATTTCTGTCTCTAAACCTATTAATCTATCCACATCTCTGTCTCTCTATTTTTTTCCTCTCCCCATAATGCTACCTCTCTCCTCCTCTGACCTCTTCTCTCCTTCTTTTACCCTCCTTTTAAAAGCATACTCATTTCATTATAGTTAGAAGGGGGTCAATATAATTTTCAAGTTTGTACCTCAGTTCAATACTGGAGTAAATGCATGACGTCTTCAACCTGCAAGGAGTGGAAGCTAACTGCTTGGAAACCAGCCGTCCATTCTCACTCCCAATGCATCAAATACAGCGGCCCGGTCAGGGGCCTTACGCTTCTGAGTTTGATGCTGTAGTTACCTCTGTTGTGTCACTTCTTGAAGCACCCCTCTAGTGCAGTAGTATGAAGAGGGAGAAAAGTCTGAGTCAGGGACTGGTTGGGGTGGTTGAATGGGTCATACACCGGACTTTCCTTCTGAAGACCTGGGTTTGCAGCACCCTATTTGCGACCAATATTCAGTGGTTTGATTTTAGGTTGTTACGTCAGTAAGTTAACGACATGCAATATAAATGACATAACTTGCATTACATAACATAGTTATTTAAACCCAAAATATGATTTTTAACCAAGTATTTTCTAAAAAAACCTAACCAAACCTTTTTAAAAAATGTCAAAAAGTCATGCTATGTCATAATATGTGAACTGTTTGTCAGAGAGCTTAATTTTGAAGGTGTAACCAGACGTTGCATATTACATATTCTGACCATTCTGCTGTATTTGACGAGTTTCGAGTGGAATGTGTTGGTTCACTGGAGTTGTTCATACGTCCAAAAGTCTTTCAGTCTTTCATGTGTTTGTGCCCACAAACCCATAAAGCATTTACTGTATAGCATTCAAGTCCCTCTTTGGTGTGTGATGACTTCTTGATGGCTCCCTGTTCAGATGTATGGCAAAAGAAGCACTTATGACACTCAAGAAATGCTGTTTTATGGCTTGATATAATACATATGAAACACACAAATATGAACTGTTTGTAGAAATGTAAAATGCCACCATTTTATCCTGGTGACGAGGCTGATTTGTCATTATTCCTACATCAAGAACAGCTCATATATACCATAGGATCCACAGGAAACAAAGAGACTAATCTCAATACCTATGGTAAAATCCACGTCTCTTAAGGAGCAGACAGCAAACACTCAATACGGAAAAAGCTAGATTTCCAAATTAGCTTGTTTGCTCTCTTGTCTCTTTTCACAGCATTTCTCAAGCATCTGACTTTTTTAGCAGTTACTTCTTGCTTCCAATTACAGAAAGGCCGAGCAAAACGTCTCAGGCTTTTTTGACGTTTACTTTTGATATACCACACCTTTCAAAATATTCCTCTGTGACTTTTCCTACACTTGTACAAACAACATTCATTGACAAATTCAAAATAATTAACTCCTGAAAGCAGACCAAACCTTAATATATGGATACAGTGTTTAGTATGACAGCCAGAGATCCCCTAATTTTTCCATTCATTTGAAAATACTTAAAACAAACACTGAACCCCTCAAAAACATACATAAAAAAATATATCTTAATTATCAAACTTAGTAGACTTTAAGGGGTACACAATTTCCTTTAATGTGTAAATTAAGATACAAGTCATGTTAATTTACACAATAAAGGAAATGATGCATGCTAACTGCACACTCCCTCAAAACTTGCAACATCTGTAGCATTTTGTTGTGTGATAAAACTTGGCTGGAGTCCAAAGCACACCTGTGCAGTATTCATCCTTTTAAATCAGCATCTTGATATGCCACACTTGTCAGGTGGATGGTTTGTCTTCGCAAAGGAGAAGTCCTTACTAACACACATTATAACAAATTTGTAAACAATATGTTTGCTTCGACCTTTTACTTCTAATTGTAAAAAATGGTAGTGATAAATAAAGTGTTACGTGTAGTATTGAGAAATACACTTTTTAAAATGCGTTTTGTCTCTTTAGCAATAAATCAGTACTTAGGAACTGCATAAAGACTTTAAATGACTTTCAGCATACTTAGTAACTCTTAATTTATTATGCATTTTCTCAAAGTTGTTCAATCATTTCCCCAAGTTAAATTACTGGGGTTCTCCCAATCAACAATACGATTTGACTTTCAATTTAAAGGTCCATATTGGGTTCAATGTTCAATTTTGTTTTCGGCACCGATGGCTGTGCCATTGTTCACGTCTACCACACTATTCACTATCACATCTGAATTTGTAAGAATGAACAGGTAACTGTTGTTACGCCATCACAGCTGTCATTTACATTTATAATAAATAAATATTATACAACAGCTTGACTTTATCCTGATGGCTTTATCAGTTTAGGATTAGGCAAGTTCAAATAACATCACCAAAAATAAAAAAAGATTCTCAAGATAAACTCATAACACCACACTTCAGTGATTCCATAATAAACACAAAAATACAAAAAATTCAGTTTGTTTCCAAATTCGGTTTCTCAAATCTGCCCCGAGTAAACCCTCTTCCCCGGCAAAGCAATATTGGATCTCTGGCAATGTGAACAGTTCTGGTCAGTTAAGCTCTCCCCCCCCACGAGTAAACCCTCCTCCCATGCAAATCAATAAATCATCTCTGAAATAGAAAATCACCCACACATTTCTGATGTCAGTTAACCATCTTCATGCACACAGGAAGTGGATGTGCAGCTGAAGGCTACCAGGAAGCTAGCTGCTAGCTTTTTTCCTCCTCCAGATGCCAGCAAATGCACACAAGTAGGGGAGAGAGTCACCGACTTTGCTTTTGAGTTCAAAATTTAAAAGCTCATTTTGATCAATTTTCAGTTTACAGTCGAAATTGTGACACAGCTATAAATTATTATGATTGGAGTTCATATTTTAAATTCAAAATGTCAGTCGGAGGCAGATCGACGGAATGTCTGCATGGTTAAAGCCTGTCTCATTTAGTATTTTTTCAGGCGTATAGAGCCACGAGGTTTGAACTTTAAAAATCAGCTGGCATGTCTGGTGTTAAAGGAGAGTCAGTGATAGATTTAGAGGTAGCTTATTGCTTAAAAACCAGTTATGTTTTTAATGATGTTTACTATTATTTATGATACATGTCGGACCTGCAATGTGAGTGAAGTATGAATGATGAACTTTTTTTTATTTTATATTCAGGTGATTGATTCCTCCACAGTTACACCAAATAAAATATATTAAACATGTCTTATAAAAAAAGCGGAGTGATACTGAGACTTACCTTTTGAAGTTTCTCTGTGCCAACATACAACCTTTTCTCCTCAATACTTGCCAGTGTTTTCTTTATTTCTGTAGCCAGCCATGGCAGCCTAGTTTAAACTACAATGAGAGCTACAGAGAGTTTGGCTGAGACAAGTTCTGTTGTCGTCTGACGGCCTCCAGGGAGTCGGGATGTTATGTACTAGATCTCAGCCAGCTATTGTAGCTGAGAACAGCATTTCAGTCAGCCAAAATGACTTCCCAGAATAACTGCACAGAGGATATTAGGAATAACTTCACATTTTATAACATGTTGTCAGACTCAAACATTAAAGCACAGCCAAATGACTCCACCCCTGAGGAAAGCAGCAATAGAGATGCTGACAGTGAAGACTGAGCAGCTTAGAGCCACCAAGGTGTGTTTGGAGCTTCACAGGCAGGTAAACACGTATAATCCCAAGTCTGGCCAGGTTTTGAAGGTTGAACGTTGAGAACTTTATCAACGGTGCGTACTGGGACATGTAGTTTATGACAGAACTGGCTTATTGGCTATTTGGAGGCCAGGCCCCCCATGGATGACATCTGTGTCCTACAGTACAGGTTTGTCAATAATCTTTGTTAATCATTTCAATTGAAAAGTGTCATTGTTTAAGAAAATGGTACTAGGCATGTCAGTCACCAGGTCTACCTGCAACATCTACTTGCAAATAAAGTGCCAAAATATCTGAATGCACAAAGGAAGACCAGGAGGATTTAGCCAAAATCAGCAACTACTGATGCAGATGCAAATGAACTAGACAAGCGAGCAGCAGAGCAGCAAAACTGCCAATATCACATTTCCTTATCCGAATTGAAAATCGACTTCACTTGATTACTTCAGTCTCAACACTAAAGAACATTTCGTTGACTGCATATGCATCATGCGTCATAAACACAAAGCACATCTAAACAAAGTCATATCTGACAACAAGAGGAAATTCTGGGCAATGTAGAGACTCGAGATTTTGTGCATGACTATTTTATCCTTGGGTTAAAAACAGACTGAAATATATCAACAGCTATTTTTGGTAAGATTGCTGTGACATTTTCAGTTATACAGTGAAAGATCTCGATGTCTGCTTTAGGGTTGCAAGAAATGATTATTTTCATGCTTAAAAACTGTGCCAACAGAAGTGTGAAATAATTTGAACTATAAGATGGATTGTTAGAAAATATTTTACACACATTCACACTCCCAAAAGAATTAATCGTAACTTTGGTGATTCCCTTGCTTCTCATACAGCACCATTACAAGATCAAAAATTCTATTCATCCAATACTTTCGTTTATGAACAAATATCCATAAAACTAATGGTACTGCCATCAACTTCAGCTGTACTCTATGTTTAGCCCTAACTAGCAAATGTTAGCTTGCTTAAACTACAATGGTGAACATGTTAAATATTGTACCTGCTAAATATCAGCATAATACCATTAAATGTCACTTGTGCCACTAGGGATAACCCAATAAAACAATGAAAACAAATGACATAGTTTGATGACATTGTGAGGTAGCGTGGGATCATGGGGATTCTTGTCTTCATTGTTCAACAATCACTGTTGCCGATGAAAATCTATCTGACATGACCCAGGCATAAATGTTCTATGTATGTACTGATGTTTTCTGACATATCTTCTGATGTTTTTCTGGAAGTTATAGCTTCAGGTAAACAAATGAAACAGCCCATTACCTGAATAAAAGTACAAATTTCTCTGGGTTAGAACATTATAAAAAAAAAATTGGGATAATGAAAGCACACAGCTCAACAAAATATATAACATAAACATCATTGTTTTTCACAGTCACCCTAACATCACATATTGGTTTGTAAAGTACTGTTTTGAAGCTGTGGGTCTGGCTTTATTGCCACCGCCATCTTGGTTTATTGGAGTTAGAAGTGACCATATTTGGATGACAGGGTGGAGCTGCAGAGGATAGCCTGACTGGTCTGACTGAGAATGAGACGACAAACAGTGGTAGTGACTTGTCAATCACAAGGTAGCCATGCCTGAAGCATACCCTGTTTTATCATCTGTTTTGCTCTTAATGGGACCATCATTTACCAAATGAACATCATGATGTATGAAGAAGACTTGAGATAAAGATTGAGACCATAAACTCGTGAGGAAACTATTTAGCAAATAAATCAATCAAGATGTAGGGTCATTTTCTCATAAGCCTTCATAAAATCTGAATTATTTTTGCAACCAGTGGAGTCGGCCTCTGCTGGCCATTGGAAAGAATACAGGTTGAAGGTATTTCCACATTGGCTTCACTTTTAGACCTGGATGATCCGTCCACTTATCATACTGTCCTTATCCAGGACCTCAAGACCTGTTGGGTGTGGTCACAGATTCACCAGAGCACATTTCTCGACCACAGTTGACCCCACCAATCAGTGTTGCTGGGTGTGGTCATAGGTGAAACTGGCTTGAAACTTTCAATCAGAGAGGACAGCAAAACACTGCTTTTCAGCCTGTTGTTAAGTTAATCTTTCATGAGCAGAAAAAAAAGGTCCTCTAAGAGGGATAATAAGATGTAAGTGCAGGGATTACAGAGCAGAAAAAATGTCTTGTCACATATTGATATATCTCACAAAAATATAAAACAGACAGGAAGATTATGGACAGGTTTTGCACTGCTGTTTTATAGATAACTGACTATGATCAATTTTACCCACTTGGGCATGATAAGGTGGAAGAAAAGATTGATTGTACTGAGAGTTGTTGCCCACTGGCCAGCTATCATTGGTCTTTTTATGGCTTGATTCTTATTAGAAATTGTAACATGGTGGGAGCCTGGGATAAATGGAGAAATTGCAAAATGAGACCAAGACGGGAAAATGGACGTAGATAACTCGAGTAGGGGAGGAATCAGACAACCACACAGACAAGTAGAAAGAACACCAAGCCCAGAGATCGACATTTATTCAATATCCAAAATAAACTGAAGAGGACATTATTGGTTGCTAACAGTCTTCATAGGAACCCTGATGTCTAATCAGTCTGAGGCACTTTCTACTGCTGAGTTAATTTATTGTAATGATTTCCCACAGCTAGGCAAGGGCCTGCAGTCTAGAATGATCTGGGAATGTGATCTGCTTCTGGTTGCTGCTACGCTACTCAAAGACTTATGATTCTATGAAATCATTGTGGTCACAAGCTCAACCAAGACATTTCTGTCTGTCTGGGTTGAGCTTTTCTGAGCCTCAAGCATTTCAGTTCACACTACGCTGATTTTGATGTCAAGTGTTTTTGACAATAATCTGCTACATGCCTTAAAATTAAAGTTAATTTCCATAACTCCATGTGTATACATGAAAATGGAAAGAAGGAAGGAAATCTTTAACATTACCAGTATGTTCTGCATATATTATGCTGCCTAAGTTCCTCTTTTGGTAGCTGTTTTAGATAATGAGTTAAGGAACATAAACAACAGAAATTGTTGCCTGTTTGAACAAGGTTTTCCTCTGAGAACTAAAGCTTGCCTGCTTTGAATCAACATGTTCTCGCTCCCAACTCATCAAATACAACCGCTTGGTCAGTGGCCACAAGTTGCAAACTATGACACTCTATACGGTCACATTAGCAATAATACATAACATCCAGTTGGACTTTCAAAATAAAGCTTGCAGACTAACACTATGACTTTTGGACTGTTATTGAGGTTGTCAAATAGCTAGGGTTTGGTGAGGGTTAGGCAGCAAACATACTAGTTACGTTGAGGACAAAAATCTAACTCTGGGTTGAAATAATTACATTCAGTCTTGTAGTATAAGTAAGTTGGCTTACATAAATGAAAAACAAATCACTCTTGACTCTTGATCACAAACAGGACATGAACCCCATTCTCCAGAGGGAAAGTCCAGTGAAAGACCAACCCAATCAACCCCCAACTCACATCCACAGCTATGACAGCTATCACACAGCTGTGCGCAATTAACTGCAGCAAGACAACCCTATTTCTACAGTATGCTGCTACATTCGCTTTGCAACCATCACTTTCTATCGTCAGAAAACAACCGCTTTCATCAACGGATTTGCACCTCTGCTCCGCTGCCCTGTGCTGCTTCTTTGAGGAACATAAAGTAAGGGTGGCCAGGGTGTGCCTGTGTGTGTGTGTGTGTGTGTGTGTGTGTGTGTGTGTGTGTTTGGGAGGGGATATTATTATTATTTTTTTTTTATTTTCTATATTGACTTCTTGAAAGAACACAATGAATGCATTACTCCCTGTATTGGGTATTTATCATGACAGATTAGAGAGTTTAGTTTAGCTGTCACAGCGGTTCTAGTAGTCTTGGAGTTCTCGCACTTCCAATGTTAAGGGGGTTCTGTATGTTCTTTAAGTTTGTGGGAAAATGGTGCTCACAACCAGCTAGTCTGAAGGTGGTATGCCATTATGTGGTTTATTTTAAATGATTAAGTTGTAGACATGGCTTACATCATCAGTCCTTTTTAGTGTGTGAAAACTTGGTCCTGTTCAGCTCCATAAAAGCAGCTATATTATCGCTGTGCCTCTACACCTGTTCATATTGGCACTTATTGTGCCATTTTAAAAAGCAAATAATGCCAGGGTGAGCAGATTGAAACAATACTTTCATATAGCGTAATACTCTCATGCCTCATATAAAGCAGCAAAGCAGGACCGTTGGGAGATACAGCAATTTAATTTGGACTGGAGTGTCCTCCTCTATGGCTTATGATGTTGCAGCAGAGTTAAATAAGTGTGTACCTATGAGAGGCAATGCTGCGCAGAGATTTTGTTAATCATGGGGTTTAACTTGGCCGCATAGTGTTCGCCATACACTGTGAGTAACACTGGAGAAGTGCTGTGTATGAACATAACGTGCAGTGAATTCAAGCATATCAAACTAACTGATATTATGAACCTTCCTGCTGACACCTGGAATAAAGTCAGAGACAGAAAATATCAATCATCTACAGACTATAAGAAGAAAGACCTCTCCCAACTCTTATTAACAGGTTTAGATATATATGTTTTACCTTACGATCTGAGATTGAGCTGCTGTAAGTGTTCTCATTGTCTTTGCTAACATCCTGTCCATTTTGCAGTTAGCAATCCCCTCCTTCACAATACTCAACAAATGTAAACTCTTGGCTTATGACAATGCAAGAACGAGGGATCATCAAAGTTGTCAAAATTCATCATCTTGTATCTTTACCAAATCACCTGAAAATCCATTACCAGTTATGAGTTTTCCATGTTCATGATGGACATTTTTATGTATTTTATTTTTCTTTAGAAAAGGTTAAATATAGTACGACACATTTTGACTTTTGGACTGTACACTTCAAATCAGTGAATTTCTCTTTAAAGAGGTCTGACTGTTGGATATGTAATGATGTACAACCTCACAAGCAGCGAAAGTCCGTTACATGATCAGTGCAGTAATAGATGCAACTGAACAATAAGACATATAAAGGTGTCTGAATGTTGTAAGTTGGGAGATTTCTATCTTATTATGTTTAATCTACTCAAAATAATCAGCCTGAGGGAACCGAACCAGCACAGTCTAACCCTGACTACTTCAAAAACCTGTATCATATGGTGTAACCTTTAGTCAGTTCATCTGTATGATCTGTATTTTCTCTCCTCGCTCTCTTTTCCCTCTCTCTCCCTCTCTTACCATCCATCTTTTTCAGTCTTTGTTTACAATGCAGTCAATCCCCACCGTTATCACAGCTGTGATCTAAATCTATTATGAAGACTCACCCTTTTTGTAAGAGCTTGATAACTGCGTGACTGAAGTGTGAAAAGCAAAGTAAGGTGTGAATAAATAAACAGGCATCTTTCTGGCCGCCATCTTCAAAAACAACATTTTATTGATAACAAGCCACAAAAACTTGACTCTGTCAGACAAAAATCCAATTTCATGTTGAGATAAAACAATGCTAAGGTAATTTTCTCACTTGTATACAATTGGTGTAAAAACAATAAACAGGAAGGTAATTACAGTGGCAAATAAATTATTTAAATTGGAGAATGAAAGCCTTTCTTACTGCCTGTAAAATCAGCGTGCAGGGCAATCTCAGAGGAAACCTTACACCCTGAATAACTGGATCTGTCTTGAATTTCCAGTTACTAAAGTTAACTGCTTTACCTGAGGTAGGTTAAGGTTTTATTCAAGCAAATGGATCCAGAGTTTACGTATAACTCTTAATTAGAGTTATTTTTAACTTGTGTTACTTGTATAAAACTGACTACAACCAGGAGTTATTAAAAGTTAAAACAGCCCCAGAGGAGCACTTATGATTTTTAGAGTCCATGTATAGGCATGTTATGATCAGCTCAAGGCTGCGTTGGCTCGTAATGCTTTGTCAGCTCACCCATGAATGAAATATAAAAGCTGCAATGCTTTACTTTTTTTTTGCTGAGTGTGAAAAACTCCAGAGATGGGGGTACTTCAGGCTAATCCACCAATGTTGGAATGTTAAAGGCACCTCTGCGTTAACATAAAGGGTTATTACAGCACATTCACATCAGGGCGAGGTAAAATAACTGGCTACCTCTTACGTATGCAACTAACTCATTTTTTGTCCATCTAGTTCCATTTTGTCCTCTTACTCTGCTGCACTTTGACACTTTTCTGCTAAGCGTTTCAGATATTGAATGAAACAGGGAAAGTCAAAGTGAGTTCATCTCAAGGACGAAGAGTATGAGGGAAAGTTTTAAGTCTTCATGAGTACAGATATGTGTGATTATATCATTTATTATTTAGCTGCACTACAAGTTCAGATGGATCCTTTCATGAACCTGGTTATGCTAATCTGTTTGCTGACAATCTGGTCTCTTGTTGGAATAGGCACCCTATGAGGTGTCAAATAATTCAGCCAACTCATGCACAGTACTGTGGAGGACTGAAAATGCCAATTATAAAGAAATAAATACATGACTCAATAAACAGAATAATATGCCATTAAATGATCCAAAAAGTATTAAAGTAAATTTAAGCATTATTTGATCTTTAAAATGTGACATAAACATCCGTATTTATTTACCTTTGTATTAAATCCTACATTGATTTACTTTTCCATGTCATTTTTCCATGTATGTATTTGTGTATTTACTTATGACAAGCATTGAATGACAGCCCCCTCGCTGGCATAATGAAGCAAAAATGCATAGAGTAATCCAAAAAGAAAATGCATAGATAAATAAGTTTGAGGAAACAAATAGGGGTGAAATGCAAAGGCAGGATAATAGGCTACAGAAATAAATACATAAATAAATGTATTTAAAAAATCAATAAATTAATAAATAAAATGAAAAATCAAATAGGATAGTAAATAAATTGGGGAATTTAAACAAAGGTATAAATAGAAAAGAAAATGATCAAATTATCCTATCAATATTTTCATATCATTTTTGGGCGATTTTTTATCTTTTTTTTTTAAATGTATTTCGGCATTTTGGTCCTCCATATAGTAGCTTCACCGCAAACCTCCTACAGCTAAAGGGCATTTACACATACTGTATACACAAGTATACGTAGGTAATGCACTGATTCACCTACCCGCAACTCATCCAACATTAATTAGAATGTTAATTTTAATGACCCAGCCTGGCTGACCCACAGATTTTCTATTGATATAACTGCTATCTGTGCATCACTATCATGTTGACATATGCACTCTATAAACATAAAAAGCATCACAACTGTTATGCAATTAACGACACAAGACACACAAGACTCCAGTCTCAATCCATCCACCTGTTGCCCTGATGGCCTACCCACCAGCTTCCTTAAAACAGTGTGAACAGTGTGATAAAAAACCTAATAGTCATATTTAACAACTCACTTCCAGATGGCATTTTTGCAAAGGCTTTGAAAATTGCAGTCATGAAGCCTCTTCTAAAGAAGATTGGCCTTGCTGCTGCCATTCTAAATAACTATCGACTGATGCTTCAAACCTAGCATTTTATAGCAAAGTCACTGAAAAGGTTGTGAGTCAGTAACTTTTTATTGATGAACAATTATTTTGACAGCTTTCAATCAGGATTGCATCCCCATCATAGCACAGACTGCACTTATACAGTGGTGCTTGAAAGTTTGTGAACCCTTTCGAATTTTCTATATTTCTGTATAAATATGACCTAAAACATCATCAGATTTTCATGTAAGTCCTTAAAGTTGATAAAGAGAACCCAGTTAAACAAATGAGACAAAAATATTATACTTGGCCATTCATGGAATGAGGAAAATATTACATATCCGTGAGTGGCAAAAGTATGTGAACCTCTAGGATTGGCAGTTAATTTGAAGGTGAAATTAGAGTCAGGTATTTTCAATCAATGGGATGACAATCAGACAATCAGTGAGGCGCCCTGTTCTATCTAAAGAACAGGGATCTATCAAAGTCTGATCTTCACATTATGTTTGTGAAAGTGTATCATGGCACGAAAAAGGAGATTTCTGAGGACCTCAGAAAAAGAGTTGCTGATGCTCATCAGGTTGGAAAAGGTTACAAAACCATCTCTAAAGAGTTTGGACTCCACAAATCCACAGTCAGACAGATTGTGTACAAATAGAGGAAATTCAAGACTATTGTTACCCTCCCCAGGAGTGGTCGACCAACAAAGATCCACCACTCCCAGATATGTAATATTGGATCATTTTCCTCAATCAATAAATCACCAAGTATAATATTTGTATCTTATTTGTTTAATTGGGTTCTCTTTATCTACTTTTAGTACTTGCGTGAAAATCTGATGTTGTTTTAGGTCATATTTATATAATATAGAAAATTCTAAAGGGTTCACAAAGCACCACTGTAAAAGTGCTGAATGATATTCGTCTGAATAATGGCTATGCCAAGTCTAAGATTCTTCTTTTTTCCAGTATGTGGTTAAGTGGAGCACATATTAACTTTGAGTTTTCCTTTGTGCATGTATACAATGATTCTTTGACAGCTTTGGTTTCTTTGATTGAGTGGTTCTAAAAAAATTCTCGCCATGACCCTCAGGGGGCTCTGTAGAATTGCAGCGATGTGGACTGTGCTATACAAATATAATTGCCTTGCTTTGCCTAACTTAATTAATAACTTAGTTAATTCTTCTGGTTTTTACTCATTCTGCTAAAATGTATAAGTGTTTGTGCAACGGCAGAAAATGGATTCTATCCTACCTGCTTCACTGCAGCTGTGACATTACTTGACATGTCATTGACTGCAACACTGTTTTAGATTAAGCCACATATGGTGTTACCTGAGAGGGTCATCTGCTTGGTTCTCAGTACTGTCTTGTTGTAAAGTCAAAATAACCCAACACATAAGAGGTCATTGAGGAGAAAAGGGCCGGAAATGGTTGTACTGTACAAATTGATGAAAATGTGAGGGATCAGTCATTATATTAAGTATTGTAGCATCCTTCAAGGACCTCTTCATAGGCATTATCTGAGGTATCGAGACAAGAGTTACATGCTGGAATCACATTAGCAGGTCCAGGTCATCTTTTCTCTTCAGCAACAAGAAAAGCTGTAAAATTCAAACAATCACCTCCCCCCACTCACACCTTCGTCTGTCTGACCTATTGGCCTGTGAATCTGGATACAGACTGCTGGGTGTAACATCATGATCTCACAGCAGGATCAACTGATGTTCAAGGATTGGCTGTAGCAGTGGTGGATTTTTGTTTCAACAGCATCCCCTCTGCTCTCAGCACCTGTAGAGCTTGCCCGAGTCTGATCTCCAGAGGAACTTGCCTGTGGAGTTTTGACATGTAAATGAACAGATGGGTTGATGGGAGGCGTTGCTGGCAGGAGTGGATTCGCTGTTTGCAAATGGAACATTTGGCAGCATCTGATGAAGTCTGGGTAAAAGTAGATGTCATATTAATCAGGTTAAAATGCACAAACACAGTTCACACATGGTGTAGCTTAAGTAATTAGTCTACACAACACAACAGAAAAAAAAAAAAGGACTGAGCCCTCTGAACTTACTTCTGCTGTTGGGACATATTTTTCTCCGCTTTAAAACTACTTAAAGGGTAACACAACCAATTTAATGCACTAACGTGTGCTTACAGGACTATGGGGTACTACTGCATGAAATATAAAGTCTCTTAGCTCCAGAGGAAGCTGCATGTAATCTGATAAAATGCCTCCGGTGATGTCACTCAGTGGCTAAATTGCACTGTGGGCAATGTAGGCTCCAGGTTTTGATAAGGATGAAGGATGTGTGGGAAAAGACCTTTCAGCACATTTAGATACATTAACATTTAGGGCATTTAGCAGATGCTTTTTTTGTCCAAAACAACTTACAGTAATTCATACATTCATACACTGATGGCGGTGGCTGCCATGCAAGGCACATTACATCAGGAGCAGTTTGGGGTTCAGTATCTTGCCCAAGGACACTTTGACATGCAGACCAGGGGGATTTGAACCAGCGACCTTCCGATAACAAGACGCTGGCTCAAACCTGAGCCACAGCTGGCCCCCCTAAGCACAGTTTAATTTCTTGCCATTGTGCAAATAAACCAAAAATTCAATTTGGGCAACTCAATAAATATGAAATAAACAATAAACAAATAGCCTTCCTCACTTTATTCCGGTATTAAACTTTGGGAACTTCAACATGGCTGCAAATGCAGAAGTGAATTCTGAATGTGCACAGGCTCATTTGACATTCTGTCAGTCTGCAGTCTGTCAAACCATTACTTACATATTCTGAAGCTGAGTGTGAATCTGTGTATTGTCTGAGGGATCCACTTTTGTAAAAAGATTTAAATGTGCTCAGCCTGTGTAAACATTGTTTGCTCAATCTGTACAACTGTCACAGAGTGCCACAAGTTAAAACCAAGGGTTTGGAATCTGCTGCATCACTGCTGTAAAGCTAACAGCTGTACTCCCCTCAAGCATTGGCCAGAGGCTACGTATCTGATACGTGAGATTTGGGTGGTTCATTCCTCAGGATATGTCTTTGAGCTGCTAGTTCTCTGTCTCCCCAATAACCCCAATATATATGCAGTGAAGGAAGGCCGGTGTCATGTGGCAGAGCTAACATGGCTGTCCTCCCATGCTTCAAGTCTTAATGAGAAGCTAGTGCAACATGTAGGTACACCTGTCATGTACTTGTACATGAGGTCATATTATGCGTTTGCGATATTATGCGACCATTGTCCTTTTGGAGCACCCAACTTCACTGGCTGATGATTTTAGGTTTTCCTGAAGGATTTGGAAATCATCTTCCTCCTTCATTATTCCATTTACTTTCTTTAGAGCAGCAAAACAGCCCCCCAGCATAGTACTCCCAGCACCATGCTTGACGGTAGGTATGGTGTTCTTGGGGTTAAAGGCCTCACCTTCTCTCCTCCAAACATATTGCTGCTCGTTGTGGCCAAACATCTCAGTTTTTGTTTCATGTGACCACAGAGTTTTCCTCCAGAAGGTTTTTTCTTTGTCCATGTGATCAGCAGCAAACTTCAGCCGAGCTTTAAGGTGCTGCGTCTGGAGCAAGGGCTTCTTTCAACACGGCAGCCTCTCAGCTCATGTTGATGTAAAACACACTTGACTGTGGACACTGACACCTGTCTTCAATCAGCTTCTTATTCATTGCAGACTTGCCTTTTAGTGGTTTTTAGTTGACTCTTGACCATCCTGACCAGTTTTCTGTCAGCAGCAGGTGATAGTTTGTGCCATGCACTTTATACTGACAAACAGTTGTATGTAACTGCTTTGAAATAGCTCCAAGTGACTAACTGACTTGTTCAAATCAATGATGTACTCTTTCAGATCATTGCTGAGCCCTTAGACTTTCCCATTGTAATGTTTGCGGCTGAGTCTAGTGGGTGTATCAAACAAGCCCTATTAAAATTGACCCAGAAATGTCACCAGCTGTTATCAATTCCAATCCCTCAAAAGAAGTTAAGAGGCCATGCTACAAAGAAAATCTGAGTCACACAACTTTCTATAATCACCAAATGATCATTCAAGTTGCTTTGACCCAGCAGATTTGGTCACTTTTTCAGAAGACCTATAATAAATTCATATTTGAAGCAAACTTCATGAATGTTTTTTTTGACAAAGTAGTTTGTGTTCCATACTACACAAATCATTGGAACTGAAGGCTGCCGTGATATACATGTTCTGTGTGTACGTAAACTTTTTGCAGCAACTGTAACAAGGAGTGGGTCTCCTGTCCATGAAATCACTTGTTGGCTGGTGCAGGCCACAGGGCAGGTATAGAAGCATCTAACTATTCAAATAAAGTGTCAATCAATAGTTCAGAGGTTGGCAGCCATATTAGGTAACGCTGTATCGCAGTTTAATGGCGACTAAATATTTTACTGATATTTATCCACACGAGAGGGCGGGCCACAAATGGTAACAGGTTAATGAGCAATTAATTTGACAATAATGAATTGAAATTACTGGCTGTTTCCCCTTAAAGATGGCAAACTTGTTCCTGTATTTTCATTCTACAACTTTCCACATTGTACTTAAGGGACTTTGTGTTCCCTCTGCTCCTGTCCTCATGGCCTGTTTAGTCACAGAGCCGGAGATAGAGAGAAAGAGAGGCCGAGGGAGTGTTGCTCCATCATTGTATCACATTCACCTCAATAGCCAAGAGAATAGAGGCCACAGTGGTGTAGCCGTATAGCTGCTTATCCCAGTATGAGTGTGTGTGTGTGTGTGTGTGTGTGTGTGTGTGTGTGTGTGAGAACTCAAAGAAAGACTGCAGCACGAGAACAAGAGAGGAAAAGGTAAGAAATGCAAGACGAGCGTGTGTGTGTGTGTGTGTGTGTGTGTGTGTGTGTGTGTGTGTGTGCATGTGTGTGTGTGTGTGTGTGAGAACTCAAAGAAAGACTGCAGCACGAGAACAAGAGAGGAAAAGGTAAGAAATGCAAGACGAGCGTGTGTGTGTGTGTGTGTGTGAGTAAGTAAAGCAGATTGATGTAACCAAGGGTTTCTGTCCATCACTCATGTTGCCTGCTCCCTTCCATGGGATATTGCTCTCTCAAACACACACACAGACATACACACACATTGTGAACCTCAGCATTTTCCTATTGGCCAACCCCCAGACGATACATCAACTCGCTATGGAAGTATCCCCAAGACCCCACAAGTTATAGAGCTGACACACACACACACACACACACACACACACACGTGCTGGTCACAATTCATCACTCTAGCTGCGGAACAATCCCAGAGACCCTACAAGTTCCAGCTGGAGATATAGCTGACAGAAACACACACATACATACACACACACACACACACACACACACACACATCGCATCATATCTAAAGCTGCTATCCATCAACAAAGCTACCACCACCCCTGAATTCCACAACTACCACCAGTGAAGATATACTGTGGCTAGCATGCGCGTGTCTCACAATTTATCACCCCTACCAGCCACCACATCACAGGAGCCCACAATATTCTTGATGCTGAGGAATACACGTGAGTTAGCATGTGTGTGTACAAAAATGTACGCCAGTATCTGTGACTGTTGCAGGCCTCTAAAAAAAAACATCCAATCATCTTCTTCAGCCCGTATGAAAAGATTGGACAGGCTACCTGTCTGTCCACCTGTATACCTGCCTACCTGCATGCACTCTGCACTCATTACAGCTATTTGCAAGCTAGTGGCACAAGAAATGCAGAGAAAGTGCAGCCAAAAAGTCCCAATGCTAACATACTACCTTGACAGAAGTGAGTAGTAACAATAGGCATGTCTGTCGTTTACATTCATTGTGATAATTTGAGGTGTTTTGTTACATGTCAATGAGGCATGAGGTAGTTGGATATGGTTAGTGATGACATTGATGTGCTGCGCTCACATCACACAGACCCTGAGTCTGTAGTCAGCAGCTTGCTAACTCATTAGCACTAAAGGCTGATTTACTGTATACTTGCCCGTAGGCTTGTAACGTACGCAGTGGCCTACAACGTTGTGAGCATTTATACATGTGCACTGGCGTGTATGCATTGCTGGTGGTGGTAAGCAGATTGCCAGCTGTTCCTGGTCTCTACTATCTTACCAACCTCAGCTTTTTAAAGAGTACCAGCTGGACCGTCATCATGTCATGGTTAACACTGTGTTTTTTTTTTGCTCTTCCACCCCAGCCTCCACCATCTGAGGACTTTGTTGCTCTTACACTACATCACCTGACTTCTTTCCTTCCGTCATAATTACTACTACCACTAAAGGTTGCTGCCTAACAATAAATGTAGATATGGATCGTAACAAGTTGCTTGCACAGGCAGGCTTGATCTGAAAGTTTGTCTTTCAACCAACACACACTAGGAGGTTCATAAAGGCAAAAGTTTTTCCCTGATTTCTCTGTGCAGTTAGAATTTAATCTTTCGTAGCCTGTAACAAACACACACACAAACACCCCTGTCAAGCCCATTTCACAGCAGATTGCCATGGGAGATGTGAGTTATTACAGTGAAGCAGCTCAGGAGAGGCTTGACACTGAATGTGATGAGCGGCCCAGCAGAGGCTACTGATGCTGTAGGTTGTGTTTGTCCTTTGAGAGTGGTGTCACTGAACTTATGTGTTTAAATGTGTTTTGCTGACATAGGGTTTGTCTTACGGGAGCAGCAGTAGCTGTGTACAACTGAATGTGTTTAGTGATTTCAACAAAAATCAGTAGTTTTGGACAATTTTTGTGTTGAGTACGGGAACTAACTGTCTCTGACGTGATGATATGATTTTGTGTATTTATTTATTGATTTATTTTTCTCACCGAGTCAAGCATAGAGAATGCAACAAACAAAGCCGAGCAGGGTGGGTCTTGCAATATGTAAAAAAAGTCTATATATCAGAGGCCTGTGCTATAAAACTATTATGAATTGGTTATGAAATACATTTCTGCACTTTTAGCTTTTTATATCTTCAAATATGTGATCTGGCTAAATTACAAATGTACACATTATTTTTTCTCATGCTAGTTTATCCAGATAAAAGTGCAGTCCTCCTGTGAAAGTAACCAGAATACATGAAAAGACATCTACTCTGTTAAAAATGTGCAAGTGGAAAACCCCCAGACCCTTGTTAGATTGTTCGCAGCACATTTTAAATACAAACTGACTTTTTATTATGTTTTAGTGGCACTGGTTGAAAAGTCACAGAATTACCAAGGTGACTGAGTTCATCCTGTGGGGAACATGAATGTTTGAACCACATTTCATGGCAATCCATCCGAAAGTTGTTGAGACATTTCACTCAAAACCACAAATATTAACCTCATAATAGTGCATTGCAAATGTGTTAGTACTGAAAGTGTCACATGTCCAAATTGTACTTAATTTGACACTGCACTCTGGGTTCTCACCAACAAACCTGCCTGGTGTAAACTGAACAGACGGTTCTCAAGATATGTGAAGGACAAAGATTCCTTGCTTAATAGTTAGTTAAGTGAAAACTCAAATGCTGGTGGCTCTAGATGAAAAGTCAGGGGATCACCACATGGAACACAGGACACAAACCCTGGACTTTGTTGTCATTAGCAAATTAGTCTAAATAGTATTGCAGAGAATGGTTATGAGAAATGGTTTGGTATTTTTTTTTTCTTTCTCTCCAAAAAATTGCATGAAAAGTCCAAAACCAAGACTAATTTGATTGACTAGCATCTTTGTGTCTTAGCCAAAGTCTGATATATCTTATTTGTCTGTGCCATAGAGCCACATCGTTTTCCAAAAACTATTAATACATGCTGGTGTTCCTTCACACACAGTAATTTATTTTGACTCAATCCCACAGACTGTATGTGTGTTAATCCACAACTGGGGAGTATTTTTGACTTTATTAGATTGTGACAGTAGAGAGCCAGGAAATGAGAGGAGAGATGACGCACAACAAAGGTCCCTCACTAATTCAAACCAGCGTGAGCTTCACAAACCCCTTTGGCCACCATGACACCCCAACAAGAATGCTGAGTGGAGTTGGGTTTGAACTTGGGATCTTTTGGTTGGGAGGCAGTTGTTGTAACCACTGAGTCAGTCTGACCCATTTTCAAAGATTTTTCTTTTAAGAAGGAACCAATGGGCTTGGGGCTGAGTGCAACACATGGTAGAAAAAGGAACTTTTAAACTAACGTGCTTCCTGCCAATCCAGATTACTTTATCCCAGAATTGTATACAGACCTTCAGATTGACATCTAAATGCCCTGAAGGCAAAATTAAGAAATTCTTTCAACCAACATACATTGATTGATGTTTTATGCTCAGTCGCGCTATGGTAAACATGTCAACAGGAGACTGCTGCCAGTTTCACACAAACAATAATACCACAGCAAAATAGACTTCTCCACATTGCCTGAAAGAGTCTTGGGCGCTGATCAATACAGCAGCCTTCTTAAAATGCAGGACTCACCCTTTAATGTGAGTCATGAAGTCAATATTTGATGGATGGGACAGATTTATTTGGCTGCTGGTATTTAACCTGCAGTGTTGGCCAATGCGGGGGGCTCCTATGAGGAGGTCCAAAGCCTCAGAAACTTGGAGGAAAATTGCATTCAAGTCAGACGGAAAAGCAAAGAAAAAAAATGACTTCAAGACAATCAATCTTTTACTGCCAGAGCTGAATAATTGAAGCAAATGTTTGCAGCACTTCAATAAACTACTACAATAACAGTTACAATAAAAAAGAATTACAAAGGATCAGCCTATAAAAAAATACAACGTTTAATAGTGTGGTGGGTTATGCATTATGCATTGGATTATTAGCAGTTTTTTACTATGATTAAATAATAACAACTATCAGAGGTTGTGTTGCATATTTCTGTATGTAGTCTCTCTCTCTCTCTCTCTCTCTCTCTCTCTCTCAATCCCTGACTCTGAAGCCTGAAGTCTGTTTGGTAATTACCATCAGAGCAATTCACAGCACTCTCATCCTTTTATGTGTTTCTAATTTTAAAGCTCCTTAAGAATAAATTCAAAATGAAAAATTCATTTTCAAAAGGTAGAGCCTTTTGCTCCTCTTTTGAATGTAAGCAGCTGCGTACTAGAACTTGTGTAAAAGACCTGTTAGTAAGCTAGAGCATAGCATATGTTATTGATTTGAATGTTCTTTTCTTAATTGTTTTTTATTGACATACACAAAGCAGAGGTTCTTCATGTGGGAACACCATGTCCCAGAGGTGAGTTATATCTGTATATTCCAAAGATCTAATTGGTTTTTGAGGAACCTAGACCCATCCTGGATCTGAGTCAGATATTAAATACATAATCAATTGGTTGGAAAATTATGTTGTTTTTCTTTTGATTCATTGTTTTATTTTAGAATATTTTAGTGTTTGTGCAGAAGATGAAAATTTAAACTAAATGTCCACCTGAACACAACTTATCTAACAGAAATGGATGGATGCATAAATGCTCTCAAGAAACTAACCTTTTCCCATTGTGCTCCCAGTTAGTGTAACCATTTCCACTTTAGCATGCCCAAATGGATATGATGGATTTTGATGGGGATCCAAATTTGTTGGGAGAGTAAATTAGACTATGCACAGCAGCTGAATGTATTGCAAATGTTTTTAAATCTTAAGTCCGATGAGATCTGTTTACATTATGGTTAAGCAGTTATGGGCGGTTTAAAAATTAGGTGATACAGGGCTATCAAGTTTAATATTGGATTAGGCTTGATTGAATCAAAGGGGACCTTTGGGCCCTGGCGGAGGTGTCCGCTTTACTAAATGTCTAGTTTGAAATGGAAAGGGTTTGTCATCTGGGGAGCGTACCGTTGACAAAAATCTGAAACTGAATTTTATGTCTGGCCAGCAGTTGTCAAGTGACATTGACAGTTGGACGGATAGATGGATAATTTCTGTTATCCATCCTTACGCCATCACCACTGGTCTATAAACATAGCAAAGAACAGAACTGTCACAATCTAATAAAGTCAAAAATACTCCCCAGTTGTGGATTAACACACATACAGTCTGTGGGATTGAGTCAAAAGCTTACGCATTGTTCTCTCCAACACTGATGTTTCAAAGGAAACCATGCACAAATGCTAATAGTTCAAGAAAAATATAATGCACTCCCCATTGTTTATTTGATTACAGAACTGCTTGCTCTGTGTGTTTTTTTTCTATTTGGATATGATTGTTTTGTGGATCAACAGGGAAAGTGCCATTCTTTGAATTAGTTGTTATTTACACCTCTAAACAAAGGAAGTCAGGACTGGCCCTGGCATCATACATAAACCCCTTAGGGCAGCAAAACCTTTAAAAATGATTGCTTTTTCAACACTGTTATAATCACAGGTGAAATAAAAGCTAATGACAAAATCCATCTTTCCTTTTGGTGAGTAATGTCTTCTTCCCCTGATCTTGTATTGCAGTGGTGTAGTCAATGCAGGTGAAACAAATGCAGTAGCATTCACAACTTGTCATCTCTATTTCCATATCATTTCCATTTTGTAAAGTAAGCAAGTGTGTGTCCAGAAGTTTGAGACAAGAATGTCTTGTTCCCCCGCATTGTCTTTTCCAATTTTATCCTTGGTTTATCTCAAATGTTGCAGGAGAGAAATAAAATAGCTTTATAAAAGAAAAAAGAAAAAACACCATATGTTTTGTTCAGACAGCAATGTAAAGATGAGAGCAGCACCATAAAGGCTTACAAATGAGATTTACTGAACCTCTAAATCCCTAAAAGTGTTTTGCCATCTTATTTTGCATTGTCAAGGCATATCCAGCAGTTAATCAGAAGTATTTGGTATTTGGCAAATGGTGGAAATGTATAACAAGATTACTTCAACTGAATTAGCATATGTTTGTGACAAATATTTGTTTACATGCTGCAGCGTGAGTTAATTTTATTAACATTCTTACTTATCCTCTCCAATTACACTCTCTTTCTGCCAGGTCATGTGTAGTCAGAGACAGACAACTATTTCAGCAATGCTGCATCCAAGACTTTTTAATTTTCTGAGATCATTATTTTTTTTTCAGATTGTACACTGATGTTGCTAACGTAAGCCATGCACCATCGCTGCACTTCTGACACTTGCCACCTCTTAATGAGAAATACACCCAGTTGTCTGAGCAAAGATTGTTACTCGGCAAGGCAGTGGATCCCCAAAAGTTTGAAAGAAGGGTTGAGTGACAGGTTGGTTCAGAACCCTCAACAGACTAAAGGAAGCATGACTACATAAGACAAACCTTCTCCAAAGCTTTGGTCCTGTACAAAAACCTGAAATGACAATGATGATGTCCACATAGCGTAACATTAAAGCTTTAACAAACCTGTTTAGCTCTGCTCTCACCAGGAGGTGCACAGTGTGGTTCCCTCATCTCGAAGTCAATGGGTTTTTTAAATGGGTTACATAGCTTTAATATGGTCTGTGGTGAGCTTGAGATATTTTCATGTTTTGTTCTGCAATATAAAATATGTCCCCACTTTGAATTAAAAAAACATTTATGTGTGTCAAATGACACTATAGAGACTGTTGGGGACATAAAAGGTCATCACGCCTAACATAGACACTCATCTACTCACTGGTCAGTCTTTACAGGAGGACTTTAGTTACAAATAGGGCCGGGACTTTAACGCGTTAATTAAGATTAATTAATTACACAAAAATTAACGCATTAAAAAAATTAACGCATTTTAATCGCACTTATATTTGCACCGCGGAACGTTTCTCACTGGATGAGTTTCAGGAGTGCCGATTATACTGGAGCACAATTATTTAACGAGTTCAAAAAGCCGCCGACACTTGGGGTACGTCTCAGCTCGGGTCAGTAAAATTAACAGGCCGACAGTGACAATCACGTGAAACTGAGGCGAACTCATTCATGGTTGCCTCTGATTATACTGATAATAGCCTACCTATTAGCTTCCAATGTAGACGCGCTCACAACCCAAAGCGGCGCGTAGCCGCGTGCATTCGGTGCGACGGCGACGCCGTTTTTTCCCCCCGTGCATGTCCGTGGAGCTGTGCGCCGCGGACGTGCACGGTTCCCTACGTTGCTGTGTCAGGCAGGTGTTTCCCACGGAGCTCTGCCCCGTTTCAAAGGTGAAGGAAGCCCTAAGTGGAAAGACGTTGCCTCCGCGATGTAGAATGTGTTTTATAGAAGAGAAACACACATTTCAGGACCGCTAACTTGTATCATCAAAACAGACACATGTAAACACAGAAAGCTGAAAATCACTGGACATGTCTGTTGGGATTATACAAATCAACAGTGTAAAGTAGAGCTGTCAAGATGTATGCTGTAGTTAATTATTGCATATCCTACTGTACCTATCACTATCATCAGGTGCATTAGAATGTCATGGGAGAGTTTATTAAGGCCTATGTCACTAATTCAATTCAAAAAGTGAAACTAATGCATTATATAATATGTCCATTACACACCGAATGAAACATCCCATGTCTTTATTTATTCAGTTTATTTCAATAGTAATAATTATGGCTAACATTCAATGAAGACCTAAAATTCAGTATCCCCAAAAATGTTAATGTTACAAAGGAACTTTTTTTTTTTCTTTCTTTTTTTTTATTCAGTCATTATTCAATGGTATACTAAAACCTATATGAAAAAAATTGCTTCTCACTGTTCTCAGGTCATTAAAAATGCGATTAATTTCGATTAATTAATTACAAAGCCTCTAATTAATTAGATTAATTTTTTTAATCGAGTCCCGGCCCTAGTTACAAACCTTTCTAACTTTGACTTTACAACTTGTAGATCAATTTATAGAAAAGTGTGCCTAGTATAGTGTCGTAAGATGCTTAGTTCTGGTGACAATGAAATCATGCGACCACAGTGTCCTTCGTTTATAGACGTAACGTTAGCTTTTTACTGCTTACACTTTCATTCATGCTTCAAAAATCATAAATTTGTGGTTGCCCCAGAGCTTATAATAACAATCCAAAACCATGTTGAAAAATCCCAAAGGCTGTTCGCCGAGGGTACTGGGTCAAAGTTATCTGCTGGGTTAGCCTACAAAAACACATCATCCCTGAAGCACTCTATAGGTACATGTAGGGCTAGAAGCTTGGTATCCTAATGTAGTGACTACTCAAAGGGTCATTTGGTGTAGTTGGTGAGCTAACCTCAAACTTGCTAGTAGCCATAATAGCTCCTCAAGCTAGCTCTGTTAACTAACTCTGTTAGCTTGCTAATCAACAGTTACCGGACTAGTTAACTCTGGTTTGGTTGCTAAAGCAACAGGTTCACAGAGTTTGCTCAATAAATGTATTTGCACCATTGACTGTCTCATAACTATAAGCAAGAAGGGAACTCCCATTATTTATACATCAAAGGGAATATCCAGATGTCACAGAGTACTGCACGGTAAAAGCTGTATAAAATATAGGAAATAAAAAATGTGTCTGATGAATTCCCTCAAGTGATGTCATTTGAGTCAGTGTCTGAAGAGATGCATGTTTGAAAATGAAAAAAACCCGCGGGTGTAGAGGTAAAAGGAAGCCAGCTTACCAGACCTCTTTGGTCTGCTTCTTTTTCCTCTTTCAGAATCTGGGCTGCTGTAGTTGAATTGTAATTAGGGGCCAGGTTTTGACAGGGAAGACAAATCAGTTGAATAAAAATGACGATATCTCTGGTTCTGCTGTATTGATTTAGATTTTCTTTGATCTAGAGAGCTGTCCAACAACTGTATAGGTGTTAAATGCTAAATCAGTGGAGTACTTTTTAAAAAAAATAGATGGTAGATGGTGCAACACAGCTACACAGCAAACTATGATAGGTTCCTCTGTTCTGTCCGCTCTGTCAGGATGAGCTGCTCGTGGTCAGCTGAACCAATTGGCATGTCAAAGTTCGACAAAGCTAAAGTCAGTGTGGAAGGTTTTGTGCAGATTTACTTTGCTGCCTGTTCCATTGAAACTGATGTCTTGATTCTGCCCCAGAATTTATCTGTTTTCAATGCGGGGCTGAACATTTTGATACTTTCCTTAACCGATTACTTTGTATGCATAATCCGAACCAAACCTTTACCATAGTAGTTAATTGGTTTAGAAAATATGACTCGTGTCACAAGGCTAATTATTCATTTTGTGTGGCAATATCCTGATGATGAGGACAGCACAAAAAGTACATACTGGTACTGGTTCATATTGGTACTTTTGGAAGGAAATAAAAAAAAACACATTTTGTCAGTTAGTCAGTTTTTGTCTTTATAAAAATGATGAAGATGTTGATTGAAATGTCCTGACGCAGATGCCTTTTCGCAATTTAAATCCTCCACACAGTTCTAATGCCGGAGAGCATTTTGTGTGTAGGTGTTCACATTGTGTCCACTTTACAGGCCCTCCATGTATCTTTCATCCCTCCCTTGCAAGATCACACCTGTAACCAGACATAAGTGATGGTAATGTATTACTAGCCATGCCTCACATACAGACCATAATCACACACCCCCACCTGTTGTACCTCTTCAGTGTGATGTGACAGAATAGAAGAAAATCACACATTTGTCCTTGTGTTTGGCGGGGATGCGCTGATGGAGACACTGTGATGCATTGACACTCTCCTTCATGTTCACGCAGACTGATAAATTGAGAGCGAAAAGCCAGCGAGCGCAGCCACCCATCTACAATGACTCTCAAGGATTAGATTTTCTGTCTGGTGAATGTAGGGATTAAGGCATCCTGTGTACATACAGGGATGGTATTAGTTTGCTCTAAGAGACACAGGACTGAACGGCTCTATATATATTTCCTAATGAAGTCCTCTGTCTATTTCATGTGTACTGTGGCCACTCACATATCTTTCTCTAATATTTGTGTTTCCACAATTTCCATGGAGAGCCTGCAGGCAGTAATGCTCTAGAGCCAAACATCCTATAGAGTCAAATAAAACTGAAAATGCATTCCAATAGCCTTGGTTTCTAAAGCAAATTTTCCCATTCACTTTCTCAAAAGGCATTTCAGACAAACCTGATTTGAAAGTTTCAGAGGAAATCAATCACCTTATAAAAGTACTTAGAACTTGGATCACTTTCTTCCAACAGTCGGGTCCAAAAGCCTGAGACAACCAGTCAGATGATTTTGATTCATTATCTTACAAAGGATTACATTATCTTACAGTTTGAGGGAAAAGTTGAATTTTTGAAAAATGTCCATGAATTTCAGAATATCTCAGTATTTGGTATGTCCCTCTTTTGCATTAATGACAGTTTGCACTGGAGCTGGTATGGACTCTACAAATTAGTGTAAAACATGCTGACTCATGTTATCCCAGCATGATTTGGCAGTGTACCACAAAGCCTCTTGTGATGTCACAGAATGCTTGGCTTTCTCAGTCTTCAAGTGCCTCCATAAATGTTCAATGGGGTGGAGGACAGGTGACTGTGGAGGAAAGTCCATGACAGTCAGGACTCCTTGGTCTTCTTTGATCTTCAAGTAGTTCTGTCAAAGCTCTGAGGTGTGTTTGGGCACATTATCCTGCTGCAGTATGAATCCTTCTCCAGGAAGATCAAACCAGAGGGTGGAGCATGTCTCTGAAGAATGGAGTGGTGCTTCTCCTCCGTCAGTTCTGTGCAGATTATTCCCACCACCGTGTTTCACTGTGGGTTTGAATCACAGTGGTATCATACTCTCTACTGTTCGTCTCCTCACATACACCCTTCTGTTAATGTAATACATGTCTAAATTGGATTCATCAGTAACGACTTACTGTATTTTCTTAGCTCACCTCAAGAGTTTGGCCTTCTTCCCATCATGAGAAGTGGTTTAGGAACTGCTACTCGCCCTCTGAGCCACCACGAGACAGCCATCTGTTGACAGGACGACTGCTGATTGGAGTCTTGCGTTCTTTATTTAGCTAATTCTGTATCTGTGATGACGTTGCTTTTCTATCTCTCTGGAAACTAAGCTTGATGTTTTGATCTTCTGATGGTGTTATAAGTTTGGGTTCATGTGTCAGATACAACTGATCCAGTTTCTGTAAAGCCTTCTAGAGTTTAGATTAATACCTCAAGTCTAGCCATTATTTGACACTGAAAGAGCCCCTGTTTGCTTATAAGAACAATACAACTTCTGAGACTTTCATTTACTTTCTGAATCCTCAAACTTTCTGATTATTTCCAGCTTGTGTGACAATATTAGTATTGCAAATCCCAGAAACAAGCTCCAAGGCAGCCAGCAACACATCTGGCTACCCACCAAGCACAATTTTGGATTAACATTCTCTGACCTCACCAATTGGTGAGAGCTCATTTGTACTTGGTGGAATATCTCTCCAGAAACCCATGAATAAAAAACAAATAACAAAAATGGAAAGTAAACCTTTATGATAGAAAAACAAAAACAAAAGTCTAAACGCCTCTGGGAAGGCTCTCTTTATGATTTTGTAGCCTGGCTGCAGGGATTTTTTTCCATTTAGTCACAGCAAGGCTAACTAACCAGATTAATCATTTTTAAACTAGTCTAATACAATGAACCCATAATGGCATGGATAATGAGGCTTTTAAGCATCAATATGGTCCTAGAATACTGACATATTGGTTGATTTTGATGGCTAAGAGGTGCCCTCGGAACAAAGCCATAGAAGAATCATTTAATGCTCTTTTAATAATCATATCCCCTATGGGAGAGGCTGATGGGAAATTGACTCCCTGAGCTTCAAATTTCAGCTGTAAGGGCACAGACAAAAAATCACACTGTCCTTCAAGACCCAAAACAAATTATTTGAAAGAGATTGTTCTTTAAAGAGCTTCCTCAGTTTGGAACATTTGACTCAAACACACTGACTACATTTCTAATCAACACAGTTCCAATTAAGAGTCAACAATTAGCCTGCATGTCTGTAAACTGTGGGAGGACGCCAGAGTACCTGGAGGGAACACACACAGACACGGGAAGAACATGCAAACCATCTTTATCATCTGTTAAAGTCTAAAATGTTAGATACAGCAGTACATGGTGTTGAAATTTCAACCCAATTGCCAAAATAAATGTTACCAAAGTAAGCCACAGATGAGTTGAAATTTTACGATTCTTTAGATCCAATTTAAAATTGTTCATTTGTCAAAATGCAAAAGTGGTTATTCTCTGCTAAGGTTAAGCCACAAAAACCAGTTGATTATGGTTAGGAAAACATGCATGTTTTGTCTTAAAATACCTGTTTTGGTCACCACAAACATGGCCGCAGATGTCCCAAGGTCTTGTTAAAATATCTCACTTACAAATGCTGAAACACAGACTCCAACTGTGGTCACTGGCTCGGCCGCCTTGCTGCCTCTAACTTCACCACTGTTCCCTCCACCTCCTGACATGAATGTCGGCTAATAACATGTACTGTGCTCGTGGTACATAGGTGAAGTGGAGCCCAGTCGCACAGCCTCCAGATTCTTATAATTTCACTGTTTCTCTCGGGTTTTTTTTCACTCCCCTTATATTTCATCTTTATGTCTGTGTCAACACACTCTGCATATTTCAGCGTGTTATTAGCTCTCTGCTCATCTGTTCAAATCAATTCAAATCACACACACTGTTTGCTCCGCCATACCACGACTGCTAATGGACAAAAATGTAAACAGAAAAGTAAAAAGAATGGATGTTAAAAACAAGCCCTTATGGTCTTGGGTCAAGAAACACTTAATCTTAATTATTTTACGGCTATAACATATTCATCTTACCTACAGATAATCAAAAGATGTTTATGTGTATTTTATGAAAATCCCAATTCCACCTGTAACCCTTTTTACCACAGGCTCGTGTGTAAAAAAACCCACCTTATGCTGTAAGATGAAGCCTTAACCCTTCTTTGATATCTTATGGTAAAAGAGACATTTCAAATAATAAATAACTGCCTAGTGTAATGTATGATTCTCACTCTCAATAGTAACTAGCTGTGCCAGAAGTGTAGCGAAGGCCACTGCTGTGGCATGGGTGGCTGAAATCCTGTAGTCCAGTGGCACCACACCAAATAATGCTGTGACAGGGTTCGGTTGAATTGTTATTTCCTACACTGCAGTAATGGTGTTAACAACCCCCTCCCAATAGTCTTTCAGTCTTGGGCAGGCCCAAAACATATGGCTAAGGGTGCCCGGGTCACATTTACACCTAGGGCGGTTTTCACTGGTTCCTGAAGACATTTTAGCAAGCCTAGTAATTGATAGGTGGAGTCTGTGTAGTACTTTAAATTGGAGGAGTCCATGCCTGATACAAATAGATGAGTTATGCACCCAGCCAACTGCCCTCCTCTATTCTGTTACAGAAAGACCAAAGCCTAGTTCTGCCTCCCACTGCTGTTTAATATGGTGCAAAGAGGGGGTTGCTGCCCCCTGCAACAGCTCATATATAGCAGACAAAACCCCCCCTTGTAAAGGATCAACCTTCTGGTGTTCTTTGTTTAAGTCTGGATTCCAATCAAGAAAGCCATCAGAGGAGGCTTTCACAAACATGCTAACTGATCAAGGCAGCAGTAAACCAGCAACTCCCATGTTCTCTGAGGTAAAATTACCTTTTTGCCATAGGAGTCTGGCAGAGTTAGGGAGAACTTTCTTAGTTTCGTGTTTGTAATGGCTGTCTGACAGAAAAGTAATGCTCTTATAGACTCTGAGAGGGCACTGTAAATAAGGGTCTTTATTACACGGCTCTATTGAATGCTGCTCTCTGATTGGTCCATCGCTGCGTTCTACGGTCTGTTATTTCTGTATAATGACCGTCGTCAAGTATAACAGACCGTTGCTAGGGACGGCGCTCTGATCCGCCCCTGCAACATGTAGCAACATAAGCAAGACAGCACCGCTGTCCAGCTGCTCTCTCAGGCCGGCCTCGAAAGTCAACAGATCATGTCTGTGACTGGACACATGAGAGCAGCTAGGGACGGCGCTCTGATCCGCCCTGGCAACATACAGCAACATAAGCAAGACAGCTGGACTTTCAACGCGTTACACCAACCACAGCACGCTGTCCAGCTCCTCTCTCAGGCCGGCCCCGAAAGTGAAAGTGAAAGTTAAAACTTTACCGAGCGATCCTTGTCGCTGCTGAATCATTGTGGGTGATTATTTATTATTTATTTCAGTCGTAAGGCCGTGTAATAAGCGGGATAATGTAAAGTTAGTCGGTTGTTATGTAGAAATAAACCCCTTCAGGTTGTACACAACCTGTCGGGGTTTATTTCTCCATAACAACCTCCGAACTATACATTATCCCTTACGTATAAAATGAGTTCTTTTGTGCTCATGAAGTGCTCTTAGTTCTGGAACATGTTATTCCATGCTGCATTTATTTGAACATGCACATAGAGGTCATGCAGAGACGTTTCCATGACAGTTTTATTTTTACTTTTAAAGTAGAGTTTGACGTGTGGCATAATGGTCAGGACCTAAATGCAAGACACTCAGGAGGCAGGCAGGATTAGGAACAAAGAGTGAGTTTTTAATAACTAACAAAAAATAATAGTAATGAAAAAACTGGATTTGCAAACGTTCCAAAATACAAAGTAGAAACACAAAAGCTAAAACAAAGTACAAACCAAGAAGAGCAAAGTACAAATCAAAAGCAAAGTACAAAAAGCCAGTAACATAAAAACAGAAACATACCACGGGGAGACAGAGGAAGACACAGGAGCAGGCTCAGGGGAACAGAACAGACGAACTGACGAAGAAAACAGGGAGCATGCAGATTATTTACACAAGGGCTGATTGACTAACAAGACACAGGTGAACACAGACATCACACAAAAGGAGGAAATGAAAAGCAAAACATGACACATGAGGGCAGAACTTAAAAATAAAACAGGACATGCCAGAATCACAAACTCAAACCCTAACCCATGAAAGATGAGTATATTAACATCAACTAAAGTGCAGTTTGAAAGCAAGTACAGTGCAGTATTATAAAAGTTACAGGAGGAATACGCTTTCTTATCTCGTTCTATCGAGCTGAAGTATCACTCAACACAGGGGCTCTTATACAGTTTTTTAGCCTGAGATCCAAATGAAATTCAGCCTGGGACCAATAGCGAAATTTGATTCTGTCGCCCTGGCGCTCTGTCTCATTACAACATATTAGTTCCATTGTCATGTGGGAGCCCAGCAGAAACTCCAGCTTAGGCAGGCAATTACTGGATTTATCAACAGGCGAGGCAGCAGGTAAGTGGGAGTTTGAAGTAAATGCATTTGCATTGTACAACACTCTCAAGCTGAAATTCCACCCAATTGCATAATACACCGTACTCCCATTATTCAGTTGTGTGTATTAAGCTGCATAGCTGAAAAATGTCTAACAAAAGAAATCAGGTTTGTCAGTAGATGGTTGCTGGGTCGAGTGAATTATGCCTTAGGTGCCCATGAACAACGCAACAATTGACGGGCTCAGTATCTACTAGCATTTGACTTGTTGTTGCTAGGAAATAGCATGCATGAGTCTGTTTAGAGCCTGATCTTATCAACGTCTAGGCCTGTAAGTGTTAGCAGCTTTCACGTAAGCTGACTTAACTTTTAAAAGACACAATCAAACTTCTCAAATTGTCCTGCCTCACCCACTTACTCATTTCCAGGATGACTACAAAGCAAGAGCATAACTCATAATGCCCTGGGGTTAGGCAGGGATAAACGCAGTCCTAAATGGGGATGGTAGCCAACAGTTTTGGTAACCTTTATAAAGTTAGTCTTTACAGAGCTGTTTTTGTCAGTGGCAAAATAGTTTTTCCTCTAATTGTTCCTTCTGACCAGTAACCCCATGAGGGATCTGATGAGAGAGGCATCCCGGAATGTGCAGCCAAGCAACTGTAAACATTCTAGCCATGTTAGCTACATTAGCTAGCCTGCTACTGTTGAAAAAAAAATTACAATCTCACCTCATTTAAACTTCTGTTTTTGTTTTTATCTCACTGCAACATGTTACTACAGCAAGTTGTTGCACCACTCCAATCTCCATTTTGTTTACATCTGCTTCCCCACAAGTTCACATGAAAGAGACCATGTATGGGGACCTGCTGCTGCATAGAGCAGTGTTCACTGTTTACTTATTATTGATTTATTAATAATATTAATAAGATGTATTAATACTATATACTACTATAATATTATTATTAGTGTCCAAATTGCACCAAATTCAAAACTTCATTTTCTTGGGTGCTCGACAAAAAACCTGCCAAATGTGAAGTAGATCAGCTGAATGGTTCTCAAGATATCGGTATAACAAACAGCAATTAAGACAGACAGGCAGACAGATTCCTTGCTATATCGTAAGATTATTGCTGTAATAAAATTTTCACTACAAAATAAATTGTCAGCCAACAACCATGGAGTGGCTTCATCAGTATGTAAATTTAGAAAATGGACATCGCTGATGTTTGGTGCCCAGGCTCTGACCTCCTAACTCACCACAAGGAAACACCAAGCTCAGCACAGCAGGGACTGGAGAGTGAGGATAATAAGGGAACACTGCTGCTTAAAAACTAACTTCCAACATCTACAACAGATGATGTGATGAATACAGATGATTCAGTTCCTCAAAAACAGGGGTGACATGATAATTAAACCTTATAATCATCTCATAATGTGCTGTACAAACTCTGTATTACATGCTAATTTGTTTGCACACTTGCCATCATAACTTTTGCGTGTTGTTTTTAATGTGAATTCATTAACACTCTACGGGTTGGTCAGAAACATTAGTTAATGTACTGTTAGTGTATGCTTACAAGATGGAAACAGACAGAGAGGGAGACTGGAGTGGGGAGAAAAGGTGTGTCAGAGACTGCAGGCCTCTACCTTAATTTTTCAGTTTGTCGATGTGCTCTGGATGCTTTACAAACCCAAAATGTCACGATATGACGTCCTGAGACTCCTCACAAACATGCTAACTGATCAAGGCAGCAGTAAACCAGCAACTTTGTTCTCTGAGGTAAAATGACCTTTTTTGCCATAGGAGTCTGGCAAAGTTAGGGAGAACTTTTTTAGTTTCCTGTTTGTAATGGCCGTCTGACAGAAAAGTAATGCTCTTAGACTCTGAGAGGGCACTGTAAATGAGGGTCATTATAAAATGAATTCTTTTGTGCTCATGAAGTGCTCTTAGTTCCAGAACATGTAATTCCATGCTGCATTTATCTGAACTTGCACATAGAGGTCATGCAGAGACGTTTCCATGACAGTTTTATTTTTACTTTGAAATATGTGTGTGACGTGTGGCATAATGGTGAGGACCTAAATGCAAGACACTCACTTTCTTGAAAAAACATGTCTTTAGGTTGGGGTTGGTACACAGCTCAGAGTGCTGGAGGTGTCTTGACACCAATGGTACTTTAATACACATGCTTTGGAGCTGCCCAGAACTGTAGGCGTTTTGGTCTGCTATATCATCATCAAGGTATGAGCCAAGATATTCTCTTCTCACTTAGTCTGTTTATTTTGGGTGACTTGTGAGTTGATTCTACTGATTGCTTATTGGACCCAGACTGTCCTTGTTAGGGCGGAAACCTCTGGTCTGAGAATAGAAAGGCCTCCTCTGCATTGACACTAAATCGGTGGCACACCTCCCTCGGTCAGCAGGTTGCCCTTGAATGATTATCATAAAGGCTGCTCGATTAGGTGGAGGAGTACCACTTGAAATAGAGACAATACCAGTCAAGCGGTTGTTGTTGATTCCAGCTGATAAAAATAGCTGTAAACCACTGACATAAACTCTGAATAATTGAGGGTTTCACTTTGTATGAATTCTGCTTAAAAAGCATTTTCTTTTTCATTATCTGTTTTTATTTTTTCGTCTTATACTCTTCAATTGGCCGTATTTACTTATTATTGTTTCCATGTTATTTATGTGCTCCATGTCGGCTTGTCATGGTGATTTCTATCAAATGTTTGCCTCAAATGTTTTGTCCATCATGAAAACATAACAAAAAATAATGTGAATAACTTTTCAGGATGTTAATAGTTTAGTGCACATTTGCAGGATGCTGTCTTTATTTGCCACACTTCAGTATGTAGTAGTAGTTCTGCAGTTATGATCCACTTATTTTATTAAGAAAGAATTCTCTTCAAAAATCATTCTTTGAGGCATTTCTGAGACCTTATCCTCTTGACAGTCATGCAGCAATGCCAGCTACACTCACAGACATCCGTCAGAACCATTTAAACAGCAATCCTTCAATCTCTCTTTTTAAGAATTCTCTTTCTTTGCATCGCTGTGGCTCTGCACCAGATCAACCAACTCCCTCACTCCCAATTCTCATCTTATCCACTTCTTGATTACCTGAGCTTGACCCCACACACCTCTCTGTGTCCCCTCCAAATACACTCCCACACACAAAGAGATTTGGATGAAGTGTCAAAGAAAAGGAAAGGAAGGAAGGGGAGAGCTCTAGATGATCATTCTTGGGCAAATGTCCACCAATCTAAATGTAAGTTGAACAATTTAACACTAAAAATGTATGATGTTTTTTTAATAGATTTAATATAAGTTACACAGCACATTCTCCTACCTAAACAACAAAATTGTCAGCATCTCCCAAAACAACATACCAGACCTTCATCGTATGCTCTTAGTTTGGTCAGGTCCACATTACCACATTGTATCTGTAACAGACAGACTTACCTTAACTAAGTAACTTACATTACATTATTATGTTACTTAACTTAACTACATCAGTAAGTTAAAAGAACTCACTGTTCTTCTGCTTACACACCGGACATGAACAGCAGTCTCCTGAATGAAAGTCCTGTGCTTGTTTAGCCCAACCAACCATCCCCAACCTCCTCCCTGTACAGACTTTTCACTCTTATTGTACTTCTCCTCGCTTCCTCTATGTAACTCTACTAATTGCGACAGCCACTAGACTAGATCTTTGTAAGTTGCATTCTTTATGCTTGACCCAAATTCTTAATTCATACAGTTGGCGGTTTGTAGTAGTTTTGCGGGTAAATACGCCGACCTCATTGGCCTCTCCCAGGTCTTACGTTGATCCTCTCTGGGTCACTCATCCTCCAGAGGTGCTCTTTATTGTCAGTGTGTCTGCGCTCTTTAGGTAGAGTGGACAGGCGGGCTACCCTGACCCTGCACCACCACCCGGCCTGTCTGCTTGACCAAATAAGCCCAGAGACACTACAGCTGCGACAGCCAGTCGTGGTGGTATGATTACCGGCTCTACTACCGCAACTGCAGCTCACAGTCTGCTGCATCAGCTCCACTGCTGGCTATTTGTTTTAAACAACCACAAAAGAAAAAAAAACACAACCCATTTACACCAGAAAGCCACTGAACATTCTGTCAAGAAATAATAATAATGTGTCAGTTATGCTGACAGAGATTTTCATGGCCCTACCTGTTCTTGGCTGTTCGCCCTATTCCACACCACCCTGGTAGTTCACTGCACAACCAGAGAGAGGGAGGGAGCTCAGTGGGCCACAACTGTTTAATCAGACTACAAAAGAGACAATGATTGGCTTGCTATTTCTTAACTGTATTAGTGCATCACAGCTAAAGGACTAATCCAAGTCTCCATTCCTGTTTTCAATGTATTCTGGTTTGCTCTCTTGGTAGCCTGCCTGAGACCAACCACTGACCAATAAATACAAAGCATTGTACCTACACAGGGCCAATGGTGAGCAATCAATCGACAGATTTCTTGCTAGCTACTCCTGAGATAACACTGCGGATGCCTTTCACAAAGACCACTGAGGTGATTAGCTGCAGACCTGGCTACATGGCCGTCCTCTGTAACCTGGCGAAACAACAACAACATTAATTGTGGAATATCAAAGTCTGGCCATGTGCTATTACATGAACTAGGAGCCACCCACAACATCCACAATTAGAGGAACAGTCAGCAGCTACACAGTATTACAGGTGATATTCTTAAAGGTCCAATTTGTAGAAAAGTTGATTTGTGAGTCTCATTCTCAACTCGTCAAATATTGACTCTTTAGGATTGGAGGTTGAGTTGGCCACCAACCAAAAGATTAAGTATTTGATGAGTTGGGAATTCGTGAAAATTGGTTCTTAAAAAAAATTGTGTATAATTAACTTATAATAAGCCAAGTTGAGACTGCCTCAATGGAGGCATGCATCTTATGCCATTACAGGTTAATCTGGTGCTGCTTTGAGCAGGTCATTGCTGCCTGTGATGAACCCAAACATCAGGGGTTTCACTGTCAGTGAAATTGCTTGCCATGCCATCCACCCACATTAATCCTCTAGGAGAAAAGCTTCCTCATTTTTGAACTCTCTGGCTTCCCATTTTCTAAGGTCAACACTGCCTCGACAGTGAACTCCTGCTATGATCAGTAAGAATTCATTTCAATCATTTCATTGATTTGAAAGATTTGTGTGGATTTACTTTGCCCCTTGAGCAGATCCACTACTTGTAGAGATTCTATTGATAAATGTATACATTTTGCTTTGAAATTGCAGTGCTTAAAATGCTGAGTGAGTGATCAGGCTTCAACAGTACTTATGTTTTATCTTTATTTGTTAATTTATAAAATGTAAGATTTATATCTGCGTAAGAAAGCTGAGATAGTTTATCCACTTTCCTCTATATCATCTCTCTCAGTCACACACAAGCACGCACGAATGCACACACGCTTCAGGTACAGTCGTCCTCAGTGGCCTATGATTGACTTGACAAATGTGCTGTGGAGCAGTGCTCTGACAATATATACCCACCTGGTCTCATGTGGAGGCCTGCAGGCTTTTCCCTTAAACACCCCGTCCCTCCATCAATCATCGCTGAACTCTGAGGCAGCCATCATTCTCAATAAAAAAAACAAAAAACAAAAAGCTAAATGTCACTTTCATCATTATGTCCATCATTCTTTATCATCATTATCATCATTGATATAATTAGGGTGATATATTTGCAAGTGGGGCTCAGTGGGAATAAACAAATACGTCACAGTTTTGTAGACGAAAATTTGAATTTTGAGTGTCAATCCCAAATCATCAAAAAACAAGGCTTTGGGATGTAGGACAGGATGGCTGCGTCAATTTTTGACAAGTTGTCCAAATCCTCAAATAATTTACCAAGACTACAGTATATTTGGTGTTTTTGGTCTTTATATTTGGTGTTTTGCTGTCAGACCTGGACATGGAGAAAATCATCCCCACCTTCGTGTTCTCCTGTCTGGCCTGCTGTCACCGCCTGTTGTAATGCCTCAGTCAGGCTGTAGTAAGGCCACTGCAGCTGCTGTGCACACTGCCTCCAGGCTCCTGACTCCTGCACAGGTCCCGTGACACTTTACTTCCTCTCAAGAAAACTTGAGCAGAGAGACCTGCCAACATTTACCAGAGTGGCCAAGAAGTCATCACAATCCAGCCACATTAGGTCATTTGTTTTGGTCATACCAGTTCTTGGTGTAGTACATTTTTGACGCTCAATGCACATGTGCAAGGAACTATTAGAACCTAGTTCCATTTGTTATATTTGTGGAGCCCTTTGAGGAGAATGTCACAGAATCCGCCTCACTCCCAGAACCAGACTGAAATTCTTGTCACAGAAGACATTAGACATGTCAGAGTAGGACAGTCACAGGTGTAAATAATAAAACTGATGATGGCTGAATTCCAATTAGCTGTTTCAGTTTCAGGTGCATGTACTGGGACAACTGAATAGAACATAAATGGATTAAATTCCCTTTGTATTAATTCCCCTATTCCATTTAATTTTACATTTTATTTAATCAGTCATTATTTTTTAATGTATTTATGTCTGTAGCATATTTATTTATGACACTTTGAAAGACTGCTCCTCCGTTGACATAGATAAATATGTTTGGGGATGTAAGTAGGGGCAAACGCAAAGGGAAAATAATGGGCTGTAGAAATAATACAAAAATACATACATATATTAGAAAATCAATACATTACTATAACACATGGAAAATTACAAAGGTATAATTACAAAAGAAAACTAAATATATTAATGTCTACATTTATTTTTTTTATATTATTTTGGTGCATTTATATCTACTATTAATCTATTCATTGAGTCATTAATGTTTTTTTATTTATTTTTGATTTTGGCATTTTTGTTCTATATATGACGGGCCTCAGAGTTTCCTTTTTAAAAAAATCAAATCACTGGGTTTAAAACACCAGATATTGCTGATGTTAATGTAAAGGCCTTTAGCTTGTGAGCTCATTAGTGAACAAAATTATCTGAGTTATTTTCATTAATCAAACCTGTAAAGATCATCAACATTTATTTCATTTTTTTTTTATTTAAAATAATTTTCTAATTCGCCCACAGGGTTATATTTTGCATCAGATTAAATTCTCACTGAAATTTGTTTATCTGAACTTCTCATGGTCAAAAATATGAATTTGTCCTTACAGTTGATTTTGCTATGCTGACATCTATGTTACATTTATTATAGTTTATATCCTAATAAAATATTTTTTACAATATATATGCATTTATATTCAGGCTGTAATTCATATTGCATATTGTCTGTGTATTATTCTTCATTTTCTACTCCCTTCACCTGTTCTTGTATACACTGTTAGATCTATCACTGTCCCATTGTGCTCATATATGAGTGAACTGCTCCGTTATTTAAAAATATTTTTTCATTTTCAAGTGTCACTGTCTGACATTTCAAATCTGTTTGAGAGTGACAGATGAAGACTAAAGACAAGAAAATAGGGAGATAATGTAAGCGGCAGAGTCTCAAAAGAGGTCTGTCCTGCCTCCTAGTGGTGTCATGGGTAAAAAAAAAAACAAAAAGAGAAAGAAAGAAAGAAAGAAAGAAAGAAAGAAAGAAAGAAAGAAAACAAGAAAGAAAGCGCTCCCATGAACTGACTAATGGGCGGCAGCATTGCAATTTATTCACATTTGCATGATATATGAAGGTATATAGATTAATCACGTCATTAGTTGCTGTTAAATCGGACACTAATCTAAAGGCTTTTATAAAGTGGAGTTACTGATTGTGTATGAGAACTGAGAGATGCACTGAAAAGAAAAGAGAATAGGAAATTTTTTTTCTAAAAAATCATTATGAAACTGCCGCCAGCTTTCAACTAGAAGACAGTTTCCCAAATTCTGAAACCGCACAGAATGTTGCTGTGATAACAATGACAACAGCTTTAATGTTAATAGTAACATAGTAGAACAAAGAAAGTTCAACACAAGTGAAATTCAGATTGTTCTATCTGGACAAACGTCTCATGTTTTTCTGAATAAATGTGGCTTTGATATGAGAACCGGATTTTGAAGTATAGTGGACTCTTTACTTCAAGACTCTCTCTCTCTCTCTGTCTGTACGTGTGTGTGTGTGTGCACGCGCCTATGTTTGTTCATGTTGACTCTATCGGTGACGTAACGGCCCCTGGTCTCCTCTCTCTCTCTCTCTCTCTCTCACACTCACACACACACACACACACACACACACACAAACGCAGTGAGGCAGCAGCAGCAGCAGCAGCAGACGCTCAGTGCAGCTCAGTGTGCGGAGCGGAGGAGGACCGACGGCGCAGGCTGTAGTTATGCCTCAGCTCCAGGAATACATATATCCTCTCTGTCTGTCACGCGCGCTGCTATTTGTCCTCTTTTCTTCTCTCGAGTTCACTTTTACCCGCCTGCTCTCTTTTGGAGAAGTCGCTGAGGAAAGCCGGCCGCGCGTCATGGTGCGTCTTTGCGCATTATCTCTGGATCTTTGAATAAAGTGATTTCTTTTTCCCGGACTAAAATGAAGCGCATTTTCTGTGTGGATGAGAGGAGAGACAGCGTTTCGCAGCCAGTGTCCCTCTCTGAATATTTGGCTGCAGCTGCTGGTGATCTGCGTGAAGCCACTGAATAAATCGGCGCTCGCTATAAGGAAAAAAAAAAAAGGGGGTTGCAGTAAGCGGCTTTTTCTCCCTCCGATTCCCCCTCTGCTGCTGACAATGTGCCAAGTCCATCCACCACACAGGATCCCGTTCATTTGTGATGGTTTCGCCTTTTTTATTTCCCAGGATTGAACAGTTTGGAAGGGATTTTTGATTTTTTTTTTTTTTTTTTGGATTCAAACTGAAGGTCAATGGAGAGATTTGCGCAACTCCCGTGCGTCACGGTCCCGTTTTAACACCAAATAACGGTGTTCTCTGCCCGCCTGTGTTTATGTGTGTGTGCCTGTGTGTGTGAGAGCGCCTCTACCTCCTTTCCTTTCTCCTCTCCCTACTGTGAGAACTCAGCCCCCGATTTTTTTTTTCTCTCTCCCTTCCATCCAAGGCTCAGGCTGCAAAGTTAAATGCTGGATCTATATTTCAGCGACCATTTTTGGCTGTAAAAATGCTGAGCGGCGTCCTGTTTCTGAGCGTCCTCACGGTCACCAGCCTGTCACCGTCCGAAACGGAGAGCCGCAAAACTTCATCCTCCAAAGAAATCTGCAAGAGCCGCTGCAGCTGCGAGGAGCGGGAGAACATTCTGAACATCAACTGTGAGAATAAAGGATTTACCACCGTCAGTCAGTTCCAGGCGCCCCCCAATAAAATCTCACAGCTTTTTCTAAATGGAAACTTCTTGTCACGGCTCAGCGCCAATGAGTTTGTCAATTACGGCAATGTCACTTCACTGCATCTTGGGAATAACGGCTTACAGGAGATCCGAACCGGCGCTTTTAACGGGCTGCGCTTCCTGAAGCGGCTCCACCTGAACAACAACAACCTGGAGGTGATAAAGGAGGACACCTTTGCAGGACTGGAGAGTTTGGAGTATTTACAGGCAGACTATAATTATATCAGTGCCATCGAGCCCGGCGCTTTCAGTAAGCTGAATAAGCTCAAAGTGTTGATCCTGAATGACAACCTGCTCTTGTCTTTGCCTCCCAACATTTTCCGCTTTGTGCTCCTCACCCACTTGGATTTACGTGGCAACCGGCTCAAAATGCTGCCGTTTGCCGGGGTCTTAGAGCACATCGGAGGCATCATGGAGATCCAGCTGGAGGAGAACCCCTGGAATTGCACTTGTGATCTGATTCCCCTCAAATCCTGGTTGGACACTATTTCTGTCTTCGTGGGGGACATAGTGTGCGAGACGCCGTTCAGGCTGCATGGCAAAGACATCACCCAGCTCATAAAGCAGGATCTGTGCCCGCGCAGGAATGCTGGTGAGCGTGTTCACCCCCCCTCTGACTCTCACTTTCAAGGGGCCCTGCCCCCGACCTACCACCCCGGCGGGATCACCCCCACCCGAGCCCCGAAAGCCTCCCGTCCGCCCAAAATGCGCTACAGGCCCACCCCTCGCATCTCAAAAGACAAACACGTCTTTGGGCCCATAATGGTTTACCAGACGCGCTCCCCTGTGCCCATGTTGTGTCCCAGCGTGTGCGTGTGCACGTCACAAAACCCCGACAGCGGCTTGAACATTAATTGCCAGGAGCGCAAGTTGCACAACATCAGTGAGCTGAACCCCAAGCCCTCTTACCCAAAGAAACTCCACCTGACCGGTAACTACTTACAAGTGATTTACAGGACTGATCTCACTGAGTACAGCTCACTGGAGCTGCTTCATTTAGGAAATAACAGGATAGCAGTGATTCAGGAAGGTGCGTTTGAGAACCTCACAAACCTCAGACGGCTCTATCTGAATGGGAATTACATTGAATCGCTTTCTCAATCACTCTTTGTCGGCCTGCAGTCGCTCCAGTATCTGTATTTGGAATACAACATCATCAAAGACATCCTACCACAAACATTTAACTCTTTACACAACCTGCAGCTGCTTTTCCTCAACAACAACCTGTTAAGATCGCTCCCTGACAACGTTTTTGGTGGCACAATGCTAACAAGACTCAACTTGCGGAATAATCATTTCTCCTACCTGCCGGTCCGAGGGGTCCTGGACCAGCTGTCTGCGTTCATCCAGATCGACCTGCAGGAGAACCCCTGGGACTGCACCTGTGACATCGTGGCGCTCAAAAACTGGATGGAGCTGTCCAGTACCAGCGTGGTGGTCAACGAAATCACTTGTGATTCTCCCTCTAAACACGCGGGTCGCCTACTGCGCTCGCTGCGCAACGAGGCCATCTGCCCCGAACCCAGCGAGGGTCCCCCGCAACAAAATCCAACCCCTACAAAAGCCCCTACGTTAAAAGGCCCTGGCACTGAGCCTACCACCCCCTCCTCCTCCTCTTCCTCTTCTTCTTCTTCTTTTAGCTCAGTCAGCCCCACTGAATCCCGAATCCACACTCCTGAGTTACACCCTGAGGTCCCACTCTCAGTCCTGATTCTTGGGCTTCTTGTTGTTTTCATCCTGTCGGTCTGCTTCGGCGCCGGCCTCTTTGTTTTTGTTCTGAAGCGGCGCAAAGGAGTGGAACACGTCCCCACAGGTGCCAACAACTTAGATCTCAACTCTTTCCAAGTGCAATACGGCTCCTACACTCCCGAACCGACCCAAGACAAAACCCCTGAAACACACGTTTATAACTACATCCCCCCACCTGTGGGCTCCATGTGCCAAAACCCGATTTACATGCAGAAGGATGGTGAACAGGTGGCGTATTACCGCAACCTGAAGGAGCTCAGCTTTGGGCCCCTGGATGTAAAGAAGGACGATGTCCTCACCCGCAGCCCGGGGGCCTACACCATCAGCACAATGGATTTTATGGATAAATCTCCAACCTCCTGCGGCTTGACCACCCCGGAGCCTCCTGAGATGTTGTATCAAAACTTAGGGGAGAGGCCCAACAAAGAGCTCCCCACAGCAGCAGGCGCCCCCCCTTTCCATTACAACTTTTGCACTTTACCTAAGAGACCTTGTATCGTGCCCCCCTACGAGGCTGCAACAGCCCGGCGGTATGTCACCAACCAGGACAGGTTGAACAAAACCGTGCTGTACGGGACCCCCAGGAAATACTACGGGGCGGAACACCCCTCCAAAAACAATGAGCACCCACTTCTGCTCCCAGGGAAGCTAAAAACAGAACCAGACTACCTGGAGGTTCTGGAGAAACAGACTGCGATGAGCCAACTGTAAGATAACGACAATGCCCCCCCTCCCTCGCCCCCAGGTTCTGTGCAGCATTCATTATACTCACGCAGTTACTGTAATAATACCCTCTCTATATATCTATCTTATCTATCTGTGTTCAATCCTACACGATTGACTGGAAGCGAACTGAAGCCTTCGATGATCTTTTTTCTCTCATCCTTTTCTTCTCTCTTTTTTTTGTTTTCTTTCCCAGATGTATAAAAAGGAGTATAAGAAGTATATTATTATGCAGTTCTATTTTTTTGCTCCTGGAAGTTCTAAATTATTTCTTCTGAAAAAAATGAAGTTCCAAAAGACTCTGACGACGGCAGGTATATAATGGGCAGGACTGTGTACAAATACGGCTTTGTGCTTTTCATAAAAATGTATTTTATTTTTCCCTGTGAGAAACAGAACCAGTATGAAATAATTATTCTTTGGAGAAGAGGACATGCTACAGATTGACATTCCTGTACATATTTAGCATACACAGATAAATGGTGAGTGTTGAAACCAGAATTGAAAACCTTTTCAAAATCCAACAAGCGGCAAAATCTTACTATACCTACTCCAGAAAGTGCCTTTGCACTCAACTATTTTATCAACAATGCTCTCTGCAAAATGGAAATGATGCTTTTTTTGAAAGTGCTGTATTTTAAAGAATCAAATCTTTATGTAAAATAGGAGACTTATATGTCTGTTTAAAAAGAAAAAAAAAGGACAAAAAAAAAAGGAACTTGCGACTGGGTGTGAAATGATGTACGCGTTGTCGACAGGGAGAATCATGTTATTTTGCTTTCGATATGAAGTGTCTTTGGAGATGTACAACTTCTAGAGAACATTGTATGCTATAGGGGAGCAATACAGCGTGGTGAAATTGCGCCATTAAACTTTCACTGAAGCACTTTGTCAACATCCTGCGCGTGAGGTAAATTTTGTTTGGACTGTGTATAATTACTTCTGGATGCTGCGGTGTGCTGTGGACTGCTCTCATGTCTGTGTGTGTGTGTGTGTGTGTGTGTGTGTGTGTGTGTGGTGGGAGCCAGAGAAAATGAAAACAGAGCTGGCCCGCAGCTCCTCCTCCTCTCTCTCCACTGAGATGTAGCCGCTGGTCTCTAACGATTGACGAGGTGGATTTTTCCGTCTCCTTTTAGGGTTGAATGATAACCTCCCCGCTTCTCAGACCTGACACAGCATTCCGAGGCCCTCTCCAAATTCCTTCTCCTCCCTTTCTCCGAAGTCTCCACTCCATCCATCTGATGGTGCTCAGACACTGATGCTTGATGTAGAGGGTCGATATTTTCCTCAGCGGGGACAGTACCACTGAGTGCTGTAAAGTGTATCGTCTGAAAAATACTGTTGGGCCTCGAGAGAGAGATGCAGATTGAAAAATGTGGCATTTTTTAACAACTGCTGCTTCTTCAGCATTGTACTCTTACAGGAGAGGATTGTCATTAGTGGAACAATTAACAGCAGTGAATTGGCCCTTGTGGATAAGCAGTAAAAGAGAATGTGCCTGTGTTGAAAACGGAGGGTAGTCTGCAGTGTGGAGTACTGACTGCACTCAGAGCCGTTTCTCGCAAAATGCAGCATTCCTCCACAGCCTGCCGCTCAGAAACAACAGCAGTTGTCTGGACTGGAAGAAATGTGGCATTTTGTGACTGTGAAGTCTGACACAATGGAAGAATTGCAATGAGTATAACAATAAGCAAGGATACGCAGTAAAAAAAAAAAAAGTATTGTGCAGCATAAAGAGCACGGTCTCTGTAGAAATACATTTGACAGCCATTTGTGTACATGTGTGCCTGTTCTCGCCTGTGCAATTTAGGCCTGACGTCCTTTCTGTCCTGGCCGTGTGACATGGATGAACTGTGCTACCCGCTCTCATGCTAATTCTGTTTTCTGTCCTTCAACTCGCGTTGACATTGGCTCTTTGTATCCTCTGTGAATGGCCTCCCAGCGGCCAAATTCTTCTCCTCTTCTCTTTTCCCTTTTGTATGTCCCCAGCCCACCACCCTCCTCCACCTCCTCCTCTGTCTTTTGTCCTCGTGTTTTTCCCCCACTGGATCTCTGCTGGCTATTGTGTAGCTGTCCAAGGTGCTGAAATGTTGCCGGCAACAGGGCTGTGTTCCAATCTGACGGCTGGGACCTGCTGAGAGCGCCGTGAGTTTCACTTTCTTGAGAGTTAGGTATGTTGCACAGCGATGATTTTTGTGATTGCAGTTAGATTCTCTGAAAATCTTTTTGCAAAAACTGTTTAACCTTGAGGGTATTGGGAGAGTCCCTGCATATGGCATAAAAGACTGGTTGTATTTGCAGTTTTTAATCTGTGTGTTGATCCCTACATGGTTTGGTGAAAACTTCAGGTTCTCACATTCTTGTGAACAATGTGAAATACAGTTTAAAGGTCCCATATATGGTAGAATTCAGGTTCATACTTATAATTTTGTTGTCTACAAGGCATTTTTTACATGCTAATGTGTAATAAAAACACTATTTTTCACATATTGTCCATTGCTGCAGCACCTCTCTTCACCCTCTGTCTGAGGGATTCATTACAGCTCCTGTCTATTAAAGCACCGTCTGCTTTGATTGGTCAGCTCTCACAGGCCTGAGCAAGCAATGGCCAACTTGTTTTCATATCAGCTCTGCAGGTGTAACATAGACGTGCTTTATAATCAAAGAAGAACTGGTCATTTGCACTTTCTACAATCTGGGATGTTAAAAGCTCAAATAAAAAGGCCTGAAAGTGGACGATGATTGCTGATCTGTGGGTTTGCCATGGATACAATTAGATACAAACACACTTTTTAGTGAATTTGTTTTGCTGCTGTTGCATGTAAGTTAAACCATGCAGTTTAATAGTTGCAGTGTTTTACTACCTGAGCCTTATTTAGAAAATCTTAGCCCTGATTTGCAATGTTCATGGAATCATTGCCTCTGGCAAGGATGTTATGTTTTAATTCACTCTGTGTCCGTTTGTTGGTTGATTCGTCAGCAAGATTACACAAAAAATGCTGAACTGATTTCCACAAAAATTTGGATTGAAAATGTGTCTCAGCCCAGAACAGACCTCATAAAACTTTTGGTACAGATCTGGGTAAACGGATCCAAGAATTTTTTGTTGGAGAATTTCATTTCTCAGGAAATAATGCAGGGATCTTGATGGAAAAAGTCAGGCATGTATAGGTAGCTGGTACCTATGAGCAAATACAAAAAGGCGACTGTTGGGCCGTGGTGGAGGTATGTGCTCTACTACCAGTGCCATTCTACTTTTATTCACCAGTTTGATTGCTGAGATCTGGGAACATGGTGTTATCGCTCCAACAAAGTTAGACAATCCACTATTTGGAGGTAAAACTAAAGGTGAACACACCCAAAATGATGGTAATGAGACCTGATTGCACAGGAAAACTGTCCTGTGCTCTGTTCTAGCAGCAAACAGTAAGCCGGGTAAGACTTCCATCATTGTCTCAGCTTTCTCGTTCAATTAAGACTGGTTAAGCTTGTTTACAACTACAACAATTTGTAATGGCTGATTTAAGTTCCGATTTTACATTTGCTTTGCCTGAGGATGGCTGAATTTTACCAACATCTTCAAAAATCTTTACTGTGAAGTCAGACGGAACCTCAGGAAGTTTAGTTTCCTAATTTAAAAGATGTACTCTGATGCTGTAGACTGCTAAATGAATTTCTGTCTGTCTTTCTGATCTATTATAATATTATCCAAGACATTTCAGCGGATTTGCAGTTGAAAAGCTATTAAAACATTTTGGAACAATAGCTATTTTTAGCTGCCCGCAGCTGTCTAGGATTCCAAGGGTTAACGGCGTTGCATTCCAAGATCATAGCAATGTTTTAGCAACATGAATGATGGCAAAAACGACAGAGAGTGGAGCCAAGTCAACGTGACTCATCTGTTATCTTGAAATCACTTAAAATGAAAGCTTTTTCTCCGCCATCACATCTGCTGTCCCAGAATGTGCACAGGTACATTCACATCCATCCATCAAAGTAAGAATTGGGCCACTGACATCAGCAAATCCCCACCGGTTCACAAGTCTTCCATGATAGATTGCTTCAATAAACTAGTATTACCAGGCAGGAACCTCAGTTTCACTCAGTAAGCAGAGTTTTTGGATAATATTGTTGCAGCAAAATAGTGTGCCAGGGCGAACGAGCTGCAGCTCTGAACACCTGAAAAACATTCCCCTTTAATGTTGTTTTGCAGTTACTGTACTGCTGCATGAAACACCTCATTTACTCCAAATTCTGATATTTTCCCTATTTCTTCCCTTTCTTCTTTTTCCCTTCATGCATTTACTCGGGGCCCCTCAGTGCCGAAACTTTTTTCAGACGGCGTATTGAGTTGCTTTCATCCGTGGTTTCTGGTGCAAAGGCACACGGTGAGCGGCGGAGATGCTGCGGTAAGCAAAGCTGTGAATGCTTGTCATGTGGGCTTCCTTTTTAACAAGCTTCGCCATTTCAGCTGCTGTGTGAATGGGAGGGGAGAAGAAAGAGAGTGTGAGAGAGAGGGGGAGAGAGAAGGAAGGAGAGAGGTCGGGAGAGACGAGCGGAAGGAGAGAGAGAGAGAGCAGTTCATTCCTCTCCTTTTCTGAAAATGGAGTGATTTTCCTTCCTTGGGCACAATAGGTCCTCTGTGTCTTTTTAGTGGCAGTGAAGGAAAGAGAAGGAGCGCTCGCACACACACACACACACACACACACACACACACACACACACACACACACACACACACACACTCACTGACTCACCCGTATACACACACACAGGGGATATAAGGGAGGGTTGGAACATGTGCAGCCTTGCACACCAATGAGGAGGCTTTCTCCCCAGAACACTCTCCTCTCTTATCTTGCAGCCCTGGGACTGTGTGTATGCGTGTGTGTGTGTGTGTGTGTGTGTGTGTGTGTGTGAGTGAATGAGTGACTGAGTGCATTCATATATCCCTATACTGTATGTGTGGACGCCAACCTCTCTGCAGAAGAGTTCTCTTTTTCCTCCTCCGATAAGATTGAAATGTATAAATGGGTATTTTGTGGTCATTGCTCTCCCTCTCTCCCACTCTCCATCTACCTCTCTCACCCGTTCCCTCACTCTGTCCCCCCCACCTCTATCTGAATGATATGATAGAGGACCGTAAATTGGTATTCCTATAGTGTGGCTCAATGTGTGGATAAGCGATTCAGAGATGACTTTGAAGCATAAGGACTGTCGCTTTGAGTTGATTTATAATAGGCATTTCCAGGGCCTTTTTACCTGTGTGTGTGTGTGTGTGTGTGTGTGTGTGTGTGTGTGTGCATTGATGTTTTCTGACTTTTGTGCAAAACGTTGTGTGTAACGCCGGCTCTTCACACATACGATTTTAATCATTTTGTCGCAGACTGCTGCACTCTATTTTCCACTGCTTGGTGCCTTGTGTGTGTGTGTGTCCCATGATGTGTGTATTCTAATGCCATCAGTCAATTTAGCTGTTCCCTTAAACTCATTTTCAATTATGTTCACGTCATCCTGAGCTGTCGCTCTGTGTTCAGAGGTTTCTGTTCAATTCCAGCCCTGTGGTTAGTGTCTCTGTCTGACAGCAATTGTTTCATTTCGTTTTGCGACTTCCTGAACTTGGAGGTGTCAAATTTAACAACCTCAGAGTGTGTAAAACAGAGAAATGCGCTCTTATTTCAAAACATTTAGGCACTTAGTAGATCCAGTTCTCCTCAGGAGCGTTCCACTTATGTCAGATGGCAGGAGTTTTGTGCACATTTTGAGTACTGCATTTGAGTCTATTTATGCTATTAAATGTCTTATGCTTGTGCTGAATTCAGCCTGTACACCAGTGTCGGAGTGTCCGCCTTGCGGGCCCTGGGGCAAAAATGAGCTGTGGGCCCCTGTTGAGCCCAAATTCCCAGAAACAAATCAGTTCTGTACGCTTGATTTGACAGATTAGTTTAAGAATGTGTACCATGTTGGTAAAATATGAAATAATAACCCAATCACCACAATAAATGTTGGCAATGTACGTTTATGCAAAACCACAAGGAAGTTAAAACTTTACATGATATGTTGCAACTCTGCTGTTCTTTAGGTTCAATCTTTTTATTTTTTATTTTATTTTTTTTTAAGTTTGCACTCACTAACCACTTTGAACATATCTGTGGTTTGCATAAAAATTGACTGCTGACATTTTATCCTGGCCACTAGACATCATATTTGGCTCTTATTTTGACACGATTACAAAAAATACAGGAGCCGTGCTCAGCGTTTCATCATTTTCAGAAGATCATTTTTGGGCCTAAGGGCTCTTGACGGTCAGGGGCCTCAGGGCAGTAGCCTGCTCTGCCTGTAGGTTCTTAGATCTTTATGAATCATACAATTTTTGTCCTTGATCAATTTCCTTTTTGCTGTCTGAGGTGGACAAGGCTGGATCTGAATGCAGGAAAAGTGGGCAGCCGCCACAGTGCCTTGGGTTTTCACTCTTTTCACGTCAGTGAGCATGTTAGCATGTAACCTAGTGATCTGTGAATAGCAGCGGTTGATTGCATAAAAACAACCTTCAATTAACACTCGAGTAAACAAGATGAACCTGATGAGCCTTAAACATGTGTCTTTTCAGTGGAGGGACCGAGGTGACCCTTTTAAAACCCTGCCATCTGCTGTATGAAATGCAATGCGTCTCACTTGTGCGATATGATCAGCAATTTATCTATCAGACTGAAAGTCTCTCAGCAGAGCAATGTGGCATGTCTGTGGAAGATTTACTGTTTGACAGAGAGATGACGGCATAAACGCTGCATGGTCTAAGTATCTGCAACACACACCCACCAGCACATGCAATATTAGCTAAAGACAAGTCTGTCTGTGTAATTTAGAGAGGGAAATGCACTGTGTCAAGCTCTCCCTTTGCTCTACAGCACACAGCAAAGCTGTCACACTCGGCCAAGCAGAGAAAGACATTGCTGCTCTGGATGCAAGGCGTACTGCAGGGAGGTGGTTACATGTGATTAAAATGTAGTTAACTGCTTCTCCATGTAATTACTGAGCCTGCTTAAACATTAATGTTGCTGTGATTGTGCTTGATTGGATTATCGATTTACTGTTTCTCATATACAGGTCACTCTCTCTTAATAGTTACTGATCATCTTAAACCAGCAGATTTTTTTTAAATGTTACAATGGCGGATTGAAGCTACACTAATCAAAATGAAAAGATGCCACATGTAGTGACAAACACACATAGAATATAACCCAACTCTGCAGGTTCCCAAAACAACTTTAAGACTTTATGTCCAAATTGTGTTAACCTTTTTTTTGTGGCAGGGTGAGGTAGTGGCTATAAAGATGGTCCTGCATCTGCTAAATTCTAGGATTTATGCCTTTTACATGAGTTTTCTCCTCAGTGTACCTTTTAAGATGACAAACAAATATATGTTCACATCCAGTCTTTCACCGATAAAACACATTGTACAGGTATGAGTCCTTGAGGCCTAACAAACCTCCTGAATGCATTACCTTCCTCATACAGTAAAACATTTCCGAAGGTGCTTTTTAGAGTGCTTTCAAACCTGACTCATCTCTACTTGTGTACTAGCAATCAGTCTTGCTCTGCTCTGCATTATGTTGGCGTATTGGTATGTTTCTTAGTGTTAAACTCCAGCGACTGTCCAGAATAGAAAAACCTGAAACTGGCGGCACAACAATTCTGAAATTTATTGAAATTTATTTGAAAGTAGCCTCAAAATTGACACAATAATTACCCCTAAAACATTATTTAATAAAAATATTCAGCTTTTTTTTCCAATAACCAGTTAATAAATAGCTTGTAATAACTTTAATACATTTCCAGGAAACTCATCGTGCCATTTTAATTTCAACTACTTACTCTGTCTTACCTCCCCTTTGCAGGGCACTAAATTGAAGTGAGTCGTTGCCAGAGAGAGAAATAAAAAGAGAGCCTAATTGTTGATTGTTTAATTGGTGAGAATGTAAATGGTTTAAAAATGTTGAAATGAAGCTGTAAAAAGTCACTTAACTTTAGTGGCCTGCTGAGGGAGGTAAGACAGAAACTAGTTGGAAATTAAAATGGCATGATCAACAGAAGTTAATCAGAAACCAGTTGGAAGTTTCCTGGAAATGTATTAAATAAATTACCAGCAATTTATTTAAAATGTCAGAATATTATTATTAAATCATGCTGGGGTAATTTTAAATAAGTTTTGAGGTAATAATTAAGGTAATTGTGGCAATTTTCAACTTCAAATGTAACTTGGTAACTACCACCTATTTACCGTGACATTTATGGACCTGTAAATTGTCACCTGTTCTCAGCCCTATATTGGACTTTACAGTTTTAATTTAACAGTATAGGTAGAGGGGCTGATTGCAATGTGTTGTATTGTTGCCCCTGATACCTACTGCAGCAAAGAGCAAGACACTCACTCACCTGCGGAGTGTCAGGGGAGTATTAGATGGTTGTATGTGGCGGTGCGATCTATCAGCTGCTCTTTGTTCCTGCTATCTTCAAGCAGTGATGTCGCGTATATGACACTGACTGCAACTGACTTCCAGAGTGATAAGAAAAGATTTAGCTCGTCTGTGTAAAGGGTTGAATGTCAGAGGTGTTTGAAGCAGTCAGGCAGATTCTGTTGCACCGCAGGTCCCTGTTTGCCCGAGGTGTGTTAACTGATATGAATTGTGGCTGAACCTGCAGAATAGAACTGCCTTTCTTATTTGACTTTTAATGTTCTGTACCTGACAGCCAGAACTGTGGGCCAGATCATCTATCACGCAACCTCAGTTGTTAAAAACAGACATTTATGATCAAACCTGCCACTGATTCAATAGCTCAGCTGCCCTTTTGGAGATTAAAAGGTTTGGTCAGGAGACAGACTAATTTGGTTTCAAGTCATTCTAGCTCTTACATGCTGCTTTACGCTGATCAAGGTTCTTGTACTTTCCCCTATCAGTCTACAGGATTGGATATCGGAGATGTTGAACCTGGTTGTATCTGTTTCAGGGTGCAGGGTGACACCACTTTGATCCAAAGTGCTTTGGTATTGGGTGTAAGAGGTTGTCTTGCAAGTTGTATTTGAGTACATCTGCAGTGTTAGGGTTAAATTGCCCAGACTTTTCTAGGTTAGGGTCTAAAAACGTCTGTGGAGTACATTTTATCAACACAATATAACACAATATTGTGACATGGAAATTGTGGAAAAGGGCAGGGGATTTTTGTTTTTTGATTAGTTAGTCTAATGTTGACACTTTGTTATACTCTCGTGACCCTTAAGGACATGTTTGCTCAGATTTTATGAATTAATGGTATATCCCTTCAAAGCCAAAAACCCTAGAACCACAAGTTAATTCAGGTTCATTAATATTTGGCTCATATTTTGTAGTTTTGGCCAACCATTAAAAAAACTGAAGTAAAACATTTTTTATTTGCAGCTATAATCGAAAGTGAGAGCACCCAACATGTTTAGAATGCATCCATATTGCACAGAGAACTGAAAAAGCACAATAATGCAAAAATAAAGCATGTCGAAACTGTCAAACTGGAAAGTGATCCTGTAAACTTTGATGTACAACAATACGATTTCACTGTCGACTTCTGTTTTCTCTTCTGAAAAAGTTTGTCGAACCGGGTCCTCTGTGTAGCCTGAATGTTCCCCCGATCGCTCGTGTTTTCTTTCCAAATCTGACTTCCAGATGTACCAGTGTTCCCCTATCTCAGTAATTAACTAAGAAAAAAAAGACCCAGATAGCAATAAACCAGAATTATACTTATCCAAAGCAATCTATTTGAAAAAAGCTTTTAAGTGTACCCCATGGACCTCCCTGGTGCTCACTGCTCATTACGTGAGGTTACAAACTTTGTCAGCAGAACTTAAGACTTGATTGTCAAACTTCCATTTCCAAGGTCACGAACAACCTTTAACACTCCATTATCTTATCTCATGATTATCCATCACAATGCTGGTCAATTCAGCTCCTCTGCTCTTTTGTTATTAGGCTCACACATAGAGATGATCATTATAATACCCTCATGAATGTATGATATATAGCCTTGTATGTCTTTCTGGATACGCAGGATGGTGCTTCTTCTGCAGCAATGAAGCTAAGATGACCATAGACCTAGATAATGTAGGGTGAGGGTTTTTTTTTTTTAAAGGAATAAACACATAACATCACAGTCACAAACAGCTGTTTCTAATAGATTGTCAGTGTGTTTTCTAGCTTGTGGCCTGAGGTAGAAATAAAACATATGCCAAAAAGGATTCTGTGGCAATGTTAGAATTTCTTGGGGTTGCTGTCGGGTTGTACTGGGGTGGCATTGGTTTTTGGGTTTTGCACGGACTTGTGGGGTCCATGCCCGCTCACATGTGTGCTGTCGTTGAGTCTGGAGGGGGACATGCCAGGTCCTGGAATATTCTCGGATTCAGGTGCATTTTTCTGGAAAATTTGGCTTTTCACTCGGATCGTTGGGATGGTGTTGTCATTTGTAGTGGAGACTGTGGTGTTACTTCTGGGACTGGTGGAGGTGTTTCGACTGTTGGTCTCAGAATTTTTGACCCTACTGTACATATTGTATTAATTATAGCATTTCACTGACGTATTTAATGTGTTTTGGAAGAAGTTACCATACGACAAACAGTAAATTGAAAAACTACCTGCCCACTTAAAGCACAAGCAAGTGTACACTGTGTAGTCTGTCCACCATCTTGATTTGGTACTTCTGTAAATAGTTCTTCAGCTCAGTGAATGTGGTCTGTCTACATTACGGGGTGTAAGACATCCTTTAGATAGATCTACAGCAGCTGAATTAGTCAAGATCTCAGTTTTTCCCGCTGGACAGAGGGATTAGAGTTCTCTATATCTCCAATCTAGGGTTGAAGTAGCGGTCGAAGGAGCTTGCACAGGAGGCACTTCCTGTGACAGGAGGATGTAGAGAGAGGAGAATCAATTACAGAGAAAGCGAGAGAGAGAGAGAGAGAGAGAGAGAGAGAGGAGAGAGAGAGAAAGACTGGTAAAGATGTAAAAGGGTAGGAAAAGAGAAATACAGCAGGATGGAGGAGGCCAGGACAAGGGAGAGAAAAGACGGAGAGAGAATCAATAGACTTGGTTCAATAGGTTCACCGACGTGGTTTTGCCAAGAAGGAAACCTATTCATGTGTGTGTAGGAATGTGTGTGGGCAGAAGTGTCTTTGAACATAATAACAGCAATAACAGTGTGTGTGTGTGCGTGTGTGTGTGTGCGTGTGTGCGTGTGTGTTACAGCGCTACATAGCTCCAGGTTTCTTGATCTGGTCACTGTTGGTCGAATGGGATTTTCCTCAATTTTATGGTTAACAGAAAGTAATAGCAGGGGACTTCTGTAGAGCTCAGGGGTGGGCGAGAGAGTGAGACACAGAGAGAGAGAGAGAGAGAGAGAGAGAGAGAGAGAGAGAGAGAGAGAGAGAGATTAGAGGGGTGGGCGAGCAAGGTAAAGACGCAATAAAAAAAGAGAGACGGAGAGAGAAAATGAACTGAAAATTAAGAGAACCCACCCCGAGGCCCGTTCAGTCATTCAGAATTCATTCCCTCTAATGGAGCCGCCTCACGTTAAATCACAGCAGAATCAATGCAGATCTACACTGCAGATCAAGGCTTGTTGTTGAGTGGCTGCTGACTGAAACAGTATTCACACACAAATCAAGATTAACCTATTATGGTCCATATCTGACCTTTTTTTTTTTTTTACTTTGTGGATTAACATGGACATGGAAGATTGACAGGATTTCCTTTATTTCCTAACAACTCTGTCACAGCAGAGCACACAGATGAAGGACTGGATTAACCTGCGAGGAGGCCTCAGGCAAATGTGAGCTCTGGCTCTCTGCATACCACAGGTTTGCTGCGTGTCAGTTTGATCAAACATACACTTATTGCATACAAATGTTCTGCATGGAATCCTGATATGCACTGAGAATATAGAAGGTTCCTTCTGTATTAACATCCATATATCTGTATATAAATCAAACATCAGGCATTCATTATACCCTTAGGTCTTGCGTCTTAGACTCTTTCTTCATTAGCAAAATGATTCTAGCTGATTATTACCTACAGTTCAGTGCATTCATTTTTCTTAGTGCTTCAGCACTCTTCTTCTGTTTCTTCACATATAAAAAGGATTCCAAGGAGTTCCAGGCAGACTGATTTACGAATGTATAATTGATGTATCAATAGATAAAGCTAGATTGTTATATCCCTACTTCAAGCTTAACTTAACAATATAAGGTGAAAAGGGGGTCCTAAGGTGTAGCTCACGGCTAACTTCCCCAGGGCAACATTACATTTTATGTTTACACTAACATTTCTTTAGGTTTAAATGTTTTTGTTGTCACAGCGCTGTGCTCATGCTCTGGTTAGGTTTAGGCACAACACCTGCTTGGTCAGGGTTTTGAAAACATCACGTGTTGGCTAAAATATACCAATTTTGTCGCCACAAACATGGCTGGAATTTTTCCCGGGGTCTCCTTGAAAATATCCAGTGGTTTCACACTTACAAATGTTAAAATGCAGATTTGAACCGCCATCACCGGCTTCCCAGCCTTGTCCTCTCTAACTGCACCACCGCCCCCTCCACCTCCCCACATGAAAGTCAGATAATAAACGTGCAATGTGAACATGATATGACACATTTTGTAGATAGTATGTAGCCTATTATAGGATTATAGGATTACATAAGGAATGAATAAACTGATCTGGGAAATATATGGAAGATTATAATCCAGTTGTCTTTGTAACAGCAGTGCCAACAATAATATCACTTGGAAACGCTAGGTGGGTCGAAGTTGTCTGTTTCTGATTTAAGTAAAGAAAACAAAAACAAAACAATAGCTAAAAGTTTGAAGGGTTAAATGTAAAAGTAGGCGAATCACATATATCCTATGCATAACCAGCTTCATTTTTATTTTGGTTAAAGGGTGGAAGGAAAAGAGGGAGGGAATAAGAAGGGAAGGAGTTAAAGGTAGAAGCGATGAAAAGAAGGAGTGATGCACAAAGAAAAAGAATGATGAGGAAAATGATGTAGGACCTGAAGGAGACACAGAGGAAGCAGAATAAGAACGTGAACTGAGGAGGGAAAACAGTAGTAATCAAGAACCCTATTAAAACAGAATGGAGAACCAAAGGGACCACAGCTAGAACAAACATAGAGCACAGAAGGGAGGGAGGAAACTAAGGAAGTAACAAAGAACATTATTAATTATTAATTAATGATGAAATACAGAGCGGAAGATGTGATTAAAGAAAGAATGAACCGGATGAACAGGGACAGGAAGAAAAAATGTCTTCATGGAATCAGTGACCATGGCCCTTTGAAACCCAGAGATTAAACTGTGACTCAGTCCTGAGCTGCACAATGAAATACAAAATAAATGTCAAGGTGATTTTCCATATTTGAACTAAACCCATTTTAGTTCAGTCTTTCTTCAAGCGCTCCGCTAGCAGAGCTTTTACTGTGACTGACGTACTCTTTGCAAATAATATCAATTATGTGTTATCATAGATGAAAAGAAGAATAATGGACAGAGAAAAGGAAATGAGAAACGGAAGCAGTGAACAAAGTAAAGCAGGGGCTTTCATTTAGCTCCAGTTGAACTTTATAGTCCCGTAAGGATCTGAGATGTAGCTTGCAGACAAGGTTTTCCAGTAAAAACACATTTTAAAACTCACAATAACCATCACATCACAAAAAAACTCTAAAAGCCCATAAAAACCTTAAAACGCTAAACCAATTCTCTCTACATACACCTCCAGCAGACAGCGACGCATCACTTAATAAGTCCAGAGCGGCCAATAGTTATTTTATTGTTGAAGACTACTGAAGACAGTAAAAGAGTGAATGGATGAAGGAAAAGTATGATTGTTTGCGGCTCAGTATACTACTCACCTACTCACCACTCAGCAGCTCATTGTTTCCCAGGAGTAAAAACTATCACTCGCTCACTGATTGATTTGTTCACCTGTTTACTTGTTTTGCAGTTTTCCAGCATCACATTGATTCTACTTTTTGTCCTTGGTACTTTTTTGCCAAAGGAAACTTCATGCAAGTTGCATTAGACCTACAGCAAGGCTTCTATCTCTTCTTACTTCTTCATTCCAGTTGATGTCTGGAGGCCGGGGGTCATATAGTAGAACAAATATAATGCAGCGAGCTAGTCATTGGTACAGTGCGATTAATAAAACATGCACATGAATTAATAAGTTGTCTGTATAGATTTCTTAATGGCAACACATTTTAGGTAAATATTGAAGCAATACTAATACTTCTTAAAGCAGAAAATCATAATAATATCAATTTGGTGATTTGAGGCCACCTGAAGGGAGTAAGCAACATCCGCTTAGACTTTCAAAATAAAGCTTGCTGACAAAAGAGTTGATATATTATGACCTTTGATTGATGGTTAGGTTTAGGCACTAAAACAACTTGATTTGTTTAGGAAAAGGTTTTACTTTTATTTAGAATAACTACATTCAGTCTCGTAACATATACGATGTAAGTTCTGTCATTTACAAACGTTAACTTACTTATGTTACAGAAATTAAAAACAAATCAGTCTTGATTCTTGGTCTGGCTCAGACTTTTCTCACTCTTTATACTACTGAACTAGAGGAACGCTTCAAGAAGTTGAAGCTAGAGGGGCAACTAAAGCCTTGAACTTAGAAGCGTAGCCCCACTGACCAAGCTGCTGTATTTGATGGATTGGGAGTGAGAACAGGCTGGAAAAATCTAGCCATCTGCCACCTATTTACACGTCCAGCAGACATGGAACAACATCAGAATTATTTGCAAATAATTTTCCTGTCAAAACAAACTATTAGTTAATTTTTCTTTTAAGCTTTGTTTTGGTCTCCACCAACTGAGAAAAAGTCTCTCAGTCGCCAAATGCTCCACCATGTTCATCAGCTGGTTGCAATCTTCACTTGTCTGCTCTCTGGTGCTTCTCTGGTGGTTTTGCTGTAGATCGTTGCCTGCTGCTGGAATTAAGGTGAAATGATGGGAATTAAAACAAAAGTGAATTAAAACAGTCAGGTTGCAGGCCATTAAGCCAAAATGATGAACTGTGAGATGCTAAAAAGCTCTGTAAGACTGAGTAGAACAAGAACACTGATTACTGCATCCTGAAGTGATGTAATGCATTACTCAACTTTAACATAAACAAAATGGATACAGACTAATAACTAGTGTCAGAAAAAGATATCCTAAGAATAAAATCTTATCACAAGGTTCATTCAGCACTCGTTCTGGAGGTTTTGATGGTATTACATGATTTCAAGGAGTTCTCTTTCATGTTGGTTAAAAGGCGAGGTTGAAAGTGAATTCTTCACTTAGGACACAGCAAGAAAACAATCCCACCACAAGGTCCTTTTAGTAGCTTTCCCAGAACATTTTAATCACACCTCTGAAAATCACGCACCTCTGAAAGGTGAACCTTTCATGACCCGAGGGAAATGTCTTTGTTTTCAGCTGTGTGGCAGTGCACCTCCAGTGGGTTAAAATTATTTATTCACTTCCTAAAGTAGGATCATTTTGGAAGATACACTTCATCCATGACATTATGAGGAAAAACTTAAATTTACCGAATTTAGATTTACATGGTTTTCACAGAACAACAGCAATATGGACAACTGCGCATTTCTATCCGCTGATGAAGAGTCTGTGATCAAGACAAGAGCCTATAAACGGAGCTTGTGATGAGATAATGTGTGTTTCCCAATGGCTATATCCAAGATTAAGAGTACACTTTGAACTACCAGCGATGATGCACATAATGAACTTAAAAGAAGTACGTCACAACTGTAAGATTCCTCTTTCCTCTAAACACAAGCTAGCTGGCATGTCTCCACAGAAACAAGTTATGCATTAACGAGCAAATTTGACGTCGTGCTTGTCTCTGAGTGGCTTATTGTAACTCCATTATTTGCAGCTTATAGTTATAGTTGCAGGTACAGTGTCTTACGATCTTTCTGACATTGGTTAATAATCCATGCTTTTATTTAATGAGCATAAACATTAAGTACAAAATCACCTCAACAGCATCCTAGCCCTTCTGTTTTGGAAGGCAAATCAGCAGTGTTACCTATAGATAATAATAATAATAATAATAATAATACACTTTATTGATATAGTAAAAAAACAGACTTTAGAAAGTACTTTGTCAATCAAGCAAAAGCAGGAAACTCAGGGAGACAATATTACAGAATAAACACAGTGGAACCAATCACAAGGAAGCCTCATCTGAGAGGAACGCAGAGCAGACACGAAACACAAAAACTCAATATGAGTCATTACAAGTAAAAAGAAGTGATAAAGCAGGCAAAATCACTGCAAAAGAAGGGAGAGAGAAGAAAAAAAGTCATGCAAAACTATAAATAAATAAAAGAATAAAATCAATAAAGGACAATAAGAAGACGACATCTTATAGATGCACCTATACTGAACGCTCCTGCAAATCCATTTCCCACCTACATTTCATCATCACATCACTACATCACTGCACACGCATCGCTCAACCTGAGCACAAATTTTCACTGAAATATTCATTTCTACCATAAAATGCCCACATACTCCTCTGCACATTTCTCACTCAATCTCTAACATGCACTTCACATCATTTGAATATAATTTAGCTAGATAATGTACACATGTGACATTTACACCCCCAGCGCACACACTAAAATCCAATTTCTTCTTCTCCTTGCGTTGATGAAATGCAAAATCTCCTCTCGCTTCACCGCCCGTCGTGTCACTTCCTTCAAAATCAGCTAACAACTCGACACCTCGTCTCACTTCAACCCTTTCCTCCACCATCTCGACAATCTGCGCTGCCATTTCAGCTGCGCGCGGCCTGTTTGATTTGCTTTATTTCCATTTACACATCTCCATAACACTGACTGGAAGCGCCGTGAATCACACTTTGCTGTGAATGGGGCCAAATTCATCCGCAGGGATAATTTACATGCAGATCTTGAATTCATTTTGAGCCCATTTACACTCAGACTGGATGTTTTTGCTCTGTCACCCGGGATGCACGTTGATGCAAGAAATGGAGGAGGTCTGTGATGAATATTGTAATTTGCGGGAAAGGGGAGACTCGAGGTAACAAGGAGGGAAGGAGGTGTGGAAGGTGAGGAGCAAAGGTGAGTGGAAGGATGGATTCAGGATAGAGAACAAATTTCTCAGTTAATTTCTTCCACGCTCGTCCCAACTGAACTCCACTTAGAGTCCATCAAAGCATCTCTCCATCTCATTTCCCCTCAATAAGCAGCCATCTTTCAGGACTTTTCATGTATTTTCAAGTGTACATAATGATTGCGCCGGCATTAACTGCAGGCTCGGGTGGACGAGGAACAAGGGAAGAAGGGGAGGGAGAAAATGAGAGATAGAGCAGGAGGGATGAGAGGTGCCTCACGACACACTCTTTCACCATTTCTATTTTCCTCTCTGTGCTGCTCAGCTGAACTCTATTTGGATTCTATCATTGAATCTCTCCATTTAATTTCCTTCCTAATTAGCTGCCTTTCATTCCTGCGAAATGTGCTGTCTGCTGCCCAGTCTAGCTGCTGCAGTCTGTTGACATGCCAGCACTCCGAGTGTGTGTGTGTGTGTGTGTGGCTGTGGGGAGGGCCAGTCAGTGCTGAAGTGTGTGTGTGTGTGTGTGTGTGTGTGTGTGTTTGTATGTGTGTCTGAGACTAAATCAATAGCCAGTTATCAGATAGGGCTGGTTAAGGGCCTCTCTCTCCAAGGAGGAGAGTTAAGGCCTCTTAGAAAAACGCTCACAGCAAAGTTCATGTTTATTCACAAGCGCACACACACACACACACACACACACACACACACATAAACATGCACAGGCTGGGCACAGTTTAGTGATTCTGAAATCAAGCAAAGATCCCTGAGAGGCTCCAGCGGGTCATACTATTTATAACAGTGAGTGTGTATGTGAGTGTCTAACCCATTTTCTGCATTAATGAGTGTGTGTCAGTGTGTGTCAGTGTGTGTGTGTGGGCATTAGTTTGGCTGTTCAGCCGAATGAGCGCACCTGTACGTAGTTCTATTCCTGTCTGGCTGTGGTTAACAGCGAGTCTCTCAGACAGCGTGACACTGTGTGTGTTAGCGTGCGTTGCGTCTGTGTTTGCGCAGTTGTGTGTGTGTGAGTGGGCTGCCAAGGTGTGTGACATTTAATACTTTTGACAGTGAGTCGGTGCATGCTGGACCTGTGGGAATATTTCGAGTCAATATTTCAATACAACACCCACAATCCCCCGCAGCAAAGACAGGAAGTGTAAACAGGAGGCGTAATAAGCGAGGGATTTTGTCAGACCAGGGTGATATATGGAGGTTAACAAGGTGTGTGTGTGTGTGTCACGATGTGTGTATATATTTGCGTGTGTGTGTGTATGCATGGACAGTGTTCTTGAATGATTTTCTATAAATGCCTGTATTTTCGCTCGCTCTCTACAGCACTTGTGTGTATGTAACAGAGCCTGGCTAGCTACACACTCTCACTCCTTCACATAACTGAGGTATGTGAGCAGGCTCCAGTGTAGTGGTCTACAACACAGTCATTCAGCGTATCTAACACAGTGGAGGAAGTTAAGTTTATACTGTGTATGGATGGTTAAGACATTTCTCTCTGCTGCGTGCAACTACGGCTGCAGCTACCATTAAGGACAACAAAGAGGTCTTGGCTGAGAAATGTACCATGACGACCTGAACTGGCAGTTGAAGCTCCTGTCCTCACCTAGGCACGAAAAGTACACACTTGTATGAAGATACATCAGGGAGATAATAACAGGAAGAAAAGATGAGTATAAAGAGTAAAAAAGCTCACATAGGGAGGTGGTGGGGGTTGACAGGTGGGTCCTTTCACCCTGGAGAGCAGGTTTGAAGCCCATGTGAATCATATGGTAAATGGTAAGTGCTGAACCCCTTTAATCCCTGGTAATTTATGTTAAATTATCCTAAAACTCCTATCCCAGTCAGACCCAAAGTAAGTCAGAGCTGTTGTTGAATCATTTGGAGCGCGGGCACCTTAAGGTTACAATCTGAATTTCCCCTCAAGCAGTCAGAATCATCCTAAGTGCAGATAGCATTCAGCTCCAGAAGTTTGAACACAGTGAAATATTTATTTTTTACTCTCAAATTAACTAAATAAGTCTGCAGATGACCTATAACTGGACCACATCATATAGCCTCACATGGTCCAAATTCAAATTCAATAGCAATATCACTGAAAATGAACACTTCAAGGAGTGAAGTGAACACACAATGTTTCCAAAGAAAAATCCAGGCTCCTGGCGAAAGAATCCTGAAGACTGGCTGTCTTAGGGGATAAAGCTGTGTTCAGGTTAAGGTATGGGAAACACGTCGACATGGTAACAGACTTTAACAAAGGGAACAGTCTGTCTCATGGTGTTCTGTTAAACGTAAACGTGACCTATTTTATTCCGAGGTCTATGAATACCTGAGCCTCCCTCCTGTCGGCTTTAAACAGTGATGTTACAGTGTATTGCAACAGTGACCCAGAGGCCAAAAAATGGTATCAAAAGGTCCAGAAGAAGCCCTAAAACCACTTCTTTGTAATCCACCTCTGTGCTGATGATTTAGATCTTAATTAAGTTCCATTCAGTCATTGCTGAATATGTTACTTCCAGCTATGGGGCAGTGATAGTGCAACACCGAGGGATGTTTTTAGCGAGAAGAGAAACTGTGAGATTTTGGAAAATGCTGAACATAAGGATCAAAGCCAGACAAGTGGATCCTCCTGCATGATTTGAGCTGAGATGGAACAAACATTTCAGGGCAGACTTGAAGGTAAATATGGGGTAAGTATTTGGTATTTCAAGATAGAATATGTGACATTTCTGCATTAAGTCTAAAAATGACTGGACATTTTTACATATTTTTTTGAGTTATGTACTTGAACACAGATAAATCTGTAATTTTACCAATGGTAATGGTGCGTTTTATTTGGTCGTCTTCCAGAAAAGACTCACAAAGTCAGAAAGGAAGTCAGCGAATGAGGCTAAACAAAACCTGCATAAAAGTTTCAAACGTTTTCTTATCAGCGAACATTTCTGCCTGATTCACGTAGATAGACTTTCATTGGCAATGGTGGTTGTTTAAGAATGAGGACAACAACTCCCATGATCCCATGCTACTACTTTTCAACTAAAATACCTCGGATAATATTATAATAAATGGCTGTAACTTTCTTGGGAAAGGTAATAAGTACATTTTTTAAATAAAAAACTAAACTTGCAGAGGTTCTGTCTGAGTTCACAGTTAAAGAGAAACAAAAAAAACACCAAATTTTGACTGCGGTTTTCTTAAAATTCTGTTAAATTCATCCAGTCTCAGACAAAATACATGTAAAATTGGGAGTTAAATGTTCCAGACTGAAACTTAAGCTTCTCTGAAATCAAATGATGTGTGGCACTTGATGCGTACTCCTAGAATAGGGTAGGACAGACAGGGTTGGCAACTCATACTGTACCATCTATAAAAAATGGAACTGTCTCTTTAAATCTAAAAACATCAAGTCTCACTTTAACATGCCAACTAGCTCCACAATGTTCCAAACAAAAAGTGTCAAAAAGTGTATGTCACTGTGAAACTGAAGTCGACTCCACTGCTATACAACAATTCACTCACAGAAATGGCACGCAACAGCATCTCAAGGTTATAATTCAGAGGAGAAAAGCAATCTGTGTCATTGTCTACTTCAGCAGAATCCAACCTTTAAACATAACTTTGACAGATGACAAAACATAACAGGCTGTGGAGGGAATCTCAGGCGTCTTTGTTCCTCCCCGGGCTATTTTCCCAAAGTGAACCACAGGAGGCTGTAAAAACAACCCACTAGCTGGGGATTTATGACTTCTGACTTTATATGTAATGCAGCATTCAGTAAAGGTGAGGGTTAAGGTTAGCCTCGGGGTAAGTAGTCAGCACAAGGCCCTCAGAATTGCAGCGAGACGAACGTGTGTGTGTGTGTGTTGGTCTGATTCTGTGTGTGTATAGAAGTTGCCCTGTGGAGGATTTCACCCCCTGACTACAGGCAGCGTGTCATATATTGACGCACAGCTGGATGCATTCTGTGAACTATAACTGTGAGAGCTGCAGTAATATGACGAGATTGAAACAGACATTAAGGTCATGCTATAGAGAGGAGCGATGACTGAAGAAATCCTGCATATGGCTGTGAAGGTCATTTCTGGGCCAATGGCCACAGTTATGACTGGATTGTGATTGGCTGCAGTGTGTCCATGTACTTCCCATTAATGTATGGCAAAACTACGCACCTCTAACTCTGCTGGTTAATCACTGTCACATGCCCTTGCTGCTTGATTGTCTGCTGCTGACATCATTTCTGAATTATTGCTGTTATATAAGCCACTGGTCTTCAAATATGCATTAGGGTATCTCTCTAGAGGAACATCACTTAGGTAGACTCAGACACTGGGTCAGTTTGTAGGCATGGGATCATGGTCTTCCATATAAATAAGGGCAAGTCATTCACAGATATATCTAACCATAAAGCAGGAATCTCTGTCGGTCAGTATGTCGTTCGCATTTCTTGAGAACCGTTCATCTGATCTACTTCACACTTGGCATGTTTGTTGCTGAGGAATCCAGGAAGTGCAGTGTTGAATTCGGTGCAATTTGGGCGGATGACTTTTAATAATAAATCTTGAATAAACAGTGAAACACCACTCTGTGCAGCAGTGGGGGCGTGGCTTCAGTGTTCTGGCTTCATGGCTCTTCAGGCTGAAGCTGGGCTCACACGTGATCCCTCTCATGTGAGCTCATGGAGAAGCAGACGTAAACAAAATGGAGATTAGCGTGGAGCAACAACTTGCTGTAAGTAACGCGTTGCACATTCTTCAGAGAGACCTGGAGGTGAGATTTTAAGTTTCTGTCAACAGCAGTATGACGGCTAGTGTTAGCCTCATGGGCTAGAATGTTTGCCATTGCTTGGCAACACCGTCAGCTGCTCCGGGATGCCTCTCATTGGTTGTTGCCGTTCGGCTCAAAAAGTATTGACGTTATCCAGATTCTTAAACTGTAAATAACAAATATATTTGTCTTTACTTGTACTTGAGTATTTTCATTTTATGCTGAACTATACTTCCACCCTGCCTCATTTCAAAGAGAAATATTGTAGTCTGCACTAAAATCATGTCACAAAATATGATCTGTTGTTACGACCCAACAACACAACATAATAAATACTGTTCATTTTAAACCATCAGGCCATTTCATCGCTAGTGCATCTGTTCTGTCAATTAATGTTAGTTTGTGCAACTTTTGACAGAAGAAATAACACTGTCTTCTTCACACACATGGGACAAAATGAAAAAAAAGAGCTTGGCTCCTGATAAAGACAGCCTAATGCCATCTGGAAAATAAACAGTCTCTTCACCAGTCAGTCAGACTCCCATTTCCTAACGTGCACACATCTGACACAAAGTCTGTATTCAGGGAAAAATTATAAGCCTTTCTATCAGTAATTTCAGTATTCACTCTCTATTCACATTCGCACAGAGAAGATAATAAGCGGTAGTGACGTACACTTAGATCCAGAACACGCAGAGTACTTTGAGGGATAAGGAGCAAGCACCAATGTGTGCCACCAGTGACGTGTGAGATGTGACTCACTGTCTCCCCTGGTTTAGTTGCAGCTGCCACTAGCTTATGCTGGCTAATGTTAGCTAAATTTAGATATTGCTACAAGAACTGAAATTACTGAGTTTAGTCACTGACTCATCTGTACTTATGTGCTGTTACACTGCATTTTAGGATGACATGTCAGAACGTTTTCTTTTCTGGAGAGTCGACACATGGTTGAGGCTGGTATGTACGATGTGAACAGAATGTCTCCTGAGGCGATGAGGCGCTTTGAGATGCCGCCGTTTGGACTGTTACAGAAGATAATAGATGCAGTCAGTGTCATGACATACGTTGTATGCTGCCAGTGTGTACTGCCCTTTATTTATTATATATGACACCATTTTACTAAGTAAATTATCTGCTGTGATCTGAGAAGGTGACAAGGCAAGAAACACAAGTAATCAGATGTTTGGAGAGGAAAAGAAACCTCGAGGATAAAGTAATATGGAGGAACACATCAAATACAGCAGCCTGGTCAGCGCTGTAGGCAGCCCCTCTGGTGACACCTCTGGAAGTGCCCCTTAGCGCTTTATAAAGAGTGAGAAAAGTCAGAGTCAGGAGATGATTGGAGTCACTTAAAGGATGTACCTACATCATGTACGTTACGCGACATGAGTTACGTCACTAACATCATTTATCTACTGTAGGTTATGAGACTGAACATAGTTATTTTAACCCAAACTGTCATATTTTCCTAAACCTAAACAAGGATTTTTGTGCCTAAACCTAACCAAAGCGTGACCATTTGACCCAAAAGTCATAATATGTCATGATAAGTCAACTGCTCGGCAACAAGCTTTATTTGAGCTGAGCTAAGGTGTACGGAAGAGACAACCAAGGGTGATGAATGAAATTATCATCCGACGTGTCTGCCACTGTTTCTGTCTTTGACTGATTGTACATGCAGTGATTGTGCACGTGCACAGTTTCTCAGACATTACAAGCACGCACCTACTTTTGGTTTTATCTCCAGTTAAATTGGTTTCGATAATCTTGCTATTAGCGCGTCTACCCTCTGTCTGATCGCAGACTTGCAACATTTTGCCTTTTCACAGATCTTAACAACTGCTTAAGTATCCAAATGCACAATGAATCACATTATTCAAATCTAAATTAATACACGAGTGCCTTGCAAATTATCGAAATCCAATGAATCACAGTTTAACCTCGACTTTATTTGCTGTGACATCACTTTCAACAGCGCTTCTCGAGTGGCGTGCTAAATGCCAGCCTGAAATTGCTTTAAAAAAAAAAAAAGGACCACATTCCTTAAGGAGCGGTAAATAAATCTGAACTCTGATCACGTCCCGCAGCTGAGAATCTCATCACAAGGATCTGTCTGCCTCCACCTCAATGGCGTGGTTGAATAGCGGCAAGTTATTATAAGAGGAACTTCAGTGTTGTCTCAGAAGATGTGATGATTATCTCAGAGTGTGTTTGACTTGTTTGTGTGTGTGTTTGCGCGCACGTACTTTGATGAATAATGCGGCTATTTGACGGCAAAGCTACATCTGCACTCACACACACACACACACACACACACAGGCAGGCATCAGAATACATGAAAGGAGCCACTGCACACTTAATGCATGGTTAACACCGTAAGCAAGCCGCTGCAGCGTACAGCTGGCTGTCGCAGTGTGTATGTGTGTGTTTGGGTGTGCTGCCTTGGGGAGTGTGTGTTTGGGTGTGTGTCAGGGTGGTCATGATTTATAGCAAATATTACCAGCACTCAGGGAGGAGGGGGAGGATGAAGGAGGAGGGGACAGAAGGAGAAGAAAATAAAGGAGGAAACAGAGACGGAGGGAGAAAAGCAGGTGATGGAGGATGGGAGAGAGTGACGGAGTGTGGAGGGAGGGGAAGAAACGGGGCCAAAATAAAGAACAGAACTGACGGTCGAGCGAGGTATGGACGCACAGAGGGAGAGAGGGAGAATGAGGCGGAGAGAGATAGAGATGAGGGATGGAGGCTTTTGCAATCTCACCCATGACTAAGATCAATGTAACCTTTCTGCCTGCCTCTGTGATTCACTATTTGAGTGTGTTTGTGTGTGTATGAGATTAAATCTTTGAGCACACACACTGTCAGCGAGTCACAATGTGCACATGTGATTGTCCACTGGTGTGTACGTCTGCGTCTGTACGTGCCCGCAGGTCTGTGGGAGTGTGTCTGCCTCTCTTTGCTGGGGTTTGCGTGCGTGCGTGCGTGTGTGTGTGTGTGTGTGTGTGTGTGTGTGCGTGCGTGCGTGCGTGCGTGCGTGTGTGTGTGTGATGGAGCAGGCTACAGCGAGCCACTACAGGAGGTTAAGCGGAGCAGCTCGCAGCCCGGCGGACGTTCCCTCTCAGCCGAAACACATTGATCTTAATACAGAGAGCGACAGCGGAGCAGGAGAGGTTAGAGAGATGAAAGACAGGACGAAGATGGGGGCGAAATGGAGGGGAACAGAAGTGAGCTGGGACATTAGTTGGATCTGAGAGGAAGCAGGACAGGCCTAGTTCAGGATGGATTAACACAGAGGTGAGTGTCAGGGTGACTTGTACAAGGCTCGCACACTCATGAACACCTGAAGTGATACTTTCAAACTGAGGGAGCTCAAATTTCTAATGTCTTTACATGTGTTTTGACCATTCACATGCTGGGAAATCAGTTTTCATTGTATTTGGCATCAGGACTGTCCTCTTAATTCTTAAATAATAGCCCCCAAAAGCTCTCTGACTGCCCTTAAAAAATCCAAGGAGCATTTAGAATCCTGCTTGCTGAACTGATTGAGTTAAATTACCATACCAAAAGATAAGCACAAAAGGAGGAGGCTGGGGTAGTGGAGGGAGTTGTAGCAGCATGATGTCATGATGGCAGCACTGTAAACCTGCATGAATATGATTGGAGGTTACAAGCCATGAATGAGCGAGTGATTGCAAAGAATGAATGACACTGCTTGAACCAATCAGTTAATACATTCACAACACCGATGCTATGGATGTACTTCAGTATTCAGATAATAGGGTAGCAAGAACTAATAACAGCTAAGACTGACAGAGAGGAGTGGACTTGCCTGTACTTTAATGGCTTACATGGTTAATTCAGTATAATGTTCATTTCCACAGAAATAGTGTCATTCATGCATAATTACAGTCACCGTAACACTTCATTTTACAGGTCTGCAAATGTAATGGTAAGTAGGTGGTAATAACCAACAATCTATTTGAAATTTATTTTAATTACCCCTCTCAAAATCAAAATTCATTGTGGGGTTCATTTCAAGTTATCTTGGTAATTACCCTACTTACTATGAAATCTGTCACCAAAAAAACTGTCACCAAACTGAAAATGTTTTGCTGTGTAATATACATTATACTGAATTTATTGAGACAGCAGCTATAAAATATGATAAAATACAAACTACAAACAGGAAAATGTGGTAATAAAGGACTGTCTCTGTCAGTTGCTGTTGGTAAACATACCATTCAAAGTTGCCCCCTCTTCCCCGGCTAAATGACCAAAACCGAGAGAGAGATAGCAGCAGTGGTTGAGCTAGCTAGAGGTTGAACGAGGAGAGAGACCTGCGTTTAATGAGAACAAAGCAGTAAATCAGAGTAAAACGGAGTTACAGTCTAAAGTACAGACCCACACCTCTACACAACCCTTTGGATATTGTGTGAATGGAACCAAAGTGCAGACTTTATCCTGTCTGCTGTTTTCCTCTCTGCCCTGCCTGTGTGTGTGTGTGTGTGTGTGTGTGTGTGTGTGTGTGTGTGTGTAAACCCACCCTCGGTCAAAGAGACAAAGACCTGCAGCTACATGAACACATGAAAGACAGAGAGCAGAAGCGAGAGTCAAGACAGTGATGTAATCTGGTTGCAATGTTTTTATAGAGTCGACCTCAGCACACACAGGCTGACACAAAGAAATGTCACAAACATGCCAAAATACTAAGAAAATAGAAACTAGAGAGGCCAGGGTCTCTGTAGATACAGACACACACTCTCTTATGACTTTTGACCATGACTGTAATGACTGTAACAACTTAGTCGCATCATGCTCACTGCGATGCTGAACTTCCCTTCGTAAAAAGAAATGCGGTTATCTCACTATTTACTTACAATTGTTTTTGGTTTTTTTGGTGTTACCATTCTGTATCAAGGCAACAGGTAAAAAACAAAAAACAGGAGCAGAACAGAAAACAAGGAGACAGTTTACTCAAATATGCCAAAATAATTAAATAAATAAAATCAGGAAAATTAAAAGCTTGGTCCTGCACTTGTGGTAAATAAAGTCTACAGCCAGTATTCGAGAATTTAGTGCAACTCCACGCTTACTGTGCTGATACACCAAATCAGGCCAAAAACATCTCACTAGAGGTCTTCCAACAGACAACCAACTCTAGCACTGATTGGCTCTGTATTATAAGCATGTAATCAATCGGACACGTTCTATGTGAGAGTCAGTAATGATTTTAATTAAGGGCATGGTGTATATCAGCTCAGTACATCTGAAATTGGTTGGACAGGTCTATCATTTTCTGTATTTCTTACACAGGAAAATATTTATTTCCTCGTTAAAAACTGCTCAGTTTTAGAGCTAAGTAAAGTCACTCGTTATTTATATGTTATTGGGACTTTAATTAACTGTATGATTGCCCGTAGACAGATTTTACATGTTTGCATGTTCAGCTGATCCTCTCTGCGCTGACTAAAAGGCTCTCTGGGTTACACTAATTCAAATTAGTCATTTGGCGGTGTACCAGCTGAACATTGCCTCAGTCTATTTCTACCATAATTAATACCAAATTACGTAGTTCTCTCAGAAAAAGTCCTCGGTAATAATTAAAGACGAATTTATTTTAGGATAATTCATGATTGCTTTGCAATTGCAATTATTTCACCGGTTTCGTGATTAGAGGTAGATATGTACATTCCTGCACCTAAAACTCTCGTGCCAAACCATATCCTCAGCTACATTACTTCATTTTAAAGGCTTATATTTGATACAGACACACACACACACACACACACACACACACACACACACATCATGAGAAGTAGAAAGTGACCGAAACAAAAGCACAGGGACTGAAACATGTTAAATGCCCAAAAGACCAACTTGAACTAAATGAACCTGTGTGTGAAGGCTGTCATGTGAGTCATAAACGATGTACTGTATGCTCGGTTTGTACTCCAGGAAATCATGAGTCAGGGAGCAACCGTAAGGAGCAGAAATCTGTTGGTTTGTCACTCTGGTGACGCATTGTAGCAGCTCCCTTAACTTTAACAAGAAACCTTCCTCTTAAAAACAACATCAGTTTATCTTGTATAACAGCACATTCTCAAATGCAGCAGCTTGGTCAGTAGCCTTCTAAAAATGACTGACTCCACAGTCAAGTTCCAAATAACAAGGGGAATATGTGGCTAGACTTTAAAAATGAAGCTTGCTGGAAAAGATTTTACATATGATATAACTTGCAGGGTGCCTAGTGTTATATATTCAGTAGTCTGGCCTTGGTTATGTCAAGAAAAATAAAAGTAACTTGTAGCAGAAAATACCTATACTGAGAAAAAAAGAAACTGAACTTTAGCTGATACATAACTCATAACTGAGTTCCTTGAACAAGTCAACGGAAAGCCACCTCGGCAGAACAGACAAAGAGTGCACCATTGATTAAGTTAAAATTCTTTTACACAAGCACAAACATCCTCAGTGTGAATACAAAGAAACACTGACTGCAACAATGAGGAGCTTAAACTCAAGGTGACTGTTTTATTCAGTAGCTTGTGTGCAAGGACAGTGAATAATGAATGATGGAGAAAGGAGTGTGTTGGGGCAGGTAGCCTGCTTTAACACCGATCACAATGATGGCAGTGTGATGGTAGGAACTTTTGCACAGCGAGTACAGTAGCCTTTCTTCACTCAGCGTTGTAAAGGAGAAAAAAGTATACAAACATCCTGTCCGTATCCGGAGGGCATGGATCAGCAGGCGCTTTCTTCGCTCCTGTGGGTGCACACAGCATGTGTTGTTGACTGGAGTACAAGAGCTCTACCAGGGCTTGATGTGTTGCAAGCAAGCTAGCTGCCTTTGCTCTCAGTCCGACTCTGAATCTGCCTGCCAGTGCCTCGTCTACTAAATGGAAGAGGGAAAACAATCCACTGGGTTGACTTTTACATGGAAGAACACGTCGTGTGAATGAACGAAGCAAAAGGGCGCAGCCATGAAGCAAGCGCTCTTCTTCTACATAATCCATCTTTCACAGGACAGAAAAGGTCATCGATCTATCAGGATGAGCGACTTCCAGAGGTGGAGATTAATTTCTCAGTTTACATGTAACATGACACGCTTACGATCAATGAAACCAGAGGGCACAACCGGCGCTGGTATATTTACCTTGAAGCTGTGAGTCATCTCTGAGTTTATGGAGCGTTTGTAGAGTGGAGGTCACCATTCTGGGGCACTGCACACTCTACGTCCACGTGGTTCACTTAACCTTGGAAATATGAGAATGATTCATCAGTAACACATTTTACAGGTCTGCAAATGTCATGGTAAGTAGGTGGTAATTAAATTTGCCCCAGCTGCCACAATAAAAGCCTCATAAATTATTGAATATTACCCCAACAAAATGTGAAATGAATATTCTGCTATTTTTCAATAAGCAGTCAAGAAATAGCTGGTGGTTTCTTTAATACATTCCCATTAAACTTCCAACTGGCTTCTGCTTAACATTGTTCCCCTTTCCTTCAACATTTTTTTCTGCTACTGGTTAAAATATGCGGACCGGTCTCACGCTAAAGTGTGAAACAGACTCACCAGTCCATTGGAGGATACTGTGTGTGTGTGATGGTTTAAATATTTAAACACACCTGTATGAAGATGCAGTACCAGCAGGGGGATATAATGATTTGTTGTAAGGAACCTAAAATCAAGAAGTTTTGGTGCCTTTATTTTGAAAATGTTATCAGACGTTTCATATTTATTATGCTGTCCTGACCACGAGATAAGAGCGTGTTGTTTTCACAGGTAGGTGAAGCTAAATGCGACCGGTGGGTCTATTACACTGTTTGGCATGTCACCAGGTTGTTAAATGTCTGTCATGTATAACACGTTGGCTTTTTTTCAATCAGTTGCATGCAGCGACAGGAGAGTGCATTCTCGCTGTGAGCTGGAGACTGGAGAACAGCTGGCGTTCCATTTATCAGCTCACAACGTCTGTCGAAAACATTATTTTGCACAGTAAAGTCCTGAACTTCAAACTACACTTCTGCAGGGAACCATGAACTTTGATCTCTACCCTGAAATTAAAAAGGATCAGTCGACCAGACAGGGGCCAGAAATACTGAGATAAAGGACTCTCATTGATTCTCACCTCTAAAGCTACTAATTAACACATAATACCTCCCAGGCTAAAACACGCACCGATTGCTGGTGGCTTTAACTCAGGAGGTAGAGTGGGTATTCTAGTAATCAAAAGGTTGCCGGTTCAAATCCCTGACTCCCCTACCTGCATTTTCGAAGCGCAAGATACTGAACCCAAAATTGCTTCTCATGAGCAGTTGGCACCTTGCATGGCAGCCTTTGTGTCAGTGTGTAAATGTGACAAGTTTTGTAAAGCGCTTTGAGTCAGTTGACTGGAAAAGCGCTATAGAAATGCAATTTCATTGGACTACAGTACAGATACAGTAGGTGCACATCGTATCTACCTCATATTACTTTTCTATAGTATATAAAGTCTGTCTATGACCTCATGTGACTCCCACACATTCTACCTTCCCCTCCTGCTCTTTCTCTGACTTGCCATGCCCTCTATTGAATAAAAGTCATCTGCTGTCTGCATGTCCCTCCCCTGCACCCTGTTCAGAATTCCACTTTCCTCCTCATGCTCTGCTACCTCATTCTCTCCATCTTCCCTTCTCTCTCTCATTTCCAGATCAACCTCCTCTTCTTCCTGTCCTTTTGCCCTCTATTGAATAAAAGTCCTCCGCTCGCACTTCCACTCTTACATATTGCCACTGATCGTGCACTGAGGCTGAGGAGGACCGTGAATTGGAGGAATCATTAGTGCTCCTCTGAGGTGTGAAGCTGTGACGCCCACAGCCAATGTCCCAAGTCAGCCTTTATGAGTTTGGCTAACAAGGCATGGCAAGCGCTACCACGTGCCACCAAACATCGATACATTTGAATGATGCAGATGACAATAGGTATTAGCAGCATGAATGTTCATGGATTTCTGCAGTATGAGCATTGCATACTGTATTATATGTCCTAGTTTGAGCCTCCAGATCAACCTTCATTTTCTGTGAGAAAGCATATAATTTTTTTTATAAAAATGAGACCTTGAGGGCCTTGTCCACGTGTTAGTGTCATGTGCATAAAGAAGCTGACTCTTTGAGACCACAATGACATGTATTTCATTCTGTACTGTGGGTATAACTGAATGAGTATGATGGAAGAGATTCCCGAGTACAGGGTCGAAGTCAGTTCGTTCAGAATCTCCACAGCTGTTCTATAATGGAAGCGACTGTAAGGGTCATTAATATTTTGAGCTTGTGAAATGATGTTCACACAGTTTCACAGCCTGTAGAAGTATTTCGTCTTTGTGTGTATGTGAAAAAAACGAAAAACTGAAAGTGTAAGAAAGTTTTGCAGCTGTAGAAATATATTTTGTGCATGTACAGTAAGAAAAAGTTGTTTGTTCACAGATAGAAAGGGTTTCAAGCTGTAAAAATATGTTGTGTAGGTGTAATTTGTAATTTGTACAGGAATATGTTCAACAATAAGGACTCATAAAGTCACAAGTTACAAGCACAAATTTTGACCCTGCACCTGAACTGACCAGCCAATCAGCATGTTGCCATGTTGCCATGTTGCCCACTGACCATCCAATCAGAGGATATCAATCTGTCCACAAAATAGTGACATGGGGCACTAAATTTGATGAATTTACTGTTTATCAGAGTGTTGAATAATGGGAAACATTGGTAGCACATACAAGGAGTGGGAACTCAACCAATTCTCCATATCAAAGTCTGTTTCCACTTATTGCAGAGTTCTTCTGCATATATAAAAAATGTTCAGCAGTGTCAAGTCTGATAAGTGATGTCACTTGAATCAGTATTGGTTGAGTCTGAAGACAAGATTAAAAATGGAAAAAGATAAAAAGAAGTGAACATATCAGACGTCTTTCTGCAGGATGTCTCTGCTTCGTAAAGTCTTATCCTTATTTTTCAACAGAGTTTTAGGCAGGAGTTTTGAGGTGGATGTCATCCCCCTTGTTAACCTACCACCCCCCCCCTGCATCTCCAAGTAGCACAGAGAGTCCAGGGGCAGCGAGGTTGTTTAGTTGAATATGTTAGTCTCGTTTGCCTGACTCCTTGATCTGACTAAAGTTTGTGCAGGTCTCTGGCCCGTACCATGGCTCTTTGATATAGTGAGATGCTGTGAGACATCCATGGCACCGTCTGTGGTGCTGGAGTAGCAGATTAATTTGTAATTGTGCATTTTTTTCTCTCAGTTCCGGCAAAGGATTTGCTGTCGAAAAGAAAAGCAAAAGCATCTATTTGGCAGTATTTCAGATTAAAATCCTGTGCAAATAAGGAGCCTGATAACCTTAGTGAGGGAAAAGGTATTGGCTTATTCATTGAGAAGTTGGAGGTGTGCAGCCTGTCACCTACAGCTCTTAATTTCCTTTTTCCTTCACTTTTGATGAACGTTAGTGGTAACTGCTAAACTTAATGAACACATTGCATTTCCTGTGACTCACCTGCTTCATGATGAAAGTCAATTCCTGTTTCTGCAGTTAAAAGCTTTTAATGTCAAGCTGCAGTTGTTGAAATGTTGGGTTTGTGTAAGCAGTGAATTACCACAGCGCCCTACAAATAAGGGACATCTTATCTTGTTAAAAGCCTGGTGTACTGGGTCACACCAGTGTTGTCCCGGGCTTAAAGTTGGTGGGGAAACGTTTTACAGCGCGTTAACCATAATATTAAAGTTTGTTCTTCTCTAATGTGACTCTCCGACATTTAGCTGTAATCTCTGCTGTTAAATAAAACAATGCCTCATCTAGACATTGCTGTAGCAACAGCAGGACAGCTGGCAGACACTCGACTGACCTCTTCTGTGGAGCTGGTGATGTTGAACTTGTGGGAAAATGGTGTCCAGTAAAAGCAGAAAAAATAAATAAAATGTTAAATAAGCAACAAGTTATTTTTTGCACACATTTTGTGTTGGAAGTTCTGCATAGCATTGAGTATAATTAAATCTTATTGAGCAGAGCGACACACAATCATACCTAACAACTGAATAGATTCACTGTCAGCGTCTCCCAAACGACAAAAACAACATAACCATTGCAGCTTAACAGTGACACACATACCGAACCTTCATCATACGGTCACAGAAAACTAGCCTACTTGGTTTGGTTTAGGAAAAAAAAAAACAAAAAAAAAAACTTTTCACTCTTCATACTTCTTCTCCTCCTCACTTCCTCTTTTTCAGCTGTAATAATTATTACAGCCAATAGAGGTCGCTGCCTACCAACAAATGAAGATTTTGAGTCGTAAAAACCTGCTTTTAATTTCAACGGGAGGACAGGCTGGAGCAGAGTTATGTTGTAATGTAACACGTGCTATGCTGTGGCACTAATGTGCTGAAGCCATGGCAACTGAGTCATCATCATACAGCTATTTGTGTGTTGAAAACATCAATAGGATTTGTAATTAAATCTCTTTATAAACCAATGCATTTTATTTATACCAATCACAACACTCAACGTATTAAATAAATTCAGCGAGTGTAATTCACCTCCCACATTCATCCCAGGCCACAGCCCGCTAATGACATTTAGTTTCTACTGTTATTGTTCATTTAATGCTATGACGTGGTTGAGAAATTGTTTATTTTAAATGAACTGAATTATTGTAAAAATACTGGTGGAATCAAAGGTTGTTAAAGGGCTATGTCCACTATAGGAGTTCAATTTGTTTCTCTTTCCGTGCAGAGTTTAAATTTCCTGTGATGGTTTAAATGCTGTTAGGTGCTTTTCCTCTCAGACAACACAATATTTTTCAGCATAAATATACTCAATTTTAAAGATCGTTATCAACAAAAAATATCAGCAGCTTCAGTGAAAGAATATACCAGCCATTAAACCCTTATGTGTTTAGCTGTCATACAGAGGTTATCAGATGAGTGCCTAACAAGCTTGGGGTCAAACTGAAAATGCTTCAATTACTGTGAAAGCCACAGTCTGGTACTTTCTGTAGGAGGACAAAACATGCACTTTTTTCTTTCCCCCCATTCTACTGTGTTACACAATACAAATATGCTAAATGAAAACAAAGTGCCCTTGGCTTTGAAATAAAAAGCAAGACAAAGAAAGCATTTTGCTGCAAGAAGAAATAACCTTAAAGGGAAATTGTGATTTCAGCCTTGGCGTATGTTATGGCTGTCAGCTAATCCATTCAATAAATCCCATTTAAGAAAATATAATTGATTCGGTTTTAGTCACTATTCCAGCCTCGGGCATGTGTTAAATCAATGCCACAGACTGACTGGTGAACACAAAGGCCCATTCATGGTCAAGCAGACAGACCCAACACCCACTCTTATATAAGAGGAGGAAGTGGAGGCCTTCCTTGCTGGGAGATGGAAAAAAGCTTTATTTATATCCACATTTGAATACCACGAAGATAAAGCATAATCTTCACAAGTGCATTCATCTCATAATTAGTTTACATTTTGAATCAGGGCAAACCTTGCTTGTTCACTTAAAACCTTTCAAATAATTTATACTTCTACACAGAGTAATGTGTGTGTATTCACTGACAGACACATAATTCTTTGTATTTTTTTTTTGACATTTCAACCAGAGGCATTCAGCAACATCATTATTTTTCTGACGCATAGAATTGAGCATGTGAGATCTGACATTCTGACTGTTTTTCTACAATTCTTCCAACTCATGTATTTAACCAATCAAGACATGTTGCTGCCTCCACCATGAACATTAAATGCATCACCTCCTGTGAATAAGAGGTCAAACATCAAAGCAAAAAACAGCAAATCTATGAAAAATAGGTTAACCAATCAATTTACAGTAGTCTTCAAACTGTTGGCCATATGGAGCAGCAACACAGTCATGGACTGGTTTGGAAGCGCTACAGATTGTTGCAATTAACATGTAAGTATACAAAGTGAGACAACATGACAGCACCTGATTGTCCTATTGATCAGAGGCACTGTCCTGGAAATGGAACACTGAAAAGAGGTTATTGTAACACATGTGGCTTTCAGGTATAAAAATATATTAAATTTTCAGTCACGGTTTGGTAAGGTTTAGGCAACAAGACTACTGGGTTAGGTTTACGCAACACAACTACATAGTTTGGTTAAGGCAATAAAACTGCTTGGGTGGTTTTTTTTTGCAACAAAACTACTTGGTTGAGTTTAGGCCAAAAAACAAACAAAAAAAACATGGTTGCATTGACAAAAGATTGTGGTTTTGGTTAAATTATAGGTTCACGTTCACATTTGGTTTCATGCGGGACACAGACAGTAATGATCACCAAAAAAAATCATCTCTGTTTTAAGTTACAAGTGACAAGACACACATTGCGAGGTGACAAGAAGATGCACACACCACTCCTCCCCAAGGTAGCCCCTTTCAGTCATGAGGTGTTCTGATGTGCAATGCAGCCATAAGATACATGTGAACCACAATGTATACTGTAATGCATACTTCGATTAGAACATAAAGTAATATCATATACAATACTGCCAATGATCGTTTTCCTTTTATACATATTTGTTCATTTGTAGAGCTGAAACAACAAATCGATTACAGGAAATTAATTCATACATATTTTTATTTAATCCTTTATGTAAACAGGTAGTCTCACTGAGATTGGGTTCTCTGAGAGACCTCTCTACAAAAAGATAACATGTAGAGTTTAAGCACAGACAGACAGCTAAAAAAAAAAAATCTGAAAACTACCAAACAAATTCTCAGGTAGAAATTATTTCTAATTAATTAACCCAGTATTTGAAATCTGAACTTAATTTGATGACATAAAATAAATAAAATTGATGCTAAATGAGGACCTTGAATCGGATCAGTACTTGGGCCATGAGTAGTAAAGTTTCACAGGTCCTGAGAACACAAGTATAGAAAAGAACACAGAAAGAGAAGGGCCTCTGTTTCATTGTGTGCCCTTTTAACTTCAAGCATTTGACATTTAATGGTACGGTTTAAAGTAAATCACTTAACCAAAGGGATGAGGGGTCCTTCTGTGATCCTGCTTTGTTCCACATCTCCAGTCTGCCCAGGTGTCTTGAGCAAAATATCCATCACCAGCTGAGGTTCAGTGTCTCCAGTGTGCCTGACAGACAGGAAAGCAAGCAACAAAAGAAAAATAAAAGAAGTCACTTAGGAATGAGAGATCTTTCATATCAAATACTGTTTATTAAAACCCTGGCATCTGTATTGGTTCCTGATGTTTATTCATGATACACCCCGATGGTACATCTACAAACAGCTCTTTTAAGTCAGCTCCAAGGGGGAAGACTTTGTGAAGATGTGTTGTGCAGTGCCTGATGAATTGTCATCTTGGAGTCCCTGTTTAACTGAACATGTGTCATCTGTTCCCTGTGTGTTGCACTTTGTAGGTAAATGCCTACATCACAGCTAGTTCTTTGGGATGTTTACACTTAATCGTTGCTTGATTTTAAGGGTTAATTAACAAAATGTGTGGCAGCATTAGCATTGAAGTGACACAGATTTACATTCTGTCACAGAGTTACGTCCTGTCACGTTGTTATCAAAGCCTCAATAAAAGTACAGGCAACTGAACATCTCCTTCATATTTATAGCTCAACAATAAACACGGAACGGTGTTAACAACATGTATTCAACTCTACTTGACACAATTTGTCAAGCTGGGTCAGGTGAGCCAAGAGCTTTCAACTAGCATGCAGGTGCGAAGATATAGGTAATTAGCATAGTGATCACATGGTGATCAGTAGCTGCGTCAATCACTTGACTGAGACACTGAAACACACAGCTTCTTATTTATTCTGGTGAGTGGGTTCTGTATTCATTGCTTGTTTCTGGTGTCTTAATATGTTGTCCTAGCATATTTAACAATAACCAAAAAAAGAGCTAATGAACAATGATAATAATCTGACAACAATCACTATATACAGTATATATATATATATATATATATATATATATATATATATATATATATTAGGGCTGTCAATCGATTAGAATATTTAATTATGATTAATTGCATGATTGTCCATAGTTAGGCTGGTTTGTTGGAGCAGCAGATAAAGTCAGTAGACATTGGCTGCTCTTTCTGAATCAACAATACAGCTAGCAGACAAGAGAATGTGGCAATACACTGAAACTGCAGAAGAAACATAGTGATTATTGTCGGACAGCATTTGTATTGTTGAACTACATCAGTTTTGACTCTTGTAAACAGCATTTTGATCCAATCCAACACACACACACACACACACACACACACACACACACACACACACACACACACACACACACACACACACACACACACACACACACACACACACACCAATGAGAAGTGCCGATTGATCCCCTCATTTTTAAAAACACAACCTCTCACTTTTACAAGCGAGGATAAATAGATTTGGCAAACGACATTCATTGAACCATACTTTGTTTCAATACAGTGAACATGTATGTATTTACTGTAATACTGCAAGAGGCTGTAAAAAAATGAAATACGAAGATGTTCTATTACACATCCAAATGGATTTTCTCTGATTCCTCTTCACATGTAAGTGCACACCTGAGGTTAGAGAGCAGGATTGTGCTGGATGTGTTTACCTGGTTCGAGTTTTTTTGTAATGCAACCAATAACTCCTGAGGGAGATTCTGCCCTCTGTATCACTGCGTTTCCCCACTGCAGCTGAACATTATCTTGTCAGAGGAAAACATGTACGCCCATGGGAAACTTTTCCAGCATTGTGATGAATTGATGATCAGGCCCTGATGTGATCTGTATAATGGAGGTTGCCCATTTGATAACCCCCAATGGTACTGCTACACTTGACCCTTTAATCCTGCACAGGTTTGTGAATAAGCACACTTGTGCGGGCCTATCCTCAGAGCTGTTTTGCATTAGTCCTTCAACAAGTTAATATATCTGACTGTAGCTCGGCTGAGGCATCTTGAAAAGCAGCCAGGTGGTCCTGGGGGAGCCGGCTTCAACAAAGCTCTGAATTAATAACCTCACCCTGTGTACCATCTATCCATCCCTCAGCTCACTGCTTTTTTTTTTTCCCTGTTTCTCTGTGCTCGATTCATAGCTTTGAAAGAGTGGAAAGTCCCCCAGAGAAGAGGGGATGGAAGCAGGGATTTCATAATCTTGCCTCTGGTGCTGTGTCTATGGGAAGCTGCCTACTTGATTATGCCAGAGATGCACCTGCTCTTAACCTAATTTCCTTTAACATCTGTCTGAGGGTTTTAAGTTAACTACACAATCATGTGTGATTATGGCCTTCTTTACACCTGGCAGCAAAGTCCCAATGCAGATAAAAGATACAGTTCATGTGTGCAGAATACTGTCAGTGTCCAGGCTTTTGAAACCAGTTATGAATTCCCAGAAGACTTTGAGAGGCAAGTAAACCTTGGCACTGTCTCTGTGATAACAGTGGCTCTCTTGATAACCTACACAGTCTAACAGGGTTCCTCAGCCACAGTGAACATTGTTCTAGATGGGGTTTTCTTGTATGAATACAGGAGTACCAGCCATCAACCGCATTTCCCTTTCATGTCAAAGTCCAGGAGCCTCATATGGGGCACAGTTTTACCATTTTACATCAAATCCAGGGCTACTTTACATGACCAATGTCATGTCAGACACATAAGCTTGTATGCCAGCACGTTCTAACTCCCAACGAGGCAAATGCAGCAGCCTGATCAGTGGCCCCATGCTTCTACATTTGACACAGGAGTTAGCCCTCTAACATCATATCATGAAGTGCCTTGATAGTGCAGTAGTATTAAGAGCAAGTAAAGTCTGAGTTCAGGGGCGGTTGGATGGGTCACACACTGGACTTCCGCTCTGGTGAACGGATCCTGTTTGTGACTCAGAGTCAAGGGTGATTTGTTTTTGAGGTATGTTAAGTAAATGAGGCTTTACATTACATGAGTGACTTGAGTGATGTGAGATACGTCACTTACGTTACAGGGCTGAATATAGTCATTTTTAACCCAAGGGATGATTTTTTCCTAGGGTCTGTCTAGGGCATGTAGAGTGGAAGGAAATGCATTTGGCATTCTTGCAAACAGGTTCAGAGTTTCAGGTTAAGATTACTATGGCCATAACTTCCTCTGTCAAACGCACTTCCAGCCTTCGCAGACTGGGCGAATGTAGACCACAGTACAATCAATGGAGCCTGGAGAAATCAAGGGATGGGCCCCCTTACACCCTATAGAGCATAGAAGGGAGCACAACCAATCAGTAACAGAAAAAATGCAATGAAAACTTTTGGGTGATTACTTTGTGTCACCTGCAGGTTGTGTTCCCTGTTAGGAGAAACACATTTAGGGGTGCAGTGATGTACTTAACATGCTTTAAAAGAAACCAAAAGAATAGTGAAATCTCTACTCTCTAATCTCAATATGAACAACTTGTTGTAATAGACAGACAGAGACTCTGAATGCCCCGCAATGTTGTTAGGGATTAGAGTTGCATTGTTAAGGGACAGGTGAGAAAGACCAGGAATGTAAAGGTGATGGTAGTATTTTCCAGGGATAGGTGTGTAATAGGTTTTGTATCACAGTATTGTGTGAATTGAGTAGAATGTGTGAATAGGATTGGAATTACTCTGCTCTCTCTGTGCTCTGAGACCATGATTGAACACTGGGACAAAGATTAAATCCTTTTTTGTAAAAACTATTGCATCCCCTTTTGCTAATAATAAAGAACTATCATAGAAAGGTAATGCACACCAAGGGATTTAATGAGGTGCTGATCACTAGAAATCAGACTGGAAATATGGTGCCAGAGTGTGCAACACTTTTTTCCACTTTCTAATTATGAATTATTTGCATGTGCCTCGTAACTGGCTGCCTGATTGTCTGCAACTCAGAAAGATATTTAGCCTGCTAGACACCAGGAGATTTTCCCGAGCGCCTGGATCGAGTCTTTGAACAGTTCACACATGTCGACCGTTTTTAATGGGAGCACCCAGCTGATCCGTCTCTGATCTGGGGCTTTTTGTTGGCGAAGCTGGTACCCAACAGTGCCTTTTTTCTGTACTTTACTCTCTCTGTGATAACAAAAGTGTCATTTCAGTTCTAACCATGGGAAAAAGTTATATCATACACTTCTAGACAATATATCATGAGTCATATTTCCAATGCACATAATATGTCAGTCAGTCTTTCTTGCTTTACTGCATATACAACTAGTAAAAAGAACATTAGCTGTCCCTGACGCATTAATAGAATAGTAAATAAAATAAGATGTTGGGCAAAAATGAAAACTATCATTTGAAACCCCTGGACTGGACCTCATAAAAGTAGAAAATAAAATGTACAATAGAATTATATATATATATATATACATACATACATACATACACACACACACGCACAAAGTAAACAGCTACGTTTAGCTGTTCCTGCTCGTCTACCTATAAGTGCTGTAAGAACTGTACATGTGCTGCCCTCTCTTGGCATGCAACGACTTCACCTTTGGTGGCTTAAACCCATTGGGATTTTTTTAAGTTAGCCTTTTTGACCCCTTGAGCTTGCTGTAGTGGCTCAGTGTTACAGTGCCTCAGCAGCAGATTATCGCGGTCGTGATGCTACCTTCCATTAGTGAGTTAATGTAAATTCCCATTATGTTTTAGCATCGAGCTAAGAGCTTGTTAAATAAAATCGATTTGGGAGTCAATGAATGCATACTGTTATTATTTCTTTACACATAATGTGCAATTCACATACTATTAGTTTCATACCAAGGTTTCGGACATACTAAAAAGCATAATGTTTTAGTAAACTGAACAGCATGTTGGTGGAATTTTGGAGTTTTGGAGAGACATGTCACTGTCTTTCTCTCTATAACATTACTGTAAAGATGCGTTCTCAGGTATTGAAATTTGGCACCAACTGATTTGATATGGATCAATACTCGGTAGTACTGACTTAATTCAGTTGATACCCTTTAAAACAGCGTTCAGTTCCCAAGTTAAAATTACTAAAGTACTTCTGTAAGTTCTGTAACAAATATATCTAAGTAAGTTTCCTGCATTACTAAATTAAAATAACTCCCTGTCGACTTCTGGTTTCACATTGGACATGAACAGCTGTCTCCTGAATGAAAGTCCTGTGCTTGTTTAACCCGACCGGACACCTTCTCCCTATACAGACTTATCACTCTTTATACTAGGGATGTCCCAATCATTTTTTTAACCCCGATCCTGATCCGAGTCATTTAATATTTAGTATCTGCCGATACCGAGTCCTGATCCGATACTTAGCCCTAACTAATATTTTCCTAGATAATACAGCTGCATTAAGAAAAAAATTACCTGCATCCAAGCAGTTCCTTAAAAGGGTTTTTTTTTTTTAGGGCCGGGACTTTAACGCGTTAATTAAGATTAATTAATTACACAAAAATTAACGCGTTAAAAAAATTAACGCATTTTAATCGCACTTATTTTTGCACCGCGGAACGTTTCTCACTGGATGAGTTTCAGGCGTACCGATTATACTGGAGCACATTTATTTGACGAGTTAAAAAGCCGCCGACGCTGATCACTGCCCATGGATCTATAAAGTGTTAATGTAGCCTGAACGCAGCTCAAACCGACCCGGTGCCTCAGCACTGCTACCAAGCTTTGATAAACACACCGGATCTGCGCCGGTTTACAGTATCCTCCCGTAGTTTAGCCGGTCGCTACCGTTTAAAAAGCGCTCGTCGCAGTGGAGCTGAGAACAGCGGAGTTTCCTCTGCTGCAGCTGAACAGCTGACATGTGGTCAAGACGTAGGTAACCTACAGACCTGTCACTGTCTCACGGTGCATAAGACTTCAACCTCAGAGCTCTCTGTCTTCAGACTGTCCTGACCTGTCCCTGAACATCACACAGGGAAAACATAGAGCTGCCTGTGTTTTATTAATGTTTACATCAGGTTGAGTTCAACAAATCAGTTTATGCTACTGTGATTTAAGTAGTTAAATACAGTAATCATCACAGTGTAGTGGCAGGAAAGACCATTTACCAAATAACGTTACTTAAACATTTTTCATTGTGCTGTGCTCTAAAAATAAACTAACAAACTAGTGTAGAGTCCTGTATAAGGAATGTTCAGCTTAAATTTTCCCCTTAAATTTAGGTTCTCAGGAAAATCGCATCTTATCAGGTAATCGTTAATCGATCGATAAGGTCCATCAACTAACGATTAATGGATTAATCGATAATTTGCATCCCCAGTCTGTTGGTCTTGGTTAAGTACCACCTTGAAAAAAAAATAAACAATGTTTTGTTGCTTAAGCTTATGTATTCAGCCATTATTCAATGGTATACTAAAACCCATATGAAAAAAATTGCTTCTCACTGTTCTCAAGTCAAATATTTATATGCGATTAATTACAAAGCCTCTAATTAATTAGATTAATTTTTTTAATCGGGTCCCGGCCCTAGTTTTTTTTTATTTTGTTGGAACAAAGTAAATACTTTCATATGGCTCTTTCTTATTCTGCATATGCTATTGCAACATTGGTTTTCATTTGTTTTTTTAACAAAAACAACCAAGTAAACAAAGTCATTAACTAAACCCTGCTCCTCTACCAAGGAGATGGGCTGTTTATCCAGATGAATTCAATGACCTTCTCTGTAATATTTTTGGCCATGTCGCTGACTCAAGGACATTTCTCTTTCCTTTTGAAAGTATTGGTGAGTGTTTGTTGCTTCGGTGCCTTTGCCTGTATTGCTTGAGTGAACTCGTTGTGGTCCTTTGAGTGTTTGTTTTTTATGCGCAAATATGTAGTATTAAATGCAGCTCTTTTGTTACCCCCTCGCGAAACTAGGCCTGATCCCGACATCCCTACTTTATACTACTTCTCATCACTTCATCCTTTGCAGCAGTAATAACTTCTAAAGTCGCTAGATGTCTGCACCTAACAAGGAACACATATGGGTTGTGATAAGCTGCTTGAACTTTTCACCTACATGGTTGTTTCCTGTGTTGAGGACAGGCTCACTTCAAACAGAGCCAGCATTCCTCACGATCATCCAGCTTTCCCCTCCAGTACATAATTGAACCCTCTTTATCCTTTAGAAGTTATAAATAATCCATGTTGAAACATTTTGGCTGGAATCAGTAGCAGGATGGAGGATATTTGGCTAACAAGGGGGGGAAAGAGTTGTCTTGCTGCCATTTTGGAGCTGCCAGTATGCAATTTACTGTACCTAATGCGGCTTCAACAATCTTAGCCCTCGACTATCAGCTCTGCCCTCCAGTGATATTCCTGAGCCAGCTCCTCTGCACACAGGATGAGTCACATTGTGAGAATCTTCCCAGAGGTTCAGTGATTTAATAATTGAGCCTCTCTTGTGTTTCCTTCATGATGGAAAGCACCCAGTTGATAAACCCACCGGCACACCTGCTGTTAACTGTTTAACAATTATGTCTGTGTGTCACTCAGTGGCTCAACTGATTGCCAAGGGGAGTGTACAGGTGCCCTGTCGAGTATTTGACAGTTATCCATTAACTGAATAAATCTGACTCAATTGTAGCCATGAAGTCCTGAAGGAGAGAGTTTAACAACCCAGTGAATTATTAACCCCAAATCGTCCAAATCAGCCATGTATTCCATGACTGATTTCATCTTGTAATTGTGCACCTGAAGAGAGATGAGAGGAAGCCATCAGGGAAGCCCCAGCAACAAAGCAATGAATTGATAATCTCGCCCTCAGCAGTGTTTCTGTAGTGCCATATGTGCTCTAACAGCCTGTGGGAAGTGACACGGGGGCTCTGAAGCCTAAAATAGGGTAGGCCTTGTCTGATAACCAGAAGCCAGAAACTGGAGTCAGCAAACAGAAAAAAAAAAAAAAAAAAAAAAAAAAGGAACCATGCTCAGATTTACACCAGCAGGCCAAATCAGATTGTGTGCACTTAGTATCATCGTTCAAGTTCCACTGTTGACATGCTTTGCTTTGCTGCCCTCGCCATGTTGCTACATCAGAGGGAGGAACTGCTGTGTCATTCCGATAACACAGCCTAAGATCTGGGCTCCAATACAACACTGTATTATTGCAAAGCTTCTGTGGCTGTTACATAGGGGAGATTTCCTATCTGCAAACTTTTTTTTGTTTGTTTTTAGTTTCTGAGAAAGAAAACAAGAGAAAAGGCAGAGAGACACTGGTAACCTGCCATAAAAACATCTCTAATGGTACCCATAATGATCTTTGAGCCGCTTTGTTTTAGAAATCGACCAATTATTTTGTGTTGTATTTGTTTATAGCACCTACCATCTTTGAATGATGCAGCAGTTTAATTTAAATTAAGTACTTCAGATGAAGGAATCGGATCCACAACATTTTGAATTACTCTAGTCAGAGGCCAATATGACGATTTTACTAAAGCTTTATATATTTTTTTCTCCTCAAGTGTTTAATTGAGCTACTATCTTATTTTTGTGGAATAACAAAGTAATTGATCAATTGTCAATATGTTGGATCAGTTAAATTGAAAGACAGGGTAAGTAAACTTGATATAGCTAGCTAACTTTAGCTGTACAGTTAGCTGTCTCGCTGTGGCCAGTGCAGTCTGTCACTCAGTGGAGCTGTTGCTCTGAATGGCATATGCTAGTGTTTTACAGCCCAGACCAATCCTGCAGTGGAGAGTGCAGGAAGATGCTCTAGTAATGTTGCATTTCAAATTATCTTCTGTGGCAGCAAACACAGCATATAAACCTTTCCGTAACTATTATACTGCAAACTGAGCTTATACACACTTTACGGCCGACAAAAGTAATAATAGCATTCAAGGGTAGGCTGGGCCAGTAGTAGTAGTCGTAGTTGTATGTAGGTGCATGTTAGACACTGTAAGCTTAGATATCATCACCAACATAGGCTACCATCACTGTAATAAGGGGCTTAGATGTTACCGGTGCTGTCACCATGCAATTTTGACCAGTTCATACACAAGCATGTCTGCCATCTTGGACAGCCAAGTACACCAACACCACTTGGATGCTATGCCATGACAGGCAATCGCACACCACCAGCCGAAAAATAATAATTAAAAAATGTAGTAATCATCATCAAAAATTAATTAATTATTAATTATTATTTCCATCCGGTGCACATCAGAACCAGGGTAAGTAATAAAGTATAAAAACTGCCACACCAGCAGCATTTTCAAGGTTAAGAAGCCTTAGCTAAGTGGGCTAAGCAATAATTAGTGTTAGTGTTATCGAAAACATAAGTTCCCATTAAGTGACAGGACGCGCTGGAAGTTGCGCCCATCACCTGCACAAGTTGTCATGGGGGATGGGAACAAGGTGGATAACTGACGTCAGAAAGACGGATTCATTCTGTAACACCTTTGACCATATATGTAGTTTATTTAGTATTATTTTGCACTGGGATCTAAATGTGTGTTTCCCATGCTGCCAATACAAGTATACAGTTTATTCAATGCTATAAAAAAAGAGGACACCTGATATCACTTGAAAGAAAACATATGGATGTTTTCCTGCCAACTAAAGTTAGTTAATCTATGGTCAGAGAGGTTTCTGAATGTTTAACTTTTTTACAGCAGTCTCTATGAATGTTTTTGAGTCATGTTTTCAACATTGAAATAAAGCAGACCTTTACCTGTGATGCATGCAACTTGTCTGGTTTAAGATGAGAAAGAGAACTCAAAAATTTGAGCAAGACAGTTGAGATGTATTGTTGGAGGGAAATAGTAAATAGGAAGGAGAATCAAACCCTTCCCTTGATAAAAGCTGCTCCAGCTGTCCAGATGTCTAATCATCTCTCACCATCCTGTGGAGGGGATAAGTTTTAATGCTAGGTCAATTCATAGCCTCATTATGGTCTTGTGAAGTCAATAGATTAAAATATCTGAAATAGTGATCAGGCAGAAAACAGGATTATTTGTTCTTTTAGAAAACCAGAATGCTTCCAGTATCATATGACTTCATAACATGAAGTTACATTTACTTGAATAAAAAGGAAAAGAGAAAAAAATTAAAGTTTCACAATTGTGTTGTGAACAGCTGCTTAACAATGCAAAGTCATTTTATTCGATACCCCAACCCTTTTCATAGGGATAGAGAGCCAACGTCAGACTGTACTACAATCACTGACAACTTGCAAAAAATTACTGGGGGAATTCTGTTCTGAGAATTTATTGTGAAGTATGGCTGATTATGATTCAGGCTATGCCTTTGTTTTTATGCATAGGGTTTAGCAGATGTCAGTAGATCAACCACATAACCAAGAACTGCTGCAGGCCTTACATTGAGCTGGAGGACATTTATAGGCCTTGAAAATGCATTTTCAGAGCGGAAGACTCTTCCCCAAAAGAGGCAATTATTCTTGACACTGGCTTTGTGCCTCCTCAATTCTCAGCAAGCCTCTCACAGAAGGCAACCTGAAGGCCAAACCCTGAGACATGTTCGATGTCAACCAAACATGCAGGTTTTTTGATGCAGGAAGTTTTTGGGAAATTTTATTTAAATGAGTTTTCTAACACTAGTACAAGTCATTGTATCAGAGCGATCCTTATCAATAATCAGAGGTTACTATTGGACTGATTGTGTTCATGCAGCAGCAGCCCTGATCAGTTTTTTTTCTGCAAGTAGATTCAATTGCAACAAGATTCACAAAATAAAATAAAAAAAAGAAAAAATCCTTGAAAGTGGCAAAAGCAACACTCTTGGTCAAGGACATTTGGTCTCCAATATAACATACTATTGAGGGTTTAAAACCCAGAGAACTCTTGTGACTGTTAACTGGAAAATTGCCAGCTTTTTTTTGTCAAGACTGTGTGAAAGGCCACTGATTTGTGACTAAAGCAAAACTTTAAACTATCTTCGTGGGCACAGGAGGGGATGTGAGGACAGAGAAAGTCAAAATTCTTAAAACCTTTTCCAAACGATAGTTACAAATATGTGGTACCTTCCAACACATCCTCCTACTTGAACTGTAACAGGCTGTGTACGGACGCAATTGTAGGATGCTGGAATATTTCATATGCAGTTTTCATGACTAGATTTCAGCAGGAATAGATGGAGGAGCCACTGATGAAGCACGCTGAATCAGGGAGGGAATCAGCTGAGTGCGTAGTAGAATAAGCACAAACACACTTGCAATTCAGTACAATGAAGGCTACCGTACCAGACAGGAGTGAGCAGGCGTGAAGGCGAGAGCCAGCAGATGGATATTCACACGGTGCACACACAATAGCAAGTGTGTCAACGTAGTGAGTGTCTCCGAGCCACAGGAAGCCACAGGAAAGCTGATTGAAAAACTCACTCTGTATTGTGGAGGCGGAAAGTCTTTGCCAGGCAGCCACAGGCAAAACAGTATCCAAAGAAGCAGCAGAAAATCTCAAAGCCAGGGACAGAAGGCAGGTGAGTTTACCAGGGATCAGACAGACAAGACGGGTTGGTTAGAGGCAGGCAGGGTTGGCAGCAGGAAATCCAGAGAGAAGTGCAGGACAGTCTTGTATAATAGGGGAAGAACAATCTAGTAAAGAGTGTTTGTGAGGCTGGGGTAGATATACCGGGCTGATAGGTGATGAGGAGCAGCCGAGAGAACAGGTGAGTGGAGGTGGCTGATTAGGTGAGGATGGCTGGTGACAGGACAGGCAGAAAGGAGCAGGTGACCAGCTATGCCAAACTGTGACATGAACAGTTAAATAGGTCAACTGCCAGGAACTCCAACAATATATTACTTTTCCCAAAACAACATGACTGTTCTAGTGAACCAATGACATGCGTACAGGACCTTTGTCATACGCTTGCAGTTTGGTTAATTTTGGACACTAAAACTACTTTGTTAAGTTTAGGAAAACAATGTGGTTTGGTTGAAATCACTGCGTTACTTCTGTAACTAAAGTTACGAATGTACTGACCCACGTACCTACCCAAGTTACATTACGCACGTGACGTAACTTCACTACGTTAGTAAGTTAACAGAACTCACCGCTGACTTCTGGTTTCACACTGGACATGAACAGCAGCATACTGAATGAAAGTCCTGTGCTTGCTCAACCCGACCATCCATCCCGTTCTCGTCCCTACATGGACTTTGTTACACTTTATACCTCTTTACCTCACTTCCTCCTTTGCTGTCATAATAATTACTATGGCTAAAATGCACTGAACAAGAATCATGAATACGGGTCGCAATAAGCTGCTTTTACAGTTGACCTACATTGTCATTTTTCTGATGAGGACCGGCTGTACCTTCAGGTGCACTGGGAGCTTCTGCGACTTCAGACTCTAAATTGAATTCTTCTTATTCATTCAGTGAATAAATGGACCGCCACATTATTTCAGGCAGAGATTCCAAATCATGTATATGAACCAATCAGTATCAGCTAACTCTTAAAGGGGAACTGCACCAACTTCACGCCTCAAAGTCTGTTTCCAGGTTTTTGAGAGTACTGCTGCATGTGTGAAATGTGACAGTATGAAGCCTTTTTATGGCTCCAGCGAGAGGTGAATGAAGCCTGATAAATCTCTCTCAAGTGAAGTCACAGACTACAAGTTTGAAAATTAAAAGAAAATGTGGGGGTGTGGAAATAGAAAGCAGTGAGCTTCCCAGACAAATCTGATCTGTATCTAATCATCCTACTTGTTTCAGTAATATGCCTTTACTGTGCTTTGCGCTGAATCTCTTGAATGCTGTCTGGTTTCAAGTAGTCCTCTCTAAAAGGCACAACTTATACCACAGTTGTTCAAATGGACCAATTCTAAATGCATTCTACTGGCAAACAGATCAAAGATAAATGCCAAATGTTGGTTGAAAGAGGAAGTCTCAAGGGCACTTTAACCTTAAAAGCTCCATGAAGGTTCTTTTAAGGCAAAGCTTTACAGTCATGCTAAAGCACTTGCAGAATCTGTGAATTACAAGTTAAGTCTTCTGGGTCTCTTAAAGTACATGTGTTACATCTTGTGACATCGTTCATATTTTAAGTGACTGCTGACTTGCCATTACTTGTGAAATATTTAACTCAAGTCCATTAACAGCAGCAGTTTCTACTATAGAGCAGTATAAATATAGTGGCACTAGTCTGACTGTGATACTGGTTAAGAAGAAACACTTTGCACTATTTTGTTATTGGATTTTTGATTTATCTTTATGGAATTAGTCTTAATATTAGGTCAAATAAATGATTCTCTCCAAGATATATTGGCGCATCTTCACTTGTTAAAGGCAATTTTCTAAATTTCACTGGTGCCTTGGTTACTGCTGTTTTTCCTTTTTAGCATAAGCGAGCAAATGTGGAAAAATTATGTCATGTCCACACTGATGATGCAATTTCTTCAGGAAAAAAGTAAAAAAGTATGATTCATCTGAATGAGGAAAACTCATTTGCATCAGGAATGAGGGTAGGAAGTATACTCAACCATTTGAACTTGAGCAGAGTGCATTCTGCCTGCAGCAGACTCTCTCAGCCCCAATCTCTGCATCTGAATAAATCATACAAGGAACACATCTGGTTCCTTAGAGAGAGAATTGAAGACAGGGAGAGTGAGAGCAATGATGAAAAATAAGAGAGAGCAGTAACGATGACGGGAGATAAGGAGGCGAGAGGAGAAGGGAGAGAGGGAATGAAGAAAAGATGTGAATGATAGGGAAAAGAAAAGGCAATAAGAGGAGGAGGGGGAAAAAATGAGGCAAGGATGCACTGCTCTCCCATTATAGATGTAATCTATGATCGCACCAGAGCAACGATCGCACCAGAACAACGCTCCACTGCTGTTTTTCTTCTCCCCAAGTGAGGAAATATAATATTCATACTTTGCATTATAGGCTACAGCTCAAACTCATATAGATTTTATAAGCGCTTGAAGATTTAATCATAACTTAAGCAGACATACAAGAAATGGAACGGTCACAGTTTTAATATTGAAATTTGTTGATTGATTCACGTTGTCAACTCATGCATTGACAACATGCAAGAAAACATTTCACCTTAAAGTTGCCAGTAGCTGCTGGTAGCCTTTCAAATATTGTTTTCTCTCCAGTCTATAGCTAGCTAACGCTAACTAGTAAAGAGGAAAAGACAGCAAAACATCCTCCAGAGCACAAAGACCACGTTGGGAAGAGGTTGGGATGGTTGGGTAACAGAGGCCTGACTTTGTGTCCTTTGTGTAAACAAAAGTTGAAGCTGACTTGATTTTAACTTAAATTACATAAGTTACGTGACTAAACTTAAGTACTTATTTTAATCAAAACATGATATTTTCCAAAACCTAACCAGGTAGAGCATATATTTTGAAGTTTAGAGACACTGACTAAGCTGCTGTATTTGAAGAGTCGGGAGTGAGAACGTGTTGGCCTCCACTGCAATGCTCCCTCAGAATGGATGTTACCAATGCAGTAAAGTAAATGTAATAATTCAAACACAAACGTCCTGTGCTTATTGACCTGTATTGCTTAATTCCACACTAATTCTGCAAAATGTTCTCACTTTCAACTCGTCAAATACAGCAGTTTGATCAAGCCTTAGGCTTCAAACTATGACGCTCTACTAACCATTATAGTGTCAGCTTTGCACATGCGAGGCACTGATGTCATGTTAGCATTAATATGTAAGATACAGTGTCTAGTGACACTTTCAAAATAAAGTTTGCTGACATACACTTTTTGCTGTATTTGACGTGTTGGGAGTTACAACAGGCTGAATTATGACATACTACATGCATGGCCTAACACTAATCAGCTAGATGTTTTGGCTGACTGTAATGCTCTTTAAGCCAGTCTAACATAGGTACATAGGAACAGTGGTCATGATTGAATCAACCCCTATCACGTTACACATGCGATTTGATTCATTGTTATAAATATTCAAATGATTTTTTCCTGAAAAATTCAGTTTTGGGTCATGCAGTGGACTTTCCGTCCAGAGACCCAATTTGGATCCCTTTCGTGGTAAAGAGTCAAGAATTTATTATTTTTTTCAAGTTTTGTTATGTAAGTAAGCTGACACGCGCAAATGACGTGTTGCGTCATTTCTGTAACTTACATTACAAAGTGGTTAGCATTGTAACTTCAGTAGATACATTTCAGCACAATACATGAACGTCAACACTGTTATTCTTTCACATTATGTTGATAATTGTAGTTAATTGTTGAATGTTTTCAACTTAAATTCTTACATATTGCACCTTTAAGGGCATATTGGGAATATCTTGTTTATCTGTCTTTTAACATTTCAGCAAGTTCTCATCTCGTATAGTTTGCTCCCTTTGCCATATAAAGAACTTTTCAGTGTTTGCTACCTTCCATCAGTAATATGCACGCTGAGATCTGATGCTTGTTCCAGCTGTCTTACATTTCTGGGAACAGTGAAGAATTGTATGACTGGCCTTTCGCTCTTAAATCAATAATAAAAGTTACTGTTCATGTGATGGTTCCGGTTTCTTGTTCACCCACTTCAGTTCTGTTGAATCCAGCTGAGACACACATCAAGGAGGACATTTCCACACATGCGAGATGAGGGCTGTGAGAGTGATGCAGCAGCTCAGAGTCAGGAACATGCTCTTACTGTTCAATAAATAGGACCTTTTACAAAATGACCACCGACAGGTCATTTTGCAGAGAAAATGGACTGGTTGTCGTCTGAGCATGGCTGCGCACACAATGGACACATTATGGAACTGTGCCTTTTAGATTTCTCAGCTGTCTCCTCTGTAGCGTATGCTCAGAACTGCGAGTGTATTTTCTGCACAAGAGGATGCAATTTAAAAATTCCCTCAGAACACACCTTCAGCTGTTTAACAGCTAGTGGAGTGTTGGCGAGGCTGCCAAGCAAGTGACTGTAGTTCGAGACGCCAATTTATCATTTGTAAGTGTGACAACACTGGATGTGTTTGATGAAGGACCACAATGTTTCAATATCTGTAATCATGACCACACTGGATATGTTTAACGAGACCTCGGGACAAATTCCAGCCGTGTTTGTGACGACAAAACCAGGTGTTTAAAGCCAAACCATTATGCTTTTCTAACTCTTACCAAGTGGTTTTTGGTGCCTAAACCTAACCAGAGCATAATCGGTGGTTTTGCAATGGCTAATGGGTTGTGCATTCGAGTAACATCAGTAAGCTCCTCAGAGAAAAACTCTCCACAGCATTCCCAAGAGGTGTCATGAAGGGGAGAACCTTTCTTTTAAAGGGGATGACAGTAACAAATGTGATGGGGCATGGTTGTCACAGCCTCTACGCTGTTATACTGACAGGTGGGTGTTATTCCGTTTGATCCCACCTCGTATGGTGAGCAAGGCTCTGAAAATACTAACGTTTGTAAAATCCCCAAATTCTAGGTAGCCTCCTTGTCCGATGGTGTGAAAATCAAGTGTATCATTGATTTTGTAAAGGTAAAAAAAAATAAGACATAAAATAAAAAAACACCCATCTACATAAACCAGTTATGCGTTTGAGTCAGAGACTAAAGCTCTTTCCGGGCTGCAGTATGCTTTGTGCTGCTAAAGCACTGGCATCCACCTACAGGCTCTGTTTATGTCTTGATACAACACACTCATTTTCACAGTATGACAGAAAAATATGGGTTTATTTTCTTATTGTGAAAGCAACCCTACACTGTGCTACAATGGGTTATGACAGTGACTGAAACAAAAAGCACACATACTATATATATATATAGTATACAGTAGCTTAGCAACCATCTGCAGCACAAGTGAGTTCACAGCTGAAATCATGGAAGCATACACTGACTGTCATTTGAGATGTCACTGACATCCACTCACAACATAACAAATTCAACCGTTCAGACTTGGCATCATTAGTGCCCTGCATGCAACAGGAATCTCTAATTGCCGTATTTGTTTTCCTGATATTGACAGCCTCAAACAGTGTGGTAAAACGGGGGATTTTTTATGCTATCGATAACATGCTACACATTGTCAATAAAAGAACATTATCCAGGAAAATGAAGCATGTTAAGTTCACAGTTTGTTTCTCCGGGACCCTGAAGGTCTACTTATCTGGTTCAAGCTGTGAACAATTATGCACAGCTCAAATGATCCTGTGAATGCTACCGAACATGGAGGATTATTTGTGGATAAAAATGAGCATGTGATAACTAAATGCGAAAGTGTGACATTAGCATTTGAATGCTAATCAAGCAGTCTTCATCTCTCTTTTTCTCGCAAGCACAAAAAGTGTTGCAGATTATAATCAGTACATTCAACATCTGTGTATTGAGTGTATGTGACTATGTATTTGTGAGAGAAATGTGTATGGACTGCTTTGTGTGTTTCTGAAGCCCTGGCACAAAGGGATTGATAAATCTGAGACAACCTTGAGAAGGCTTCATATGTACATGCAAAATGATGTCTGTTTGCACTATTACTGTATATTAACAGGAAAAGGTTGCAATGGTATGTAGAGCATTAACAATGCAAAGGATTGTTTATTGGAGAAATGTCTGGAACTAAACTTTATAAGTGTGTGGTTTGATGCATATGTGTTTGATTTAACAAATTGTTTAGCACTCAAGCAAATATAAGTAATATAAACAGATATCAGTAAGAATAAATTATGTGGAATACGAGCCACTGGTATGAAGTGACACAAAACACAATGTTGAGCATATGCTGCATGCTTTCTTATTTTACATTTTAGTGGGATTTGCAGTAGAATATTGGTAAAATTCACATTTTCTCTTCACAGATAAGACTGTCTTGGGGCGGCTGAAGAGCGGGTCGTCCAGTAATCGGAAGGTCACTGGTTCAGATCCCCGGCTTCTCCGGCTGCTCGGTGAGCATCCTTGAGCAAGATATTGAACCGCAAATTGCTCCTGATGAGCAGGTTGGCACCTTGCATGGTATCTTCTGCCATCAGTGTACGAATGTGTGTGGGTGAATGTGACAAGTTTTGTAAAGCGCTTTGAGCTGGTCAGTAGACTGGAAAAGTCCATTTACCATTTCTAGTACCAAGACATTTTTACATAATATATAAATAATGTTTTTGATTGCTACTTTGGACATTTATTTATTTGTCAGATATTTATATATATTTAATCAAATGATTCAACACATCCTCAAACCTAAACGACTGAATAGGCTGATTGTCTCTGTCTCAGCATCTCCAAAAATAACATGACCATTGCTGTGTCACAGCAAAACACGTACAGGACCTTTGTTGTCCAGTTGCAGTTTGGTTTGGTTAAGGCACTAAAGCTACTTGGTAATGTTTAGGAAAACGTTGTGGTTGGGAGTTACTGTGACTTCTGTTACAAATATTACCTGATTAACTTGTGTTACTCCATGTATAGGAAGTTCATTTACTGCATTAGTAAGTTAAAAGAGCTCACCGTTGACTTCTGGTTTCATACTGGACATGAACAGCAGTCTCCTGAATGAAAGTCCTGTGTTTGTTTTGACACAAAAACTTTAAGTATGGGTCATAATAAGCTGCTTTTATTTCTGTTTCTGATGAGGACAGGCTCCCATTTCTTTAGAAGTGAAGATAATGTTTATGGACTTGAAAAAAAATAAAAATTCAAACTAAAACACAACACAGCAAAGTTGGAAATATTAACAAGGAATATTTAAAATGGACAAACGCAAAACAATTTAATTACATAGCCTTCTCAACCACAGCAGAGGCACAAATTCTACATAAAATGACAAAATAAACACACTCCGTTTCTGAAACGCTACATATGAAGTCTCGTGGGAGGTAAGAAACGCCAGGTAACAAAAACATGCCCAGTGGAATCAAGGGGTAAGAGGCTTGGAGCTAAATGCTAATGCCAAAATGGCACCATGCTCACTTGCTCATGTTCCCAAAAGGAAAGATTTCAGGTGTGTATATACATATATGTATACAGTATATAGTTCCTTTATAACTATAATTATTTATATTATTTATATTTATAAAATAGATAAAGCTATGAATTGAAGAAGAAAAAGAGCAGGGGGAGTATAGAATGAGACACAAGCTAAACGAGAGTAAATATGAGCTTATTTTCCCTCAGAAACAAAGTGAGGCACAGAAAGAGAAGGATAGGATAGGGAAAGAGTCCGCTAGAATAAGAGTGCAGATATTAGTACATTTATTATGACTCACAGAGAGAAGAAGCTGTCTCTTTGACTTAGTGTTATCTCATCTGCTGCAGTGCCGGGAGGTCGGTGTGTGTGTGGTTGTGTGTGTCTTCATACACTTTTGTCTATGTAGATGTGTTTGTGTTTACATGTCTGTGCGTGCATGTGTATTCTTTTACTCACTGGCTCTGAACACCATTATTTATGTTTTTCACCCCGAGTTTACAGCACTGCTTTTTTCAGCATTCAAATGGTGGCCATGTTCCACAAAGTTATTGTTTTTGGTTTTTAAACCTTACTTTGACATGTCAGTAATCTTATCCCATTATCAAAGTCTATAAATTACACGAGTGATTCCTTTGCTGCTCAGATTGGGCTCTTGTGGGTTTGATACACATATGTGTCCACGCATCTGTGGTGAACTTTGCATGAGCTTTCTCAGCCATTGTCGAGCAGTGACACACTCCCAAGCTGCATGTTTGGTTTTGTTTGTTAACCCACTATTTAATCCACTGAATAATACATGTTGCCTGGCTTCAATCTCCCCCACCATCACTGTGATCTCATCTTCCTAAAAGTTTGATTTTCCCTTTTGGACCAAGACTATTGACCCTTTTCACTGGAGACAATTTGTCAAAATGTCTGCCGTGACTAGGGCTGCCATGATATCAGATTTTCACTGGACAATTACCAGAGCCAAAAGAATAACAATATTATGCCAATATATGTAGAAATTTTGAAAAATAAACAAAAGTCAAAGTCAAATTCATCTTAACTTTGTTAATTGTGTGTTTTGCGTGTTTTTTGTCAAATGAATACCATTCTTTATAAGAGTGTAATGAGGTGGAGAGAGAGTCTGTGTAACCATAAATTTGCACAGCAGTAGTAAATCAATGAGTAGCAGCCACACAGCAGATCCATGCCGCACACTAGCATGTTAACAGTTAACTGTTACTGCAGCTTTATCTTCTTTTTCTGTTGTTAGATGTTTGGCAACCAGTGTTAACGTGCATTACCGCCATCTATCATAACAAAGTGAGAACAGAAAGAAACAGAAATGATTTAAGCGACGCTGAATTATTTACATGATATTATCATACTGTATGTCTGTTATTGACGCGATATCACTATCTAATGTCAGCGACACACCTATTCCTGACTCAACCCTCATGTGTGCTGGCATTACATGAAGATAATTCTTAAGAGAGGTGCCTAAGAGAGGAGGTTTGAGATTTATAGATCACAGGTGCACAAGTTACAAACTCGATTCCTAGAACCTGCTTAAGCCATTTTTTTTTTAATTTCTTTTATTAATTTAACGTGAGCACACTGTCAGAAATGATCTTAAAGCTGTGAAGCCACTCCTCCAAAACACATTGACATGCACTGCAGACACAGACTGCCGTAGCTCTCGCTGGCCAGCAGGTAGATGTGTTAGTTTATAACAACAATAAATAACAACTCTGTTAAATGCTACAGTGATGTAAACACAAGCAAAATAGCTGTTATTAAAATTCCTGCTGTAGGGGTGTGCACAGTACTAATGTTAGCCGCTGTAGGAGTGTGTTGTTGTGGTTCTGTTCTTGGGCACAGGGACTGTGTGCCCTGTGCTACTTCAGTTAATGGCTAAATGACAGTCTGTCACTTGCTGCTCACTCGTTCCTTGGGTCAGAGGTTGTGGGCTAAGTGCTACTGAGGTATCAAGCTGCTGAAGAGCAGGCTCAGTTGCTGTGTACTGTGAGCACAGCACATTGTTTCTATTGCCAACCATATCCAACTACCTCATGTCTCCCTCACATAAGAAGACACCTTATTATCATAATGAACACAAAAAACACAGGCTAACAGCCACTGATACTGTTTTTTATTTATTTTTATTTGTCAGTGCATTTGTTTTATTATTATTATTTATTATCAACTGTTGTCAGGATGATGTTCTTACAACTATAACTGCTGCTGGATTCAACCCTAGCTTCAAGTCTAAATTTTAGTATTCATCTAAGACCATTTTTATAATGCCGTCAACTTTTACAGAGGAGCAATAGAAAGCTTCCTGACTGGAAACATCCCAAACTGGTTTGTGCATGGCCCAGGACAGGAAGGCTCTACAGCGGGTACCCGTCCACTAAGCATTAGTAACATCAGTGAGGTGAGGTGTCTGCACAGAGCCCAAAGATAACTAAAATACAACACCCACCTGTCAGGCTGATGAAGGTTCTCAGTCATCTGGGGCATGGAAATTCTAAGTGTGTATTGTAGGCAACTGGACTTGTTTCAGTTTCCTGAAGATGTTTCACCTCTCATCCAAGAGGCTTCTCCCTGTATGGGAGTGTCCTAACAGAGTTGTTAAGGACACTTGTGGGTCGTTGACCCAACCGGCCTTCATGTGCGTTGCTAGGGCTAGGTGAGCCCAAGTGTGATTGGCTGTTCAGCTGTCTGGGGAGAGAACTCAGTACTGCATTGTACCTGTCAGGTTAACACAAAGAGGACCCAAATGCAGAAATGGAGGCAGGCAGATTTGCAACAACTGTAATGAAAGCTGAATCCAAAATTCAAAATAGTAATAAAACAGGAGAGATCTACGAACAAAAGCAAAACTAAGTACAAACCAAAAACAAAGTGCACATCAGAAAAAACACAAGGAATCAGGAACCAAAAGCAGCAAACACACGTCAGGAAGATGGGGCAGGGATACCCAGGAACACAAGGGCAGAACAGATGAACCAATGATGAGTGAGCGGAAAACACTGACATAAATATACAGGGGCTGATTAATTGATGAGACACAGGTGTACACAGAGAATGGGCAGGGAAAACAGACAAAGGGAGGAAGTGGAAAGACAAACACGATACGAGGATACAACCTACAAAATAAAACAGGAAATAACCAAAATAAAACCGAAACCATGACACCCCCCCAGCCAAACCTCCAGACTACAGAGAAGCTTCTTTCCATAGGTTGTGAGACTCCTCAATCCTCAATTGTTTTTTATTTCCTTATGTTGCATAAAGGGACTTAAACTCAAATTCCATTCTACAACCCTGGTGTTGAAAATGACTAATAACTGAACTTTAAACCTCATCCCTACAATGAGCCCCCTGGAGTCAGGACAGAGTTAGTGTAGCTTTGCATAATGACCGGAAGCAGGGGATACAGCACACCTGGCTCCATAAAGTTCCAACCCTTAATTAAGATGTTTTAATGTGTCATTCAATCCGTGCATGAGCAGAAATACTAAAACATGTGTGGTTGCATGCTGGTACTGGTTTGATTTCAACACTTAACACTCCATCTGCCTACTACTGACACGGTTGCAAGATTGGGTCAATCAGCACAGGTTTTGGTCTCCCTAAAGGCACACATATTGCAGCTGCCACACCCAAATGTTCACAAAGGAGTAGTTAAAGCACATAACTCAAGGCTGACATTATAGCTCAGGGGTGAAGACTGCAATGTTCCAGTCTGATTAAGATGTAATAAATGGCCTTTGTTGCATCGCCACTCCTCATCAGTCTACTATCAAATAAAGGCAAAATGCCTTTATTAGGGGTTGTTGTCCTATATGCATATTATTAAGTGTATCTGTTCGATCCACACAAACTACTTATTGTGTGATATCTTGTATGTACATGTATTCTGGCATTTTTCAGTATTTATCATTTAGAGTTAGGTTCACTGTGGGAAAATAACTCAACACATGGATCACAGGCGTATTTGACAACCAATAGGATTAGGTAGAAATAGAAGAAGCAAGCATAAAATTGATTTCTGCCATATTGTTCTAACCGACTGTGGACGTGATGTTCATGTACAGTACATTGCCTTTTATGTCCTGCCCGCTTCATCTATATTTTCCACTTCTAGCTGTATATTACATTAGCAGTGATAAGCAGAGAGAGCAGAGATAAGATCGACAAAGAGAGAAATTGTTCACATGAATCATGTGCAAACCTGCATTTATAAAGAAAAATATATAAGATTGTCCTGACCGATACATCTCCCTCTATTATCCTCGATTGTGCCACAAAAACACAGTTTTCATGCCTAAAACATGCATATACATTCTGTAATCACTGCCTGTGGAAATTACAACACAAACAAACCCAGCTGCTCATGCCTTGGAAACTCCCTTTTTAATTTCCTCCACCTTGCCTCAGGCAGTTCTTATCATAGGATATAGAAGTTGTTTACTTATTCTATTTCTAAGGGACCAAGTACAACAAGAACCCTTTCATACATGGTGGAATAGTGAACAGATACTTGGATGTCATTTTTAGCCATTTAAAGGATAACTACCGTTTTTTACAACCTGGACCTTTATTTCATTTGAAGTCGTTCGGACGAAATTAGATTCAGTGTAGCGCCGATATATCCATATAATGCGAGTGACAGGGCATCGACACACAGCCTCTATATAACACACAAGTCTGGGCTCGTCTGTTGTCAACATCCGGGGTCTGTAGGTTGACCTACTACCTCTGACCTGGAAGATGTCGTCTCTGAGCTGCGCGCGCACCCGCGACAGCCCGGCTTGTTTACCTGTAGCTGCTACTGCTAGTTTGACCCCGGATGTTGATAACAGACGAGCCCAGACTCAGAGGGGAATAGCGCTAGCATATCGTAACAAAATATTAGTAAAATGAACTAGTTTCGTGGCAGATAATGCGTTATAGAGGCTGTGTGTCGCTGCCCCGTCACTCGCATTATATGGATATATCGGCGCTACACCGGATCTAATTTCGTCTGAACGACTTCAAATGACACCAAAGTTATCTGGGTGAGTAAATGATAATATGTTTTGCTAGAAATAAGGTCCAGGTTGTAAAAAACGGTAGTTATCCTTTAAGTTAAGCCATTAAAGACAAGATGCACAAAGTACCTTTAGAATAACTGTTAAATTCTGCTTCTATTAGAAAACCAGATGGATAAAAGGTTTTTTGACTAAATTATACATGCTTTTATCCAGATGTTACTGACATTTTTCATTTTACCTTCTTTTCTTTGACTGAAAATACACCGGTATTGGTGGAATGGTGAAACAGGGAAAGCTACCAATTCCAGCGCTCCAGGTGACAACTTGAAAAACGCTGGATGAAGCGAAAGAGGCAAAGAGAGCTGCCTCGAAAAAAGGAAGGTGGCGTGCAAGTGTGGTGACATAGAGGAGGCGATATCTAACTGCAGAACAGATGGGAAGATAGCTAAACTGACAATGCTTAGGCCCAATAGTCAGAATATACCCTTTAGTGCATTTCAACTTCTCGAGTGGACAGATGTATTTTCAGTCACAGAAAATAGAAGAAAAATATAGATGTTGAAAAAAAAAATCATAAATATGGAGAATAGTTTTTCTTACATCTTTTTTTTTGTTTGTTTGTTTTCTTTATAAAACGATTCAACAGTTGGAGTTAGGGTTTTCCCTGAATCACTTTGTATACCATGCATGCATGGTGTCCACTGCTGTGGGAATTTAAACAACTACCTTAAAAGAATATATTTAGAAAAAAAAAAATGATTGAAGTGAATTTTTACCAAAGCAAAAACAAAAAATGAAAAAAATAATACTTGACACTATGATTTAATTCTTTGTGCATGAAAGGTTTGAACGTGTTAGCATTTGATGCACTGTAATGGATCAGCTTAAAGAGAATGTTCATCTGTTGTTGCTTGGCAGGTAACAATAACAACATCCTCACAGTTATAAAGCAGCACTAAGCAAACTGGACACAGATTTTTGAAAACTCAGCCTTTCTTACAAATAGCAGCTTTAAGCTGTTACTTTCAGTTTGACTTTCAAGGTACTGAACTATAACTCTTTGGCTAGTCTGGCAGGGTATTCTTCTAAACTTGTGGCTTTCACAGAGAAAGCTGACTGCCCAAAATGAAGTAGCCTAAAACCAAAGGATGCAGTAATATCTCTTAAAGACGAAAGTTCTCTGAATGCAGTAAACAGTCACATAATGTTGGAGGTGCCGAGCCGTTTAGAATTTTACACACAAGTCACAAGTTTGAAGACGAACCAAAATTCTCAAAGCTCAGAAGACAATGTTTCTCTAGTTCCCTACAGCAATACTGAATAATGAATTGGTTTTCATCCAGAATTTTTAAGGTTTGTTTGTATAAAGACTAGTGGTTAAACATCTCCAACCTGCTCCCAGCATGTAATACAATAAGACATGGAGGAAAGGATTATAGCATGCATAAAAGTCTCGGCTGCAGCCATAGTGGACAGTTTCTAATTTGTCTAAAACTAGGTGTCATTTACACTACACTCCCCATTCTTTTCATCATCTGCTGCAACTGGCTGCTGCTGGTTCACGTGAGAAATTATGGCATCATTTTAACCCAGGACCTAACATGTACAGCCCACTGTGAAGTAAGGCTGCGAAACAGCTTTCAACATGTGCACAAAAACTGTTATTGTTCATGAGATAATAGATGTGATCAGCATACTGTAAAATCAGAATGTCAAACATTAGGTGGACAGATTATCTAGCTAGAACAGTGTGACTTACAGTACAGTGCTGCTCGCTAGAGACAGTCTCCATCAATCACATTGTCTAAAGTTACACAGATTGAATACCATTTAAAAATATTTTTTCACCTTAGCTGTTACGTGTAACACAAAGCGACACCCTTGGTTGTATTTAATGGTTGTTATCATTCTCTGACCACGTTCAACACTCCACAAACAAAAGTAGAAGATCTGAGCTTCATATTGAAGATATCAGCAGCTGTTAGTAACATATGTTGAAGTCCTCAACTTTGAACAGGGGGCCTTCCTTGACATTTCCAAACATCTCATCTCTGCTGTCACTACTTCATGTGTCTCTCATGGCGGTATAACGAGCTAAACACAACAGCTGCAACATCTGTCACAGTAGGGCACATGACCCCAAATCAGCTGTTGGGGGCTGAGGAGTCTTGTCATTTGTCCAACGACTTTAATAAAGGGTGTACTGACTCTTTAGAGCATCTCTGTGTACAAAATGTTTTCTTTTTGCCTGCTTTTACCCCTAGTTTTTATATCTTCAAGATTTTCCTTCTCTATACCAATTCCAGTACTTTGTAAGGGGGCTTAGTTCTCCAAAAGTATCCGCCACCAGTTAGTGTGATAAAAGAAAGTTTGGTCACTTTGTGAGTGACTCCAGATATGGCCAGCCTCTGTGTGTCTGTGCCTGGGGGTGAAAGAAGGGAAAATGGATTGTAAGGACATCCTGGCAAAGACGTGTGGGGACACTGAAAGTAGCAGGAAGTAGACACTAGAAAATGGCTTAGCAGAATATGCCACTGACGAATAGCTCCACTGTGACACCTGCAATTTCCTGCACTCACTGATGAATAGGCAGCTGTTTTATTATCTAGTTGCCATATACGTAGATAAGAAGCAAGTTTCAATACCAAATTCAGGGGGCTCATTTCTGTTTGCTTGTGGTCAAACTAAAAGACAAGCTGTTGGCGATGGACATTTATTTGGCGAGGGTGGTGGTGTAGTTACCCCTCTAGTACAGTACTATAAAGAGTGAGAATAGTCTGTTGAGGTGGTTGGACAGGTCATACACTTGAGTTTCCCTCTGGAGACCAGGGATTGTGTCCCGTTTGAGACCAAGAGTCAAGAGTGAAATGTTTTTTTAAGTTTCGGAACGTAAAGAAGGCGAAGTACGTAAATGATGTGACTTACATGACTAAGTCCTCTGAATTTTTGTACTAGTCATGCTGCTCTTTTCTCTTCAGCATGGATGGCGGTTGATAACAGAGTGGTCCCTCTGACCCTGGCAGAGCTGGGAGCTGTCCCACTTCATCAAACATCAGAGACAGCAGCAATTTTGGAGGTATGCTACAGTAATTGCAGTACACAAATGCCTTGTTTGGCAGAACGTCGGCGTAAACTGCTGTTGCCAAGAAGCCTACTTTCACTTACCTCTGCTGTCTGTATTGTGGTTCATTCCATGTGTCTTTACAGCATGTGTGAGAGTGACCTTGCAATAAGACAGGAAAATAACTGTCTCACAACTCTTTGTCTGTCATTATATGCAGAGCAAAGTAAACACAAGTACTGCTTAAAGCCAGGCTTTCCCCGTCCAAACATTAAAGCATTTCCAGCCACCTACTCTTTCCCTCCTGACGTCCTGTGTCTGTCAGAGAAACGCTCATTTTTAACGTGAAACTGCATTATTGTGTTTTTACCATTTTAATCAGGTCTGTTTATTTTCAAGAGAAGAACTCTGCGAATCAGTTTTTTAAAAAACGCATATTTTCCCCAGACTCGTTATCTAGTGGTCTGCAGAATCCCGCTCTGCCCCGCTGTGTTCAGATAACCTGAAGGTTGACGTGAACTAGACTCTTAGTTACTGAAAGCAAGTGCAATAAAACCTTTGCAAGTAAAAAGCCAAAACTCAATCAATGTACCTGTTCAGCCTGCATAAATGTAAACATGTAGAGCGCGATCTTTGAATCGGCTCTGTTTGTCCAGTCACAAGCACAGCTCAGCAGCTTATTGTTACAAACAAGTTTAAAAGAAAGCTGTCTGTATGTGGTCTAACCGTTTAGCTTCGTTTGCAGGATCTGATACTGAACCACATTCCTCATTCTTTCTAAACTTCACTCACTATGTTGATGTCAGGAATATGATTTAATTTACTGACATTTTAGATTTGTTCTAATGAGATATCATTGACTTTATTTAGAAACGGAAATAACGGAATCCAAATATTTCTTTGCACTTCGAATTACCCATGCACAGTGTAGTCTATAATTTAGCCTAATCTATAAAAAAATAAAACGAGGAGCTATCAGGGCCCACGGAGGTCTGCTGCTTCATCCCTCTCACTGCATGTAAAATGCATTTACAGACAGCAATTACAGAGAGCCATAAAAGGTTGGGCAACACTAAAAAGAAAAGGCCAAATGTTTAGATGAAGGGCTGAAGAGAAGTGCTTAATTACATTGTATTGTTTTTTTGTTTTTTTTATATAGTAGGCCAAGTTCCAGTTCCAAGTTTTATCTTTACTTTAAAGGAAATAAAATAAATATAGTAAGACTACAGCTTTGTGTATATGTGTTTTTGTGTGTAGACACGCTGCCCCCCATCCCAACTGGCTACTACTTCCACCCAGCTGAACACTGTGTTTACAATGAATAGAATGAGTGAGATAAGTGCTCATTTCATAAACATGGCCCAGTTTTATACCCTTTATAATGTGTGGTTGTTGTAGTTCATTTGTTACATACCCGTGTACAGGCTGTGTGTTTACCTAATATAATCATAGTTTTCTTTATTAAAGGTCCCATATTATACTGTTTTTCATCAATTTCACACAGCTGTCAGAGGTCCAACAACACTGTATTCGAAATGTATTGCCCCAGACCCATCTGTGGTCTGCGCTCAAGTGAGCTCTACTGAGAGCAGCTGTTTCTGTGCCTGCACCTTTAATGCTAATGAGCTCCGTCTGTCAGCACCTGCCTTGCCTGCTACACGCCCCTCTCAGGGAGAGGATGCTGCTTACGCTAGCGGTAGCATGCGCTAATGTTTACGGTGGATGTATCACTATGGCTCGCCGAGATGCTGTCGTTCAACCACACCAGTTTGACCCAGAATCGGACCCAGAAGGAGAGGCTCAGAAAAATACAGACTCTGCGGCTGCAGCAGGACTCCCCAACAAAACCACCCGGCTCTCATCCCCCACTGACCTGCAACAGGTAACATCTAAAAACAGCTAGCGAAAGCTGTGTTTGTCTCCAACACAGTCTCCAAACTCTTGGACACTGTCCGCATAGTCTCTGTCTCCAGTCTGCACATGTTTCCAGACTTTTTACTGTGACAGCCAAGCTCCCTTGTAATATTAACAACATTAAACTCGCTTCAAACGCCACTGCATAGCGGACCGAAGCGGAGCTAACTACACTGAACAAAAATATAAACGCAACACTTTTGTTTTTGCTCCCATTTTTCATGAGCTGAACTCAAAGATCTAAAACTTTATTTATATACACAAAAGATCCATTTCTCTCAAATATTGTTCACAAATCTGTCTAAATCTGTGTTAGTGAGCACTTCTCCTTTGCTGAGATAATCATCCCACCTCACAGGTGTGGCATATCCAGATGCTGATTAGACAGCATGAATATTGCACAGGTGTGCCTTAGGCTGGCCACAATAAAAGGCCACTCTGAAATGTGCAGTTTTGCTTTATTGGGGGGGTCTGGGGGGGTTCAGAAAACCAGTCAGTATCTGGTGTGACCACCATTTGCATCACATCTCCTTCGCATAGAGTTGATCAGGTTGTTGATTGTGGCCTGTGGAATGTTGGTCCACTCCTCTTCAATGGCTGTGCGAAGTTGCTGGATATTGGCAGGAACTGGAACACGCTGTCGTATATGTATCGTATACATGTCGTATCCAGAGACAATAAAAGGCCACCCTAAAATGTTCAGTTTTAATGCCACAGATGTTCATTTCTCTACCATAAGCCGTCTCCAATAAAGCAAAACTGCACATTTCAGAGTGGCCTTTTATTGTGGCCAGCCTAAGGCACACCTGTGCAATATTCATGCTGTCTAATCAGCATCTTGATATGCCACACCTGTGAGGTGGGATGATTATCTCAGCAAAGGAGAAGTGCTCACTAACACAGATTTAGACAGATTTGTGAACAATATTTGAGAGAAATGGATCTTTTGTGTATATAAACAAAGTTTTAGATCTTTGAGTTCAGCTCATGAAAAATGGGATCAAAAACAAAAGTGTTGCGTTTATATTTTTGTTCAGTGTAGTTAGCCAATTTCAAGCTGACTTCACCATATTCGTAGGCAACTGTAAATACTATCAAAACATGGCGACACTCACCTGTGGCTCGGGTGCAGTTGCTGGGTCCCGTGTGGTTGGGACTGATCCTTTTACGAGGGTCAGTGTCGAGGCAAAGCCAGCTTTGTACTGACCCTCGTTACTGAAGCAGTCCGATGTGAAGTGGTTAGCACACACAAACAGACTTACAGGAACCGTAGCCGGCATGTTGTCGTTAAAAATGAAACGCAGCCACTGTCTCTTCTGTTCTTCTGTAGCTGGGACAGAATATAGGCACTTATGTTGATTTTGAAAACCAACAACAGAGCAATTTGCGTGTCTAGCTCTAAGCGACGACATTGCTAAACACTGCTATCTTACCGCTGGACACACCGAACTTCACCTCAGGGATGAACGCCCCCCTCTCGGATATCTCCGGGGAGAGGGGGGAGTGTTTTCACACAGAGGAGCCCGGCCTATGAAAATCACTCCTGTCATCACGTAAAGAAAGGAGCTGAATCTGAACAGCCTGTAGGAGCCCCGTTTTACCAGTGGGTGGGCTGCAGAGACCATGCAGGACTCGTTTGCTTTCCTCATTCTGGGAGTTGGTAGGCTCAGGGAGGACCAGTTTATATATGTAGAGACCAGAGAAAACATGTTTTTCATAATATGGGACCTTTAAAGGATGATGAGGCATGAAGCACTCAGTCCACAGAGCACCTTGGACGATCTGATGTACTCATCTTCATCACTTCGTCATCGCTTTTGTAGACAAGGTTTGTGTGTATGTGGCTTATTTATATAAAACAAATAAACCTCAGTAGGTCAGTTATCATTTTGGGGCAAATAATACATCAGATTTGCCTTGGATTTAAATATTTACAGATATAGATATAGATATATATGTTGTGATTGGATGCTATGTCAAAGCTAAAGAAATATTTGAAATCAGGATTAAGAAAATGTCTTTGTTACTACACTTTGGAAAAGGAATTTTGCAATTTTGGAAACTTAGTGCGTTAAAGGACAACTACCGTTTTTTACAACCTGGACCTTATTTCTAGCAAAATATATGATCATTTACTCACCCAAATAACTTTGGTGTCATTTGGCGTCGTTCGGACAAAATTAGATCCGGTGTAGCGCCGATATAACCATATAATGCGAGTGACGGGGCACCGAAGCGCAGCCTCTATGAGCATTATCTGCCAAGAAACTAGTTAATTTCAGCAATATTTTGTTACGATATGCTAGTGCTATTCCCCTCTGAGTCCGAGCTCATCTGTTGTCAACATCCGGGGTCTGTAGGTTGACCTACTACCTCTGACCTGGAAGATGTCGTCTCTGAGCTGCGCGCACAGCCGCGACAGCCCGGCTTGTTTACCTGTAGCTGCTACTGCTAGTTTGACCCCGGATGTTGATAACAGACGAGCCTGGACTCAGAGGGGAATAGCGCTAGCGTATCATAACAAAATATTGCTGAAATTAACTAGTTTCTTGGCAGATAATGCTCATAAAGGCTGCGCTTCGGTGCCCCGTCACTCGCATTATATGGATATATCGGCGCTACACCGGATCTCCGAACGACGCCAAATGACACCAAAGTTATCTGGGTGAGTAAATGATCATAAATTTTGCTAAAAATAAGGTCCAGGTTGTAAAAAACGGTAGTTATCCTTTAAGGGTGTGTCCAAGTCCAGTTTGCTAGTTAAACGGCGGATAATCTGGGTGTAAGGGTTAACCCTAACCATAACCCCTGCGCACGACGCAAAGAGGTAGTATTTAGACTCTGAATTAGTCATGGGTGTGTTTTAAGCAAAACATTACTCAAACTCAAACCCAGACCTGACATGTATTACACAGCAGCACTCGTCTTCAATGAGGGACAAGGATGTGATCCTCAGCTGCTGGACCCTCTGCCCCGCTGTTTCACAATCATCTGTCCCATCAACAACTCTGTTTGACTGCATATGAGAAAATACACTGATGTTTAACTGAGGAGGAGGAAGAGCACTGCTGCGTCCCTCTGTGTGTGTGTGTGATTCTATGTTCGTGGATCAGGAGGGACGGGTCATAAAAAGTATCATCCTGATTAATAACAGGTGACCCCCCTGGTGCTTCGGAGAATATGTCTTTGTGCATGTTTGAAGTTTGTGCTGTACACTTTGTACAAAACTAAACCACTAAAATATCTTGTTCGCAAGCCACCGTTATCTAAAGTACGATTATTGCTGCCTCACTGTTTAGAAAACAGACACACATGGGGCATGGAAGAGCAGATAAACAGCCCTGTTTTCCTTCTAAATCCCATTATAATTTGTTGTGGTGTGATTCATTACGCCAGATTTAAAAGCAATAAAGAGGTATGTGTTATTCTTCTGGATTGATAATTATATGTCAGCATTTTTGTTTTGATGGTCAAAGCGGGAACTTAAAATTTTATGAGATGTTTTGGTAAGCATCAGAGTTAGAAATGAGAGATGTATGTTCAGCTGGGCCCTGAGCCCTCGAATCTCCTGAATATGGATCATTCCTTCACTGTACTTTTTTTGTTTTCTATTTATTTTGTTCTCGCCAAAAGGCATCAAGGTAAAGTACTCTGTCAATGAATTATTGGATGTTGAAGAGAGAGAGGGAGAGCGGGGAAGAGAGAGAGCTCTGCAGATTTGTCAGTAAGGTTGCCAGCTGAGAAGTTATCTACTCTGTGCTTTGGGAAAGTAATCAATTTCTGCCTCTTCTGCTAGAAAACAGCTTCACACTTTCTCTCCTGCAGATTTATTGGCATCCCTTGCCATACTTTAAGCAGTTTGGCCCCATCTAGACATAATTTATTCTTTTTTTGGTTACATTTCTCAAAATGGAGTTATATAAGATAGAAGAACCAACTGTAAGTTGATGTGAGGACATAGGAAATCATAGTGGCTGTGAAGAACGCTTTTTACAATGAGACAAATGCAGTTTAAAAGCAGCATCTGGCACACATTACAAAATGGCAAAAGATCGGGATTCAGCAAAGTTGGAAGCATAGCAGGTAAGATGCACATTAAACTCCAAAAGATACAAAGTTAATTTACTATCAAAGATGTTGTGTCATGACAGGTGCCAGAGGAGGAAGAATTCAAATCTACACAGTATAACAACAGGACGATGACATGATGACAAGTCACACTCTTGTTTCCTGGTTCCACATCTATGAACGACTGTGTACATCTGTGTTTGTGTTGTACTTGTTTATTTATACAATTGAAAAGGATGTTGAGTTGAGCTCAATAAAAGTCGTTTTTAGCCAGTGGAAAAAAACTGTTAGCTACTAAGCTATTCCATTAAACAAAGCGTCAGCACAAAGGAGATTTAAAGAGCTGTACAGGTTGTAGGTCAACTTATATCTGACAACTCTTGTGAAAAATGCTTGCTGTCAATGTTTACTGTTACTAACTACTTCTGCCACAACTTCCATACTGACTAATAAATGGCAACACTTTTTGCCCAAACTAAGTCAACAATGATAGATATCTATATCTACTCCATTTTCAGCCTTGATTTAAAACAGTTCAATTCAAAAGGTCCCATATTCTGCTCAGGTTTATGTTCTTATGTAAGTTTTGGTCTATTCTCTAGTATGCAACTGCATGTCATCATTATGTATTAAACTGCATAATAAATAATGTTAGAATTCTGTTTATTGTCCAACAGAAGCTGCTGCACAGCAGAAGAAGTTTTCCTCTTCTGTGTTTTATATTTGCAGACTTTGTCTCAAAGTCAAAAATATAAATGCAAACAGCAGCACCATAATCAATGTCTGGGTCTCCAACACTGAAATGAGAAGAGTGTTGCACAGCTGATAGCAGCCTGAAATTGAGGCTGGTTTGTTGGAGCAACAGATAAAGTCAGTAGACATTGGCTGCTCTTTCTGAATCAACAATACAGCTAGCAGACAAGAGAATGTGGCAATACACTGAAACTGCAGAAGAAACATAGTGATTATTGTCGGACAGCATTTGTATTGTTGAACTACATCAGTTTTGACTCTTGTAAACAGCATTTTGATCCAAGCCAATCCAACACACACACACACACATATATATATATATATATCAATCGCTGTCAATCGATTAGAATATTTAATTATGATTAATTGCATGATTGTCCATAGTTAACTGGCAAATTAATTGCACATTTGTTATCTCTTCTAAATGTACCTCAAAGGGATATTTTTTCAAGTTTTTAATACTCTTATCAACGTGGTAGTGGACAAATATGCTTGCTTTATGCAAATGTATGTTTATTATTATTGCAACAATCCAAAACAATGACAAATACTGCCCAGAATATTCTCCAGAATAACCTCAAAGATACACATGCTCAAACAATATGCTGAAAGCATAACATGTCACACTCAAGCCCAACAAGCAACAACACATGGGCATATAGGTGACATTCCTTAGTAATACTAACACAATGTAGTGGCCATCTTTACACTTGTAAAGGTTAAATAAACAATGTTAATCAGCCTGCAAGCTTCAGCCACCCTTTCAGCTATCACTGTTGAACGTTTGTTGCATGTAGAGTTGTCCAGGTGTCTTCGTTTCAGACTATCCACCGTGATCTGCCTTTGTACTCCAGGCCTTTGAAGCTGAACAAAAAAACATTTTCTTTTTCCATGTCTGCTCAAGGAGGTTTGTTTCTGCTTTGCAAACTATGCAAATTGCAAACTACTTTTAAACATATTACTGAAAAAATATGACTCCACATATATATTTTTTCAGAATTAAATTTCCCTTCTTCCATCAAGCAGTTGTTTTTAGCTACTTGCATTAGCCAACTTAAAAGTTAGCATGTTGTCTATAGAATGTTAAGCTAACGGCGACACTAGATTTGGAAGTGGGGGGAGCGGCAGCTTCAGGATGCTCAGATGTCCAGGTTGGACACACAGCGTGGTGGTGTGCGACATTTGCTCATTGGTGTCTGGATCCCTGTAAGGGCGATGGACCACTGCACTGCATTAAGAATGTTCACTTGACTTTTTTCCTTTAAAGCCGTGGATATTTAAAGCTTAACTCTGGAGGAGTACGTTTGTTGGAACTATATTTAGCTGTGATGATCATTTCATAGCCCTGGCTATATACGTATTTTATATTTGTGTTGAAGCCATTGTTTGGGAAAAATTAACTAATGTTAGCAGTGGGTTGATGACACAGACTGTACTACAGCAGAGTTTGACTGAAAACTGTCCATCTAGTGATGAAGAAGTGAAGGCAGAACAGATTTTTCCAAATTCCTGGAGCATGAACGGTGCCTTCAAGGTGCAGACGCATTGGGGAGGGGACAGATGCGGACACAGAGATTGTGAAGCTACAGCTGTTATTGCCATTGAACTAATGACAGATTGAACAGTTTGTGGGACGTTCGGCTGAACACAGTGCCTGTGTTTTCTCTTGCTGTCACTCAGTTGCCAGTTTATAAGGTGTCTTACGCCTGGCTAAATCTTATGTGGCATGATCAAACAGCTGTGAAATACAGTAATTCCTCGCTATTGACCACACTGAAATTGTTATAATGAATGTTGTTTATGAAATGTTTGCAACGCCGCCAAGAGGTAACTGTCTGCTAGCACATTTGCTATAACAACTGGATAAGGTAATAAAATATCAATGTTGTTTTCAGAAATTGCCGCAGAAATTGCCCAATTGGATAAAAACGTAAATTAATAAAGGAACTATCTTTAAACTATTCTTGCTACATATTTGTGACAACCCAGTGAGCAAAGAGTGGTCTAGATCACATCTTTTAGACGTCATTTAAGGACATCCAAGACGTCTAAAAGACGTCCTCTGGGGAGCCAGAATGAAAGTTTTTTATACGTCTTTTCTGGACGTTGTATAGACAATTATATATAGTGTTTATCGACTAATTCTGGCTGTCAGTGGACGTCCAGATCATAGCCAGTATGAACATCTATTCTCAACTAATTCTGGATGTCAGTGGATGTCTAGATTATGGCCTGACTATTGACATGGTCAGGCCATGATCTGGACGTCCATTGACAGCCAGAATTAGTCGATAAATGACGTTGAGAAAAGACGTCCAGTCAGGCCATAATCTAGACATCCACTGACATCCAGAATTAGTTGAGAATAGACGTTCATACTGGCTATGATCTGGATGTCCACTAACAGCCAGAATTAGTCGATAAACGATATATAAACGTCTATACAACGTCCAGAAAAGACGTATAAAAAACTTTCATTCTGGCTCCCCAGAGGACGTCTTTTAGACGTCTTGGATGTCCTTAAATGACGTCTAAAAGACGTGATCTAGACCACTCTTTGCTCACTGGGAAATGTTAAAATCTACTGTATTATATGATGATTCTCTTACTTTGTCTGACTCGAAAACACTCGAAAACGAAAACAACGGCAGCATGTGAAACTGATTTTGTGTGGCTCATAGTGACGTCACCTACATATCTTTCAGACTTCAGTCAGCCTTCATATCCCACTCCTCCATCTGCAGTGGGACACAACACCTGCTGCTCACTGTCATCTGTAAGACAAAGTACAGAGCATGCATGAGCATCAGCCTGTCCACACACACACACACACACACACACACACACACACACACACACACACTCGTACTGTGAGACAGCCTGGATAGTTTTTCCGCTCTGCCTGAGCAGAAACAAACAAGCACACACTCACAGCTCAACGCAGGCAGAGGTATCAGTCCGACACACCCGTGTCTAGACGAGGTAGACTAAAAACTAAAACATGACATTGTTTGTGTGTGGATGCATATTTTCGCACTTTTGCAGAAACAGACAGCAAAGCCAATTTCCGGTGCTTTGTGTTTACACGCAAGTTGATGCAAAAATGCAACTGATGCAAATGTTGTGTATTCTCAAGTTAAACACATTCAGCAACAGACAGACTGTTTTGTGGTGAGGACCGGGCAGCTCCTGAGTGCCAGGATTCCGCTTTGATCCGAAGCTGTTTATCGGCGGGAGGAGAGCTCAGAGGTTGTCTGCAGCAGCGAGCCACAGAGGTGCCGACCTCCACTGATGGATGTTATAATTTGATTAGTCTCTCCTTGTCCATGCTGACTGCTGACTGGAGGGGAAATGCACTTTACTTCATGAACGTACAAAGAGAAGAGGGGATAAAGATGGAGGGAAAAAGAAAACAGAAAGAACCGGAGTCTCTGTTGAGTGCTGATCTTAGTCAGAGGCTAAACTGAGCGCTAACACAGATATACACCCCGATGCTTGCCCAGCTCACGAGCACTAGCACTTAATGTACAGTAAGGTAACACAAACGACCCTGCAGACAAACACGAGTAATGTGAGATGAAAATTAGCTTCACTTTCTGTCTGAACACACCATGCAGCAGGAAAGAAGCCAGTCATCAGGAGAAAAGTAGTGTTGAAGTCAGAGTGGGGGAGAAACAGAACTATGGAGGCTGAGTCGGGGCCAACTCAATGTGTATCTGTCAAAAACTTGAAACCTCATTCCCTCCATTTTTGCCTCACCAGAAGCTCTGACCAGACTCACTTTTCATTCCATTTATCTGTCTGGCTCTTCTTTACTCCACTTATCCAGGAAGACAAAGGAAGAACCAGAAAAATGTAGCGATGGAATCAGTTGGAATTAGATTCGGGGTTATTGTTCAAACAGTGCCTGTAAAAAATTTAAACTATTCTCGTAAAACAACCTGTCTTTGCTCCCAATCCTTTTTTTAAAACACTTCTAGTATGTATTATTGTTGTTCTCACTTACGAGACCTTCCTGCAAAGCGCAGAACTAAAAGAGTTATTGACAATAAAAGAAAAGAAAAGTCAGAGTGCAGAGAACAGGCAGAATATATGTGTGAAAGTGAAAATCATGGTGCCCAAACTCCCCAAATTGGAACCTTGTCTGGTGGAAACCTCCCGTTTTCTTTCCTTCATGTTTGTTTAATTTGTAGCCTCTTTTCTCTTTTACCCTCCCTGATTCAGTACCTTACCTTCTCTTGCACTGTGATGTTCATACAACGGGGGAAAGAGACAATTTGTCACCTGTAAGTTATGGTGTTAGAACCTGCGGCTCCTTGTCAGTGGGAGTGTAGAGGACCGTCCAATGTGTCTCTGTCACAATGAACCACTGTCCATAAAACCCTCCATTTCCTCTTATACATTTTGCTCTCTCTGAAAGATGTTGTGTTTTCTTGCCTCTCTCGTGTTTTGTTTTTTATGATACTGCTTCAGTCATTCATCCACAAATACATAAAATACATTTTTCTCTAAAATGAAAAATAAAAACAAACAAAAAAGAAACCAGACTGTCCTCAGGTTAATGCTGTGAATTATTTTAACAGTTAATTTTTTTGCCCTCTGGCCAAACTGCAGCAATCATTTTCCCCTTGTGATATTTACATGCTTTTAATAGCCATGTTGGCTTGTTCCCCGTTAACAAGGGCTGCTATTGATTTGAAGGGTACGCAGTCAAATCAATAGCAGTCTGTTGTATGTTTGATTGCTGGATCATTTGTGTTGATTTAAATTACTTGCACAAGTTTGAATGAGGGTATATCTCCTACAAACAGCCAGAGTAGCTTACTGTACACTAGCTGCACGTACAAGATAGCCACTGAGGGTGTGTGTGTGTGTGTGTGTGTTTGTGTTCAGTTTTGTCTCTGACCAATGTTAGCAGCACTCACCAGATAGATCTTTCTGTTATCATCCAGCACGTCTGTTCTCTTCCCCCATCTCTTCTCTGTAGGTTTATAAAGTGAACTCCACCCTCAAAAAAGGGAAAAATACAGGATATTACAGTGGATTTTGGCTCCTCTGCAGCTTGTTAAAGATAAATCGTAGAAGATAAAGCCTCATTTCAATCCCAAAAGTTTAAAAAACAAATTCCCTATTTGGAGAAGCTGCGCATAGCACCGACAGGAAGTAGGTATTTGTCCTGCTGAAACTGTACCAGCAGCAAGACATATCTCAGCCACCTGAGAGGAGGCCCACTCAAAAAAAAACCATATCCGCTTAAGTGTATGCTATATTGTGAACATTTTTGGCACTTTACATTGGCGTCAGACAGCAGCTGGCAGTCCAACCCAAAGAGGGAATGTAGTGCCAAAGGAAAAGGCTGTCTGACAGCAATGTAAAGCACCAAAATATTCAAAGTATAGTGTACACTTAAATGGATATACTTATTCAGGTAGGCTTTCTTTTAGGTGTCGAAAATACATCTTGCTGCCGGTACCGTTTACAGCTGTACGTTGCGCTGCTTCTCCACACAGGGGGCGAGCTGATGGTCATCTACAGCAGGCAATCCACTGACTAGGAATAAGCACCTCATACAGACAGTCATATTGCTTTTCAAGACAACATAGAAAACAACATTTTGCATTACATGGAACAAGGTCAATTTTCAGGCGGAAGACAGCATCCATAACATTTCATGCACCACTTAGCAAATTTCAAATATAATTGGAAATTTCATCGTGGGTGACTAAAGTGCATTCTCCTAACAGTGTACCCATCCCTGTCTGGGAAATAATCTGTTTTGCTTCTTCGCCAAAGCGACTGTTTCTTTCTCTTTCTCACTGCTAATCCTTGCCCTTCCTTCTTCCTCCCTGCAGCTCATCACTTTAAACGCCACTTTCCTGTCTCAGTCTCACGCTTTGTTTTTCCTGTTCTTTCCAAGTCGTCTAACCAGTGTGCTCAGATACAGCAACACAACTTTGTGCATCCTGTATTTCTGGTACTTTTTGGAACAAGAAATTGCACCTTTATAAAACCTTTCCACAGTCTTGTCTCACACACTGGAAGGTGTTCTTTCCTGTTCTTTTTAACAGAGACGAGGGGGAGAGAAGTACTTTCCCTGGTGAAGTATGGCACAAGTGTCATTTAAAGGAAATTTCTCTCCAATTACTTCTTCAACATCTTGCTATACTGAATTACAAGCTAGGATACGATCTTACTTTCCAATGGCCAGCCCAACGAGTGCTGAAATAGTTATCCCGAAATAGTTGAACTCAGCATGTCACTGCTCCCACCTGCTGCCATTTCTTAGCAACAATTTTGTGTTCGGTCTCTGTGAACATATGGTTTCATTCACTTGAGAGAGCAGAAACTGTGTCAACAGCCTGCTCACTTCAGCAAGCCTCAGAGTAAACAGGCAACAGTGCTAACAGTTGGTGTAGGAAAGGTGAGGTGAATGGAAGTGGGTGGCAGACAGAAGAGAAAGATAGAAAGAAAGACGTTGAAGAATGTAAAGTATAATAATCAAAGAAACACTAGGCGGAAAAGTGGGCATGGATATGTACAGCAAGAAGAAAACAAAGAATGATAAAGGACCGAGTGCAAGAGCCACAGCAGCTCCAAGGGACTGTTTGAGTGCACAGATGGGCACATGCTCAGAGGTGCCAACACCCAGGAGAACCACATCAATCCTGATGAATACACATGATGTGGTAATCACAAAAACAACATGATTATTTCCCAACTAGGAAGTCTGGATGAATGGAGAGGTGAGGGCTGTATCTAACATCGCCAGAGCAAGACTGACAGCTGGTATCAAGGAAACAAAGCAGAGACATCAACAGAGACTGGAGACCTCAACCCTAACAATGCCATGGATGTGGCAGGGGATCATCACGGGCTGCAGGAGGAGCAGAACAAGGTTCATCTGTTGTATAAGTTCCACTCAATGTGGTATTTCTGACTGTTAATGCGATCACTTTTCAGCACACGTGTTTAGTGGCATACAGTATATGTAGGCTATGCATTCATGTATTTTTCAACCTTTCTGATACTAACTCTGTTACTAATCTGTAAAGGTATGCTCACTTACAAATAAGTGCAAAGGCAAACTATACAACTATAAAATACTTTTTAGCGGAAGCCATGTCTGCAAAAACATACAATAGCTGCCTTCATTTTCCGAAAACCTAACACAACCCAAATACTAAAAAAAACTGTGACAGTGTTTATCTATTTTCAAACTCTGGTCTGTCAGCAACATTCACCACAATATGAACTTTTCTTCTGCATATCATTATGATACTCAAGTACTGCTTTGTACTGTCTCATGGTGATTTTTAATGTCGGTCTCTCAGCTCATCCGGTGTCAGTGCTTTTGTAGAAGAAAATATAGTCAGTCAAAAGAGAAACCAAGTAGGTAAGAGAAAGGCTTTTATTTAGTACATATTCCAGGTAAAATAACTGGAGGTGAAAACCAGGGTTACCTGCGATAGCAGTCTCTCATAAATTAGTCAAATGCAGATTGTTTCAACAGTCTGCAAATGACACATGGACAACAGGTTATGTACTGTAGGCAAGAACAAGAATAGCAACAACACAAAGGCTGCTTAAGCCATGTGAAACTGATACAGGTAAAACACTGACTGCAGACACTAAGAAACTAATTATTCATGAGGTGCAGCTGGTGAGACAGGCAGCAGTGAACAAGGACTGACAAGGTAATGAGCCACAGGTGTATAAAACACACTGAGGACATCTAGTGGTCCGGTCTGCTGCTGCTCTTCGAGGTCACTCATCCTCAGCAGCTGCTGTTTGCTGGCCGAGTGTCTGGACTCGTTAAGCAGTGTGGACTGGCCAGGTGTCCGCAGGTCGGGCTGCCACCGGTCTGCCCCGCTGCTGGTCTGCCACCAGGCCTGTCCGCTTTTCGAGTCCAGAGACACTACAGTTGAGACATCCGAAAAGGTTGGTGTGTTTACCTGGGAAAATACGGCTCTCTGAACATAGAATTAGGAAATAGAATGCTAGCTAGCTAATTGTTCTCTCTTTTGTGGTGTGGTTAAACAGTCGATTCATCATGGCCCACTGACCTCCCGCCCTCCCTCCGGTTGTCCAGTGAACTGCCAGGCCACCCAGGGGTGTGTGCACGGTCGGCCATGTCCATATAGGGAGGTCAGGGATAGACGTCCGCGTTAAAACAAGCAGAGGACTTTCATTCAGGGGACTGCTGTTTGTGTCCAGTGTTACACCAGAAGTCAACAGTCAGTTCATTCAACTTAGAAACATAGTGAAGTTACGTCATGTACATAACCTAATGCAAGTTACGTAGGTACCGTGGGTACATTTGTAACAAAAGTTACAGAAGTAATGTAGTGATTTTAATCCAAACCACAATGTGTTAGTGCCTAAACCTAACCAAACAGTTATAGAACGACGATCTGACACGTGTGTCGCTGGTCTGCTGCAACAGTTGTTTTGGTGATATATGTTGTTTAGAGATGCTGATAATTGACCTATTCAGTTGTTTAGGTATGTGGATGTGTTGCTACAGAAATACAAAGTGAAACAACAAAAAAGGATTAGCACATATGTAAATGCAATGTATATGTTATCAGGATATTTAATAAATAAAAAAGACAAAATGTTACAGTGAATTGAATAATACATTGTTGCTGATACCACTGATTATCAATTTCTTATCCCCTGTCATCTAGTAACGTGTGTTAAGATTACCTGACACACTATATGGCAACAAGTCTCATTTTAATAAAAGAGATTTGGATCGCAGGGGCGTTAAGAAAAGGAATGAGGGATATATAGGATGTGGATAGAAAGGAAAAAATGAGATGATGGGAGAGTGACAAATTAAAATACAGAGGGAGGAGAAGAAACAGATGGACGCAGAAAGACAGGAGAGAGATCAGGAGATAGGCAATGAGAAAAACAGAGGAAAAAAAGAAAGATGGATAGAGACTGACAGATGGAGAGAGATGAAAAACAGAGGAGGCTCGAGAAAGTTCAGAGATCCAGGGGTGCGAGATGGGATACACAGAGAAAACATGAATAAACATACGAGGAGGGACAAGGAGAAAAAAAGAAAGAGACAATATTTTCACTTTCTTCATTCCCCAGCAGTATTCCCAGACCCAAACTAAATTACAAGCATGGGTACACAGTTCCACTTTAAAGTAGCCAAACCTCCAGCGGCAACTTCAAATCCTACTCAGCTACTGAACCGAAAGATCAAATAGCTGACCGCTCCACTGTCTTATTATTTATGCTGTGAAAACTAGATATATTTATTTGGTTCTGCTTGCTAGGCTGTTTCCAAGAAATTACATTCAGCTGCAAACAACATATTTCCTTCATTTCATCTCCACTTTCCATCTGCTGGCTTTGACTCCCTGAACTGTTACAGTGTTTCCAAAAATCTATTAAAGGCAGCTTGCAGACAGAAACTACTGCCTTTAAAAAACACATCATCAGTCATTTTTACATTAGATGTCTCTGGTGGGTTTCAGGCCAGAACACTCATACAGTTGTAAATTTCTATCGTAAACTTGAATCTACAAAGTTACTGATAATTTAAGTTATCAAATAAATGTAGTGGATTGAAAAGCACAATATTTGCTGATGACTTGTAGTAGCATAGAGGTGTAAATTAGTGTAGTCAAATATATTGATTTGTCGATACATATCTATTATGAATAGTTAAAATGGTTGATTTTCTGCAGCATTGATAAACTGCTGCCATATGTGCTTTCTCACTCTCTCTTCTCTCTGACAAGGAGTTGACACATACACATGCTGCAGTGCCCACATAGCCCCGCCTCCTGTCACCAAGCCAAAGTGCTGTCTTCTCGTCACTCGTCTCATTCGCTTGTCTTTCCTATATTGTGTTATAACTCATTAAAGATGGCAATTGCAGGAGTGCAAAAGGTGCTAACACAACACATTTAGCACAACACCTGAGGGACGGACACACACACACACCACACTTTATAAGGAACTATGAGAGGTTGGTGACAGCTCCTATTTCATCATCACTGAAGCATTAAAGAAGATGGTCCAGTAAACTGATGTTGATATGCTTGTTTTCCTGTTATTGGCCCAGCAGCAATTTTTAACTCTCAAAGCGAAGCTAATTCTCACACAGCTATCAGGCCTGAGGAGTGTCAGACTTCAGACTTTCAGTCATGACAGAAAAAAGCTGATTATAGTCAGAAGTTGATTAACTTAAATGCTGTTGTTCTTAACGCGCAGTACCCAAGCCTTGTTGTGTTTATCTTTCAATAAAAATGTAATGTATAAAATGATATGTTTTATACATATCAGCATTAATCTATATCTATCTGCTGCCGCTGATTGGTCGACAAGTCATGAACACAGCCTCTGCTTGGTTGACAGACTCAACCCAAGGCATCATGGGAATGCCAGGGAACAACTGTCAGTCATGCCAACAACAACAACTGCTTTCAACATGGGAAATAGATAAATAATCACAAAAGACATTGAGTGTTGGATTTATTGTTAAGGATTTATTTCGCGTCTTCTAAAAGACACTGCAGTTCAAGGCTGGATTACAAAGGGACACGATGGCACAGAGGCCCTCTCATACGGCATATTTTGATATGATATTCACCATATTCACGTAAATACTGAGTTTAATACCAGAGTGACAGATAACAGATTAAAGTGTAGTGTATCACTCCCAAGTTTTATAATGTATTGTTCTTTTTTCTGATTCAGGATGTAGTTAAAGCCTATTTGTCAGTATGAACAACAATCAGACCACAACAACAACTTTCCTCATTTATAAGTAATATTTTTCTTCTCACAATCTCTCATTTCCCATCCCAACATTTATTGTATCTGTATCTGTATCTGTATTATTTATTCCTCTGAGAACACATTACATGGTGTAAATACAGAATGCAGCTTTTTCATGTGCAGGTGTTTTTTAAAAAGTTGTCATGTGCAGTGGGTCAATAGTAATAGAGGCACACAGTTTGTCAGTGTAGATGTGTGCAGACAGAAATCCAGCAAAAGTCTCAGCAGTGCTTAAAGTGAACTGACAGCTAATCCTGATGCGATCTGCTAGTTACCTAGATGGTGAAACAGCTGTTCAAATATGGGCTTTGGTGTCAGATGTGGAAGTCCTGTTCCTCTGCCCATCCATTCACTGCTTTTTGATGGGAAGGGGTTAAAGTGATTCCACTGGGAAGACTGACAAGTCCAGGAGTGGATGGCTGGAAAGATCAAGGAAGTGACGTATATTCACTCAAAAACATCTTTCAGTCGAGAAAGGGTACAATTTTCATTCTCTGATGGATGTGAAGATTACAGTAATGCGATGTCACCCCTGTCTGAGATGAGATCAAAATGATGATAATTAACTGCTTACTATAGAATTGTTAATTGTTAAGAAGAAAGAAAAGGTATTGATTTTGATATCGGTGCTTGAATGTGGGATTTTGGATGTGGACAGTGGGATTTGGTGAGGCCCAGTGTTTATTGGTACAAAGTGGTGAAAAGAAACAAAATGTTCAGATTGAGTCGACTGATCTGCTTCATTACTGTAACGACAATCTTTCATCTATGCTGTGTAGGCAATCATTTTTACTGGACAAACTGTACTGCATACAGAGGGCTAGATTTATCACGGCTTTTGCAATGATTTTCAGGTGCAGATGTTGCACATTCTGTCCTTAATCAGCATGTATTTATCCCAACGTGTCAAATACAGCAGACTGGTCAATGGCGCTACACTTCTAAGTTTGACTCTGTAGTAACCCCTCTAGCGTCACTTCTTGAAGCGCCCCTCTAATGGAGCTCAGCGTAAAGTTCAATCAGGAAGACCATTCATTACCCTCTTCATCTTTTTCTCTCTCTTCCCACTAATTAATTAGCTGTCGATGGGCGTTTTCTCTTCTAGTTCAACCAACCAGGTTTTTCATTGATTAATACAACCAACCAATCATGTTGTTGCCATCAAACTTTAAATCTGTTATCACATCCAGATCATCAGCCATTCTCTCCATTCCATCACCACCACCACCAGTGTCTTGGCTCCCCCAGGGCACTGCTCAAGGCTTCAACCACCCTCTTAAAATAAAATGGACCAGACGATGGACGTCAGTCTTTTAGCTGTCATGCATCCCGTTGTTCTGATTTGCTTGGCGTTTTTGGACCATGTTCTTTTGACAGTATATTTCAGAAGGCACATTACTGGATTACAATGCTCTATATTACTAGCGATCATTCCTGAGGGAGTCCATAACAATTTTCCAGGAGATTTGCACTTTGGGGCAAGTCCATACCATATGATAGAAAGTACCTTTATCCGTTTGCAGTGTGACACTTTAGGTACTTTCCACCTTTACTCTCCTCCATGTTTCGTCACACTAGGACTCTTCTCGACTGGCAAGATGGTGACGAGCGGAGCAAGCTACTGCTAGTGTGAGTTGTTCAAAAACCTTCTTTTTAGTAAACTCTGTGTACACAAACAATGTTCTCAATGATCATGACTATGAGCAAAGATTCATGTTGTGTCGAGTCTTCTAAGTGTTTTAAAAATAGCGATTTTGAGGCTACCGTAACGTTGCCCCTAGCACGCAATTGAAAATGATTTGGACCCAAAAACGAAAATACGGGAAATCTTAAAAGTGGCTTTTTCGTCGTAATTATGCTTTTACACAAATGCTTGACTTGGGTTCCTTCACCAAAAAAGCCTAGGTTGCATTTTGGCGCGAGTTTCACTTTTAAAGGGCAAACTGGCAATATGTGACATATGGCAAGGAACATGTAAGGACAACGATTCTGACTTATCCCAATTAATCTTGTATCCAGAAATGGCTTTGAATTCATTGACTTTGTCTAGAATATATTTAAGGGATGTTGGGGGATCTGCGACTGTTAGCAAAATGTCATCTGCCAAAAAGACTTATTTTCATTTCCGTTAGCAGTGCTTCAATTCCTTTAATGTTGTCATTTTCTCTAAAAAGTATGGCCAACGATTCGAATGATAAAACAATGAGTATAGGGCTCAAAGGGCACCCCTGAGGTGTCCCTGGTCTAAGTTGAAATATATAAATATATATTATATATATAATTATAATGGGTTCATCCACATATTGTGAAATAATAGTATTAAGTCTATTGAAGTTGGGTAGAATTTATACTTGGGCCATATAAATTTCCAATAACTATAGGTTCATTGTAAAGTAAACCATCAACAATATCTTCCTCCAGAGTCAAACATAGAACCCTGGACTGTAAAAGGGGTCCTTTTGTGAACCAATATCACAACCCCCCTTCTTTTGCTTTTCCCATTTTTGTTTTAACTTACAAGCTTCGGATTGTGTAAAGTGTGTTTCTTGTAGTAGAGCTATTTCTGATATAAGCTTTGCCAGATGAGATAAGACTTTAGTTTGCTTCACTGGACTATCACAGTCCTCCCACATTCCAGCTCGAAAATGTTACAAAGTTTAGGGTCTGACTGTCTACTTGCCTTGACATTGTACGTTCATAAAAATCCCTATCAAATCGGCCCACATGGTTATTTTATCTTCATCACTTATCTCATAATTGCCACAACTGAACTCCCAGTTGTATAAAAAAAGCTTAGTCCCTCTGTATTAATGAAAAATGTATAACGAATGAACATAAAATAGCAAAAGGCTATAATATAAAGGACCAACTGGTTCCAAAAGAAAAAGGCAAACATCCAGTAGCAATCTGCAAATGCCACTGTGTGCAGACAAGTCAACCTCGCTGCACCTCCAGTATTATTGAAGTGGTTAGACAACATTTAAAGAAGAGAACCTTATGCTTACATGTCCAAACTAAACTCCTGTTCAAGTAATGACTGTTATTTATCTTTAAAACAAACAACAAACAAACAAAAGCAACTACATGTCACATATGTTTCCCATCATAACAGTAGCTTGGCAATGAAATGAGACAGTACAAGCAAAACAGAATCATTTCAGAGGTATGTGTTTGACCTGTATTATAGCAGCCAAGAAGTTATACAGACTTATTTAAGTGCTTGAACAGGATTGTGCATGGTTTTTCACACAGCCCCCGCTGCGAGCGCAACCTATGTGTCCGGTCCAACTCTGGAGCCGGTTGGTCAAATTCCGGGATGTTGACAACGGAGGTTTTTCCTTTGTGAATAGTTCTCCAGATAATCCACTTTCTGGGCTAATTCTCTTGTCAACATCTCGAGAGCTTTTCGACTCTTTGCAATTGGTAGTAACAGATCTTCCATGTCCGATATACGCTGCTCAGCTTGGTTGATGCAAGTGGCAAGGCTGGACAACTCTGTTTCGATCCATGTCATCCATTCTTTGTTTGACTGAACTGAGTTCCAGGATCATTTTGTGTGCCCATGGAGGTGCAGGGTCGGAGTGTTCAGAGTCATCATCCGAAGTCATTGTGCAGGCGCCATCATGTTGGTGGACCCGGATAGATTAGCTTCTTACTGTTAGCTTGAAGTTGTTGTAGCTTTAGTTTTGGTCCTTTTCTGTTGGCTATTTTCTTGGCTGTATTTGCTTAACTTAGTTAAGCTGAAGAAGCTGTGGAATTATCTCGATCCCAAGAGTTTTGGTCTGTATTTATTAAAGATGAATTTAACACATCAGGTCAAACAGCAGCATGCTGATGGTGGATGGATTAAGGACTCTTTCCCTTCAGCATCACTGTTGGGAGGGGTCAGATATGTACTTTGTTTCCTCTGACATACCCAACACTAATGCCAGAGGGTGATGGAGTACACCTACTTCACTGCACCAAGGCGAGAAATTAAAGAACTTAAGTTTCTCTGTAGGTGTTGTTTTTCACTAAATTAAATGTGTGCTTGACCATCGATGAACTGTAAAATGGCTACAGGCTTAAACTAAAAGTGTCTGTCTTTAGTTGAGACATAGTGTTTGAATGCAATTACCTCAGTATTTACATCTACATTAACACCATCTCCACCTCCAGCTGCTGCACTCTGAGCTGCTGCTGAATAGTGCTGTGACTGTATAACTAACACTTCAAGACAATAACTTTGCAGTTTGTGTCCAAGAATGCATTAGTGTACTACTATCTGCATATTGTGTAAAAGTCTACTGTTTCCCACAAGTTGAGAATTTACTTGTGCTGGTTTATGAATAACTCTTTTTGGCCTTGTAACGTAAACAAACTTGAACGTACCTGTGGTTTGCAGAAACATTACTTGCTACTGATTTATCCTGGTGATTGGGCTAAGAAAAGTTTGGTTTAGGCTAAGAATGGGCTCAAGTTTAAGGTTAAGCAAGTCATACTGGGGTTAGAGCAAGTCTCCAGGAAATAAAATCTACATCCATGCAATGTCCTCCAAAGTGATGGCAACACAGCTAAGTGTGTGTGTGTGTGTGTGTGTGTGTGTGTGTGTGTGTGTGTGTGTGTGTGTTTATTTGTGTGTGCGTACCCTAGAGGGTGAAAAATCAATCTCGACCAATTAACCTGTCCAAACACAACCCGTGGCAGAGAGAATGACAAAATGCACCATGGAAAAGTCTGTGATAGCATTACCCAGACAGAAGACCTTTAGTCTGTGTTTAATAAGAATGGAGAGAGACTGATACAAGCCTCTGCACTGACACAATTCCAGTATGGTTGACTTTGACTAATAAAGTGTCCCAAAGAAAAGTTAAGTCATTTATATTCAAATTGTGTTACCCTAAGCTTTTCAAAATAAGGCATTATGTGATGTTATACCCAAATTGTACGTGAGTTAACATGCAAAATAAAGATGGATTCCTTTTTCACAAATGTGAAAAAAAAAATTCAAAGAAAATGATTTTATAGACGTCAGAGGAACAGAAAACTTTGATATATTTTACCAACTTTCTTGCTAAGGAGGATGTATTATATGTTAATGTTTCAGGCACAGAGGACAAGGCGAGCCTGGTTACGTGAGTTCGATTTAAGCGTCACTTGTAAATAAACATCAATTTGTTAAAAGTAATTAGCTGTGAAATCGTTGCCAATCAGGTCTGTGTCTTCCAGCCAGGTTTGGCTCCAACGTTTCTTGGTTCTACAGGTTATGAGATTTTTAAAAAAAATAAAAAAGATCATTACACTTAAACGCAAATCACACAAATAGCCTTCAAGCCAATAATTATGAAATCATTTTGAAACAAAAATTAGAACAATTTAATAAAAGTTTGTGACAATAACTTTAACAGATAAAAAAATAACAGAAATATTATGCTTAAACTGTACAATATGAGCAGAATCTGAAGGTCACTTCAAATAAACGGGGCTGCATATTACAGAGTAACTGTTTCTATACTATGAACTATACTGTTATGATTGGACTTTGTGGTGGCCTGTTTGTGGTCTGTTTTCTGTGCTTTGTGTTACAGAGGTGCTTGGTGAGGCTGGGCGTGGCTTTGCTGCTGGTCGGAGCTGCGCCGGTCCACACACCTGCAGCGCATTGAGTGTAATCAGCACCTGCACTTATACCCAGACCTTCTCTCTGCACTGTGGCAGATTATTGTCGCCAGCTCCAGTGGTACTTGATTGCTCTCAGTAGCTCCTGAGTGTATATATTTAGAAAGCTTTCTTTTGTTCACTTGCCAGTGCTTTAATCCTGCTTTCCTCCTCTTCCAGTGTGACCGGACCATACCAGTGGACCACCTGCTACCCAGCCTCCCGCACCTCTGCCACCCCTCACAACCCTGACTTCCTGAGCCAGCCTCCTGCGTAACCGTGAGTCTCCACCTGCACCACCCTGGGAGCCACCGGCCTGCGCTTGAGCTCACCGTCTCATCCTACCAGCAAAACCTCTCCCCCTGTTTGGCGTCAACTTTTGGGTCCACCTGTTCTAAACTACAAGCGTTACATACTCTTTGCTGTAGCTATCTTTGGACAGTAGCTTTGCTGCCATTAGCATGTTAGTCCAGTTAGCCATGGAGACAGTGATCCAATTAGCTGACCGGAGTCTGTCTGGACCTCAAGCACAAAACACTGGGGGAGTGTTGTTGTTTACACTTAACTTTTAGCTTAACAAACCAACTTGGCTTCATTTTTATGTTTAGTGAGGAAAATAGGTGTAAGAATGTTTCCTCTCGACACTTTAAGAGTTTAATATTGCATCTAAAAACAATCCTAGCTCTCAGCTGTATCAGCAGGAGAGCTGTGAGTGCTTTGTTGCAGGACCATGATTGACAGCAAAACACATTGAAGACTTTCTCATACTGAGTTGAAATGAGTGCACATAAAATAGGTAAATAACATGTTGGGCATGGACCCCTGAAACTCATGTGTTGGACAATTAACCACTACAGTGCTCCGGTCTGACAACACTGAGTCATCAGTTGGATCTAACTACTTTCCTAAAGCACAAAGAAACAATGCGTGCACATCTGTACAGCAATACAGTGCAAGCTAGCTAGGTTAAACCAGTTAGCTTAACACCTAGGCCAATTTCCAAACAGGCTAATTACTGATGGCGGACATAATTAAATACACAAAGAATCATATTACTGTGCTGCATGAACTGTATAGCAGTATTGTTAGTTTATCGCCTTTCACTTATGCACTGGTAATGATGGCAGAAGCAACACAGCAGAGAAGATCAACAGGGAGCGATGGAAGCAGAATTGATCCTGTAATTTTGATATATTTAAAAAATAAATATCTCTGAACATAAATTAAGTTTCTTCACAGGGGCAGTGGGGGGTCCCATAAAGTGGACTGGCCGCCCCCCAAAGGCAATGCTATGGGAAACACTATGGCCTCTAGTGTCCTCTGACTATTCATTATTTCAGACTTAACTTTGGTGACAGTGTGAGCAACTGGATCAATTAGTTCCATCTTCCAAATATATTAACTACATCCATTAAATATTTAAATTCAATCACAGTGAGCAGGTTGCCCATTAATTGCAGGGTTAGTGGTTTGATCCCCTGCTTCTTCTTTGAGTAAGACACTGAACTGATTTGTCCATTGTGTACATGATGTCCGTAAAGTGCATAACTTCAGTGCCTTACAGTTTAGTAATCACGAAGCTGCTCTGTACAGTAGTCTGGTGGTATCTAGAGCAAAACATTTCCTACATGACTTTTTTAAACCATGCACATATTTGCTGGTAGGAAAATGAACGTTAGTAAAGCTTGATTATATTTAGGTACATTTAGTGTTTCACAAAACAATGTAAGAGACAGCCCGTTCTCACCTCTCTAGTGCAGCAGTATAAACATTGTGAAAAGTCCAAATCCGGATGGTTGGGCTCTCCCCGTTTGTGGCCAAGGGTGAAGAGTGATTTGTTTTTAGTTCATGTAACATAATTCAATTAATGTACATAAATGAAGGTAGTTACTTTAACCCGAGGAATTGTCTTCTTCTAAAACTAAGCAAGTTATGTCGGTACCCAAAGCTAACAGAACCACAAGATTTTCACAACATTAACAACAGTCCAAAGGTCATTACATGTCATCATTAGGTAGGTGGCATGCTGGATGTGGCGGTGCTGCTACCGCTTGTTGCCGACATGCAGCTGTTTTCAAACATACAGTACATCCATACTGTTACACCACTGCATTAAGTCTTAATATAAAGTAGGCACTACAAATAAGCTTTATTTAATTTGCAGCAGACAGAGAAGGACAGACAACTGCTGCACACTACTACTTGTACCAGTGGTTCAACATAACACATTATTACCTACTTGTGATTATGCATTAGTAAAATAAAAGGTTGCATTACAATTAAATAGGTACATATGCCCAACAATATGAGTAATTATTTGTCCATATTGGTCTTTGAATTTCAGCACAATGTCAAACACTCTAGGTAGGAGGAGGAACACTGAGCAGCAGCAGCAGTTAACCAGACAGCAGCAACAGTTAGCCAAATAAGTTAACAGGCTTGACATTCAGATGATTCATAAACATCTTTAGCAGCTAAAATAGCTTAATTATCTAGCATTATTAGCTATGTTTGCTTTATTTTAATTTAAGCCAGATAGTACATCTTTATACAACACGGTAATGTTTTTAATGATATAAAAGACGACATACCTCTGTAGTGGGATTTATTTTCCTCCTCCTCTTCTCTCCGTTTTCTAAATTGCGCACCTGAAGGCTCCGACCTTGAAATGTAAAAATAGAAACCTATAAGATGCCTCTTGACATCTGTCAGTCAGGCCTGCCACACAGGCACACACCCCCCACCCCCCACTTTCAACGGCATTGCGGCGGCCCACCATCATGTGGCGCTCTAGCAGCCGCCTTTATGGCCTATGCCCTGACTGTGCTACACAATGTAGTCGAAATTACTGCATAGAAATGTAATTACAGTGGATGAATATACCTACACTAAGTGTGTTCTATAACAATATGTATTCAACTGGTGGAACATTGCCACCGCCGCCCTCGTGATTTCTCCTGGATGCACAGACGTCTTCAGCAACAGCGAGCTGCCTCATTACCATTCAGCAGCTCAACCTGCCAATTATGGCGACACAAAGTGACTTTCACGACCTGGTGGGCGCAGCATGTAGCCAGCTAAGTAGGAATTATTCACCCTGCATGTATAGAAAGCCCCCATCAGTAGTACAACCTTTGGCAGTCACACAGATGGACTGACAGACTGACCTGGTGAGAAATCTGCACAAGTATGCAGCGTGTGTGAAACAAAGGCATGCTGTATGTGTGTGTATGTGCCTAGTGTGAATTGTTTAGGTGCTTTACACTCGGAACTTCTTATCTCAATGTCGTCTGTATGCACATGGTGATCTGATAAATTTTCATGCTGTGCTGATTTCAAATCACAATTATTTAATTTAGATAGATATAACAATCATAGTCACACACAAAATATATACACACAGCTACGCTTAAATCACACAGCCTCGAGCACAATAAGAGTAGCATTCACATGGGCACAAAACAGACACATAAGGATAAAAGTGCATGCTTTATAGTATGAGCAATGGCTTTTTTTTCCATGGAAACGCATACATGCATAAATAATGAGCCATATGTGCCTGAACATACTACCATACAGTCATGTAAATGGTTTGTACATCCTCCAGTTCCTGCTTGCACATTTGGGCCTTCATAAAGCTAACGACTGGCCTGCTCTGTTAATCATCTTGGATATTAAGGGGCAGCACATGAACAAAGCTACTGATAATGATGGTAAGTGATCGCGGCTGAAGCCAGGGAAGACTGTCGCTGAAAATCTGCTCACTGCCTCTCAGTTAATTTACCGACCAACAGGAAGTGAAACTCTAGTTAAAAGCTGTAATTACAGAATAATTTGACAAACATGTCAGTGGGAAGTTGGGTTGTTGTTTTTTTATTATTATCTCATCCACTTTGATTCATCAAAGGCTGAGACCTGATGTATTTCAAACTTATCTTTTTAAAAGAGGGTCTTGTATTGAACTAGAAGTGATGATCAGCTATATAAATGCTCATTCATGCACAATTCTCTCTCTTACTCTCTGTCTCTCCCCACTTCTTAATTAAATGACTATGGGCATTTAACCTTTCAGTTAACCAACCGGATGTTGCCACCATTTAAATTAGCCAATCATGCCATTTCAGTCAAACTTCAGATCTGTCTTCCTCTCTGCTGCTGTCAGCCGTCACTTCAGTGCAAAGACCCTTTTCCACCCCATTCTCCTCCAATGATTCATATTTCTCATCTGACTATGCATATTGCAAAAAAAATATTATTTATTCACTCAAAAAAAAAAAGTCTCTCCTGATTGAAATAAACCGCATTCATTTTTTACATAAGCTGGACTAAAAGTCTACCTCATGCTGTTAGCTCTGTGAGGCAGGCACAGAAGGGCTCTGCACAAAATGCTAATTTTAGCATGCTAGCATGCTCACAATGACAATGCTAACATGCTGATGTTTAAAAGGTATAATCTTTAGCATGTTTGCCATCTTAATTCTGCATGTTAGTGTTCTAGCATTTGGAAATCAGCACTAAACACCAAGTACAGCTAAGGCTGATGAGAGTGTCAGTCTTGTGTTTAGTAATATACCAAAGAACTAGACAACTTACAATTTTGATGGTGGCGCCAAGGGAAAAGTCACGTGATCACCAGTCAGTTGCCAAACATTATTATAACTAAACAATGTAATAGGCCAATTGGCAGCGTCTCCCAAAATGACATATATCACCGTTTCCAAAACAACAATACCGTTGCAGCGTAACGGCGACACACATACAAGACAGACCACAGTTTAGGGGTAGGTTTAGGAAAACATTGTGAATTAGGTTAAAATCACTACGTTCAATATAACTTCACTATATTAGTGGTTACATGCTGCTATTCCGACATGCCGCTATTTAGACAGTGACCTGTAATTGTCGGAATAGCGGCATTAAAGTTATTTTTCAAGCGTCCCACTATTTCGACATTGTTTTTTGTCATTGTCAGAATAGCGGGCGGACCCCTATATTAGTAAGTAAAAATAATTCACCGTTGACATTACAGTAGACATTAACAGTGGTCTTGTGAATGACAGTCCCGTGATTGTTTAACCCAGTTGTCCATCCCTGACCTCCTCCCTATACAGACTTTTCTTTATACTGTTTCTCCTCTGCCGCTGTAATATTTGTAACGGTCTCGGCCTAACAATGGACATGAATATGGGTCGTAATAACCTGTGTTCATTTTGACCTATATGGTTGTTTTTCTGATGAGGAAAATGTCTAAAACCTGAATATGCAGCAACAGTGTGCACACCTTGGTTGGCTTTCAAGGGTGAAACCAGTGTAATATGGTGAAGTGGAAATGAAAAACAGAGAGAGATAGAATCTTATTATAAAACGGTCATCGTTGAGATAACGTTGCTCATTCCCCTGATTGTGTATGTTTGCAGTCACAGATTTCCATTATGCAGCAATCATATTTTACCTTTTTAGTTCATTTTCATTTTACTTTTTGACTGATGAAAGCATTTTTTTGTGTGTATCTCTTTTAATGTATTTTTTGTTATGTACTGTTGTTACATGAGCACTGTAAACCAAATCATTGATTACCTTTGTGCAGTTTCATGATTAATAAAAGGTTTCCGGGTATACTTGAAACAGCATTAAAAATAGCCAAAATGTATTATGTCTATACTGATGGATAAGCAGCTTTGGCATTGTTGAACGACACTACACGACTAATACATTTGCATTACTCCTTTTTGACTTTTTTGTTCTTGTTGTTTTAAGACAGATCTAAAGACTAGTGAAGCAGGCAGAGGTATTGATATAAAGTCCTTGAAGCAGCTCATTTAGAGTGTGCATATACATTCAATCATGAATAATTGTGGTAGTTGGAAATGGATAGCATCAATCTACACCAAAAGAGAAAGGAAAAGGGAGAAGATTGTTATCTACAGAGCACTGGATTCATCAACAATCCTGTATTCTAACAAACAGCCACCAAACATCACAGAATTTTGCGGTGTTGCCCTACACAGAGAAAAAAAATAGGATTTTTTTTCATGATAAGCTTTCATTGAGGTTTGGGTCAGGCTTGAGCAATTTGCTGTCCCCTGTTAAATTGCCTGTAGTAGGGATGCAAATAACGGTTGCATGCTGCTATTCTGACATGCCGCTATTTACAGTAGACAGTGACCTCTAATTGTCGGAATAGCGGCATTAAAGTTATTTTTCAAGCGTCCCACTATTTCAGCATTGTTTTTTGTCATTGTCGGAATAGCGGCATGTCTAAATAGAGACATGTCGGAATAGCGGGATGTCAGAATAGCGGGCGGACCCCGCAAATAACCACAACTATTATCCCTTGGCTGTAAATGCAGCAGCAGTGGTGCTTACTGTATATGGACAACCGACATAAATCCCCTCAACAAAGGCCTATTGTATTCTGCTCCCTTTGCTGTTTCTATTTTGAGAGTAACCTAACAAGCTATATGCTATTGATGTAGGCTGGCAATATAAGATGAGATCTACACAAAGGCAGGTAATTGACTGTGTGGTACAACAGCATTCATCCAAACCAATTACAATTTATTGCAGTTACAGGATAGAGCTTGCCTTTTTCTGTATTTTCCTTTTAGTCAATATATTCCCCAAAATATAATTGCAACAATTTATCGGTCCTTCGTTTAGTACTTTCCAGCTTCTCTACCCGATACCCGTTTGAGAATGAAAATTGAATTCATAGCTGTTCCTGTAATTGACAGAAGCGTGCTGAAGATAGGTTTGCAGGGGTGGATGCGTTTATTATGTTGTTGTAATGGCAAAGGAAGCTCCTGCAGATGCAGTGGGCGGTACTTGGCTTAATTTTTGAAGCACATATTGTGCATGGCAGAAATAAATTCATCGGCACCAGAAAAGAAAGTGCACAGGTTTTGAATTAAGAGCAGTGGACTTTGAGATGATCACTGCACACGGCATCTTTTGACCATCCAACCTGACCAGCCTAACTCCCACAGGGAGGATACAGGAGGGTTCCTGTAGCCATGCTAATCCAGCTTGGATTTGAAGCTGCTTCTGGGCTAATGCCCAGTTCCAGAACAAGCATGTCCAAGCAATGGAAAATCATAGACAGATCTTTACAGGGACCTGTCTCCGCCACAACATCCTGGATCAAGCTTTTGATCTCAACAGCCAGACCATTTTCTGACAGAGCGCAGGACTATAATGGGATGAGAAGAGGTGGACACTGCCTATCAGCAGTCAGTTGATAGACAGTGTTTTACTGATGCACTTTAATGTGAAGATGCCGACCATATTATCATCACCATCTTGTTGCTGCTGTTTATATTCACCCAATCACAAATTTAAAAAATGCACTTCAGAAGTACACTGAGCAGCCACAACATTAAAACCACTGACAAGTGACATGAATAGCATTGATCATCTTGTTATAACACAATGTTTTGCTGGTAAAACATGAGTCCTGGCTTTCATGTACAGTAAATGCCACTTGACATTCAACACCTACCCGAATACCCAATAGGATAATGTGCCCTGCAACACCACAAAAACACTGCTCACAAATGGCCCAAGGAACATGTCAAAGAGCTCAAGTCATCAACCTGGCCTCCAAATTCCCCAGATCCCAATTTGATCAAGAATCCGTGGCATGTGCTGCACCAATTGTGATCCATTGATGCCCCAATGTGAATCAGACTTGGCTTTGACCCATCAAAGCTTGGCAGCAGGACCTCTGGGGCGTACGGTAGTGTCTGGCATCGGGGCGTTGACAGCGAATCCTTTGAGTCCGCTGGGTTACAAGATTGGTCCTCCATGGATAAGACGTGTTCCGAGACCTCCTATGGATATTCAATCAGATTGGGATCTCGGGAATTTGGAGACCAGGCCAGGTGTTTGGGTGGGTGATTTTGTGTCGACTAAAGTTTGGTAGGACCAAAAGTTTCCCTGCAGAACATTGCATTAAAATGAAGTGATCAGTGTTAAAGTACTTCACTTGTCAGTGGATATAATGTTGTGGCTGATTGGTGCATTTACTGGATGTATAGCTGCCTATGTATGTACAGTATGTCTATGGACTACAAAATAGTATAGGGTGTCTCAAGGAAGGAGTTACAAACTTTCATTTAGTTATGCAACTCTGTGCTGTATAATACAAATATATTATCTTATGTAGTCTTAATTCATAAGGATGATGCCAAGCGACTTTTCTATTTGCAAAACACTTGCAGTCACACAAAATCACATCTTTAAAAACACAAAATTACATGAATGCTTACACTGAAGTCATCCTTGACAAGTACCTTATTGGTGCAGTCAAACACGTACAAACCTACACACATACAACACATACACATGCTATAACTATCAGGTTTTGTTGCAACAGCACCTCATTGTGCCTTGATTAATGACTCCATGCATGATTAACCTTCTGACGAGGACCCAGGAAATTACTCATGTATTTACACACACAAAAAGATGTATCTATGCACACACACACACACACACACACACACACACACACACACATTACAAAATAGTGCTGTTGCTTTCCAAGGTTTACTATTTTAAAATTACCAGGTGATTAGGCGAAACAGAACGTTAACAGACACAGACACAAATGCACATTTACTTATATACACACACAGAGTTTGCCAAGGTTCATTAATTTCACATTATCAGGTGATTAGGAATTGTGATTAAGAAGCTGGTAGGAGAGAGTCGAGACAATGAGATGAACATTGATTTTTCATTTTCTTTTAAACTCATACAGAGCTCAATGAGCTGTGAAAATATTTAAAATTTCATTGTACTATTAAAAAAAAATGCAATACCAAACCAAAGTGATAAATTGTTTTTGTATGAGCAGCAGAAATGCATACATCGAAGCAAAGTAGTACATTTGTTGAAAAGGCGTTTACTGTCAGCTTGTATTCTCTGGCTGGGCATTTCCCATGACAGCAACTGACTGACATCTGAGAGCTGGTGTTGCTAGGAGATTTGGTGTTCTACTTACTAAAGAACACACTGTATAGACTGAATCATAATATTTGTTGACAATAACTTCCAGGCCGGAAACCCCTGCATCAAACACCGGCTTACATACAGTTTAATTGTCTTTTCTAATGATGTTATATCAAAGTGGGTACATCTCATTCACCTTAAATGCAAGTTTGATGCTTTCTTATCTCATTAATAAGAACACTTTAACTAACATTTGGTTGGAGACCAAATTTACCTGTTGGTAAATCTTGTGTTTACCCAAACTGGCAGTTAGTCTGAGTTGTAATGTTGTGCAGATATCAAAGATGCTAGTAGAGCTACACAGTACAAAAAAAAAAGCGCAGCAGAAACATCTGATAGGTCAGAACATTGTGTTTTACAATATATCTTTTAAAGGTTGTCATTAAAATCACAACAGAAATAAACAAGTTTGTCAATTTCACATATCTTCGCAATGCTAATCAACTGCCAGTTTCCTACCTGGAGGTGACTGTTGTTGCTAGTGTGACATCACAGCGATTTAGTCTATATACTTTTATTTATACCTCCCACTTTTTTGGTACTCTATGAAACTATCTTAATATGGAATGTTGTAAGGTGAAGTGATGTTTAGTTATTCTGTGTGGAAGCAAGTTGTCTAACAAACCAGTTAGCCTACCTTGCTATCATTATATGCTGCCATCAGCCACTGACGTATGCAGTTGTTTGTTCTAGACCAGCAAAGTGTTAGTGCCACTCTGGAAAAAGTTTTCCGGGCTAGGAGTCGTTTCTTTTGCTGTCGAAATGCAAATAACTGGTTCCAGAGTAGGCACTGGCTCGGAACCAGCACCTGAACTGCCTTGGTCGAAAAGTGGTATCCGTGTTGTGTTTGTCACATTATTCATTGTAGAGGTTCTAGTTGTAGCATTTCTGTCTTTTTAAGTTGGTTTCTTTGTTCCAAATTACAACATAATCAGTACTTACAGCAATATGTTGTTATGGATCCCACCATAATCACAAGGAGGATCTTGTGTAAACTCTTTGCTTCACCTTTGCTTGGTTGGCTGCAGTGGTTGCATATGCTTGACTCAAACTGTTAACTGACACAGTAGCTCTGGTAACGTCTTTTGAGCTGTCATTGTGCAGGTAGACACACAGATCTCTTCGGCCTCTCTACTGGTCTTCTGCTCCTCTCTGGGTCACTCATCCGTCTGAGCCACTCCTCACTGCAGGAGTGTCTCTGAGCTCATTAGAGCAGACTGGCTGGCTGTCTGCATGGCATGCTGCTGCTGCTCTGCCACCCAGACTGGCTGCTCTGCCGAATGAGCCCATTGACACTGCAGTTGCGACAGCCAAACACAAGCACAACCCATTAATACCAGACAACCACTGAAAATACAGGAAATAGCATGCTAAGTAGCCAATTCATGTCTGTTCTGGGCTCATTAGGTAGAGTGGCCAGCCTCTACTGGGGCAGTCCGGCAGCAGCCCACTTTGCATACAGCTGGCTGGTACGCTCGTCCAGCTCAGAGACACTCCTGCAGAAAAGAGCAGCTCTGATGGATGACTGACCACAAGAAGAGCAGCAGAAGACCAGGAGAGAGGCCTAAGTGTTTGGTGTCTACCTGCAAAACTAGAGCACAAAGAGCACTGACAGACATTAGAGCTACTGTTGACAGTTAACAATTTGAGTCAGGCATAAAAAACACAACCAATGAAGCCAACCAAATCAGAAGTGAGTAGGGCAGTTCTCGCGAGAACTGGGGTGAGATCCATAATAACGCATCAGCAACAGGTAACCTCCACACTCCAAACTCTACCTCAGTAGTTGAATGTGAATACTCAACGCACATGCATTAGGGCATAAATTATGAGTTTGTGTGTTTGTGCTACTGCTCCTGGCTTTGACCTGAACACATTTCTGTTCGGTGACAATAAAACCTATTTAGGCAACCTAGTTGAGGGATCAGACTTGTAGAAATGCTTTACAAATGAAAAAAAAAAATGCATTAGTGCTAGTCAAGTTATCCATATCAGAGTTGTTGCTTCAGCTCAACAGTCACTGACTAAACTTCATATAATGTTTTTCTTTTAAATAAAAAAAATATTATTTTTATTTTGAAGTGGCAATCTCAAAGTTTTCCAGAAGCGGCAATTGCTTCCCTGAGATTCAGTGTCACCTGTGTGACGTCAGTCAGTTGGCAGCTTTGCCACACCTCCATACCAACACCACATGAATGCGAAAAGGGAATCATGTCTTCTGAGACAGTAATTATAATACGTGCTATTTACTGACTAAAAAAATGGTTGCTATAAAAGTAATGTTATGTACATACTAGGGTATGATGACATGAATTTGAGGCACTCAGTGTTGTCGTTAGGCAGCAGTTGCATATTAGCTCACCACTGTCTCCAACTGTCTCACCCTGCAGAGGAAACCATCTCCCGTTATCACCGACATACATCCCTGTGCCAGGTTTAATAGCATCATCGCCTCCGTACCACATGGCCTCACATTCAGAAAAACAACGTTGAACGGTCATTATGATGTAAACCACCTACTCTCTCTGGCCGACAACCACTGCTGGGTGAACGCGTCACTAACTGTGATATATAGCGTGTGATATTTTCCAGGAAAGTTGCCAACTACACCCAGTGTAAACCTTTGGTATTACAGCAAATGCAAGGCTTTCATCAGCTGGCCATAGGCATTTATTGCATAATTGTATTACCTCATTCAGCGATAGATTGTGACTTTACAGATATTTATTTACTTGAAAACTTTCAAGATTATTACATAGACAACTTTTTCCAAACTTTTCTGGTGTATTGTACATGTTTCAGCTTTCCATGAAGGTAGCAGTGCTGAATGCACAAAACTGAGCACTGAAACTGAAAACTGTTGAGCTACTCATTTGTGTGCACACACTAATTATATAGTGAAAGTGAAATTTCTGTCAGTTGATTTCAGAGTTTTCTCCATTTTATTCTAGTGCCAGCAGCTGCAAGTGAAAGTGTGCGTAGTCCTGGGTAGGTTATTAATGGTTTTATGACAGTGCCAATATTCTCTCTTTGATAAAGGGATCTATCACATAAAGACATGCAAACAGGAAATGCAGGGAGAGAGAGCAGGATGATATGCAACAGTCCCTATCTGAAGTAGAACTATGGACGCCCCATGGCATACATCCCAGACACTCATAAATACTTGACACCTGCTGCATTTCACATGTGGTAGAAGAGACACACAAAAACAAACTCAAACTCAACACATTGTACAAATCTTCAAGGCTACAAAGCATTGTAGCCACAAGGATGCTGCTGGGATGCTGCATTAATGTCCACCAGGTGAGAAGTTTACTCATAGACACTCAGGGCCGCCGAAAAGGGGGGGTAAAGGAGACGGATTCTAGGGGCCCATGATTGAGGGGGGCCCAGAGAGGCCCCTAATGATGATGAAATTATTTGCTAAAATAGCATCAAAAAATTTCGCCGCTGTGTTGGGGGGCCCTGTAAAGATTCTTTTCATGGGGCCCAAAATCCCTAGCGGCGCTCCTGTAGACACTAGTACACTAGTACATACACATTAATTTATTCATACTGTACATTAAATTCAAACCACTAATGTTACATACAACTCATAAAATGTACCTTCTAACTCATGGTGGAGTAAGTTAACAGAGTGAAGTTCACTTTTCAGGTCACATACCCCAACAAGCATTAACCGTTCCCTTGATGGATCATTCATGCAGGTTAAATGATACGCGTCAAACATGAGAAGTATTAGCAGTTTTATTTTCAGAGGCTTTCCTGAACAATCATCAATCATTTATGAAGGTAAACAGGAGCGAGCGGTCACTGAGGCAGAAAGAGCAGCGAGGGAGAGAGAAAAGAACAGGACATGGAGAGAAAGGAAAAGAAACTGGAGGAGATGTAGACCTATGTTAATTAATTAAACATTTCACGGCAAAACAGAGGCATTAATACCATAAACATTAGTGAAAAGCACTGACAGGAGGCAGTAAAAATGCAGCCCTCTCTGTATGGACACAGTGGGCTGTAATGGATTGCCTTTTACTATCTACGGACATGCTCAAACTGTGAACTGATAGTTCTGTGTGTGCATGACTGAGTTTGACCTGCGTTTGACTTGCCCAATGCATCCTGGGATATGGGGATTACTGCATGAATCTAAACAGTGACACTAAGAGACATTTAAGGATACTTCTGGTTTATTACACATTGGGTTTTTTTATTTTTGTGTTTCTTTTTTTTTCTGTCATCATTTCCATCACTTCTACCAACATTGCACTCATAAAAGGAAGTGCATGATCTGGGATTATGGTGACATTGCTACATCAAAGTCTGCGCCTGGTTCTCCTGCTGTTCATTAACCTCAATTCCTTCAATTAATTTGTCATAGTGTCCATCTCCTAGAAATGAATTAAAGTGTTTGTTAAAGCTGTGCTTGTCCTAGCTTTACTGGCATCATCCTTTCTATAATCCACTGTACACTGACTGACTCATACACTGCTGCCAGGCAGCAAACTAGGCAAGGTGCTAAGAACTGCAGTCCTTGGACTGGCCACTTGAGGCTGACAGCATAAGTGAGTCAGTCCCCATAAAAGCCCAGGTTAACATGTCCGACTGTCATGTTTACAGTTTGGTACAAAAAAGGGTTTTGATCTAGAAAGCTAAATTCCCCATTCATGACAACTGAACAGGAGGTGATTTTTTAAATAAACCACTTGTTTAAGGTACTGCTTTAAGTTAGTCATTATTAAGGGCGTGGTAACTTTGAATGACAGCAGGCTGCTAGGTGTCATGCAAGCGGTCAGCAACCAGGCTTCATTTGGCAGGCTCACCTTCACCTCTTTACCCATTTTTGGATTAGCCAGGAGTTCATTTGAATCAGGCACTGTCAGGATGCCGACGGCTGGAGCCGCCACACCGAGCTTTACGATGGCTCTTTGGATTATTGATTTAACTAAGATTTAACGTTCATATATGTTTACAAAGGGGGATTAACTCTCTCAGCAGAATCCTCAGTGCTGCTTGGATTCTATTTGTACCCCCTCAACAGCAGAGCCTTTCCAACAAGCTGTGTAGCCATTTGCCGTGAATAGTCAATTCTTTGATGTGTCTCTGACTAACGTACAGGTTGACAACAGTTGTGTTCTGTGAACAGCAAAATGAGTGACGGTGATGGAATGGAGATAACGTCTTAACTTATTTGCCACACATTCCTTGACAGCGACCGGACTGACTTGCATCTTCGTTTTGCAAAAGGTTTGTTTTCCTCATACACACTAGAATGCCATAGACTCCCTTAGACTGTGTTGTGAAAGCTACGGTTTGGGGTGAGAAAAACATTGGCTTGGTGTGGACAGAGGGATAAAACAGGAGAAAAAGGATGCAATTTTAAGTTTAACGTGCTTCATTTGGTGCACTGTCAGGCTACATTCCTATCTGATGAAAGGAATTACTGTCACTCCCTGCTACGCTGACCTTTGTGCTTGCTTATAAGGAGTGAACAGACGGCAAATATCAACTTTGTTCATAGTCTCAGACAGTTCTCTCAGTCCCAGGTTTTGAAATACCAACATTTCATCGTGCCCCTTGGTGTCTCATACAGTAACATATATGACACACCAGACTTTCAACTAACTCCAATGTAAACGCATCTGCAGGTCAGAAGTGACATAGTATAAAGAGCCAAAAATGTTTGGATGGAAAGATCAATGTCAGGGCTTTCACCCGGCTGATCACTGTTCATGTATCATGTGTAACTAATAGTCCAACTTTTCCGAGACTCAACCAAACTGCCACAGTTTCCCAAGATTAACTATGTGTTAGAAAGACTTATTGGTAGGAAGGCTTTTTGGCAGAGGATGTTGCACACAGACGCTAAACGGAACGGTGTTTGTCGACCTGGGAATGAGAACATGAACCGAGCTATGGCAAGTAAAATGATGGATTTTTGTTTGGGTGGATATTTACAATAGACAATTTGGCTAATCATTTTTGTTAACCTTCATTCTGTCTTCCAAATAAGTTGTTTGAATGCTCAAGTTTCTTCCGATTTACTTACTTTCTTAATTCTCATCATTGAATTTGGTCCACAATGTTATTAATGGAGCTCAGTATTAAGTTCAATCAGGAAGACTATCTTTAGGCTCATTCTTTTATAATTCTTTCTCTCTCCCTCTCTCGTTCTGTCCTTTTCCCTCTCCCGGCACATTTTCAATCAGCTAATCATATCCTTTCTGTCAAAACTTTAAATCTGTTCTCCTTTCTGCTGTTGTCAGCTGTCATTTCAGTCATTGCAACCCTCCTCAGTAATTCAATCAGGAGATACTCAATTCTGATTGAAGATTGACAGAGGACAAAAATTGTGAAACAGTTGAGGGAAAGGCAAGTTTTTTTGATTGGAAAGAGGTAACAAGTATCAACAAAATGTGTGTGTGCAAAGTGAGAAAGATTCAAGCGAGAAAAGGTTAGAAAAATGCAAAAGAGGAGACAAACTGTGAAAAACACAAAGCCAGACAACCAGAAAGCAGTACAAGCCTTGCAGTCAGACAGGAAGGCACGGCAGAAAATGGCCAACCTAGCCGATCGCGAGTTCAAGACCTTGTTCCAGTCCATTCCTACCCCCCGGCCTGCATTCAAGGAAGGTCAGAAAATGGGTCTCAGGCCTGCTGCCCTACAATGCATCCCTCTGGGACTAAACTCCACATTGACCAGACTCTTTCTTGGGTTGAGTGATATAGAAGAGGAAAGGTGGCTGCTGTCTGGTTATTCAGCCAGAAATACAGCTTTTTCCCTCCCGTGTTCATTTTTGTTCACAGCAGTTACTAAAAAGTAGTTTTGGAGTTGATCATATGGAAAAAGAGCTGGAAGCATGGCACAAACTCTGATTAATCTCAATATATCATCATTTAGATATTTGGCATATGCACTTGGGGAAAATGTGGGCAGCAAATTTATGAGGATGTGTGCAAGATGAGGGATATAGTTAGAGAACAAATTTAAGTAAATGAAGGGCAGCTTAAGTTAACCCATAGCGCCCAGGAGCGCCCGTCATTTTTAAAGCATTCCCAGTGTATCAAAACACACACAATATTATCCTGAACGCTGGATTTAAGACACATCAAGTTGTCAGTAATAACCGGAACTGGAAATAGACATCGTAACGTTGACAACGGTGATTTTTTTCCTGGGTTTCCAGCCAGTCTCAAAACAATGACTCTGCCGGATAAACGCCCCCCTTATTTATCTTGTGGATGTCATAAGATTATGTTGTGAGAGACATCCTGACCCACCATGCATCGTCTAAAGTGACAAAGACTCTGTGAATTCAAGTCTTTTGCTTGAAATCACTTCACATAATTAACTTCAATAAACATCGGGACCTACCAGGCTCTCACTGCCGGGGCGGACTCTATTTTCACTTCCCAGCAATAAAACCCAGTTTAATTCTGATTAACAGTTCCAGACAAACATTTTTCTTTTTCTGTCCATCCATTATTATAATATAGCAGCTTCAATCTGTGATATTGTATGACTGACAGGCCTTTGTTCTGTAATCTCTAGTATCTGACACTGGAGTTCATGCTCACAAATGCCTAGACCACTCATTCAGGAAGTTTACATAGCATATTCTGTTTCAGTGAGAAAAAAAAGATACAGATTTTAATATATGTATGTACTGAAATGTTTAATGTTTTAGCCAAATGAATGTCACTGATACAATTTATGAAAAGTTGAGGACCCAAATGCAGAAACACACGGGAGGCAGGCAGGATCAGGAACTGAAAATACGCTTTTATGAAAAGCCATGAAAACCATATAATACAAAAAAAAATACAAAGTAGCAAACAAAAGCTAGACAAAGTACCAACGAAGAAGAACAAAGTACAACTAAGTAAAATTTAGAGGAACAGAAAACCAGTAACGTAATACAGGGAGACGCTAGAGAACACTGGAACGCTCTGAACAGGCTCAGGTGAAACACGCAGGGAACCACACAGGAGGATTAAACAGGAGGGAACACAAGAGAAATGACACAATAGGAGGAAATGAAAAGCAACACACGACACATGAGGGCAAAATTACAAAATAAAACAGGAAGCCATGAGCATAAAACCAGAATCATGACAGTCATGTGATCTGAAATAACTTTTTCCAACCTTCTACAAAGTCATGTCTTAACTTTACAAATGGCCACATTACTCCCACTTTTCTCACAGTTGCCAAGAGAACACAACTTTTTGGTTGGGTCTCATAGATAAAGCAGGAGTTACATCTGTCTGAAAAGGAAACTCAAATGCTATATTAACACTTATAGCATTTCATCTTGTTAAGTTAACACTTAACAAGATGAGTGTGGGTGGTGTAAGACAAAACTGTCAGTTGAGGGAGGCAAATACAACTGAAATAACTATTGTGAGAGTAAGACAGAAAAGTGTAGAAAGCAAGTCTTTGACAAGTTTAGCAGTGACATTTTGAAAGGTGTGGTAATTCTCTTTTTAATTAAAAACAGCAGTCATCGTACTGCAGCTGAGACTCTACGGTTTCAGTTCAGATAGGGAAACTGTTAGAATTCACAGTGTTATACAGCTAGAATGACTGCAGTGCTTAACTTATTCAATAACAAGCTCAGTCTGAGCACTTAAAACCCAGACTCAATCAACTCATCTATCAGTCAGCTAACACTTATCAAACCAGTTCTAAGCATTCAATGAACCACTGAAGCATTTTTAAAAGGTCAATCAAACAATCAACAGCCACCTGGTAAATTTGCACATACTGGGTCAGGGCTAATAGTGACTGTGTCCCAAAGGGGAACAAAATAGGACTCTCATTCGTCTTTGAACACACACACACACACACACACACACACACACACACACACACACACACAGTCTTGTTTTCATCACTTTTAAGTTATTGGGGCCGTAGCATACACCTACATTAATTTCCTGCAGACTTACCCTAACTACTACTTGTCAAACCCTAATGTTAACCTAGACCTAACCTTCACCCATAATATTTGATCATTTACATTATGGGGACTTGTGTTTTGTACTGATTAGGAATATGGGTCTTGGGAGTAATTAACCTCAACATCTCGGACGACCTGGCCATCACTATGGACATTGACATTCCCATCCCCATCCCAAACAACAAACACATTTCATTTAGAAATAGGAAATCCATCTCCCCCTCAGTTCTCTTAGCCACTCTTAAGAGTAAAATTTCTGCCTCCCCTCCCCTTTGATAATCCCACTGACCTTGTGACCTATTACAACAACACTCTCTCTCTCTGGACCCTGCTCACAACATCGTACAGAAACGCCCTCATTCTCCCCCATATCTGGAATCCTCCCTCAATATCACTGACACTGCCCTCTTTTGGCTGAGGCTCACAAACGGACTACAGCTCATTAATAGCATCCAATACTATATCCATGCAGAAAAGGAGGCTGCACTGTCAGGGCTGCACTTCTAGGACATCAGTTCTAGGACCCTAGTTTTTAGCCACAGCACCACCTACTGTAGGAGGTTGCAGTTTCAGGAGTTGCAGTTCTAGGACCCAGATACTACTTTCCGAGTCATTATTTGTAGTTTTAATGGTTGATTCCACCTAATTAATACTTTATTTCATTATTCATTATTTTAAGTTTTAAAGGTTGGTTCACTTTCTTCCAAGTATTCTGTCAAAATACTACTTTGCCTTGCAATTAACCTTTGTTGCCAAGACTTGCAATTTGGACAAAAGTCCAATTAAGTTAATTATACTCAGGAGAAAAAAAATAATGTACAGCTCAGTTGCTACCTCCATGTAAAAAGTGCCCTAAGCGACAAACAGAGATTTCTGTTGTGATTTGGTGTTATATAAATGAAACTGACTTTACTAGGTCTCAACCATTTATTTTAAAGGTTAAAAAAGTTTCACAAGGATGACAAACAATTATAGAAACAATTAACAATACCAAGGAACAAACAGATTAAAGAAAAACAATATGAACAGAAGTTATAAAACTAGTGAATCCAATCCTCCAATCTCCAGTCCATCAAGCCTCAACAACTCTGAGAGCGAGCGAGAGAGAAAGAGAAAGAGAGAGAGAAAACTTACCAGTTGAATGATCGTCCTTCTGTCTTCAATCGTTTGTCTATCCCTGTTAAATTCTTCCACTTCACTGAATTAGTAAAACAGAAACCATTATCATTGCTGGGTTGACAAAAATATTTTATTCATTTTATATATTTATTAAAAAATGACATTCTCTGTTCTTATCTCTGATCATAAACTGGACCAGAGAGATAGACTTGTTCAGCCTCCTGCAACAACAGACTGTGTAGCCACGCCAGGCCATACCCTCAAACAAGGAAGAAGTTTAAGGATAGTATCGCCTTTGCATCCTTATTAGCACATATAAGAATTTTGTTGGAATGGAAGTCGCCGTTTGCCCCCAAAGCCTCCCTGTGGCTTGAGGACCTCATGCTGTACTTAGACCTGGAGAAAATTAAACATAATCTGAGGGGAACACCTGAAAAATGTGATTCTGTCTGGGGCTGTATGATTAGTTACATAGCTAAATTAAAGACATTACAGGACAAATGAAACACTCACCTCTGACAATTAACCTCTCACCATATTTAATTTCCCTCCCTGCCTCATTCTAACCCATGGACAATGCTACTTCTCTGTATGTTGTTATTTTCTGTGTACTTATTTATCTGCTCACAGTAAAAAGGAAGGATGTGTATTATTTCTCACTTTTACTGATCCTTAGGACGATTATGTAGGATTATGTAGGACTGGGAGGGGGGAGGAGGGGATAAGTGGTTGTTGAGAAAAGAAAAAGTCCTTATTTCTCATTGTATGTACCTTTGCCTGTCAAATGAATAAAAACATTTATTAAAAAAGAAGAATCAAACGTGGTTATATGTAGTGTAGGTCTGCAGAATAAGACCTGTGAAAAATGCCAAATGCCTTATCCAAAATTACACAACTATGTTAAATTGCCTGGACGCTGCCTGATAACATGTACTGACAGGTAAACAGGCAGTTGGCTCAGTTGAAGATTATTTAAAATATATATAATGTTAAAACAAAGAGTATTAAACAAGCATTTACACTGACGACAATAGGGTACCTCTGATTTGACATGGTTTACAGACATGGATCATATCGACATGCTTTTATCATTCTTTGAAGTTGGCTAGAATTAATTATAGTAGTCATTAACTCAACAATTAAAATAAGACACCTAGTTGGGCTCACCAAATCATGCTATGGTCTCACAACACAAATATTAAACGTATGATTGCGCTAAAATCACAATAAGACCTTAAAGAAAGACGAGGACAATAGTCAAATCTGAGTTATTATTACTTGGTACAAGGACGTCTGGTGAAACGGCCTCTTCTGCATATACCCTGGCAATTCACTGTCAATATACACAGGTGTGGTTATTTATAAGTGACCACAACCACCTGTATAATTAATCCCACCTATTTATTGTGAAATTGACACAATATGGCTATAGGCTAAATAAGCGAGTCTTACTTGAAATGTTGCAGCAAAATGTCATAAGCTTAGAATCAGAATCAGAATCAGAATCAGCTTTATTGGCCAAGTATGTGAAACACAAACAAGGAATTTGACTTGGTTATTTTTTGCACACGATGTACATAGACGTAAGCATGAACATAAACAAACATAACAAACATTCAGCTAGAAGGAACAAGGACAACAAAGAACAGTAAGTTAAAGTGTTCAGAAGTCCAGTCTATTATAAATATATATTTAAGTATATATTATATTATATTATATTATTTACAGTATTATACTTAGCTAACGTTATGCAAACTTATTGCACACTTTGTCGAACCAACTTTAACTTTCCTGTCCAGTTCAAGACAATGGACTTGTATATAATGTCAAACAAACTTTCTTCACTTTCAGTACTCACACGTGTTTGTTGTCCGTCTTGTGACGGTTTTTAAAAGGGTGACTTTTTTGGTCAATGCTGGGGTGCCAGTCAGGCGTCTGTGTACTGACAAAGAGTCTGTGTCACACTTATTGATTAACCCCCACAAAGGATATGTACCTTGTCAGTAATCTATGATAAGCGCATAACCATCATTTAAAAACACATTTAAGCACACTGTACCCAGCACAAAGGACAAGAAACAGGACACAAACAACGCTTTTTCGTTTTCTTTTCAAAAATGTATTTAAGCTGTCCATAAACAATAAACAATGTTCTTTAATGAGTCCTTGTCTCAGTTCTTTAAACAAAAAATCCGATCTTGAGGAAAAAAAAGAAGGTAACAAGACTCTGTCTTTTTCTTCAAAAACTTGCTCTCTCCTGTATCGGTCGTAGTTGAGTTTTTGGTGGGTTTTAGCTTTCTGTATGGTTTGTGCGACATGTTTCTGGAGGTCATTTATGTGTTCCATTTGATGATAGGCTGGCTCATCAGGAGTGCAGGTCTGAGGCTTTAGCTCAGTGTCAAGTGGTCCCTTAAGTGTCCGGCCAACATTGAGCTTGGCCGGGGTCACTCCGATGGACTCATGGACTGCAGTGTTGAGGGCAAACCTGAACTCTGTAAGTATTTGTCCCATGTTTTATGTTTGTCCTCCACATATGAGGCAATCATGGCCTTCAGGTTCCTGTTTACTGGCTCCTGTTTACCCTGGCTAAGGTTGGTTTGGGGGTGATATGGAGTGGTTTTCTTCTGTTTCAGGTTCCATCTTCTACAGGTTTCGCTGAAGACAGAAGAGATGAACTGAGAGCCCTGATCAGACAGAATAAAATCGGGCACACCCCACCGGGTGAGGATTTCCTTGTGTAGGACCTGGGAAACTGTCTCGGCAGTAGCTTGGTGGAGAGGGAATAGTTCGACCCAGCGTGAATAGTAATCTACGAAAACAAGTAGATACATATTGCCAGACAAGCTGTGGGGAAAGGGCCCCATAAGGTCTACCCCCAGCATCTCCCATGATTGTGTTACTGTTGTGTGTTGCAATTCCCCAGGGCATTTCTGGTTCTCCGGTTTTTGTATTTGGCAGGTTTGACAACACTGGATGTAAGTTTTGACGTCTAAGCTCATTTTGGGCCAGTACGCCAAAGCCTGTAACCGTTTATAAGTCTTGTATCTTCCCAGGTGTCCTGCCAGTGGGTGGTCATGGAAGAGCTGCAGCAACTGTTCACGGAGAGGTAACGGTATGTAAATCTGACACAGGGTCTTATGTGGCAGCTGCACAATATGATACACCTTGTCCTCCAAGATGGTGAATTTAGTATCAGAGGTTACCGGTTGATCGGTAGAGTCCAGGATGGACTCTTATAGTTTCTGTACTTCTATATCGTTCTTCTGAGCCTTCCAGATGTCTTTGTCTGAGATCTGGAGATCCTCAGATGTCTCCCTCTTTGCAGGCTGAACCGCAGCGCAGGTGGGAAGCAGGCTGTCAGCCGCATTCACTGGAGCTCTGGATAAAGCGTCAGGTAAAATGTTATATTTCCCCTTGCAATACTCCACTGTGAAGGAAAACTCCTGTAGTCTTAGTGCCCAGCTTATGAGCCTGGTACTGGGTTTCTGTGTTTTGAAAACCGAGACCAGGGATGAGTGATCAGTAACCACTGTGAATTTCCTACCCTCCAGGTAGTAACGCCATTTTTCTAAGGCCCAGACTACAGCCAGACACACAATAATTCCTCTCACCCGGGTTCAGGGTGCGGCTGGCGAACACAATGACTTGCTCGCTGCCAACCCCTGTGGGCTGAGCCAGAACCGCACCCAACCCAATCGCTAGCATCTGTGTAGACGATAAAGGGAAGAGTGAAGTCTGGGTGGCCATGGATTGGAGGAGAGGCAAGATGTTGCTTCGCAGCGGCGTTCTTCAGCCCAAAGGGCATCACTTCAAATTGGAATAAACCAAAGGGACAGATGAAGGCAGTTTTCTCCTTGCTGCGCTCATCCATGGGCACCTGCCAGTAACCACTGTTCAGGTCAAGGGTCATGAAAATGGAAGAGCCAGCCAGGGACTCCAGGATTTCCTGAATGTTGGGTATTGGGTAGGTATCTGTTTGTGTAGCAGCATTCAGTTTCCTGAAGTCCACGCAGAAACGGGATTTGTTGGTGTTTTTCTTAGGCACTAAGACCACGGGAGCCGCAGAGGGTGATGTTGAAGGCACAATAACTGCCTCCCCTAGCATCTCTTCTTCATGAGCCTTCAGTTCTTGAAGCTTGGCTAGCAACGATATGGTTTCTGCTTAACACTAGAACCGCCAAGACGGTCTGAGAGACCGTTTGTGGTTTTATAATATGAATAACTTTATTTGAATAAAATCTACAGGTCTCCCAGTCCATGACTTTTCCTAAATGTGTGTGTTTTGTGTTTTCTGACATCTGGAACGTATTAAAATGAAACACACTGGATATCTGAGCACTTCTACCTCGGACCGTCAACAGCGGTCCCACAGACCGCTGTTGTAGATCACAGCTGGCACCAGGCCAAAAGCAATGATGGCCATATTAGGAGTTGCTACAATATTTCGCGGGATTCGCGCAGGGTGGTTTCGCGGGCTTGTGCATTGTGTTCTTTTTGTTATTGTTTCCATCATACCGGTAGAGAGAGGGGGGAGGAGAAGAGGAAGTGGATTGCCGTTTTGCAGTTATAGGCTTGTCAGAAGGAAATGGATAAAAAAAAGAAAACGTATAACGTGGAAGAGGCTCTTGCCCTGCTTCAAGAACTAAGTGAGGGGGAGTCTGATGGAGGTGAGGTAGACTTCAGTGATGAGGACTGGGATGAAGAAGGCAGTTCAGACTCCGAGCCTGAGCCTCCGCCGAGGAAAAAGAAAAAAACTAAGTCACTGTCCGCTGACACGTCCACTGCAGGTAGGAAAGGGCCTGGCCACAGACATTATTATGTGAATAAAAAACGATTCATGTAGCCTAAACATCCGAAAATACCGTCATAAATAAAGAATTATAATTCGTTCCCATAAATCTCAACAGAGCGACTGCCGGAGGCTCAAGCGCTGCCGGCTGCTGTCCATTTCAGCACCCAAGCCACACCGGTCCCTGTGAGACCGAGACCCACATCACCTAGTCCTACAGGTAGAATCATTGTAAATAAATATCTATGACTATTATCATAACGCCAAACACAATGACGCAAATTATAAAGAATCCATGTATCATTCCTTCTTTCTATTTTCACTTGGCAATCAAATGAAAAAGTGACGGATTATTTTGTTTAGAGAGAGAGACTAGCCTGGTATATGAATATGAATGTGTGTGTGTGTGTGTGTGTGTGTGTGCGTTTTGCAGTCTTGTGTGAAGTGGGGAAAGATGGGACTATCTGGACTCCCGTTCAGCCAGGCATGTCCGCGGGGAGACAGCCGTCCCAAAATGTGCTGTCTGAGTCTGCAGGCCCTACAGCACACGCAAAGCGCAACATTGATAATGCTGTGAGCGCTTTCTTGTGCTTGGTGGACAAAAAAATGTTGCAGCATATCCGTGACTGCACCGTGGAAGAGGCTCATCGCGTACAAGAAAATACGGAGTGGGACGTCTCCATGGCAGAGATGATGGCATTTATTGCACTCTTGTATGTTAGAGGGGCATACAATAAAAACATCAATCTGGAAAGTTTTTGGTCAGAAGAATGGGGGCTTCCTTTCTTCAAAGAAACGATGCCCCGCAACCGGTTCTGGGAGATATTGCGCTTCCTGCGGTTTGATAGGAAGGAGAGCAGGCGCACCCGTCTCTCCACAGACAAGTTCGCACTCATATCCCATGTGTGGGATGGGTTTATGGAGAACTGTGTAGCTTGTTACAAGCCAGGAGCCAACATAACGGTGGACGAACAGCTGTTCCCGACTAAAGCCAGGTGTCGTTTCACTCAATATATGTCCAACAAGCCAGATAAATTCGGAATAAAATTCTGGTTGGCCGCAGATGTGGATACCAAATATTTAACTAACGGCTTCCCATACCTCGGCAGAGATGACACAAGACCAGCACATCAGGGTCTGGGAGAGAGTGTGGTCTTGAGGCTGGTGGAGCCATACGTAGGGAAGGGAAGAAATGTCACCACGGATAACTTTTTTACATCCCTTTCCCTCGCAAAACACCTGTTGAAAAAGAACACCAGCCTGGTCGGAACAATCAACAAGGCGAGAAGAGAGCTGCCTCCATCAGTAAAGCAGCAGAGAGGGGAGCTGTTCTCCACAAAGGTCCTGAAGCATGAGCGCACTACCCTCACCATTTACCAGGGCAAAAAACGAAAAAGCGTTGCACTCCTCAGTACAATGCACCAGACCGTGGCCATCGGGAGTGACCTGAAGAGGAAGCCCGATACGGTCACATGCTACAATGTGACCAAGGTAGATATGATCATTATTTATTATTATTATTATTATTATTATTATTACTATTCATTATTATTTTTTATTTTATTTCATTTCAATTTACTTGTTCAAATAAGTGCTGCAAATTAAAACAGGAACGGTGCATTTCCAGTGAAGTGCAAAATATATTTTTTGAAAGAAAATAAACCAAAGACAGAAACGAATAGGAGGAAGGGTTACAAATGTTAATTGCACTAATTTCTGTTATAGACCGGGGTAGACACGCTTGACCAAATGGCGCGGCTCTACTCAGTGAAAGCTGCAACACGAAGATGGCCAGTCGCCGTATTCTACAACATCCTGGATATGGCAGCAATAAATGCACATGTCCTGTTCAAACAGTGCACCTCCACCTCCATCCCCAGACGAGACTTCATCTTGCAGCTGGCGAAGGAGCTCCGTGCTGACCACATGCGTGTCAGGCAAAGCCTGAAGATACTGAGGGAGCCAGTACCACAAGCAGCCAAAAAGAGACAGTGCCAAGTGAACACCAACTGCCGGCAAAACAAAAGCAGGGTCTCTTGCAAAGGATGCAAGCGACCCGTGTGCGGAAAATGTACCGCAAGAGTAGACAGTTTTTGCCCCAATTGTTAGGGTGCTGTGACGAACCAGGCTTGGCAGAGCCTGGCTTCAGATGTATTATGGTTTTGTTGATTAATATGTTGCTATATTGTTGATCTGTTGATATAACGTGTAGCCTAATGCCCTAATTAATTAATAATTAAAATATGTTCTGATTGTTGACTGTTGTGTTCAAAAGCCGTAGCCGCAATTTCGTGTCCATTTTGATATTCACGGCTAATTTAGTTAGTAATATGTTCTGTATGTGTTGTTAATATTATTATTATTATTATTATTATTATTATTTAAATGAATTAAAAAAATAAACGGTTTCTATCTGGCAGAAACGATTAGTCATAAATTAATTATTAGAGAGACGCCTCCCTCTCTCCCAGCCACCTTCCACCCCCCTCAAGCGCGCACACACACGCACGCACGCACGCACACACACACACACACGCACGCAGATGCATACAGACAAACTATGAAGGAGAGGAAGTGTGAACACATGGTTTTCCACTTTAAGAACTGCATTCTCTGACCAAAAAACAAAGTTATATATGACGGTCTGGGAGACCGTCACTGGCGGTTGGAGGTAGCTCTAGAATGCTGGCGGTTCTAGTGTTAATGGGCATGTCCTGTGACAATGTGATTTTGTGAGTTAGCACATTTGTTTTTCCCACTTGTGTTGTACAAACCTCTGTATTTGCTTCGATCTGGTTTGTCAATTTCTGTTTCCCTCCTTCATCCAGATGAGTGGACTGAATGATAGTCTCTAGGCCAGCAACCAGAGGATGTGCGGCGGAGGGGAGTGGCAGGACAGGTGGAACAGCTGAGTACTAAGCAACTTGGGGTGAAACTTTGTCAAGTGCAGTCTTTTGTTCCATCACAGTCTTACTCCCTCTGTCTCCAAAGGGGTTGTCCAATTTGGTAGTTGGCACTGTGGTGTAAAACTAGGGTCCTAGAAATGCAGTCCTACAACTGCAGTCCTGAAACTGCAGCCTCCTCTACTGCAGCTATACCCTACTCATATCAACAACCGCACTTGCTTCACTGCTCCTCTGTCCCAAGGTGTTGCCCAGGGCTCGTCATTGATCCGCTCCTCTTCATCCTCTACATGTTCCCCCTGGTCTCCATTTTCACTGCTATGCAGATGACATCCAGATCTACATCTCCACCAAATCCATCACCACTGCAACTCACTCAAATAGAATTTTGGATTCAAGCAAACCTCCTTTAACTCAAATGTGGCAAATCAAACATGATCATCGGCCCCAAATCCCTCGCCAAAAATACTCACAGCTTCTGCCTCACCATTGACAACTCCACTCTCAACCCTTCAGTCATTCTGTCAGCAAACTATCCTTTGAACAACAACTCAATCAGTTCACCAAAACTGCCGCCTGCCAGATCAAAAACATTGCTTGTCTCTTCCCATCAGTTTCCATTTCGGCTGCTGAAACTCTGACCCATGCCTTCATCACATTAAGAATTGACTACTGCAATAACATTCTTCATGGTATATCATCCAAAGTACTAATTAACTCCTGTGACCACATCACCCCTGTCCTTCAGAACCTCAGCTGGCTGCCTCTCCAACAACACATCCAATTCAAGATCCTTCTCCTCACCTAGAGTTCTCAACGGGTCGGGTCGGCCCGACAAACCCGACGGGACCCGCGGGTTCGGACCGGGTTCGGGTCGAAAATATAAGCAAGTGACTCGGGTCGGGTCGGACCTCGGGCTTAATTTTTTCCGCTCAGTGAAAAAAACAAAAAAACAAAACATTTATTAATCATCGCTGCTGTTCACCGTAAAGAAAGTCTGGCAGCTGTGTGCAACGTGCATCATGTTTGTATTGTTAAAAGACGTGAACATTAAAGGTTGATTTGAATTCCCGTCTGCTGGTCATGATAATACGTGTATGAGAAGAAAAAAAAGGTGTGGGGGGGTGATCGGCGGCGTCGGGCCGCGGGCCGGGTTCGGGCAGATAATTCATGTTGATGTGTCGGGTTACATCGGGTCCGGGCTTTAAAAGCCACGGGCCGGGTCGGGTCGGGTTGTAATTTTCAGGCCCGTTGAGAACTCTATCCTCACCTACATAACCAGGCCCCTTGCTACCTTACCAACATGCTCTGCCACCACATCCCTCCTGCAGTCTCCACTCCTCTGATGCCACCCTCCTGTCTCAACCACTCAGGATCAAGCACCGAACCTGGGTCAATGGCGCCTTCTCCACAGCTGCCCCCTCTGGAACTTTCTCCCCAAACACATCCGAGACTGCACCAACCTGACCACATTTAAATTACGAATAAACAGTCACCTTTTCAGAGCTGCTTTTAATCTCTGATCATGTTTTTTTTTGTTTTTTTCAGTTTTTAATGTGTTGTTCTTTTTAAAATGTGATGATGTATAATTCTGTATTATTATTATTATTAATACAAGTCTACACGGACACACTAATGTCAGCAAAGCTACCATGTAGGTAGCACAATATGGAATGAGTGTTTAGCACAACCCTGCCTCCTGAGCCACATGCTTCCCACCTGGTATGGGTCAAGGGTGAATAAGGCTGCTGTCACACATACGCAAAATCAACATTTGCCTCTCGTTCACTCCCACTCTATGCACTTAAAAGGGCAAATAAACACTTGTATCCTGTTGCGAAGCAAATCCATGTCTCTGATTCACATTGAGTTCAACCTTGTTAAGTTTCGTGTATGTCTCACATCCTTGATACCAACATTCAGCCCTGGCATTCGCCTGCATTTGTGTATTTCTGCCCACAGCCTTAAGTGTTACTAATTGCTGGGGGAAGGGAGTGTTACAGGCAATCTTTCATCTGAGAGAGAATTATCCCCTTCCATTGCAGCTCCACAGACCTTTTTAGTCTGTTTAGTTCATTGTTTTGGTTTTAGAACACATTTTCTGTATGATTCAGCTTCACTGCTCATTAATGCTGTTGCAGGCAGCAGTGGGCAGCTATTTTCAGAGAGGAAAGGCTCCAATAAAGTTTTTGCTAGATACTCAGCATCAAACAACTGACAGGCTAAAGTTTGCGGCTAGCATTGTGAACTTTGTTGAGCGTGTAGCAGCTAATAAGCCAGTATCGACCAGGACACAGACAAAAGGAGAGTGAATATTGGACTATTATTCATGATGTGGCCAGACAAATGACTCCACATGAATACTAATGTTGCTTTGTGTCTCTTGGATATGAATGCAAGACTTTGCTAACACGTTATAAGAATATGTGATACAGTGAAGGAATTAGATCTGTTCTCAGCTTGCCCCACAGGGCCTGTGAGGACAGCATACTCGACAGCCCAGTGTTCTAAAGAAACGTTTAAAATTGTTTAGCCCACAGGGTGTTTTTAAGCTGAGATGGAGAACTGAACAGAAGGATTTGCGTATTATGTGCCCGAGTTAAATAGATTTTTGGCAGGGCCTGATGTCAGTAGACCCTGATGATTTTTCCATGCCAGATGTTCTCTGTGACAGCAGTGCTGGAACTGGAAAACCTAACATGTCTTAAGCTGGTTTTAGATCAGGATGCATTCAAGGTGGTGAATCCTTTGACTTCTGCAAAAAAGAAACTACATTTTGGCTCTGTTCTCCTCACTGCTAAACATGAACACCAATGTTCTATCAAGCATTGATCACGTGCAGCACATTTTGCTGCGTAGGAAGGCGAACTTCAAAGAATTAGGCCAAAGGTTTCTCAGAGTTGCTGGCTGACTTGGAAGTAGTGGAGGAGAATGGGATAACAATGGCAGATGAAACTGATGTTAAATTCACTCTTTACTGCATTGCTGGTGACAACTTGGGCTTGCATTGTAGTGGTGGCTTTACTGAGAAATTCAGTTCGCCAGAATGTTTCAGCAGATACTGTCAAATTTCTCAAACTCTCACAATTAGGCTGCTGACACAACTTCATTTGGACCACTTAAAGTTACAGGTCTGCAGATGATTGGTTACTAAGTGAAGATGTACCTGATGTACATGAACAGTTCAGGTCAGTGTTTAAATCTCTCCCAATGTCTTGGTCATGACATCTTTGAGACTGTTCTCTCCCTTATGGTGTTTACCGTTACTTGAGGTATTCTATCTAGAAAAAAAGATGGTTTACATACTCTATTTTGAACAGGCTCATTAATCAGTTCAGATATAGATCAACAGATGCTCTACCAAGCAATTTGCACTCAGCCCTTAAACATTTAGACTTTCTTACCATGTTATACAGAATTGGCATTTAATAACACAGTTGTATCAGCAGACTTTAAGATGATCAATGCCCACAATATCATTCAACCATCCAACCTAATCTGTCGGACCACCCAAGGGAGAAGAGGAAGAGAGCCAGGATTTAAGGCTACTCCTGGCTAATGTCCAGTCACAGGGAAATGAAATGGATGAATGAAAGAGAGCTGGACTGCAGTGGGATGAGGAGAGGTGGACTCTGTGCTTAGATCATTGATGCTTGATGCTCAAACGTAGTCAAAGATGATGGACAGTGTTTACCTCATGTCAAAATGACTGCAAATGTGTTCTGTTTGTGTAGCAAGAAGCAACGATAAACTTTCTTTTCATTATGCAACCCTGTATTGTATGATGATAAAGAAACCTTGTTACCTTGATAACAGTTTGAGACCACGCATTATTTTTCATGCCACTATCCCATATTGATACTGAAATTTGGCCAACTCATCTGATTATGGACTACGCAAATAGTTATTTTAAATTATGTCCAAGATATAACACCTCTAGCTGCTGTCAGAGTACTCCATGTGCCTTCTTCTTTTATGTGAGTTGTTATTAACAGTTTCTTTCTCTTTGCCACTCTCACATAGGCCTCTGACTGTTTTTTTCCAGTCACAGAAACTTTTTAAGTGTAACTAAACCCCTAGGTTTTGGCTGACGTGCATCTGGGCTGGAAATTCAAAAATTGCCTTGATTGTGGGCGGGGCTCCAGGAGCAGTTAAGACCATAGATATATATATAAAGGCTAGATGTCTCGTCCGCGTTGCTGGCCAACGGAGTCGAACGTCCGCACAGGTCAGCCATCTTGGTACAGGTAGCTCGCTCACCCATAACATTGTGATGGTAATGAAACGTACTTTTTAAATAACCATAACTTGCTCAATTTTCAACCGATTTTCAAACGGTTTGGTTTGTTATAAACATCAAAGATGTAGTTATGACACTGCATACTTATGAATAATTATGTTATGTCCTAAAAAATAGAATAATGTTCTAAAATAGGTAGACTACAATATTTCCCTTTACAAATAGGCTATACATCAAGAAATGCTGCATGTTGAAATCCCCACCCTGTACAGAGATATATTTATGACACTGCATACTTATGAATAATTGAGGCCTTGAGACAAATAACTATACAAGTCCATATTTCTAATTTTGAATGAAAATATTTTAACACAAGAAGAGGTTGAAAGTGGATGAGTTTTGAAGAGGATTTGAGGATTTTCACATTTGCTTCCATATTACTATTATTTTTGAAAAAGCTTAATATTTGAAAAACTTGGAAAGCTAAAAAGCTGAACTGTACAAGGCTGAAAGAGCTTAAAAAGCTGAACATTTTGATAGTTGAACGGTTTCTATAGCTGAACGTATGCTGAAGCAGTAGTAAAATGAAATCTGAAAAATTCCCCATAAGGATGAATGAGAAAACACCTGCAGGTCTAGACAAAAGTGTAATGGTTATGACATTGCTGAACCTGTGGTGTGTTTTTAAAAATCTGTGAGGACGTTCTAGACTCCGCCGTAAGACATCTAGCCTTTATATATATATCTATGGTTAAGACACGTCCAGTCACTCTGTGCAGCCTCCAACAGAGCCCTCCCCCCTCCCACACCACTACACTCACACATACTCAAAAACACACACAGAGCGGCGGGGCGAACAGTGGTGGCTCGTGATGTAAGCTGCCTCCAAAACTCATCGGCCTCCATCTCAACCAATAGCAAAATTTGATTGTAATAGCTGGGTTTCAACCCATAGAGGGAAGTCAATCTTACATTTTTACAACAAAATACACCAAATTGAAATACTTTGACTAAAATGTCAAGAGTTGGACCAGAACACATCAACAACACTACTTCATATATATATATATATATATATATATGTATATATATATGTGTGTGTGTGTGTGTGTGTGTTAAGTCTACTTCTATATGATGCCTGCAGACATGGACTGCCATCTTTGTCGTGTTGCCTGTGGACACGTATGTGCACATAGAAAGCAGATGGTGGTGCGGTGAAACGCCGCAGGTTAGTGATGCAGTGTGGGAGTGTCAATCCACTGTCCGTGTGTGACATGTTGGGATCAGTTTGCCGACAAACGATGCTGCTATGTTGTTCTGCTACTAGCATGCGGGACCTACTAGTGATTGTCGATGACAAACTTGACAAGATTGATGTCATCGGCACGTACCACCACAGCCAAAATGGACTACCCTCATTAAAATGAATAGGAGAACCTGCGTTTTCGCTGCAAGGCCGGATCCAATCGGAATCCACTCACTGTACTACGACATGCTGTGTTTTTTTCCCCCCTCATGGTACGCCTGCTGGACATGACACTGGGGGCCCTGCCAATTTGCACACATACTGCAAAGTGAAAATATGAAGAAAATGAAATATGAACTTTATTACTGAAAATATTTGTTTTTTGGGTAGAAAGGGCACTTTAATGATGATAGTCAGCCATTTGCACGCTGAGTCTATGAGGTATAAGGATACACGCACATGCAGATTAATGAAAGTAGAATAAATGACAATGTAAAGACCTAGACATCTGTCATAGATACTGTAGCTGTAATAGTGACACATGACTTTTCTCAATACATTTCTGGTGTTGGTTATGGAGATTGTGGAAAAATCTCTGGTTTGAATTTGCTCTGAAGTTTCAATTTATCTATTTTTGTACACTGTCTCCTGAGCAGCAGTGTGTCCACAGAGAGCTGGACTCACAAATGTCAGATCTTTTGCCTCTCTGTTCCTCTTGGTTTCCTTTGGTACAAAGCACGACAGCTGGGTTGTGAACCATGATGCTGTTTTCTTTTCACTGAGAAGCAAAGATTGTGAAACCAGTTTTTTTTTCAGTCAGTAAATGTTGAATTGACATGGCCAAGTAAATTTCACTGATGTAAATAACACAGGACATTTATTCTTGATCAGAGAAAAAAAGGCTGAAGGCTGCTCAGCCACATACTCTCTAAAATTGTACTCAGAAAGTAGTTTATGGTTATTTATTCATGTATTTGTTTTTTGGGCATAGCAGTGACTCTGCTGTTTGGAGAGTGATGGAAACATCCATGAATGAAGTAGCGATTGAACTGTCACTGGGCCTCATTTTTCACCTTGGCTTTAGTTTCAGTCTACCGCAATAACCTTAGCTGTCACTGCTGCACCACAAAGCACCTGGAGCGTTTCATAATCTGCTTCATAATCTGACATCTCAGAACAGAAAAGCCTTTCCATACATTCTGAGATAACAGCTATTGTGACTGGCCAAAGTGATCCCTGTTCAAAATCTTTATCTACTAGTGTACTGGCTCCATTATGATGATTTCAACGTATAGACGATTGCACTCTTTTGTATGTCTTAAAGAATATTTATACATTTATCTGTGATCATTTTGCATAACCATTAACAATCTGATTAAAAGAAATAATACTACAAATACTGATGTGAAAATTGGCTAACATGTTCTCACTTCTAGTTAATTATTCTTCCTACTCCTTTTCGGGCATGTCAATGCTTGTTAATGGAATATACTTTGCAACATGCTTTTCATTTATTATGCCTATTTGTCAAACTAATTTAACTTTTTTTTGTTTTGTTTTTGTTTGTTTTTACATGTACGAAATACATTTGCATTCATTTATTCATTCATTAAATACAGCAGCTTCTTCAGCGACCTTAAGCTTCAACCTACGATGCTTTGCCTACCCTTCCAGCATCAGTTGCAAATGAAAGGCTCCTCAGTCAACTGAGCAATTACACGTTATATTCAAATGATTTATTATTACTCAGTATTGTAATACTGTAAGACTTTTTGTGCTCGCTGTAAATCGTATTGCAGCAGGAAACACAATCACTGCATGAGCGCTTACCTTGATGAAAATGCATGTGCTTTTACCAAGTCAATTATATTGCCAATATAATTTGTTGTTTCCTAACTAGCAGCTGGTTGTTGCTTAGTTATTTTATCTGGCTTACTGTATTTTGTAGATGTAAATTTATCCACTCCAACTCTTTAAAGAAAGTGTCACTGCGCCGTGCTGGCTCAAAAAAACTGAAGAAACAAAAGCCAGAGCTCACCATCTATTTTTGCCTGATGAAGTCTGAGACTCATTGCTACATTTCACATTTTACAGACGTCTCCCTTCGATCAAACTTAAATTCTACTGTACAGCTCAACAAACTAACGTGACAAATCTATTGATTTTATCTTTATTGCAATTAGACACAATTATTTAATTGAGGCCTTTAGTATTATGATATATATTCCTACAAAAGCTGTAGAAAGGATGAAGACACATTTCTTTCCAATATTCCACCCTGCACAACTTTCAGTACTTTCACCGATGTTTGAAATTCTCATTGGTTAATCCAGGTTTCAAGTTTCTTATAGGGTAATAAAATACAAGCTTTTGATTGATATAAGTGGCTGCTGCTGTGATAAAACCCAACAGTGAAGCAGACTCGGGTGAATAGTTGCTTTTGGGTTTGAAAGCCACTGCAGCTCTCGTTGATAATGTGACAACCCAAGAGGTTTTATAACCATCTGCTGTGGGACCGGACCATTTCTCTCCAGCCAGTCTTTGTGCTGCCTACTGTTTCTTCTCTCTCTCCCATCTCCCTCTTTTAACTCACCTCACTGACTCTGTCTGTCTTTGCTTGAGGCCTCTAAAGTGTGGACTCCACTCATGTGAAATCAAGCTGAGAAATTTACAAGGGCCGATTATTTTTGTCCCATCTGTCAGCAGTAAGGGTGTAGCCCTCTCAGATAATTTCGGTAAATGACTAGATACACTGTAGATGATCTGGTACAAAAAAAAACACTAACTATGACATTCAGACAACTTAATTTGAGTTTATTTCTGTTTTCATTTTAGGTTGCAACAGTAACGTTTAATATGTATAGTTAAACACGTTGGTCGGACCTCTGACGTTTGTGGTGTGTTTATTTTCATGTCTTGTGATACTTTGCTAGTCTTTGAGTCTTTGATCAACCAAATCTGCTCAACAGTGACGTCTCATCACTGGTTGGACACTGCTAGTTTTGATTGAACTCAAGCTGTCATTTCTTTTAAGTCTTTGACCCAACAGGTAAAGTAGATCTCCCACCTAAACATAGTGAAAGTGTTATCTAACAAGGAATCTGTCTGTCTGTCTGTCATTCCATATCTCCTTTGTGAAAACCATTAATCTGATTTACTTCACACTTGACAAGTTTGTTGTTAAGGACCAAAGGAAGTGCAGTGTCAAATTTGGTGCAATGCACTGCACATTCAGTATTATTACATGTTGAATAAACAGTGAACACCGCTCTGTGCAGCAGTGGAGGTGTGGCTTCAGCCCTCTGACTTCATGGCTCAGCTGACTGGAGCTGGGCTCACACTACAGGACATCCTAACTGATTTTGAAATTGGGTTGTGTCACACACAGAATGACAAAAAAAAAACAGATTTCCAGCAGCCATATTTTCTTCTCTCTAATCTGAAACATGCACATACTACAAGATTTTAAAATAATGGCCCATCACACACTACAGATAAGCTTATCTCACCAGAGGGAGCATTGCACCACCTCACACGATCTCACGGAAACGCAGATGTAAACAAAATTAGCTTGAGATTAGCATGGTACAACAACTTGCTGTAGTAACTTGTTGCAGTTTTCTGTTCTTCAGAGAGAACTTGTGGTGAGATTTTAAGTTTCTGTCAATGGTAGTATGCTAGCTGACATTAGCCTCAGGAGCTAGAATGTTAACCATTGCTTGACAGCAGTTGCTCATGTCTGTAAGGGTGCTGCCCAAAATGTATGACCATGAAGACAGTACACGTGTACAAGTACGATGACTGCACATATGCAATGTAAAGATTACAGTTAGGGTTACATTGTCACATAAATTGCATTACATTACATAAAGTGTCTTTTATTTAAGTTCAGGATCTTATTCAGAAAGAGGATGCCTGCATTTTTCTTGTGTGTGTGTTTGCTGTTCTCTGCGTGGACACTTACAGCATTTCAACACAGTGGTTTGGTAGCATTACCTTGAGCCCGGGTACGTCATGAGATCACGAGCCACTGTGACGCGTTTTTAGAGGAATGATGAGCTAAAAGTCGAGATAGCCAGATTAGACAAGCTAACTCTAGCTCTGAGAAGTGACTTAACTTCACAGCTCCCTGTGACTTAATCAGTGCTGAGTGGGAGATGTAGTCCACTGTGCTTCTTTCTCAAGCGCTGGCCCAGCGACAAAACCAAGGGTGGAAATAAGTCCAGCTATGTGAGACTAGTGTCCTTCTCGATTAGAGCCTCTCAGTCTGGTAAATGTCAGACGGCCTTGCTGGGGGTCGACTCAGTGTGCCGGAGCTCATTGAGTCAATGCAGTGCTGGATTGAATGGAAAGTGCCTCTTGTATTTCAGGTCACTTAGCGCTTCTTTTCTCAATAATTAACCAGTAAGTTAATGGTTAATTGTAAAACGTAATGGTTCTTGTTTTTTCTAAAGCAAAATTAATCACAACTGACATCCCTACTCTGAAGATAACCTTGGCTAGCAAGGGAGGGTAGTGACACAAACACACATTCTTAAGGCACAGGAGCACAGAGAGTTTTTTTTTTCAACTGTATTGACTTGAATGAACATTCATACAGCATTTGTTACGGTTTGCAGGTTTGTATAAGGCCTACTGTTGTTGTTTACTGAGGCAAGAGATTGCTCAAAGATCACTGCAGAAGAGACATTTTGACAGTAACATCACTCCAGTCACAGCTGTATCCAACCTTTTAACTCAGTATCTCACGTCTCCTGGCAGCGTGTACTGGCAGAGGAGAGTTTGCAGTGTGGATAGCCTCAGTGTGCCACATTCTGCTCGCTAATATGAGACCCAAAGTGAGTCTTTAAACCATCTGCTCTGAGACCTGATCATCTAAACGCCAGGCCAACCCTGTTAAAAGGTTGGCTGAAGGCTCCTTTCTCCCTCTCTGTGTCCTTTTCTTCCCTCCTCTCCCTCCCTCCTCCTCCATCCCTTGCTACTTGTTTCTCTGCCCATCCATCCTTCACTTCCCCTGCTTGTCCTCTCCTGTCTAACCCTCCCCATCTCCCCAGTCTGTCTGTCTCTTTCTATGCCCTCACCCCCTTTATGTCTCCCTCTTCCCCTGAGGTGGAACTACCAATTATGATAAAATGAACCGTGACAGCCTGGGCATCTGCTGAAGAGTGGACTCTATTGAGGGGATTCATTCTGTTGTCTGCTGAAATACAGAGAGAGCAGCAGAATGACAAACGACCAAGGACTGGGTCAGGATGACTCCTCATAGTCGTCAGAGTGAGAGACAGATATGGAAATATCAGAAATATACCGTATGCTGCTGTCAAAACAGCATACTATATTATGCACTGACATGGTAAATGCCAGTAACAAAGAAGAACTTTCATATTGCCTCTAACACTGATTAAAATAGATTTGCATTAAACTATTTCAACTAAAGACCGTATTCGCACAGCAGCCATTTATTTCTGATCTAAAGTACTGCTGGTGTAATTATCATTTCACCACTTCCTGAGGGATTAGTGCCTGAAAAGACAATGGATAGTGAAAATCCACAGGAACATCAGGCCTTATTTAAAGTTAAACCAACATATTTCATAACTCTTGAACTTTTGTTGGGCAACAGCTAACGTTAGCATTTAAGATATCCTTGATAAATAGCATCTACCATGCTCAAATGAGGGCATGAAAAAAATTGTTTCTATTTTTTCTTTTCTACTTTATCAACGGTGATATGTTGTGGTTTCTTTCTTGTGACAAATGTATTGGTTGGAAGTCGCTTTGGACAAAAGCGTCTGCTAAATGCCCTAAATGTAATGTAAATCTAAATGGGTATTCAATTTGAATCCAAGAAGCCAAGTTAGAAAAAAATTATTCCTCAAGCAAAGGTCTATAACATCTGAATTTTGAACTTGTGTTATAACTCTGAGCCATATACAGTGAAATGAAGTAGCCTTGTTGTTGTATCAATGTCTGTACGTAGTCATCGATGTCAAATGAAATGAAGTACAATTCCAGTGATCTTAAAATGCTTTTTGTGGAGCTGTGGAAATCTGTGGCTTCATCACAACACGCTTTTTATGGAATATGTAGTCATTTGATTACTACTACAAAATATTGATGAGTGCAGATTTAACCAAGTGCACTTAGTTGCCCAAACATAACCATAAAATGTTAATCATGCTTTATTTTCCAAAGATGGATATTGTAAGAAATAGTGAATATTTTCTTCTATTTTTGGCATTAACATTTGCATTACCAGTTTGCACATACATCTAATACAATGTGTATGCCTCACTGTATATGAGTGTAATTTTTTCAGAGAAGAGTTGAATATTCAAATATTCATTATGAAAAACATTAAAAATCATGTGATCGTCAGCTGTAAGTTGTCATGTGTTTGTAAATACATACTGTGAGCATGTATCCGTCACATGAGCCTTTAGAAAGATGTCAGATGCTCCATGTTTCACTACACACTGTAGATACCATCTCAGTATGATACGCATCACTGTTGATTAATAAGTAATGATTAATTAAATTATGATGAATTATTCATTTTATCAACTAGCACCCCTCAGTAATATCATCGGAACATAATAAGACCTGCATATTCTCATTAATTGTTTTTATTCCAATACATAAAAGTTGCAGGGTATATTCCATGCATGTCAACTTGTACTATTTCATAATATATGACACAATTAATTAAACTGTAGCCTTTACCAGTCTATTGTAAAAGCTGGAAAGTGTAGCCATTGCAGTTTGAGTGTTATGCATTTTATTATTCTGTCCCTCTCTCTTAGAGACTCACACTCTCATCATTTTTCTGTCTTATAAATAACTCAACTCACTCCTGAAAGAATTTAATTCTTTTATCGTTCCCACTGAGTTGAGATTCAATGTCATTTATCTTCTCAGCTCACTTCATCTTTGTCATTGTTTGTCATATTGATGTTTTTATTTTTTAATTTACTCATCCCTTGTGAAAAGAATATTTATATCAACCCGTTGGGATTTCACTGTCCTGCCTCCATATTTGGCTTTTCTTCTTTTCTTCATATACATAGACAGGATCAAACTGAACACAATCATTTGTCTGATAGCTTTTCAAAGATACAGCTGATGCAAAGAATCTTCAATGAGAGGACTGAATGTTCAAGAGTATTTTTCTAGCTTTGCTACAGTTATACACAGCACTGTTTATCATGAAATTGATTACTGTACATTAGCTGTAACCTAGCAAGCAAAGGCTAGCACAGAGGGTCTGTATGTTTGAATTCAAGTGAACCTATTATTGAACTCGGCACTCACCAGGGAACTCTCTCCTCTCTTTAACATAAGGTTCCAGTCGGCAGCACTGCTGCAGTCAGGTTGATAAACAGGAGTGAAGATAAATCCACTTTTTAATCCCCAAAGTTAAACGTTATCCCGACTTATCCTACTGCAGAACCTGACACGACTCCAGGTGTTATTCCCCCAGAAGATCTGGTGTCGCATACGACTCTCCCCTCCAGAGCTGGCCGCCTCCGAGCAACTTAACAACTGCTTTATCCCAGTGCCTCTCTTCTGCACAAACATGTCAGACATATTGGAAGATCATTTTTTGGTTTGTGTGAATACATGTGTGGAGCAGATCTTTAAGAACAGTAATTGTACTAAGATTGTTGTAATGTTATGTTATGTTTTTAAATGTAAAACTGCTGTTGACCACACCAGTCTAAAAACTGACTACAATGGTGTGGAAATGGTGTTGCAAGGAACCCTTTAAAAATATCAGTAATGTGTTCTGATTTTCAATTTTGTTTTCCCTTCTCTGCCCTTTTTGCTTCCAGTGCTTGAACACTGAGTTTAACCAGGATATGTCTGTGTACTTCTGGGACACTTTGATTTTTCATTTCTTCCCCAATGTCAGTGTTTCACTGGCTTTGTATAAAGTAGTGGGGAGCAGTATAACCTTAAAGTAAACCTAACATGCTACTAATACAGGTGCAACCTCTTTTTGTGTGTGTAGTCAACCAAAATATAGTCAACAATCTTGAATACTTCATTTTTCAACTTCTACTAGCCCTATATGGGACTGTCTCTTCCACTCATGTGGCAGAGAGTCCTCAGAAATGCTTAGGGAAATCCTTTTTGTTGCTCTGCATCAGTGGACATGTAGTTGCCAAAACAGCCAGTTAAACCTCATCACTGGGGTCCTCCTTAAGCATTAGTTTCACCTTTAAGCAGCTTTTCCAAATTTGTTCTCACGTGTGGAACAGGCTCATTGATGTCTATTGTGACTGATGGGGTACAAACACTGAATAGAGCTGGAAATCTTTCCAACTGTAGTTGCAGTCTGTGTTTTCTGTTCTAGCTCTTCAGCAGACGCCATTATATATTTTATTTTACAACGTTCCATTGTACTTTTTCTTTGAGTTTAAAGTTGTCTGGAACACAGCATTACTTGGACAAGTGAGACAAAGGTGAGCCACTTTCAGTTGTGCCTTGGGGCCCAAATCTAAAGAACACTATCGTTAGTTTTACACCTTTGCTTTGTACCATTAGATCATTTAATTTTGCCCAAAATCAACACTGTCTGCTATACATAAGTGCAGTGAAGTACTTTTGCAGCCTAGCCCAATTACATATCAAACCACTCAAATAGCTTTGTGTTAGCAAACAAGAAAGCTAAGGTTAGCCAGCGAGCTGTAACTAACCTATGTTGCATGGATCTGTATGGGACATACACACCTCCCCTGGCTTATACTTAAAGTTTCCAAGGCTTCAATGAAAAGTGCAGAGAAATAGCTCAGCTAAAACCTCATCCATTTCTCTGCATCTCTTCATCAACCATTTCATTCAATTTGGCTTTTTCCATCAATCTCTCTGGCTTTTCTGCACAACATTGCACTACAAATGAGCAAGGCCAAGTGCTCCACTGGTTTTGTCAAAGTAATAAATACAAAAGTTACATTAAACTATATTAGTCTGACAAAAATGGACCAAAGTGGAGTTCAAATCTTATCTGCTGAAAGGCTTTGATACAACTAAGAGCTATATCATCATACTTAAATATGTTGGAAGTAAACATGTTGTTGTGGATTTAAAATGCCAAGGAAGCATAAGCTAGATTTTGTATTTTGGAAAATATTTTCCTTTTTGCAGTCTTAGAAAAGAAGGCCGTCAACCACAAAAAGAGGCCTCCACTGCCAGTTACATAATCCCCTAGATACCATGCAGGAGGTGTGTGTGTCCCAAAGCCCTATATAGGAATGTAAAGCAGTGTTAATAGATCGCACAGGGAGCAGGGTGGCTCCCATTCATCAAACACCTTTTCTCATTAAGTATTAAAGGCAGGCCAATAGAGGCTGAGGGAAGGATCGATCCACCGAGCCAGGGATCTTTAACCTAGATTGTTAGCTGCTGGCTCAAGTGGGGAGACAGCGTTAACCCCCACACACACACACACACACACACATACACACTGAATAATAAATTAATGTACACACACTCATGCACACACAGAAATGTATAAACAGCAGCGAAGGATGTACATAAAAACAGACAAGAGGAGGAAAGCAGACACACATGCCTGTGTATAACCAGAGACACACACAGCCACACACATTCAGAGTACTAGCGAGAGCAGGCAGACATCTATAAATATTATATAAAATAAATAAATGCATATATATATATATACACACACACATATATTTCTTTTTTTTTTTTTTTTTTTACTGACTCCATGCACTTATCAACATCGGAAAAGGGAGTGTCGGGTTTGGACTAAGACAGAATTTCCACCAGCGGCATCTGCTGAGTGGCCAGCCAGACCAGTGGGACAAAATGACACCGAAAGCGAGTGCCCCAAGAAGAGAGGAACTAGAGGCAGCATCAACACTAAGCTGATCTGACTTGGACCAAGAGCAGTTCCTCTACCAAGCTTTCTACTGGATAATGTCCAGTCATTAAATAATTAAATATCCTGGACCATGTGTATACAAATATTTCTGGCAGCTACGATGACCTCCCACCTCCTCTCTTTGGCCTATCAGATCATATTTCTCTGCTTCTTATGCCTACTAACTCACAGTTGATAAAGACGGTCAAAGCCAAAAACAAAAAAGCTGCCTTTCGGTCAGGTGACAAGGAAGCACACATCAGCCCCAGAGCAAGACTGAAAGCTGGCATCAAGGAGGCTAAGAGGAGACATCAGCAGAGAATGGAGAGGGACCTCAACACCAACAGCATGAAAGATATGTGGCAGGCAGTTCAAAATGTGCCCCCATCATGTGTGAGGACAGATGAGCTGAATACAATGTATGCTCGCTACGGTCTCCTCAACAAAGACTCAACTGTGAAGTCTACTCTGCCTTCATAGGACCAACCACTGTCATTAAGCGTGTGAGAAAAATCCTGCTGAGCGTGGATATAAATAAGGTTGCTGGTCTAGATAATAAACCTGGCTGCATACCAAAAAAAAGGTGTCGATCAGCCAGCTGATGTTGTTACTGACATTTTTAACATCTCACTCTCACAGACTCAGAGACCTTTCTCTCCAGCCTCAAGAAAGCCATCATTGCTCCTGTACCAAAAAAGTCTGCTGTGTCTAGTCTTAATGACTACTGCCCTGTGGCTCTCACCCCCATCCTGATGAATTGCCTTGAGAAACTGTCTCTCCAGCACATCAAAGACAACATCCCTGCCAGCTTTGAGCGTCACCAGTATGCTTTCAAAACCAACAGACCAACAGAGGAAGCCATATGTCTTCACACACCTGGAGAACAAGAACAGCTACATCAGGATACTTGTTGACTTCAGTTCAGCATTAAACACAATCTCACCCATGAAGCTGATTGGGAAACTAAACACTCTGATACTAGATCCTGGACTTCCTCACAAGCAGACCCCACAGAGTACGGACTGGTAGTCACACCTCCTCTAGTACTCAACACTGGAGCCCCCCAGGGCTGTGTGCTCAGCCCCCTCCTCTTCACACTGTTCACCCATGACTGCACTCCCAGAAGTCAAGAGAACTTTTTGAAGTATGCGGATGACACCACCATCATCGAGTTCAAATCAACAGTCTTGCAGAGAGGTGCACAGAGAACAATCTGCTGCTCAAAGTCAGCAAAATAAAGGAGCTGATTGTTGATTTTAGAAAAAAGGAGGCAAAACAAGCCATCCTGTCTACATCAGTGGAGCTGAGGTGGAGCAGGTGAACAGTTATAGGTTCCTTGGAATAACCATCACTGAAAACCTATCTTGGTCAACTAAACAATTTAACTGCGTAGCCTACTCAATCACAGTAAAAGCACAAACATGAAGGAGAAATGATGAAATGCACACAGTCTGAGTAAGTCAACAACATCAGCCAGGCATGACATCCTGCTTCTGAAATGCTCCCAGTGGGATATGAAATCACGTGGAGGATGGAACAAAACAGCGCCGCACATGCCAGGTAACAAAGACGTGCCCAGTGGAATCAAAGAGCAAGCCTTCCCCAAATCTACTCCAGTTATATGCAGATAAGGTGGCCTAGTCATAAAAATACATTCTGATTAATAGCAGTTGCAGGTAGGCGAAAAACACATCAAATATTAGCCTTACCTGTCCTCAGCCTCAGCCGTCACCTAAGGTGCCCTGACTACAACTCTGTATAAAGCCATAAAAACAGTCGACCAACTCTATCACCTGTACTCTTTCTGATACACACACACACACACACACACACACACACACACACACACACAGCTGATGGAGGTGATTTGTTGTCTTGACAGTGTCTCTCCTCCAGGCTTTAACAAAGTAACTTCTGCTCCACTTTTGATTTCCACTTTTTTCTATATTTTTTCTACCTGCTGCTGTGTGTAAGCTTTTCTATTCTACTTGGTCTGTATTTGCTTTTGTTTGTTTAATTATGTATAAATATTTCATAGATGTGCTGCATACGGCTCTTTTGTATTCTGTTCTTTTCTTCTCATTGCCTATTTAACTACAATTTTCTTTTCTTTTATCTCCTCCAATTTCCTCCTCAAGTTCCTTGTCAGAACAGTTCCCTACAGGATAATTCTGCTTATTTTCTTTCCTGGTCCTTATTTTCCCACTAGCTGCCATTAAGGTGATTGATTTTGTTCAGAATTGCATCACTTACTACACTGGGAAGCTTTTTAGCGTTAGTTGATTTGAAGCACTACACAAACACAACTCCAAAAAAGTTTCAAACACATTCGTTCAACATAGAGTAATAACACTCTTTCTACTGTGAGATCAACTTACATTAAATTTTTCATCTGACTGAAAATGTGTCTATAGTGTTCCTAGATATAGAATTTTAACTAGTTTGAGTTACATCACTTCAGAACTTTTCAGGCTGTGTTCAGTGCATATTGGATAAAACATTTCAGCTGGGAAAAGCCATTTTACATCAGCCTCTAGTGATATAAACATGACTTATACTGTATATCTCATGCAGGCTTGAAGTGTTAAAGGAGATTCCTGTTCATAATAGGCCCTGTGACCAGACATCTCCACACATTCCATAGTCTGCAGGTCCCTCCTGCCCTGCCGCAAACCCCTTCTCCAAATCATATCCTAGATCACCTGAATACCGGCCCCCAATATTCTGCTCTTTTCCAACAAGTAAATGGCTGGTCATTTCTTTAATATATTCCAACTGGTTTCTGCTTCACTTCTGCTGATCATGACATTTTAATTTCCAACTAGTTTCTGTCTAACTTCTCCCAGCAGGCTCTAAATTGAAGTGAGTTGTTGCATCTTAATTTCCACCTAGTTTATGGCTAACATTGGCTGATTCAAGGAAATCTCAAATATGTTTCTTGGTATTTATCACCTACTTGCCATGAAATCTGCAGACCTGTAAAATTAAGTGTTATCGTTTAATTAAGGTGTGCATTTTATCGAAATATTTTGTTCTGATTATTTTATTGCATGGTTTTATTGCACTTTTTAGTTGTATTGAGTGTAGAGAAGCAGGCATGTATTTTGAAGCCCTTTCTGCCAACTCAAGGCCATACATATTTCAAATTCGTTGCACCAGTCCAAGCTTCCTGTTTTACTCGACATTGTATGGAGCAATCCCTAAAAAAGAATGTAGTTGCAATTACCGATTGAATGGCCAAAAAGGGAAGGTAATCAGCAGTGGAGCAGGAGGAACCAGAACAGCGGCTACAGGTACGAGAGTGGAAGCAGGAGCCGGAGACAGAGATATGAATGGCGTAACAAAGAGCAGAGAGCCTCATCGTGGAGGAAGTCGTGTGGTAGCAGTCCGGTACTACCACAATAAGGAACAGAAAACAGACTTCAATTGCTTGAATTACCCCCTTTTTGTAAATCAGACTTTTACATTCCCCTACTGATTGGGGTTATTATTTCAGTTGCTGAAAATCAATCTAACTTTCACTATTTTAATGATCTATTTTTTTCATTGTTTGTTTCTTTAATTTATATGTGACTAATGTAGGGCATTGATAAAAAAGTTATATTTTAAAAGTTTTAAGTTGTGATGTCATTAGGAACCCTATGCTAGACTCCATAATCCAGGTAGCGATGTTTGTTACTTTTGTAGTTAAATCTAATATAATTTAAATTATATTGCTTGACTTAATCTATGCTTGTCCATATGACTGTGCCATTGACCACCTCCCAGGCTTGGGTCCGCCTGTTGCCCCCCTGAGTTTCTTACATCTGTTGCCCCATTCACACTGCCCTTTCAGTGCAGAAATCATGCAGCGATTCTTTGCATTGCATTGCTGAAGAAAACTTAAGAAGGCTGAGCTTCATAGTCAAATTCTTGTCGCCTTTTACAAGGAAGCAATAGCAGCATCCTTACTAGAAACATCATTGGCATGGCTCTACAGATTTCGTTCTCCCTGGTGTTGTAGTGTGAGTTTCTCTCTACCCAGACATCATTTTATCTTTCTCAGATCCATTCAACTCGTGCATCCATTAAAATTCATTTTATGGGCATTATACTCTTGTAACTGATCTTAATTACCTCCTGAATCTTTCAATAGACTATAATCATGCTTTACAGCTTGATAATTGCAATGGAAGCAGAACTGAAGTTGTGTAGTCATACAACATCAAAAAACAATGGAAACAAATTTCAACATCCCCAATATTTGACATCTACTGAGTTGTGTTTGGTATGAATATGTCTACATGAAAGATGTTTGCAAACTTTCCGTAGACATTTTGATACTTTTCTTCACTGTGAAAACATGTCACTGTTGGACTCCATTATAAAAGCCTTGAAAACAAGCTACAGCTACAGCTGCTGTTCTCTGTGATGGAGCAAACAAAGCTTTTACAGCCATCTTTCAAGCCAGCAGGGGCTTTGACTCACAAGACAGACTTTGAATACCACTTAAGTTAACGTAGGTGTTGTGCCAGTGAGATGCAACCGTGAGTTTTAGTACATAGTAATGTGTACCAGAAAAATACTAGACCGTCAATATGCATTTGACGGTCTAGTATTTGTTTTCTCTCAATATTTAGTTAATGCTAAATTGTTCACATAGAGCTTCTACTGGAAACAAATTGTTGATTTTGGTGCTGACCACAAACATGATCCAACATGTACCATGTTTTGTTCAACCTTCAGAAGCATTGAAAGCAACAAGTGAATAGAAATGCTTCCAATTATGTAGAGGATGAGAGGGAATTAACATGGTGCTGATTTAAAGTTGATACCTGCAGCCATAGAGGGGCATAAAACCTCATTATTGCCAGTCTGAGTCTTGACATCTCTGGAGACTGTGTAAATGTGCCTGGGGGCAGTGGGAGCTGAGGTAAGTCAATTCCAATTCAAAGTTATTAAGGTTAGACAAAGTCACTGAGTTGCTGTTGTTGAGTTTTAGATACCTTTGCAGTGCCTCTCAAAGTGTTGTTTAACCCCTTGATTCCACTGGGAATGTGTTTGTAACCTCGAGTGTCCGACGCTGTTTTGTTCCACCCTCCACGTGACTTCATAACCCACTGGGAGCATTTCAGAAGCAGAGCATCACGCCTGCCTGATGTTGTTGACTTGCTCAAAGTGTGTTTATTTCATCATTTCTCCTTGATTTTTGTGTGCTTCTACTGTGGTTGAGTAGGCTACATAGTTAAAAGGTTTAGTTATTTGTCTGTTTTCAGTGCTTATTGTTAATATTTCCGACTTTGTTGAGCCGAAGTCGAAGGTGTTTTATTTCGAAAATTGACCTGGTGCACGATGCTGTTCTGCTGTCTGAGTTCCTGTCTAGCTCAATCTGTTCTGTGTATATTGACGTAGCTGCAGTCTCCTTCCATCAAAGATAGACTCAGTGTGTATTCTCGCGGAGCAGAGTGGAGAGCCACTTCAGGGACACCACTGAAACATGCCATGGAGCAGCCGGTGGAACACGACCATCGCCTAGAACGGCTGTCATCAACTCCGGTGACCATATTGCGGCCATGATGGGACTGGTGGAAATTGGGTGTAAGAGCTGCTGAGAAAGTTTTCACATCCAAACATCACTTAATCAAAGTTGGTTTCATGACATTGTAAAATGCTGCAGTCCTGTCAGTGACCTGGATGTTTTCAGCCACATTGTTGCTGTCACTCAGAGCTGTTTTCATGCATTCACATAATGTTGGCAGAATGGGAATTGAAAAAACCTCACATTATTCCGACTAGGAATATCCATCCACCTTGAAACTTCTGTGCAACAGGTTTGGGTGTTGAAGACAAGGATGCTGAAGTGGCCGACAGAGTGACCGGCCCACCAGGATATCCCCCAGTGCTCCCAATGGCAAATCCAACTATCTATGTTGGTGTGTGCGCATCCCTGGATAGGCCAATTTTTGGTGTGTCACTTTAAGCACTGACAAAGAGAAACAGGCAGGTGAGAACTGGAAGGTAAGCATCACATAGTACCCCCTGATAATGTAGCTTATGTAGGGCAATATAAATCACTGAGAGAACCTGATATGGAGAAAACAGGAAAAAAGTACCATCAGCTTGTGACAAGTGCCAGTGCACAAGAAAAAGTCATGGTACGCCAAAGACTAAAAAATGCTGGTTTGGCATACGAGTGAGTAGTGTTTCACTTTAAGCACTGGGCTGGACTGAACTCTCTCCAGAGGTCTGTCTGACAGGATCATAATTGCCCCAACATCTTTGATAAAATCTCTAAACTCTCCAAAACACCTCTGAGTGTTCATTAGCAACAGAGAAGCTCTTACCGGCTCCGAGTTGCATCATGTTGCAAGAAGTGTTGTTAATAGAAAATACATATTGATAATAAACAGATAAAAAATGTTACAAATACCAGCGCACCACACACCAATCACAGTAAAAAAAAAGGGGGCAAACATAAAGGTATTTTTTTATTAACTGAATGTGTCTATTATGCCCTATTTTAGAGAGTACAACAGTACCCTTATTAAAAATTACATTGACATATAATGACACAAATTACTACAATTCAAATCTGTGGATATACCCTTAGCCGGCAGTCTCTTTGCTTGCTGACAAACAGGTCACATATTGTATTATGACTTTTGGACTGTTACTACCTTATGTTACATTACAAATGGTCATAGTTTGGTTAGGTTAAGGCAGTCTTGTAACAGTCTTGTAACTTACAACTAACTTAAAAACAAATCACTCTTGACGCTTGGTTGCAAACGAGACGTGAGCACTTGTCCCCGGGGTAAAGTCAAGTGTTCGACCCATCCAACCACCCTCAGACTATCTTTTCTCTTTATTGATACTACTGCACTCGAGGAGTGCTTCAAGAAGTGGTCCTAGAGGGGTAACAACAGCACCAAATTTGGAAGTGTATGGCCTCTGACCAGGCTGGTCTATTTGATGCTTTAGGAGTGAGAACAGGCTGGCATATTTCCCAAAAATATTGAACCTTAAAGAGCAAACAGTATTTCACCCTATGGGTAGAACCTTGTCTACACAGCATTTGTTTGATTAGAAATGAAGAGTCTATAAATGCAGCATTGCAAACCAAAAAAATCACTTAGAAGTGAAGAGAGGAGGCAATAACTTCCATTGAACTCTGTCTTTTGCATAATCCTATTTGGCTCTTTGTTTCACTGCACCTGTTATTCCCTCCACCTTCACTCCATTTGAATGGGATTTTGCCTCTCTCGCTCTAATTGATGTGCAGCCTTAATCTTTCTTCATGCAGCATACTGTCATGCCAGTCTACTTTAAAAAGGTCATTAATTTTGACTGAAGCGATAGCCAACAAAGCTTAGAGTACACTACATCTGGGTAAAGGACTTGATCAGAGCAGACCCTGTTAGATGGTGAAACATATTAAAGTTCTTCTTCTGATATGACATGACAGTGATTTTCTTCTGAAGAACAAACATTTAATTTCTGCTCTTTCAACTTGAATGTGGCACTTGAAGGTTACAGAGCTGCGGGGATGAAGACCATACAGAAAAATTACAGCTAATAATTCTCATGGGAGCACAGGTCATGACCAGGACACAGACGGTCACATTTATGGATGAACAAAGCTGCTTCATGCACAGTCTCATCCCTGCTAAGTCTCCTGACTCTGGATCAGTGCTGGATGTGACATTTTGAAGCCAAAATGTCACAACCTTAAGGACACACTGTACAGTAGATGGTTACATGCACTTCAGTATTCCATTTGACTTTGCACACTTTTCCTGCTTTAAGTCTTTTCTTAAAAGCCACCAGATTTATTACAAAGCTGACTTCTCAAGGATCTGACATTTCCCCAGCTAGACCATAAAAAAGCAGTTTTTTTTTTTAAGGTTTACAAGAGAGCAAATCACTTGCCTCCATTTCAAAGAGAGATGCTCCAGTACTGTGGCCTTTGGAGAAGGGCAGATGCTATATAATTGCCACACATACACACACTCACACAGAGCCACGCAAAGAAGAGGATTTAAATACCAAAGATACAAAGAAGACAGTGGGTAAATGATGATGTGAGACACAACTACACACACATACACAATAAAATACAGTGTATAACTCAGACACATAGACACAAACAGTTCCATGACTAGGACACACTCACACACACAGTCAGGCACACATGGAGTATTGTGTATAAATGATTATTGTTTTTTTGAGAGGCCAGTTTCCAGAGTTATGGCTCCACCAGGACTCACTACCAAACAGTTACTGCCTGCTCGTGGCCGCAAACACACACACACACACACACACACACACACACACACACTCCTCACCTTCGCACATAAGCAAGCAAGCAAGCACACATGCAAGCAAACATGCAGCCAGGCGCATTAAAGGTACACACACACACACACACACACACACACACACACACACAAAGAAACACAGTGTGGACTATCAATCCATCTGGTTGTGAACGAAGCCAGCGAATGAAACCAACCTTGAAACACAGCGAGCCACCATCCTTCTGCTCTCTGTCTGTAGCTGTCTCTTTCTGTACACCCCCCCACCCTCGTCTCTATGTTTTTTCTTTGTCACAATTTCTCTCTCTATATATATATATTTCTGTATTGATTTCTCTTTTCATTGGTTTAATGTTTCTTGTGCACTTGTATTTCTTTTTGTGAGCCAAAGTGTTACTGACATAAAGTAGTGCAATTACCTGTGGATTTTACAGTGGGGACAAATGTACCATAATCTCTACTTGCAGTTAACCCATTGGACAGCTTGGCAGCAACAGAATGGTACACAGCCGATGTCTGATGTGACATCGCATTCATTCTGTGAAAATGATTTCACTTGTGTAAGAGCACTTCACTTAATGATGAAGAGATATCTTCATAATGGTGCTGATATGGAGCAGGTGAACAGTTTAAGGTTCCTGGGAATCAACACACAGGTATTAAAAAAAAAAAAAGACAAAGAAAAAAGAAAGCTCAGAAAAGGCTCAAAGAAAACTTAAGGAGGTTAAGTTCCTGTGCCAAGTTCTCGTCCATTTTAACAGAGGAGCAATAGAAGGTTATGCTACTATATTTTATAGTGGAGTGTCGACGATGAGTTCAGGAGTCTCACAGCCTGAGGAAAGAAGCTGCTCTGTAGCCCGGTGGTACGGCAGCTTATACTTCTTAAAATTAAGATTAAGATTGTCTTTATTTATCCCACAACGGGGAAATTCACATGTTACAACAGCTCGAGATGCAACAGTACAAGTAGAATCGGAAAAATATGCATAGAAATATTAAATAGAAAATAAATAGAAAAACACAAGATATTTACAAATAAACAATAAGATATTTACAAAAGCATAGACGTGGGTGGAAAGTGACTGTTCATGTAGTGCTTGAGTTGAACAGTCGGATGGCTGTGGGGATGAATGATCTGCGGTAGCGCTCCTTCTTACACAGTGGGTGTAAGAGTCTGCTGCTGAGAGCTGCTCAAGGCTTCCACAGTCTGGTGCAGGGGATGAGAGGTGTTGTCCATGATTGACGTCAGCTTGGCTAACATCCTCCTCCCACCCACCACCTCTATGGAGTCCAGTGGACAGCCCAGGAAAGAGCTGGCCCTCCTGACCAGTTTGTTCAGTCTCTTTCTGTCCCTGTCCATGCTGCTACCTCCCCAGCAGACCCCTGCATAAAGGAGTGCTGATGCCACCACAGTGTCATAAAATGTTCGTAGTAATGTCTTCTGCACCCCAAAGGACCTCAGTCTCCTCAGCAGATGGAGGCGACTTTGGCCCTTCTTGTACAGGACATCCATGTTGTCAGTCCAGTCCAGTTTGCTGTTTAAGTGAACACCCAGGTATTTGTATTTTGCCACCATCTCTATGTCCAAACCCTGGATGTTCACTGGTGTGATATGTGGTGTCTTCCTCTGGAAGTTGATCACCATCTCCTTTGTTTTACTGGTGTTTTAATGCAAGTGGTTGCTTTCACACCAGTTACACAAAGTCGTTGATGACCCCCCTATATTCCTGTTTGTTCCTCTCAGACACATATCCAACAATGGCTGTATCATTGGAGAACTTTTGGAGGTGACAGTGCACGGTGTTGTACGTGAAGTCCAATGTGTAGAGGGTCTGAGGGTGCTATCTTTTAGTGTCCTTTGGGCTCTGTGCAGACATCTCACTTATTACTCACCAATACCACTGATGCTCAGTGGATGGTACCAGTGATGTTCTAGGAGGTTTTAATTACCCGCCTTCCTGTCCTGGATTGTACAAGGCAGATGCCAGTTTATGATGTTTGCAGTCAGAGTGCTTTCTATTGCTCCTTGGCTGCCTGATGCTCCTCCGGGATGGGTTAAATGCAAAGATTCAGTCCCTTGACTATTACAGTTGAAGTGCTGCATAGTCTCTTTAGAAAAACAGGAGTCTCTGGCTGGTGAGGAGAGCTGGGCATGGAGAAGCTAGATATTTACTTTGGCCCTCCATCATATCATGTGTGGTGTGCTGGAGGTTGCTGCCCACTGTTTATATCAGGGGGTTGGTTGCAACATTCTGACTCAACTACTTACTCAACCATACTGACTGGCACACTAATGAGCTGAAATGGCAAAAACCTCCAATTTAGCTGTTGACTGGAGTGCTGATTCTTAGTGGCATTGACACTAGGAGCAAGTGTATATATAATATAGTCCTATGATTCAATGTTGATACAAAAATTGCAAGCTGAAACCTTTTTGCCATCTTTGGAATTTCACAATGAAACTTACAGCTCATGGGGCAGAATCAGATCAGAACACATATGGAATTTGACTCCAGTCTACATTGCAAAAAAATGAAGGATGGTGAATGGTACAGGACAGGACTGTACTGTAGCATGTGTGATGAAAGTAGGTGTAGGTCTGAGATGACTCAGTCAAGCTGCGTTCCCTATTAAGATCTTAATTTCATCATTCGCTTTGCAGATTTAAATTACATGGATATGGTATAACTATTAATGAAAGAAGATATCCCAGCTGATCTGAACGATTTTAGTATGCATTGAATTTTTTACAAGGGAAAATCTCACTAAATAAGGGTTTCTTAGGCTATAAAGTAATTAATATATGAATGATTTTCCTTCATCGTCAATATGCTCAGTTACCATCTCAGTTAGTGTGGCTTCTTTCTCGGTAGTAGAAATAACTGGAATTGCCGCCTCATGGTTATGTGACTCTGGGCACCAAGTTTCATTTTACATGCACATCTGTCCAAACTCATTTACTGTATGTAGTGAAGACTTTAAATGGAAGGTATCACTATACTGACATGTACGACTCTAGATAATATTTTTTCAGAGAAACGAGAAGAGAAACAAGAAAGAGACCAATAAAGCTGATTCCGTGTTTTGTGAGGTCACAGTGACCATCAAAATCTAATCAGTTCACAAGACGGGCAGACAGATGGATAGACTGACGAACAACTCGATGACTCATCATAGCACTTATGTACTTTAAGGTATCCTTGATAAATAGCAGCTACTTTGTTCAGATGAGGGCTTGAAAATTGTTTCTATTTTTTCTTTTCTACTTTATCGATAAGTGATATGTTGTGGCTTCTTTCTTGTGACAAATGTACCTTTGGACAAAAGCGTTTGCTAAATGCCCTAAATGTAAATGTTAATGCCTCAGGCCATGGCTATCACCGGTGCAGAGGCATACAAAGATAACGCGTTCTCACTCCCAACTCGTCAAATACAGCAGCTTGGTCAGTGGCCAAACTATGATGCTCTACCTACCCCTCTAGTGTCAGTTTGCATGTGAAGGGCTCCACGGTCAAGTTAGAAATAATATGTAATGCGCTTTCAAAATAAAGCTTCAGTTCACATAGTATGACACATTATGACTTTTGGAATCTTATCAAAGCTGTTAAATGGTCGCTGTTTGGTTTGGTTACATGAGAGACGTCACATTACTCACGTAACCGAAGTACGTCATTTGCGTATCTTCCTTAGGTTACATGAATTTAAAATACATTAATCTAGGCTCTAGGTCTCAAACATCATATGAACCACAGTCTTCTGAGGGAAAGTCCTGTGAATGACCCACCCAACAGCCCCTGACTTTTCTCACTCCTTTGCGACTGCACTAGAGCTTCAAGAAGTGATGCTGGAGGGCTTACTATAGCTTCAAACTTAGAAGCGTATTGCCATTGACCGGTCTTATTTGGGATGAGTTAAGATTAAAAATTTACAGAGGTAGATAGATGATAAGTCTTGTTGTGTGAGTGTGTGTTTATATGGTCGCATGACTGTTCTTCTGGCTTATCCATGCCTTTGTCTTATTTCATGGGTCCACAAAGTCTCTTCTTTATACGTCATACAAATGTTAGCTTCTCCCCTGTTTTCATTGTCCTTAAATGCAATACAAATGAGACCCCTACTCCACTGCTGACTCACCCTGAGCTGCCTCAATGCAATTTTATCCTCCAGTAGCTCTATCCATCTTCTGGCTTCCCAACATGCAGCAAACCCTCCAATCTAACCCCCGCCATTTGTTTTTGCCTTCTCACAAACTTGATTTTCTTCTTCCCGACCTCTCTTTTGTGTCCTGCATTCTTGCCTCTCCTTACAATTCCTCTCTTCATTCTCCTCCTGTCCTATTCAAAGGTTGGCTATTCAGAGGGGACGAGGCTGTCTATTCTTTGCATTATTTTCAATAGAAAGGATATGGTCTGGCATGTTGTCAAGCAGAGAGTTGAGTTTTGCATTATTTTGACATTCAGAATGTTCAGCGTGGGAAGTTAAAACGTGTTAACTTAAAGAAAGAACGGCCAAGGATTCCAGTGGGTTTTCAATAGCTTCAGAGCAGCACAGGGGAGAAACGCTGCTTTACATATGACTGATATCTACAGCTGCCCACTTCACTTGACCTACGTAGAGGTTGTGTAGCACTTGTATCACAGATACAGCCCTGTTTACGCTACTGGACCAGTTTAAAGCTCAAATGGAGTGGGTAACAGCTTAAAATCAGTATAAGTCAGACTGGAGACCATGTAGTTAAGACATAAAACTGGGGGTAGACACCAGATAACATAGACAATATAACAATTTTCAAAAAAAGAGATGATAAACCTGCAGGTATCAAAAGGTAAGGTAAGGTAAGTAACTCACTTTCCCTCTTCTTCCCTTTTTTTCTTTAGGCTCCTTAACCTATGTTTAGCTTAGTGCATCTGAACGGGTTGGTTCCATTAAGTTAAATAGTTTATTAATTTAGACTAGGTTACACCGGTCTAGAATAACTACAGTATCTTGCTTTAGGTATTAGGTTGTCACTTTTATAGATTTTAGTTTTCTGGTTATTTGTGCATTGTGTTTTCCTGATTTGAACTTTTTTATTTGTTGTATTTTGTTATAGCTTTTTAGGTTGCCACTTTGATTTTCTGCGTTTGGGTCCTCACCACAGTTTTTGCCTTAAAAGTAAAAAAAACTCTTCTTCCTCAGTAACATAAAGCACACTTCTTCCACATGTGCGTCCTTAATAAACACATACTGCTAAACAGTTTGTCTACACAGTTTCAACAAAAGCTTGTTGCTAGCATTCAGACCTGAACAAAGCATGAAAAGTTTCCACTGCAAAAACAAAAAACATTGTAGTTTAGTTGGAAACAGTCCTCATAGATCACCAGCCACATACGTCTTATTTTTGCCAGTAAATTGTCTTGTCTTCTGCTGGCTGCCTCCTGCTGCTCTGCACCTGCACATTGCCATGAGTTTCTTAAAGGGGAAGCTTTTTCTTGTATTTATTTATGTCGTATTTTAAGGTTGCATTTTTTGAAAAAGCTTGCCAATAGCAGCCTCAGCTAGAATGGCACTTATCCAATCCAATCTCAAACTGGATAGCCCTGTATAACTGTAAATTTGAAACCACCCAGCTCACTAGATCTGTAACAGTCAACCACTGGGACAACAAAACAATACAGATGGAATCAAGGTCTCCATTGTGTTGTGGAAGAATAATAGGTTCATAAAGAAGATAAACAAAGCTGTGATTAAAAACATCTTTTTAACCATTTAAGATCACCTCCGGGGTCACGTTGTGCACCTATTTAACAATATATGATCAAAAAATTGTTTTTCAAAAATCCATTTCTATGGATTTTTATATCAAAATCCAGTCATGTCTTAGTCCTGTAAATGTGCCCTCACATAAACTTGAACCAACCAATCTCAATCATATCATGCCATCCACCCATTAATCAATCTTCAACATTAAGCGCTTGAGTGAGTGGACTGAGCTAAGATTTTATGGCAGAAGGATGCCACTGCAGGCTCTGCCTGAACCCTCTGTGATTTATGGGGTTCCCTGATGAACAGATTACTTTTTTCTCGTTGTTCCGGTGCAGCCAGTTTGATGACAGGGAATCCAGTACTGAGGTGGTTTACAGAGTTTAGCTGCCTGTAGACAGTCACTTCTTGCATGTTTAGTCACGTAGCTAACGTTAGGCCACCAGGTTGCCAGGAACAGAACCTGGCATGAAAACCTTTTTGGGACTGTATTTTCTGTCCTCACATCGGCAGCCGTCGGTCTCAGATTCTGCCGTGTGCGGTCGTGTTTTAACCAGCCATCTCATCACTTAATCAGCTGTGTTCACTGGGCGCACACAGTCAAGCAGTCTTAACTCACATTAAGTGCAAATATCCTCAACAAGTCTCTCCCTACCCGACCTCACAGGAAACACGTTAATATGTGGACACTCCAGCTTCAGTTTCATGGGGACTTTAAGTAAAGAAAGGTTATTGGGGTCTGTTCTGGGCTGAGACCCATCCTCCTTCCATGTTTCGTGGAAATCCAGTCAGTGGTTATCCTGCGAACAAACTGACATACGTGAAAACATAACCTCCTTGAAAGAGGTATTTATGAAAGGGGAACTGTTACTGTAGCTACAGTTGGTGCCAACCATGAGCTAACACCACTGTTTCCTTAATGTCAGATATGTAGGCTGTCAGCTCATTGAATTTGTTCAAATAGTACTTATAGGGATCTTATCATTCAGTGTCAATAGCAACACATTTTCCTTTCCTTGTCCTCTGCTGTTAGATGATATATGCTCAGTTGTGAAGGAGGTTATTGTGTTTCTGCTCCATGGTTCATGTGTGTGACATGTTGAGAAATTCCGCTGATCAGTTTGCCAAAAGGCGAAGCTGCTATGTTGTTATGCTACTAGCATGCTGGTCCTAGTGATTGTTTGTCCTCATCGACAGATTAAAAATAGCAGTAAACATCTGGGATGAGGCAGATAATTACTGTGTTCTAAACTGGGGGACAAGACCAAACTGAGTGATCACAAGTGAAACATAGCCCTACATGAACACGTCTGTTGTGTTCCCTCTGTATGCTAAATAACATGCCCAGATACTGACCCCGTTCTGCTCTGTTTCTGATCTCCGGTCCTCTGCCACTATAGGTTATGCATGCCTGTACACATATTAATGTCCCGTTCAGGATGAACTTTGGTAGTCTTCGAATGTTCTTATTATTTCTTAGTATTAAGATCATCACTAGATCAAAATTTCTCACTTGAACATATGACACATGCAAAACTGATGACATTCCCATCAGCCTCAGCGGTGCTAATAGCCCTTTTCACACAGAGACTCCGCATTATCGCCGCAGTGAAGGCTCACCATTGCTCTTCCCTTTTTTTTCTCTCACTGAACCAACCTCATCTAAAAGAGGTGTGACAGTACACATCATGACGTCGAGATCTGTGTGATGCTTTTAATGTGTTTCCCCTGGCATCCACCTGTTAATCTAAACATGTATCAGCCAACTGTTTAAAATCATATGGATGCTGTTATAATGTGTTGTGATTGCGATCCTGACCCATCATGCATCATGGAAAGTGACAAAGTTACGCTTTTTACTCTAAATTACATAATAACATAATCACCATCAGTAAACAGCGGACCCTGTCTGGCTCGCACTCGCCTGGAGGGATGCTGTTTTCTGGAGGAAAGACTTAAGTCTCAGTGGAGGGCTGAACGTTGCTGAGATTTTTTTCAATACAAGTTTCCAGAGACAGTAACTACAAAAATACAATAGTGGAATTTGATTGAGCTGTTATTTGATAAACATCTTTATATAATTAGCCAGCTGTTGTCGATTTTGTTCATAAATTAAATAATTGTTGATTAGCTTTGTACTGACTGACTAATTGTTTCAGTTCTAATTTAAAAAATATATAAGAAAAGAAAAGTGAGAAAATGTTTAATAAAAGAAAATTAATAATCGAATCACAAGAGAAAATACTAAAGATTTGATGTGACTTTTTCTACAAGTCTACTCTTTGTGTCTCTTGTCCAGGACAAAGAGGCCATCCAAAGTTTTATTTCACTGATCTGCACGTAGCAGTAACACACAAATATATGGTGCAATGTCCCAAAGACAGGGGTGAAGAAGACATGAATGTTAACAATGCTGGGTTTGAAACACCTTTGCAAATGTTCAATGAGGAAGAAAAAAGTATTGTTTTCCCTGTTTCATCTAAATGTCTTGGTCTATGAAGTCTTGAGTTGAGATTGTATTTTCTGAAATGTGAACATTTCTAAAATTTGTAATCTATTATTCTATGACTTAAAAACCTAATGAAAATAATCTCATGGAAAAAAGACCATTTTATGCCACTGATGTGTCTGCACAAGCCCTGTTCTGCATCAGCTTTTCCTTTCAAATGAGCTGTGTTTGCTAGGAGTGATGTTTTATTTACCTCATTGTCTCATTTATTTAGCTCACTGAGACCTCTTGGTCTGCTCACAGTGTGAGCTAAATGCTGCATCTTAAGGGGTAAATATAGACTTTTTCACTGTAATTATTTAATGAGAAGGAAGCATGATATCCAACATACTGTGCTGGGATGAACTGGTGAGTGGAGTGGGACAGTTTTGAACAGCCTGGTGATAACTGAGGATTTTCAGATGGTAAAATCTATTCTATGATGTCATCAAATTATCAGAGGCCGAAAACTTCCCCAAATGTGCGTTATTCCTTTTTCAATCTCATTATCTCTAAATCTCCTAATTTTTTTGCTCACATTGTGCCTTGCCCCATTCTCAGTGCTTTCAGTTCTCCTTCTCCTCCATTCACCACATCTCTCTCTCTCTCTCTCTTTCTCTCTGCTGTCACTTTCATTGAACACTCCGTTCTTTCTCCCTCCGTCTCATCTCAACCTCTCTCTCCTCTTCCAGACTCCTGTTGTGTAGCAGTCAGTGATTAGCATAATTCCCCTTCATGTAACAGATGGTGTTTCTACGTCAGGGACCGCGCTCTGCATAATGACATGCTACCGCCATAGAGCAACAACACAGAGGCAGGGCTGCACACAGATGAGACATTTTGCCTTCCTGTAAATATACGCTCTAAACAATATACGTGTAACAGACAGAAACATTATCATCCTAGAAATAATGTTTCGGTGGTGACAGTGAAATGTAAAAGGTGGTGCTTTATAAATGAGCGGCATCAGGATACCATTAGTGTGGCCTCTGCTCTTGTTAGACCGACCTGTCACCATTCTCGAGGCCCAACACTTCGCCCCATATTTAGCGAGAATTTGGCAAATCAGAGTTTCCAGTTTAGCAAGTGATTTACTGTCAGCTGTCATGCAAATGAAGTCAGCCACAATTCAGCTGCTGCTCGCCAATTATAGTACCAGAGGTGCTGTTTTAGTGTGGCTGCTCTCAGGAAACACCATCCCATAATGAGAACACATGATTTCAATGGGAAAACGTACATTTAAAATGTGTTTCAGCACACTTCTCAGTGTGTGTGTGGGATTTAAGCCTATAATTGTGGTGCTGAATGGAGAGTGAGAATTCTACATCTTCACACTTTCCTAACAGCCACTTTTGTGTTTCACATCACCTCATCTAGCATTTGAACATTAGGCCTGTGTGCGTTCAACCCAGTATCACAGCAGACGGTGTAATAGCAACCCAATCATCAGAATAAATGTTGGCAAAATACATTTCTGCAAAACCACAGGTAAGTTAAAACTTTACATTTCTTTATGTTTATTCTCTGGGAAGGTTTAGACACACTGTTTAAACACCAAACACGGGGTTAAGAAAACATCATTGTTTTAGTTTAAAAAGTCTGTTTTGGTCACCACAAACATGGCTGGAGATGGCCTAACTTCCCTCAAAAAATGTTTTGTTGCTAGAAACATGGTGGGAAATTGTCTTAAGGTCTCCTTAAAATATCCAGTGGTTTCACACTCTATCACAGTCTCTAACTGTGGCTTCTGGCTCAGTCTTGTCACTTGTAACTCCACCACTGACCCCTCCACCTCCCGACATGTCAAGTCAGGTAATAAACATGTAATGTGAACGTGATATAACATGTTTTGGAGGCATGTCAATATGGTACGTAGCCTATGGCCGTACAAATTTGAACGCATCTCTGGTTTGCAAGAATGTTAACTGCTAACATTTAATCCTGGCAACCAATAGACCTGTCAGTCCACCATGTCCCTTCCAATTGGCCTCGCCTACCTGTGAAGACAACACTGTCTCATTTCATGGTCAAGTTAGCAATAACAATCCTGCTAAAAACTATTTGGTTAAGTTTAGGAAAACAGATCCTGGTTTCTCTTTCTTAAAGCAGTCACTTTTGTCTTTTGGCTTCACATAAGACTCACATACTGGTTGCCTGGGTAAAAGTCTGATGAAAGTAACACCAGAACTACTCCAATCTCCTCCTGATGTGACGTCAGCCATTAAAGAATTCATCATCCCATGAGACAAATACATCAATCACATGTCCATTTCAATCCTCTTGCAAAGACCCAATAATGAAATAAGAGCAACCTGATTAAATATTCACTTTATTTTAGGGGGTCCGTCTCTTCTACATATCTGAGTTGCCGGTCTATTACATGAACCAACCTTCCATACACATAATGTCATCCTATTCAGGAGCTCAGCAATAATTCTTAACTTCATGAATCTTATTATGTTCAGTTTATATTAGGACTATGTTGAACTACCCTCATATATGTAAATAGGGTTGGACAGAATAGTAGAAGCACCTTACAAAAATATCATTAAATTTAACATCACTATAAATCTAACAAAAGAACCTCAGTGTTAAATCACTTCTTTGATAGTCTAGAGAAATGGAAGACGAGAAACATGACAAACAGGATTTATTGCAGGGCTGTAGGATTTGGATACGCAAACAGAGACATTCACAGCTACCATAGAAACTATATGGCAAATTGATACCAAACTTATGATTAAAGAAATATCATGAGACAAACACAATTAATTTCATTTTAAAGAAGAAAAAAGCGCATATAACTTTCATGCACGGAATTATCCAACTTTAACTGGGGTATTTTAGATGTTAATGAATTGCATTTGCTGTTCATCACAGGAAAAGTTAGTTAATAAATCCATCCACTTTCTACCGCTTATCTGGGTAGCAATGGCAGCAGGCTAAGCATGGTAGTCCAGATGCGTTCCTATCCCCAGCTTTCCCAAGCCAGATGAAATATATCCCAATCCCAACACACCCCTGTCTCTTACCACTTAGCTCTACCCCTCTGTTTTGCGCATTCACGCTAAGGGGTAGGGTTTCCCGATTCTTGTTGGAATAGAGGGCTAGGGTGAAGTGTTAGGGCTATATAGTCATCCAAACAGGTTTTTCAGAGGCACATTTCAAACTGAGTTTTATAAGAACTCTGTCATTTCAATGTGTTATGGTCCTTTTCTTTATAACAAGCATAAAACAGCCGCCACTAGTTTGCTGATGTCTTTGTAGCTTGCTGGCAAGTGGCATCTGTTTACATAAATGCCACTGATGACAACTGAGGATGTATGAAGGTCTTAAAGGGCTGACCAACTTCATAGAAGGAGATTTCCACCACTACCCCTTGTTATTCTGTTCTGAGGGACAAGGGAGCACTTGAAAATGAGGGTCAGGAAGAATTGGAAATAGGATTGAGCAATTATCTTGTGATCAGCGTCTTCTGGGTCTACCCTGTGGTCTCCCAAGAGTTCGATGTACTCTTGCCCCTCATGAATCAAGGCCTGACCAAGTCTCTCCATCAATATGTCTAACATTTCATAAACAGGGAGGTAACCAAACCATGTGATCAAAAAGCAACCTCTGCTGAAGCCAACATGGAAGTATCAAAAAACTGCAGTTCGTTCAATGACCACTTGAGGCTGGCTTCAAAAGCAAGTCAATCCCCAAAGGAGATCATGTTAAAATGCCCAACTTTACAGCAGGAATAAACTTCTATGACGACTGTACAAGGGAGAATTTTTAAATAACTCACTGATCTTGACCTCTGCCATGTTTGTGGTGTTGGTGCCTTTTGGAGATATTTTTCTTGCAAATATTGGACAACTACTGGTGGCTCTGTGGTTAAGTGAACTAACACACCAGAGAGGAAGTACAGACGCTGGTGTTTTGGATTAATGAGCGACTCTGTTAGCGTTAAGTAGCAGACAGCTGCTGGAGCTGGCAAGCTCTGGAGCAGACTGCTGTGGGCAGAGCCTGGAGCCTCTGGAGGAATACACACCAAAGTCACAGAGAGCACGGAGTTTGTTTTTTAAACTTTTGGGATGAAAAATTGATTTATCCTCACCATCACCTGCTGTAATGAGCCGCATTCCACTGCAATGTACTCTTATTCTCTCTTATTTGACTGCTGAATGGAGGGGAAATGTACTTTACTCTGTGGGGTAAATATTTTAGTCAGCTACTATCCAACACTGAATGCTGCTTTGTATCATAGTCTCTGATGATTGAAACCACAGCCTCTATCTACACTTCCTGCTGCTATCTATAAAATTATAAAATTACTGTAAAGGTTAACACAATCACCAACATGACATTAATATTAGGTAGCTTGTATCCACCTGAGTGACATCAGCCTTCCTCTCTACTTCCTCTAGGGCCCTAATAGAATAGAATAGAATAGAATAGAATAGAATAGAATATATATACTTAATTGCTCCCAAGCTGGGAAATTAAGGTGTAGCAGCAGCATTACACACAAGGACGAATGACAACACAGTAAATAAAAAGAACAACCTAGACATATTAACATAGCAATTTAAAATGTAATATAAAAAATGTATATATATATAAAAATATGTATAAAAATGTATAAATGAGCATTGTTGATATATACACAAGCAGTATTAATTGTAGTGCAAAATAAAATATAAGGTGCAGTGAACAGATGATAATAATAATACTCTAATTACTCAAATGTCAATTCATTTCTATATTCCTGGCTCCTTCCACAATTACTTACATTCCCTCTAACGTTAATGTTAATATGTGTCATTGTATTGTCAAAATTGACATACACAGAGTGCTGTTACAACAGGTAGCCGATGACAAGTGTGAGTTTTGTTCTGAATACTCCAAATAAGAAAGAATGCAAGGGCTGAAATAATGAAATGTTTGGATTGGTGCTGAAACACACTCATGCCCAGAAGACCAATTTATGAATGCACCTGATGTTCAACCCTCTGCCCTGAGGTGTTAACTTAAGAGCAGGTTTAGTGAAGAAATTGCATCAGACTGTGACACTGTTAAACATGCATATGGTCTACGTATGCCGTTGGGTTTGACTTCACCATAGAGTGTGGTTCTTAACAATCCAAGTCTGAGGCCCCAGCTGTCTCTGCTCCTGCTTTTCAAGAGCTTCTTCATACTATTATTAGAGCGCATATGAGACAGACAGAGACACACAGATGCCACCTGAGGCATGATGAAAGATTACAGAGATGTGTTACTATGCTAAATTATTCACATATGCAGATCAGTTGTATCTTGGCTGTAATTGTGCAAGACGGCTAACACAGGTACTCCATATGTAATCACAGACAGACCGACCGTGCTGATACATGTATGCCTGTGCATACATACCATATGTGGTGTAAAAACTTCTGCATGAGCATGTGTCGTGTCATTGCATGTACTAAAGTGTTCAGATGTAGGGGTGGAATCAAGAGTTCTGGGGGAAGAAGTGAATCCAACCCTTCTGCCTTTTCAACCTAACAAATTTCCATCTGTTAAAAACAGATCTTCGGTAGTTATGTAATCTTTAAGTGCTTTTACACTCCTGATAACTCCAGACTATGTGCGTTGGGGCCAAGGTACATTATTATGGGTTGCTTTCACCATTTACTCTTTTCTAAACATGTTTGTTATCAAGTGACATAGGTTCTAACCATGTGGCAGGCTTAACACGGATAACTTTGCCCGTGACATCCCAAAAATACTTCAAGCCCCACTCCAGTGTATTTTGGCATTTTTAGGATATTCATATTTTTTTGAATTTTTTCCTCTCAATGTTGATGAGTCACACTGTTTTTTTTGGACAAATAACTTTCTTTTGTGCTCAAACTTTGCTACTTTGTATGACTAAAGTGGAATCTCTGCCCACTCTCTGCTCTAAAGTGGAAAGGTAGAGTTATAGGCGATCCTCCAAGCTTGCACAGGTGCACTGAGAAGACAATTTGAGAAGCCGTAGGCACTGGCAGTTTCTCCTAAATACGAGCCATTGGCCCAAGCAGAGAACTTACACAAGAGGAGACAAAACACTGAAGCATCTTCTATAGAAAAGTCTATAACACCATAGATGGCAGTTGTATGAAACATATCCCACCCTGTCCTACCAAAGGCCAATCTGCTTAATTACAGATGGACCGGCTAATCATGTTGTTGGACTGATGTCAGCACACAGTTGAGATTCACAACAGTTTCAACAGATTTAGAGCAGCTGCAGATGGACTTCTTAGAGACATGAATGAGGGGGATATCAAGCTGATGCACAGGATTACCAGGAAAGGTGGGGTTATTCAAACATGAGACATTAAGATGTATTTGTTCAAGAGCTCTGGTGGAATGAGCTGATGGCGTCACATCACAGCACTCTGGATTGAGCTGTAAAAGAGGTTGGTGTCATGAAACCAGGCACTTGCACAGTAGAAGTATAACCTGTGGGACAAAAAAAGTGCTTACAACCTTATTTTGCGGGCAGAGTGACATAGCAGTTGAAGCGATTTTTATCAGACTTGGCCGGTGATTTCGTCCATGCAGGTTTTATTTCTCAGTGACCATTAAAAGTGAAATTATGGATCCCTCCTGAGTCATTTAGACAGAGGCCTGGTCTTGTTAGCCTGTAATAACTGCCCAGGTCGTTGCCAAGATGGTTGTGGAGTGGCAACATAAAAGCCTTAAAGGACTCTGGCTCAAGTGTATCTGGTGTAGTACGGAATAGGGCAGTGCAAATATTAGCACTGAAGTCATCTAGTGGCAGTATATATACAGTACAGGTTACAGTTTGACCATGTAAAAACTTACGTTGGAGAACAGCTATCGTTATCCCTGCTTACATTCATGCTATCGCTATTCATGCTAAGACTGGTTGCAATAGCAATGGATTATAATTAACTAATCCACTACTATAGAGTGCTGTAGTAATGAGTCGTAAAACCTAGAAATCACTTCCATTTCCCGCGTGTCAAAGTCAATGGGTTTTTTGAATCACCTTAAATATAAAATAAGGGTGCTAACAATTGTAGCAATCAACACTAAACACAAAGTGCAGCTAAAGATGATGAATATGTCATTAGTTTTGCAGGTATTCGGTCATAAACTAAAGAATCAGACAAACTGAAACTTTGACCTAACAATAGTGATAGATGGAAAATACATGACTTACAAAAATAGTAGAATTTACCCTCAAGGGATCTTGAATATTAGTAGAAAATTTTCCAGCAATCTGTAAACTGTCCTGATATTCACGCAAAACCAAAAAGTAAACTTCACAGTGGTCAAAATGTTAATCCATCCAATAGTTTTTGAAATACTTTATTCTAGACCAAAATTGGTGGACTGATGGGCCAGCAGACCAACAGTACCATCCTCCCATATATATATATATATATATATATATATATATATATATATATATATAAGTAATCAAATCAATGTCAAGAGAGGATGCCCCTCAGAATCTAGAATTCTTAATGGGGGATGGTTTTAAATGAGTAAGCGTTAGTAATGTTAAAGTCAGTCCTGCTCTCTGTCATGAAGATACTAAGGAGTGAGATGAGCAACAATAGTGAACATATGTTTTTACCAGTCCTGCAAGTTCAAAATGCTGTAGACTCAATTTTGGTTTGGTCCAAAAGAAGAGTTCTCATGATAACTTTAGTAATTGGAAGCTAAAACTCGCTCAGAAAGCTCCAGAAATGTGCTTGTTGGAACAGGCCTCAGCTGCTGATGCAAGCTGCAGGAAACAGAGATGATACTGGCAGGAACCAATTAAAGTGAGGCTGTGGAGCACCAGCTATAACATAGAAACTTTTTTTTTTTTTTTTTAAATAGACTGACTGAACGTGAAGCCTGGATTGGAGCTGAGGCTGATGGAATCACAGAGGAAGAACAAAACCTTTGTCTGAATTTTAAACACAGATTATCACAGCCAGAGTAGCTGTATAGTGGCTAATTCTGTGTTTCTGTAAGTGCTATGGTGTAAAATCCATACTGGGAGACCTGTATCCATGGTGTCTCAATCATACAGGAAGCAGCAGTCCTGCTGTCAGAATGCCTACAATCACTGCTACATATCACTACCACTGAAAGTCATTGTTAATCCTGGAAGTGACATTATCTGACTCATCTTGTTTCCCTAATGTTCCCCTTCAATCACCATCCAGACACACTGCATACAAAATGCTGCCAGAATTATTGTTCTGAAATTAGGTTATCTTCTCATCATCTTTCTACTTGTGTAGATATTGCACTGTGTGGCTGTGTGAGTGTGTATCATCCAAGCCACATTACAAGGTAAACTAAGAGATTATTCTTATCCTTGATGTGTGGAAAAATTCCCATCATCATGCGTAAAAAAAATAAATAAATGAAGTAGTAGTAGTGTTTTTGTAGTCTTCCTCATGTAGCTCCTGTAACCCGAAAGAGGGGGTAATCCATCTATGGAAAGTCTATGTCACCAATCCTGGCCTTCATATTCTTGAAATCAGTATCTAAGGTTCTCTAAAATAGACTGGTGTTACGTCCCCGCCAGGCTAGGGGATGAAGGGAGTAACACAGTAGAACAAGAGAAACAATAAAGCCGGGTGTAAAGGAGGGAAAGAAACAAATGTAACGTTAACTCAAAAATAGCTTTATTTAAGCCCGCAAAAGAGAACACTAGTTAAGCACGCTGTCTGCCGTAGGTCAAGCTCTCTCCACGTCACGGTCGCCGCCCCCAGCCCACTGGCATCCGCGGCTACTTATAGTGGTTCACCTAAGTGGCAAGCAGCCTCAGGTGTGGCGCTCCACACACCGGCGAGGAGGACGGGGGGGAGGATGAGGGTGTCACCTGAATGGGCGAGAAGAAAAACACAAAACACACCCACAGCCCCGGGGCTGTAACACCCCCTCCCTCAAGAACAAACCCCGTTTGTCCACACACCATACACAACACTTTATGCCGTCACCACACACACACCCCCACGCACACACGACCTTGTCACAGGTCGTGCTTACCTGGTAACATACCATACTCACGTCATCCAGCCCCAGCACCACAATACCGATCAGCAACATGAAACCAAAAACCAACACCTCACCCACGAGATAGTGCATCTGCCACTATGTTGTCAGCCCCTTTCTTGTGACACACCTGGATGTTGTAACCCTGCACCAACAGAGCCCAGCGCATCAGGCGTTGATTGTGGTTGCGCATCTGCACCAGAAACACAAGGGGGTTATGGTCGGTGTACACCAACACCGTGGAGGGACTAGAACCTACATACACCTCAAAATGCTGAAGCGCAAGCAGCATGGCAAGTGTCTCCTTCTCTATCGTGGAGTAGTTGAGCTGGTGGCGTTTGAACTTGACGGAAAAATAACAGACAGGATGATTGATGCCATTTTCGCCATCCTGCAACAGCACAGCACCTGCCCCTGATGCACTGGCGTCGACCTCGAGCTTGAATGGCTGAGAGAAGTTCGGGGCTGCCAGAACAGGGGCACTACAGAGGAGGGACTTAGCCGCTTCGAAAGCGTTTTGACATTCCTCACTCCACACAAAAGGGGCAGCCGGGCTGCACAATCTGGTAAGTGGAGCCACCACAACAGAGAAATTACGGCAGAAACACCGATAATACCCGGTCATGCCAAGAAACCGCCTGAGGTCACGTCTGGTGGATGGGACAGGATAGGACACCACTGCCTGGACCTTAGCATCCACTGGACGGACCTGACCATGGCCCACTTGCTTCCCCAGATAAGTGACTGTGGCCTTAGCAAACTCACACTTCGCAAGGTTCAATGTCAGTGACGCCGCAGCCAACCGCCGGAATACCTCAGACAAGGTGGACATATGCTCCGCCCATGAGTCAGAATACACCACCACATCATCCAAATAAACATTACAGGCTGGCACGTCTCCCAACACCAGGTGCATCAAACGCTGGAAGGTTGCAGGGGCATTTCTCAAACCAAAAGCCATTACATTATACTGCATAAAATGGTCTGGCGTGACAAACGCTGAGATAGCAGACGCCCTAGCTGTTAAAGGGACCTGCCAGTATCCTTTCAGAAGATCCAACTTTGAAATGATGGTGGCGGGACCAATGCTATCGATACAATCCTCCATACGAGGCAAGGGAAATGAGTCAGGTACTGTAACAGAATTAACCTTTCGAAAATCGGTACAGAAACGCGGTGTTCCATCTGCTTTAAGCGCAAGTAAACATGGAGAGCTCCAAGGACTGCTGCTAGGCTTGGCTAAACCATTTACCAACAGATACTCAGCCTCCTGTTTCATCACCTCCCTCTTTGGGAGCGGACAGCGATATGCATGCTGCTTGATGGGTGCAGCAGAGCCAACGTCGATGTCGTGAGACAACACACTGGTACGAGAAGGCACATCACCAAACAAAGAGGGGTGTGAGGAGAGCAGACTTACTATGTCTCTGCGCTGCCTGTCAGGCAGGTAGGACAGATGGGACTCGATATTAGCCAATATGGTTGAGTTACTCAGCCTACCAGATTGCTCACCATCACTTCGCTCCTCCAAACCATCGTCACTCAGGAAACCCACACAGGACAATGAAACAGCGCCCCCCCCAACCCCCCCAGGAGTTGCGGCCGCTGGAGCCGTTTTCCCTTTCTCTTCAGCGACATCTCTGGAAAGGAAAGGTTTGAGCATGTTCACGTGGCACAAGCGGGTTTTGCGTCTACGCTCGGGTGTAACAATTATATAGTCTGTGGGTGACACCTGATTTTTAACCACATAAGGACCACTAAATTTTGCCCGGAGAGCCGCACCAGGCATGGGCAAAAGAACTAATACCTCCTCACCAGGATGAAACTGTCGCATCACCGCTCTCTTGTCAAACCGCCTCTTCATGCCACTTTGAGAGGCAGCGAGTGCTTCTTTCGCCAGGGTGGAGGCACGATGTAGACGCTCTCTACACTGGGAGACAAAATCCAACACATTAATCTTTTCAGACTCCAACATAAACTTTTCAGTTAGCACCTTTAACGGACCACGCACATTGTGCCCGAACACCAACTCAGCTGGGCTAAAACCAAGCGATTCCTGCTTCGCATCCCGGATGGCAAACAGAACAAACGGGATGCCTTCATCCCAGCTCTTACCAGTTTCATGGCAGTATTTGCGCAACATTGATTTTAAGGTCTGGTGCCACCTCTCAAGCGCACCTTGTGACTCCGGGTGATAGGCACTCGACACGGCATGCGAGATGCCCAGTGACCGCAAGGTCTGTTTAAAGAGGTTGGAAAGGAAATTAGTCCCCTGGTCAGTCTGTACCGTTTTCGGCAAACCAAATGTTGTGAAAAACTTTATTAAGGCTCGAGTGATCGCTGGGGCCGTGATTTTCCTTAGAGGAATGGCCTCAGGGAAACGAGTAGCTACACACATCACGGTCAACAGAAACTCATTACCCGCTTTGGTACGGGGCAACGGACCCACACAATCCACAATCACATGTTCGAATGGCTCACTAAAAGCTGGAATAGGGTGCAGAGGGGCTGGAGGCACAACCTCATTTGGCTTTCCCACAATCTGACAGGTGCGGCAAGTTTTACAGTAACGCGCTACCTCTGCTTTCATGCCAGGCCAAAAGAAATGTTTTAGAATGCGGTTATACGTTTTAGTGACCCCCAAATGACCAGACCACAAGTGTTCATGTGCCAACTCCATTACATGATGTCTACACTCCAGAGGAACGACAATCTGATACACTGTGCTCCAGTCCTCATCACACAAATCTGGCTGTGAAACCCACCTACGCATCAGGACACCCTTGTCAACATAAAATGATTGCTTCCCCCCACAGCCAGCGTGGTTGTCAGCTGCCGCAAAACATTTAGCTAGGGATGGATCCCCTTTCTGGGCACTAATCAGCGCTTTACGCGTAAGTGGCAATGGGTCTGCAGGTGCAGACAGGTTGGCTTTTTCCTCCTCGGGCCCGCAATCCATCCTCTCGCCAACAGAGGGCAACCTATCCTCAGTCAGAACAGACGAAAACAAGGAATCACACAGGTCAACATCCTGAGCCTGCTTACCAGACTGCGCTCGAGTGAGCACATTAGCAACGAATACTCCTGGATGACATTTAGCCAGGTCATCAGGCTCAGGGATGGGACTCGCAACCACTTCAGGCACAGGAAAAACTTTACCCCCAGCTATGTCATTCCCCATGATGAGATCAACACCGTCTATCGGAAAACAAGCACGCGCCGCCACTGGGAAGAAACCAGTTATCAAATTGCACTGAATGTGAACAAGGTGGAGGGGTGCTGGTACAAATCCCATTTCAATTCCCCTCACCACCGCACTCACATCACAGGCCGACTCCGCACCCAACGGCAGCACAGTTGAGAGGATGAGGGACTGTGAGCAGGCTGTGTCTCGCAGCACAGTGACAGGACGCTGGTGCTCGGTTCGTCCTGTGAGGGAAACGAAACCTTGGAAAATAAACGGCTTGAAACATTCATCAGGCCCACCTGCATTGGGCGGCTCCCCTAGGGAGGCGATTTTAATGAGCCCAACACCTTTTGGCTGCCTCCACACTGACGCCTGCTGTTTACGCCTCAGAGACTGACAGTCAGCCACTATATGACCAGGCTTATGGCAAAAGAAACACAGCTTCTCTAAACTACCCGCCACCTGCGGCCCGGAAGTTCGAGTAACTGGTACATCAGTTGGGCTTTTTAAAACGGCACCAGGAAGAGACAATTCACGTTTAAACACTGATTTATGCGTGAGGGCAAACTCGTCGGCCAAATACGCGGCCTGCTGCAGAGTGGCCACCTTTTGCTCATTTAAATAAATGACAATACGGTCCGGCAAACAGTTCTTGAACTCCTCTAGCAACATTAGCTCGCGCACAGATGTTAGATCGTCAGCCCTACATGCAGAACACCAGCGGTCAAACAGAAGCCCTTTCTCCCGTGCGAAGTCAGCGTGTGTTTGGCCAGATGTTTTCCTGAGGTTGCGAAATCGTTGCCGGTACGCCTCAGGCACTAGCTCATACACGCGGAGAATCGCGCTCTTCACCTTATCATAACTGAGACTGTCTTCCACCGACAGAGAAGAACAGGCCTCCTGAGCCTTGCCGGTTAGCTTACACTGTAGTAAAATGGCCCACACATCCTTCGGCCAGTGTAATGCAACCGCGAGACGCTCAAATGCACCAAAGTAAGACTCAACTTCGCTCTCACGAAACGGGGGAACTAACGAAATATTTTTACTCACATCAAAGGTGCTATCAGACGAGCGCACCCTACCAGGAGAACTGACAGCTTCCTTCCGCAGCTCCAGCTGGCGCATCTGAATAGCGGTCTCTGCCTCTAATCTTTTGAGCTCCAGCTCCCTCCGGAGCTGAAACTCCCGTTCCTCCCTCCTCTCCTGCTGGTCTAGCTGCAGACGAGCTATCCGGAGCTTTAACCGAGCATCCACCTTTGAACCGGGAGACGACTCGACCGAGAGTGGTTCAAACCGAGGCAACGTAAACTGCTTCATCTCCGGCCCCACTCCCCCCACACCAGGAGTTGTATCAACCGGACCCGACCGCGCCGCCGCCCCCACCTGAGGAGCGGAGCGGACGGCGGTCAGAAGCTCTGGCGACCCGGGGCGGTCCTCGCTGGCGGCCACCGAGCCAGCAGAATCCGACCCAGGTACTACCAACACCCCCTGGTCAACTAAGCCGGTAAGGACAGCTGTTTTGAGCTCTCGCTTTACCCACGCAGTTGAAACAGGTACCTCATACATAGCAGCAATATCATACAAATCACGCTTCTTACACAGTTCGAGCTGATCCACACTAGGATTAGCTACGAACTCGTTAAACACAAAAGTTGCCATTTCGGCCAACCAGTCACTGCAGAAAAATCACACACTTAGCCGACACCTAGTTTAAAGCCACACACTACTTGGCCCAAACAAATTACAGCTGATCGCCAAAACAAAATTCAATCACCTCACAGCAGCAAACGTGGTGATACTGACGTCCGACGCCACAGTTATTTTCCGCCCAGCCGGGCGAGAACCAACTCCTCAGATCCTACCTAGTATAGCTTTACCTGATTATCTTCTGGAGCGTGCCGGGCTCGAGGCGACTTGAAAGGCTACCATCAGCGGCCGAGGCCCTGAAACGCCTGCCTCCGACAGGGAGATTATCCCCGCCCAGGATTACCCCGAAAATAAAAAAGGCAAAAAAACAAAAGAGTGCCCGCTGGAACGGCTGATTAACAACCAGGCTGGACACTCACCTATTCTTACCTGAGGAGCAGTTACTCGCACAGCAGCAACACAACACAATGGCAAACCGGACGACCAGTACTCACCGCTTTCACTACGTCTCTCCAGCTCCTGAACTATCCCGGACGAGCCCCCAAATATGTTACGTCCCCGCCAGGCTAGGGGATGAAGGGAGTAACACAGTAGAACAAGAGAAACAATAAAGCCGGGTGTAAAGGAGGGAAAGAAACAAATGTAACGTTAACTCAAAAATAGCTTTATTTAAGCCCGCAAAAGAGAACACTAGTTAAGCACGCTGTCTGCCGTAGGTCAAGCTCTCTCCACGTCACGGTCGCCGCCCCCAGCCCACTGGCATCCGCGGCTACTTATAGTGGTTCACCTAAGTGGCAAGCAGCCTCAGGTGTGGCGCTCCACACACCGGCGAGGAGGACGGGGGGGAGGATGAGGGTGTCACCTGAATGGGCGAGAAGAAAAACACAAAACACACCCACAGCCCCGGGGCTGTAACAACTGGACTCAAGATCTTAGGGGTTAATTTGGCTACAGGTTTCCTACATTTACTAGGTTGTTAAGGAGATTGGCAGTAGCAGACTCTACAAAGAGCAATCAGACCTCCAGCCCACACAGAACACACACACACACACACACACACACACACGCCACTGGTTTATGAAAGGTAGAAAAATATATAACATATTGTCAAGAGATTCTGTTCAGTCTTCGCTTGAGACTGAAAGGGTTATTCACAAAGTAATTAAGCACAGCATTGGTGTTTTGTAGTTTTCAAAATGTATTACTTTCATGCTTTCAGATGATCAAAGGAAGCTTTATCAGACTACATTTGGAAAGTTCAACACGGAGGTTATCCTCTGCATGTGTCATGTTCATACTAAATGGGTTTAAGTGAGAAAAATAATCATCTACTAATGATGAATATGGCTGATGAGAAGCAGCTCGCTAATTAGCTCACAAGTGAAATAAATGTCATTCTATATTTGATTTAATTTGTGGGTACATCTACCCACTGTGTTAACAGAAATTCATCCATGATAATCTGTGAGCCACAATTCTGTTTGCAATGATCAATTATGTCTGTAATCTGCTGGACGCTACTCCACTTTAGTTATTTGTTGGCTCTGATAAATGGTGAATTGTCCATTCTTTCACTGTAAATGTGTAATTTACCAGAGTGACTAATGGGATTTTGGCAGTTTGTTGGTGTGTCTGTCTGGGTGATTTTAATATTCTGAGTCTGATCATGGATTTTAGGAGCTCTGAGGGGAATTTTTCTCTGCAGTGGGAATTATTATCTCAAGTCTTCTCATTGCAAATCATATTGGTGGGAAGCAGAGTAAAAAAGATCCCCATATGAAGCTCATTTGCATCTGGTTATTTCCCTCTGGTGGAAGTTAACAGATAACCATGGCAACCCGCATGCATTCTTAATATGGTCTAAATCTGTGTCTCTTATTGGATCTTTAATCAAATTTTAATTAACAATCTACTCAATGGACTCGCTAATTACCACACAAAAGTGTGTTTGCAGTTGCTTGTCTTTAACAGTGTTTTTAGGCCAATGTAATTTCCCTGAACAGTAATCTAATTACTCTGTCCAAACAGGAGAAATACAGCTGTTGCATCATGCTGTTATTCACATCCATTAGGAATTAAGTATTTCACAACAGAAACTAAAACACATTCCATGCACTCCTGGCCATTAGTCTAGTGACTTACTCTCCTATCTGCTATTTCCATCATCATTAATTCCAAATCTAACACATATAGTAAACTCATGGATTCACTTGTGCAATTTGGAAAGGGTCTGTGTCAGAACTTTTTGTCTAAAAACAGAGAGGCCTTATTTTCCTGATCTATGGAGGGATGGAGGGTATATTTCAGCTGCTCCTTCTATTTAAAATGTGAAATATTGTAGCCTGTTAGTTAGTTATGCCCTATAAAATGCATATGGACCTAATACAAAGGATTCAAATGACAACGTGTGGCTTGGTTGAGGGTTGGGAAAGTTTCAATACAACGATAATAGGAATAGGCAGAATAGCAATCTTCAGTTCCAATGTGACATGCTTTATCCACCCAACCATCCTCTTCAGGAGCAGTGGGTAGCTATTATACAGCAGGTCAGTGCCTTGGTCATGGACAAACTCCACACGTCATATTATTATCCATTGAGGAAAGTCATGCACACAAAGGGCTCTATCTTACACTCAGCACAAAGCGATGCACAGCTAGTGCAAGTGTCATGTGTGTGTTGGTCTTAAAATGAGGTGTGGTCAGGTGCACTGATGGCAGATTGCTATCTTGAGGCAGCAGAAAGCGACAGAGCTATAGACCAACAAACAGCTGGTCTAAAGTCAAAAGTGCAGTCTGTTTACTGCAATTTAAAGAATGCTTTAGATGCGCCTACACAGGCGGGTTCACACCGTTCATACACTCTGATTTTATGATTTGAGAGGCTTTTAGTTATTCTAAACATTTCCATGAACGCAGTCATGTCACTGTAACACATATCATGGCACATTAAACAACAAAACTAAAAGCTGTAGTTATAAACTCTCCAAAGGAAACGGGTCAGGAGTTTTAAATAAATAAATGACGTTTATCAGCTGTTAATGTAGAGGTACACATATGGTTTCTGCTGCTGGAGGATTGATGCAGGTGACGTCATTATTATTTTTCTCAATAAGACGTATTTCTCCCCTCTGATCCCACTTCCTCTCTTGAACCTGATGCTGCATTGTCTGAAAAATTCCTCACTCACTGTTTAAAAAAAGTAGAAAATATCATATCATATCATATCAAGTAAATTCTGCCTCGTTTACCCTGTTTCAATCCATTACAATATCAGTGTTAAATAATACAGTCTCCAATATGAACTCCTGCAGCTTATACGTCATTTCAAACATCTCTGGAACCAAAAATTTTAAGCGTGCTATTGTTCATCCCTGGAGAATTTAATCAGGACCCCTTGCCCTTAATTAACTATAGACCAATCTCCAAACTGCCTTTTTTTTAATTTCAGGTCTTGGAGAAATAATTGTATCACAGCTAATATTATTTATGCACAACGATGATGTTTTTAACAGTTTCCAATCTGGTTTTAGAACACTTCATAGCACTGAAACCACACTCACTGATGACCTACTTTTAACCATAGACAGAGGTGACTGCTCAATTTTAGTTCTTGTAGATTTAAGTGTAGCCTTTGATACTTTGGATCACAGTATCCTCTTGCATCACCTAGAGGTTGGTATCCAAGGCACAGCGTTTAGTTTATTCTATTCATATTTTTCCAATAAAACCTTTTCAGTTGCCCTGGGAACCACTACTTCTTTAATAGTTTGTGGTGTCCCTCAAGGCTCCGTTCTTGGTCCCCTTGGTCTCTGTTCTCCATTTATATACTGCCTCTGGGCCAAATTATTGAAAATCATTCTGTCTCCTGCCATTTTTATGCCGATGACACCCGGCTATACATGCTGCTTTCTTAAATGTAATAATGAAAAGTCTGAGGTAATTTTCTTTGGCTACCTAATCCCACAAGTTGTCTTGATACAAATCTTGGACGTTTGTCAAATAATATTACGCAGGTTGCTTGGAATCTAGGTGTAATCTTTGATGCCAACCTGTGCTTTGATATTCAAATCAAGAATGTTGTTGAGTCTTGTTTTTTTCTATCTCAAAATAATCTCTAAAATTAGGTCCTTTTTATCAGTTGCTGACCTTCATACAGTGGTTCATGCTTTTATCTATTCTTAACTTGATTATTGTAATGTACTCTTCTCCAGTATCAGGCAGGGCTCCCTCAACAGACTCCAGTTGGTCCAAAATGCAGCTGCTCGTCTCATTACTTGTACAAAAAGGCATGATCACATTATTCCTGTGCTTGCATCCCTACAATGGTTTCCCATAGTTTTAGCATTGGTTTAAAAATGTCATTACTTACGTTTAAAGCCTTAACTTGCCTCACTCCTAAAGACATTTCTGGTCTACTAACCTGGTATGTACCCTCATGTCCACTGAGATCTGCAGATGGAGCCTTGCTGGTTACTCTTAGGTAAAAAAAAATGTAGGAAAATGTGAAACATGTTCTATTTTTATTTATATGGAATTTTTATGTATATGATCTATTTTACACTTTTATTGTTTTTATCTTTTTATCTGCCATGTTCAGTTTTATGTTCTTTTGTAAAGCACTTTGTAACACTGTAAGAACGGTGACCTAACAAAATTCCAAGAATTAAGATGTTTTCTAAGAATGTTTCCTTAAAAACAAGACGAGATCCTTGTAAAGGAAAAAGTTATTCATAAAGCATCTAAGCCCTTCAGAGAGCTCCTAAGGTGAAAATCTGTTAGAAGTAGGGAGAATGATTTTCAAGAGTTTCTCCAGTAGATGAGAAAATTGTGGATAAAGACAAAGAGGAGGGAGAACTATTCTCCAAACATTGAATGACAGCAAGTTAATGAAGCACCACAGTTTAGATCATGCAGGGAGAATGTTTGTGGTCCATCGCATAAGAGATACACTCACATCTCCAACCCAACACAGTAATACTATAACAGCAGACATTAAAGTGATCACAACAATACGATGAAATGAAATAAAATGTTTGAAAAAACTGTTCAAATGCAACAGTCTTTTCTGATATAACGCTCCTCCCTGGTGTTCTCCTTTTGAAATGGTTGTATGCTCAATGATATCAAATAAGTAGGCCTACTACCAGCATGGTAAATAAATGTCAGTAAATAAATGAAAGAACCTCAACATGTGAGTAGGTTAATGTGCAAGTAGTTATGTGTTTTCAAACATTTTGTAGGCTTCTTTTTAAGTATGGCTTACAATTCATTCAACAGAAATGTTCATTACATAAAATAATCTTCATTATTACACCATGTCTGAATAGAGACTGAAATCTATAATAAGGCCTATGATTTCACTGTCTGTCATCATGCCAATCATCACCAAAAGTGCATTTTCATTTATTTTTTTGATCAACCATTCACAGCTTTTAAAAGAATGTGTCACACCTAGCATCGGGGCCAGCCAAGCCTCCTCACTGAGATGAAAGTTTCTGTCCTCTCCTTGCTCACAGTTGCTCCAAGACGTTTCCTTAATCACTCTTAAAAGAGCAATTTGTAATTCCCAGCTACCTGCTCCAGTGCTCCCTGCTTTAGTTTGAACCATTTTTGGTATTCATTTTAACACAAAAAGCCTTTCATGTTTTGCCATTTATTGCAAAGCTACACGAAACCAGCAACAAATTCAAATGCTGTAATGCAAAAACTAAATCAGTACAATAGTGGACAATAAAATACAACTCCTTTTTTAGATGGGGGCGAATTTGCTGTGGTGTTTGGTGCATAAAAAGTGAAGGCTAATTACTGCAGCAGTCAAGAACATAAATATAAAATACAATAATTACAATAAAAATATATCAAAATACTAGTAGTCCACTTAAGTATGTATATTTTTAAAAACACAGAGCTATATAGTTATGTGCAAACCTCTTCATCATGGGATGTGCAAAAGTTCACAGTGCAGACATTAGTAATGTTTCCATAAAGCATTTTTATGCACATATTGAAGCATATCGCATTAGAAATTTTACAAAAATGGCAAAATTAGAAAAAACGTCGAAAAAAAAAGTTTGTACGCTCTCTTGAAGTATTTTTCTGTCTTTTACAAATCAGAGTTAATGTGCAAAATGTTTGACAGAAACAGATTTGCTAAATAAACTCTGATGTAGTGAACTAACTAATTAACTCACATGACTGATCAGCTGTTTCCTCTGTCTGCCAAAACATGTCTGTAAGCAGCAGGCACGTGTGGACCGAAGATCATCGTCTCTGGGCAGCATGCAACATGGCCAATGCTAGCTGACATGCAACAACAATTATAACTTACCCTATCAAAAGTAATTCCTGAAGAGACCTCTCTCCATCTCGTCTCCTGGAGAGCAAGAATATGCAAAACTCGACCAAATGGCTGAACCTCCGACAGCTGGTCAAAATAAGACTGCAATCTTATGATCTTTACATGTGTTTACATCATAGCTTACTTAGCAATGCCACAGTAACAAGAAAACAGTCACATCATGCTAACTGTTACAGTTTGTGTTGTCATTAATTACACTTAAGATATGTTTCGGTAAACAGCCAACATCAGATGTTACTTATCAGTGTAAAGAAATATTGCGAGTTCAACTTTTTACTCTCCCACAGTTGTCTCCAGCTTTGGAAAGCCCCGGCAAAACAAACTCTTGTTCAGCTTCTTTTACGTCTTTTCTGCCATGGGCATGGTTTCTTTCTGGGAACTGGTGTCTGAGATGATGATAAAAGTGTTTTTTTTCCTAGAGCTTCTGCATCTTTGTGTTTAATAAATAACGAGCTGAGGCTGTAACTTGAATGCAATTGCCATTCCCTCCGACCAGCTCAACTTCTTCATCCTCTCCTGCAGCAGACTAAAGGCTACAGAGACTCCTATTGCCTCTCGCGGCAGACGTTGTATTACAAGCTGCTTAGCAATGGGTATCTCCGCAATGCAATACATAGGAGTTTGTGATATAACACCATAACTGTTTCTTCCTCACACTCTGTTAATAGGGTTTGTTAATTTTTTTAAGGTTTAAAATAAAATCATGTCCAGATCTTACAAAAGGCACGTTTAAGTTAAGCTTAACTCTTAACTCTTAACTCATCCTCCACATTCCACCAAAAAACATGGTGGTATTGTAACATGAAGGAACTACAACTTGCATTTAGTTGTGCAACCCTGTGATGAAACTGAATCTTGGACAGTGACAAACATAGCTATTCACTATTTCACCTTGCACCTCACACTAACCAATTTTGTGCCCCCTTGCTCTTTACTTCAAGGTACAGGAGAGGTTGGAAATATGAATCATTTTGCTGATTCACATCATTTCCAAGATACATACTCACTGACTCACTGAGTTTTTTCTTCCTTTTTTTTCTAAGCTGAACAAACACTATTAAAACATCATAATGTTTGATGCTGCTTCTGGCAGTCTTCAGTATAAAACAAGGCTTATTTGCAAGAGTTATCATAAAATGATTATTTCCATAACTTTTGTCATCTTTCATTAAGCTTTTCATCAGGAAGTAATACACTGTGTATCACAGTTGAACTGACAACAGTGCTCTCAGTCACCAGTGAGGAGCTCCACTTATAAAAGCGTCTGATTCAGTGACAGTGGTGATACAATGTAGTCAGTTCAATTTAATTACTTCAGACTGACTTGACCACATAGTGAACAATGGATATATTTTCATCCAAAGACTATGAAATAACATCTGATGGAAACACCTTTCAATAAACAATGATGCTGCAGCTCCCGACTCTTCTACTTCTAACTCCACAGCACGCAGTTTTGAATTCAGAAATCAATGTATGGCAGAGAACATATCATGATGTGAGAGGACGGGAGATCCCACTTCACCTAAGGTGTGGGGAGTTATCAGTGTTGGAACAGGTCAGGAAGTCATATGAGATGCAATGCTCTTCCCCTAAGGTGTTAAGAGGAAGGTAGATAGGATTACTCTTACTGTCCAATAAAACGTCAAAGGGTCACTGCCCTGGGGAAGGTATGATCAACACAAACATCAGGGGGTCATTGTTTGGGGAAGGAGGGATTCACAACTGTCATAAAGTTGTAAAATCTAGCCACTGTTCTGTTGTTTTTAAGTCAGAAACATTTGGAAGACTGCAGAGGACACTGTGGGTCTTCTCTTCATGCCGCATGTATTAAAGAGATCCTATTCATCTAGCCGAGTTTGTAATTCTTCAGAGAATTAGCAACTCTCTACCTCAACAAGCAGAATTTCCCTTACAACTATGCCCCTGCTGGAGAAAGGCTGGCTGCACCCATTATATTCTGCTATTGGGCATTCTGGCTTGTCTGTATTTCTTTAAGCCAATCACAGTCGTCTGGGAGGTGGGATAGTTGTACATGGCAAGGTGAGCCCTGGCATAAAAATGTATGAATCCCTGAAGAAGAAAGGTGACAACTGCTAGCTTGTTTAAGTTCATGCAGTTAGTGACCAAGTTAGGGTTAGGCTAACTTGCTATTTTCATCATATAGGTTGCTAGCTCAGAGGTTGTTGTTAATTCCATTAGGAATGTCAATTTTTAATAAACTAACACACAGGTAGCAGAAGGGGAGGAGAATGCTAACTGAAGTCAACCAATGGCAGGCTTATACCCACGGTGTACATCCAGTGAGTCAAACTTTTTTACCATCATTCATGCCTTATTGGCACTCCCCATTCAGCCCAGGATAAAATGTTATCAGTTAATGTCTCTTCAAATCACAGAAATTTGTACATTTCATAGGCTATGTACCTATAAAATGTGTTATATCACATTCACATTACATGTTTATTACCTCACTTTCATATTAGGATGTGGAGGAGATGGTACTAGTGCCAAACCAGTGATCGTTTATCTCTCTCTGTTTTAACATTTGTAAATGTGATACCACTGGATGTCAACAAAACTGGTATTTTAAGCCAGACATGACGTTTTCCTTACCCTTAGATTTTTGTGACTAAACCTAACCAGAGCAACATCCCCAGCACTGGCTGTATCACTCCCACTGCTTGGCCATAGCAGAAAACAACACACACACGCACACACACACACACGGTACAAGTGGCTCCTTCACAAAGATGACACATATGCCATTTTAGACATAAACCTGGCACCATCTGTCAGAGATTATGTGGTCTTTTCCCATGCTCTTCAAAGGGTACTTCATGGAAGCACTGTTTCACATTCACATATTTGGCATCTGGCCGAGCAGCAATAGTTTGGCACATTTATAGCAGTGTTGATCAATTTGCAACTGTTTAATGAAAACAAAACCATGCACACACACACAGTACTTATGAGGACCATTAATGACACCTTGATACATCTTAAAACTTTTAGAGCCCTCTTTGCAATTTAACATCCAGCCACGGAGCTAATTTCTCCCTCTGCGGTACCTCCTGTACCCCCAAACACACACAATCTCAGGTTATGAAGTGGCGATAATTGCTTCAGTCCAACAGTGACAAAGACTTAATTCCTTTCCCTCCTCATTTCTTCACGCTGCCTTACTTCTTTTTGTGTCCAATTAAGAAAATTGGCAGGGCCATCATTACCCATCCACACAGTGATAAGTCTTCACAGCTGACTGTGGAGAAGTCTTACGTGGCAGTAAAGGCAGTGGTCTGCCAAACTGTCACCCTGTCAGGGCGCTGTCACAGAGGATCTGTGTGTGTTAGACCATTGCTCCACAGTTTGTCTGCCTTTAAATGGAGATTAAACACTGTGAAACAATGATTTAACACTGAGCAAGTCCACAAAACGCTGCATAGACGTTTCTGTCAGGACTGCCTCAAGCCCTACTGTATATTCACAGCACTGTATGTTGGGCCTCAGAGAATCTGTTCATTAAAAATAATCTATGATCTATAACCTCTGGGCTTTGTCGCATTAATTCCCAGTGCACAGTATAATTCAATTGTGCCCAATAAAAAAACATCAAAACTTTGACTTTGGTTGAAATTAAATTACATTTTTTGCTCTAGTAATTCAACGTTACAATTTGCAAACATAAAACTGCCACAATGGCTCAGAATTATAAGATTGTCATACAGATTCTGAGTGTGTGTGTGTGTGTGTGTAGTGACACTTCAATAAGAAAATGTCCAATTTTGTTCACCATTCTTGGATTACAAAAATATTAGTGATCAACTTAAAGCTGCATTCATTTTATTTTTTTTTTTTTGGCAGCAGGGAAAAATTGAAAACATCACATCTGACATATATTCGTAAAATGTTACGATGATTGGTATACTAGCAAAAAGAAATCCTTATGTAAAATCACGAGCACATGATGAATGTAAGTCCAATATTTTGAATTTGTCTTGGTCAACCAAATCTTGAGTACAGCATCTGGCTCGTTGCTGCTAAATGCTCCACCATGCTCACCAGCTAGTCTCCCACTGTGTCTGTGTGAGCAGGTTGTGAAGAGTGGGTTCATCAGAGCTTATTTAAGCTGAGAACAGCTGCCTGCTGCTGTTGGGAGTGTTACCGTACTTGGCTTTATGTACGGGACGTTACTTCACTACCTTACTAAGTTGAAAGAACTCACCATTGACTACTGGTTTCACACGGGCCACAGACATCTCCGGACTTAATGTCCTACGCCTGCCTTTTCAATCTTTATACTACTTCTCCTCACTTCCTCCTTTGTAGCTGTAATAAATACCACAGGTCACAGCCTGACAAATGTAAATATGGGTTGTAATAAGCTGCTTTAATTTTTGACCTATATGGTTATTTTTCTGATGAAGACTGGTTCATTAGTCACATGTTGAAACATGATGTACAAGCCTGAGGCTGCCCTCTCTGCCCTGGCCATCTTGCTAGCTGAGATATACCTGCATACTGACACAACAGAACCGCACTGACACGTCTGAAGGTAGCTGTGTACTAAGTAGGAGAGAAACAGAAACAGTGTGAATGCATGGGGGATTGTCTTTTTTCAGTTTTTGTGGAAACAAAAGGAACAGGGAAATACGATGACATTTTTACAGTAACCAATTACCTATTTGAGAATGTAACTAAATAACATATTTCCTGAATTACAATACTAACGTGTTACATTAGTCATTACAACAAAAAAGTATTCTGAGTACTCTAATACTTACTTTGTAATGTGTCACCCCACCATTGGTCATAATTGGTTTAGGATCATCAGTACATGCAACACCTCTCATATTACACATAATCACTTGAGCGACTGTTGATATAAAAACATTCATTGGTGCAGCTTTAAATATCAGTGAAAACAGCCTTTATTGAAGACATGACCACGGACACTGGGTGAAAATGTAGTCAGGTGTAGGAATGTCCCATTCAGCTACTCTTTTGACAGTTATACTAACCCTAACCCTTTCATGCTGGGGGCTCAATTGTCTCTGTAATTGCTGTTTTGTTTGATTTCAGTACTAGAAAGCATACCAGAGCAATCAAGCTAATGCTGTTAGCCATTATTCAAAAATATATTTGTGTTTTTCATCAAACATTGTGACTCAAATTTCCTTTTCACATCATATTCAAATATCCATCTGCTTCTTTTTGTATGTCATCTGTTAGCTGTAGCTCAACTTTGTATGATCATCATCCACTTTCTCAATCAGATTTCAAGGCTTCTTTGTGTCCCTGCCATTGTGATTCGGTTTACAATAGACTACTTGGCAAATGTGAAAAGGACAGTGTCTCTTTGAGCCATGCAAAGCCTCCCAATCCCCTGCATATTTCCTTTCAAACCATGCAGGAATAAAACTTTCACAAACCATGTACAGGGAATGCAGTGGTGCATATGAGGAGGCTGTCACATTCAGAACAAAGCTGATTTAGTGACATGTATTTGCTACTTTTACACCTGTGCAGAAAGCCCCAGACTCTCTTGAGTGAATTGCTCAGTTGTGTGTATTACTGAGTTATGAGAAATGTTATATGTTTTTTAAAACACTGTCTACAACACATTCTTAACTGTTTGAGCCTTCTTTTTGATTCGGCAAACATTAAACATCAAGATATTTCTTTATTTGTGTAAAAAAAACATCACATCTGTTTGTACCATTGAACTATGTCTTTATGTTTCATAGAGCAGTGAAGTTTCATCCAATTACAAGGGGTCCCTCAAGACACATATCAATAAGTATGTTAATGCCAGGGGTGAACTGACGGGCATAAACCTGTCCACTTGTGATCAGATCACCAGGACACATGGTGATACAGCCTCTTAGGTAAGAAGTACTGCTGTCTTACTACACAGTATCTCCCATTAATGGGCTCAAAAGGCTGTCTAGCATGTGTCTAATCAACCACCAGTAATTTCCAGTGAGGTGTCCATGGTCAAATCAGCTAAAGGACTCAGCATGGTTGCGGCAGCAAGTCACAAGGCTCTGTAGTGAAATCACTCTTAACGAAGATTAGCAAGGACTGTAACAAACTGTCATCCTTACATCAAGGATGGAGATATTACATATGTCACTGCTCAGAACCGTGGCTATCTTTACCAGCTATACTGGTTTTACTAATTTTAACAGTTTGAGAAACCACTCATCACCGCAGCAGCGATGTGATGACTTTATTTTAATAGTTTGCCAACAGCACTTTTTCAAATCCCCATAACACAGTCACTTTAAAATCTGAAGATAAAATCCTATATAAGATAGAGAGCCAATTAAAAGTTAATCTTGATATATATTGTGAGTTAGAAAAACTATAAAGTGTATGATTTTTCAACACGTTCTACCTACCCCTCTAACATCAGTTTTGGACGTGAAGGGCTCCAAGGTCAAGTTGGTAATAATACATTAGACTTTCAAAATAAAGCATGCTGACAAACATTTAACATATTAGGACTTTTGGACTGTTATTGATGTGGTCAGACTGGCACTGTTCGACAACATGGGATGCAATCCCTGGTCTTTGGAAGTCCAGTGTATGACCCATCCAACCCTGCAATTTGGACTGTTCTTGCTCTGTATACTACTGCATTACAGCATCAAACTAACAGGCTGGATTTTTAGATGTCCTGGTGTCATATTTTAGGTTAAGTGTTACAATTTGCATGATCATGCTAACAGAATAACTGAAAATCAGGTATTTAGATTTTGATATGCATTGTAGCTTTACTCTGATAAAGGGAACGCATAAAAAATTCTCAAACATGGAAACAACACTGCTGGATTAGTTTCCATGATGATTTTTTAAACTGCTGTATTTTACTTTTTGCTAACTTCAGTGGTTGACTACTTTTTACTTTCATTCTGGAAGATAAAGATGTGTACAGTTCTGTTGCTTATAAACATTGGATTCTTCTGTAAGTTCTCAGTCACGGTTGAACAAACATGCTAAGTCTTAGTTTCGTATAATCAAATTTATTTTCCATGTTCTAAAATATATTCCTCAACTGCTCTGGGAATCCAATCCTCTAAACTGACAGTGGTATTGAAATTTAATTTCAATTTTACACCCCACATTTTTTTTTCTTTTCAAAGCCAATACTACGTTTGTGGCTGTAAAAAGTAAAACATCTGGTACGAAGCTGACTTTGGCTGCAGTTTTTCAGCAGCTGTTTGGGTATACTAGCTTCAGAGTTAATAGCCCTCTTTCAAACACGCTCCGGGAAGTCGTTCCTCATGCGGTTTCCCATAAACAGCATTTTGCATGCATTACAGAACCGGGCTGAGGCAATGTAATCAAGAATGTTAAAGACGCCGAAACATATTTTTTTATACCGACAGTAAAGCTCCTTTCAAAGCACAGAGTGTGTTTCCCGATATGTAAACAAACCCCCAGCCTCTGAACAAATTGGAAGTAAATAGTTTTGGGGAAAGAAATAGTTGTAAATCATGTTGCTGCTGCTCGCTAGGTCTCATATTCCCTGAATATTTGTGCTTAGGATGATTAGTGTGGAGATAATTCAATGGAAACTTTGGTCTGTTAATCAGCAGGAAGTTCTGGTGAGGATACTATGTAAATGCATACAGTCTTATGCAGTATTAGCGGATATTTAGCAGAAATATGGAGTTATGGGCACTCCGAATACATCTTTCATGACATGTACCATGTGTATTATCATTTGATGCAGGAAATGACAATGAAAAAGAACTTCCATCTGACCTTTGTAATTACGTAATTATAACAGTAATAATGTACCCATCCACTTCCCATGAGCCCCTTCCGCTAATGGCGCACTGTGAACTGTAATAATTTAATACTCAGGCATCCAATTCCCATGCTATCTGTTCGAGTGGGCAGTCTGCTGGTGACCTTATGATTTTGTAATTAGTATGTGGATTATCTTGTGGGCTGGCTGTGTGCGTGAGATACAAGCGTGATCTACTATGCAGATGATGAGGTTCACACTGAATGTGTGTGTGTTTACAGGAGAGATTTGAAGTGTTACAAGCACTATCTGGTGGCCCGCAGATGGGGTACTTCCCACTGTGTCTGTGTGTTGGTGTGTTTGAGAGTGTGTGAAGCAAATGGTAAGCACTGCTCGTACAACGCTCTGCCCGCTGTGTGTGTGATGATAATTTCTTACAGCTCATGTTAGACACTGACCGTGGCTTCATTATATCCGAAAAAGGATGTTATCACACTGTGCAGGGGGTACTAGCAATTAATCAAGTGTAGTGTAAGCATACTATGTACCGTATGGAACAATAGATGTATATAAAGAGCTCTCTGTGACAAACAGTTCACCACATACAACAACAAGAGCAGTTATGAAGCATTCATCCTTTCTGTTTTCAAAATCTAATCAAATATTAAAGGAACACTCTGACATTTTGGGAAATATGTTTATTTGCTGTCTAACCCACAGTCAGATGAGAAGATCAATACATATTTCATCTGTGTGTGTCTGGAACAGAGATTGCTCATCATGCCCCTTTCCTAAAAATGTCAGAGTGTGTCTTTAATTTGCCCCATTTCACCCTGATTCACTAACCACTCTTGAGTCACACCCAGGAGCTGCCCTGCACAGTTTTTTAAGGTCCAGTGTGTAGGATTTAGTGGCATCTAGCGGCAAGGTTGCCAATTGCATTTAGCCATCCATCCATTGTCTTCCACTTATCTGGAGTCGTGTCGCGGTGGCAGCAGGCTGAGCAGGTTATTCCAGCAACCTTCTCCCCAGCAACGCTTCCAAGTTTCCATGGAGATCCTGAGGCGTTTCCAGCAAGCCCCCAGGAGGAGCGCAAGGCTCTGAAGCCAGTTTCCGTAGTGGCCAAACCGTGTAATTACATTGTCATGTGACGCACTGTGGCCCAAAAATACTTTTTTCCATATGCTAACGTGGTGAAAGAAGGGTCGGGTAAAATGGTGGATAAATGTTTTTGAGTGTGACAGCCCCCGGGACCTGACTGATTTCACTGTCATAATTTGATCCATTCGGTCCAATAACATCTGCAAAGTCTTGAAGAGCTGCACGATTAGTACGAGTACAAGAGTAATAGGTCCATGGTTCCCAGGCCTCAGATAATGTCAGGGGGAGGTGTCCAGGAGGCATCCTCAGATACCCACACCTACACGGCTGGTTCTTTTTGATGTGAAGGAGCAGTGGCTCTAGCTCCTCACCCTGTCTCTAAGGCTGAGCCCACCCACCCTGCAAAGGAAACTCATTTCGACCGCTTGATCTTTTCGGTCACTACCCACAGCTCATGACCATAGGTGAGGGTTAAAAACATTGATACACAGGTAAATCGGGAGCTTAGCCTCCCGGCTCAGCTCAATGGTCCAGCAAAACACCTGCAATACTACTTTCTCACTCCCAGCTCATACGGCAGCCTGGTCAGTATGCAATGTCATTTTAGTCAATATTAAATAAATAAATAAATATGCCTTTGAATTAATTCCCAAAATAGAAGGGCAACATTTATTTATTTCAGGTGACTTTTATTTCATAATGACACATTAAATTTTTTTATTAATTTATGTATTGATTTTTTTTTTAATATTGACTAAAATGGCATCCCAGCGGTCAGTTGTCTTGAGCTTCAAATTATGGCACCCTACTTACCCCAATGGCATCAGTTTTGCACGTGAAGGGCTCCATGTTCTAGTTAGCAATACTAAGTAATATACAATGTCCAGTTAGACTTTAAAAATAAACCTTGCTGGCAACAGACAACAGTTCACATATTATGACTTTTGGATTGTTATCAAACAGTTGTGGTTTGGTTAGGTTTAAGCCCAAAAATGACCTGGTCAGGTTTAGGTAAAGATTACACTGGGCTAAAATAAGTATGCTCAGTCTCGTAACTTATATTATAATAATGAAAGTAATGAAAGCTGTGTCATTTTCGTATGTTAATTTACTTACCTAACATAACCTATAAACAAATCACTCTTAACTTTTGGTCACAAACGGGACGCAAGCCCCATTCTCTGGAAGGAAAGTCCAGTGTCTGATCCATGCAACCACCCTGACCACCACCTGTGGGGTCAAACTCAGAAGCGTAGGGCCAATCTGTCATTTTGCTGCGTTTAGAGTGGCCACTTAAAATGCAAAAACGTGAAAGGTACTCTCAAGAGTCAGTGTTTGGTTTATCTGTTCTGAGCAACAGTACAAACATGACGGTGCAACATGGCAGACTCTGTGAAAGAGGGCCGCTCGTTCTGTTGACATAAAAGGGTAAATAAACAACAATGAAAACACAACAATTCAAAGTTTCAGGTTATTATATGCTAATGAAAACCTAATTATGAATATTATAGTCCATTTCTGCCCATAAATTCTCCTAATTCATACACACTGGACCTTTAACTCCCAAGTAGAGAGCCAAAGTAAAAGCAACACATAATAATGTATCTCCAAATTTAACATCTTAGCGTGTAAATGTACTAACAGTTGCTGATTAGAGCTAAACACAAAGTGCAGCTGAGGCTGATGGGAGGGTTTCCCAAGTATAGAGTAATATACCAAAGTATTGGACCTATAAAACAATTGGGACATCAAAGCTTGTACCACATTTCATGGCAATCCAGTCAACATCAGTAGTTGTGCAATGTTTCATCCTGGACCAAATATGGGTCTGGACTGACCCATACACTGATTGTCACCCCTTAGAGCGATGTTGCTGATATAAATGATGAAATACCATTGTTAATTTAATATCTTTCAGTTTGTGCCGCCTTAAAAAAACTTTTTTGACAAGCCCGGTGCTGTCATGGATTAAACATCAGCAGCTTGACAGAGGAGGCCAGCCAAGGGGCAGCAAGAGTAGACAGGGAGGGCTGAATGTCCTCTTGGACAGCAGGGATTATTGTGAAAAGGTTGTAAGATTGTATTGTAAGAGAGTGTTTGAAGACTACTTTCAGTGATATATAACATGAGCTGTGCCTGAAGCTTTTTGAATTCTGATATCTTGTAACAAAATCATGAAGGTTTTAAATTCTGTTGCTGCAGCATACTCATTAATCTCAGCATACAGACTGTCAACCTACTTCAGATAATGTAGATCATGTTTTTCACAGCTTTTTTCACCGAAAACAGCTGCGACTGATAATGATGATGAGAGAAGAATGTGAAATAACAAATCAAGGAGCTAAAAGAGGCTAAAACAGCCCTTAGAGCTGAGGAGAACCTCTCTGTGGGTTCATCACTGCAAACGACAGCTGTCACATCACACACAGCTACTTGATCTATTGTTTTGATCAGTGCAGCTATAAAGCGTCCATGAAATGGCTAGTGGAGTGCCGTTTGCTTGAGCATAGTTCACATGTTTCCTCTGAGAACAGACAGATGCAGGAAGGGACTTGCTGCAGACAATGACTGGCATTTACAGTTGCCAATAGTGCTGAATGTGCATCCAGAGTTGAGAAAGAGCAGCGGAGGGAAAACTACAAAATATTTTCTCCATAAAATATGGCCATGTTTCACCCAAATCTGTGACTAAAGTTCAAAAGTTGTGTTTTTGTAAGTTATAAATCTGACAACACATCCTCATACCTAGAAGGCAGCACAGGTCGATTGTCAAACAACAAGACCGTTACAGCGTAACAGCGACGCAAGTACTGGACCTTTGTTGTTTGGTTAGGTTTAGGCAACAATACTACTTGGTTAGGGTTAGGAAAACACCATGGCTTGGGTTAAAACCAGTTGTTAGTTCTGTAACTTCTGTTATAGATGTATTTTACATTACCTCCTGTACGTGACATAACTTCACGTTCATATGATAGTAAGTTAAAAGAACTCATTGTTGATGCCCGGTTTCACGCTGGACACTAACAGCAGTCTCCTGAATGAAAGTCCTGTACTTGTTTCAGCCGACGGTCCATCCCCGCCCGCTTCCCCATATGGACTTTGCACTCTTTTTACTACTTCTCCTCACTTCATCCTTTGAAGCTGTAATAGTTACCGACAACAAACATACTTATGGGGGTATGTGGTTGTTTTTCAAATGAGGCTCAAATTAAGCTTTTTGTACAGTAATCTGGCAGGTCTGGCTCCTATAACACTGTGCTCTGGCAGTGTTTTTCTTTTTACATCCATGGCAGTGTCATAAGATAAGGAAAGCATTTATTTAAAGCAAAATTAGTATACACCCTAAGTGCAAGATGAGTCATTAACATTCTTTATCGTCGTCCAGGAAATTACAAACTCTAAAATACCATTAAAAATACCTACAAAGTGACTTTTTTGCCATTATTGGGCCTGATACAAGGAAAGACATATGTGATAAATAGGGTTGGAGCAAAATTTCAAGATGGCAATATATCCTTTCACCTCCTCTTGCAATACAATTATCGATACACTGGCATCAAATATCGATTTTTTTTTATTAAAGCATGCAGGCACTCTGAACAGATTCCCCTTGACAATGTCACTTTTACCAGAGTAGCGACTTCATGAATCTTGTGGTATGAACTTCTTCTGTACATTTACACTGACTGAAAATAATTTAGTGAGCCATGGGTTTATCCTTCCTAAAGGTGCGTTCACACCGGACCTTTTATTTTTGTCGCTGTCGCCCGTGTCGTTCCAAAAAAATCGCTCTGTTGCTCAGCTGCAGTCGCTCGTCGGCACAATTCAACAGATCGCTCTGATAACGTCATTCAAGCGATTCCAGTGAATTTCACGTCGTTCAGGGGCACTCATTTCTTCCCGTTTTCAACGGTATACGTGGCTGACAACGGCCCAGTTTGACGAGCCGTTGGCAAGAATCGGAGGCAGGATTGCCCGGTTGGACACCAACTACAGGCGCTCCATCCCAGATGAGGAGGCCATTTGTCTCCGGTGTGTGTGTGACACTGTCACTCAGAGCCCCAGCGACATTTCGCCTGAGCGATTAACCGCTCAGTCGCTCGTTTGCATTGACTTAATATGTAAACTTATCACCAGCAACAAAAATAAAAGGTCCGGTGTGAACGCACCTTTAAACATTCTAACTCTAGAACTATTCCACTTTCTGGGAGTTGAGCTTTTTGCCATTTTATGGACATTTTACATCAGAATGATGAAACACATGGACAAGTTGTAGTCAGTGTGTATAATAAAGAGGCACTAAGCTACAACTATTAAGCACTTCTTTATACATTGTTTCATCCTAGCTCATGTCAAATGTTGTAAAACCACAGTTGTGACACCACAGTGCACTGAATGAATACAAAATAAATGCACAGATATTGTGGTGTATCGTTAGACTGTCTTGCAATGTATGGATTATTGCTGTGTTGTGATACTAACATTATCGTGAGCAATGTATTGTGAATCATACCATAAAAGACTCTGTGACTCCCATCCGTAGTGATAGAAACATTGATATTGTCTTCATGTGAAAAAAATAAAACAGTCGTGTAGGTGAACTTTCCTTGTGCTACAGTGGCTGGTAGTGTATTTTAAATATTGTTAAAGCAGACATTTGTTGAAGTTTCATACTGCTTTAGGGCAACATGGAATACATTTAACAACACTGCCAACACGAGGTTTAAGAAACTTAACACAAACACATTTGTCTTGATGTGTTAGAGCTGTCATGTCTCAGTGAAAGCACCCCTTTCCAATTAACGGATCCAATTACATAAAACAATACAGGCTATTTTATGCTTTGCATGTGAAAACCTCACATTTTCTCATGAAGAGCTGGGCATGAATACCCCATCAGGCCTAATTGTACTATAACAATGTTGCCAAAATGACAGCATCAATTTCCACCTCCTAAAAAATGTAAGCCCTGCATGTTCACAAACAATCAAAACCCAATCAGTTGAATTTCCAGTGCAGCAAATTAAGCGTGGATTGGAAATTATACCATTGTCATGCAGAATATGCCAGTAATCACTTGAACTGAGTGGGAAAACAGAAATCAGCAACAAAGGGCCTTCCACAGTCTGTGTGGATGATATGGGGTGAGGGTGTGTGCCTCAGTTCATCAGTGAACATTATGCTTCATTAGTGGAATATTATGGAAAAGAGAGTCCTGCACTTCTGTTCTGTAATTAATTGTTTTTGAGTAAACGTTAATAAAGTAACCAGAAGGCTGAACGTAGCCCCAACATTAGAATTTATGCACCAACTCTTTTCCTTTCCTCTTGTTTTGTATGATTCACATCGTCTACTCCTATCTAGCCCTCACAATCGTGAGCTGTATATGAGCATTCTTGTTTTAACAGCTAGCATCCTTGTTCCGAGTCAACACACACTCAGCCTGGGAATTGGAGTGCACTTTGCAGCAACGAGAAGTAAAGAGAAGGAAGTACCCCAATTAAAACCCAGTGATGAAAGAGGCAGAAAGCAGGGAGAAGTACAAGAAAAGAGTCAAATCAGAGGGAAGAGTTAAAAGGGAGCAAGAAACAAGCGAGAGAACAAGTCGGCGACCAGACAGCAAAATAAGAGCGAGCACATGAGGGGGGGAGAAATGCTGAAAAATGAGAAGGAGGAGAGGAAACGAGTTCTCTACTTCTGTCAGCCGCTGGGTCGTTCCAACTTCAGTCCCCGAGACACTGACGACAACAGCGGCATTCAAAAATTAATCATTATTGGGAAGACAAAGTGACAGGGTGACTCTGGAAGAGAACAGAAGGTCCCCTCAAAACAGCGTCCAGATGTCGCTTTCATATTTTATCATTTTATTTTATCTTTAATATTTTTTCAGTTCAATTATTTAGTCACCCTCATTAATAGATATGACTGCAGTGCATGTAATCTCTGTGCCAGACATTTGATCTGTTCTGGCTCTGGGCGTCGGGGGGCTTTTGTGGGTATTGTTTTTCCTCTTTCATGATGGCCGGCGCTTCAGATCAGCTGCTGCCGACCTCATTATTTTATCACAGAGGGGGATTTGAGACGAGTCTGTGTTGCCTGTTTTTCACTTTATTACCTCACTTTTCTGTGGTAGAGGCCGACTTGCTCAAAAGTTGAAGTAGTTTGTTGGGTTCTGCGTGCCTAGAAAAGCAGACTTCTTTAAAATGTCACTGTTGCATGATGTATCACACCAGGAGCAGCATTAATAAAGGCGGCTTAAAAATGTCACAGGCCTTTAATGTCATTATTATATAATGCCTTTCCTTTTGTTTATTTATTTATGAACATACGATTTTACAGCCTCACAGTTTTTACTGTTGGCTCATGTCAAAAGTAGAATATATATATATATATATATATATATCACTGCTCCAGTACACCAGGGCTATAAAACGCTGTAAATAAGTCAGTGTTGCACTCATCCACCCAGTCCAGCTCGTATACAATGTTACACCAGTCTGACAGGGTTAAATCAGCTTAAATAACTTTGCCACAATGAAATAATCATACACTTGCAGTTCATCAAATCTCTCCCAGTCTTCCTCTCTGAAACTCATGTGCACATAAATACACACACGCACACAAAATTCCTTTTTACCTCAGTAGTTTTGAGAATTGAGTTGTTTTTTCACCAGGATAATCTCATAAAAATGTAGAAAACTGTTGAGCCCAGCAGGTGTCATTGACAGAAATGAATAATTCATGCATAACAATACCTATGCCTACCTAGTATGTAATTTGTCATTTATAATTCCAATTTAAAATTACAAATTACATACTAGGTTGTTCAGACAAATGAACACAACAATTTAAACAATAGAAGGCATTTCAACATTGAATGAATATCAAAGATAACTGATGTTAAACAGTCATGTATCTCATGTAAATCCACGCATGTGAATGCAAAACACATATATACATAATATACATAGTAATTAAATTAAAGCTCAAACAAGGGGTTGGAGGAAGCAACATATAACAGACACCAGACACAAGGTTCAGAGTTTACTCAAAAGGTTTTATTAAATCAATCAATTGTTCAATTGCTCTCAAACAGAAAAAAAAAAAAAACAGGAACAAACAAAAGGGGGCTGAAGGTCCCGGCCAAAAGTTACAAAAGGTGGTTTGCTGCTGGACCAGCCATGCAGTGGCTTAGTAGTTTTTGGTGACTGAAAAAAAAAGAACTTAAAATGGATATGTTAAACAATTATTTATCAAAACCTTACTTGAATCACGTAGGCACGAAATAATCTTCAACCACATCATGATACAGAAATATGCAGAGGTTTAGGCTAGCCCAGTAATATTATTGTAGTCTAGTCTAGTCCTGTCTTTCAGCGGCATATATCACTATATAGTCTCCATCCTCTCAGGATTGACATGATGATAATGAACACGTAATGGTATGTAGGCCTATGGCTGAAATCCACAGAGGGTGAACATTTGGATTTAACCAATTACATGGTTTGTGGTGATACTGGGTTCAATCTATACGCGTCAAATTGAGATCAACAAATGCGTTTTCCATTCACAAATTAAAACTGGATTCATCAATGCCTGTTTGACAGTTGTAATCATCAGGAAGATATTCCAAAAGCTTTTCATTCATTTGTAAATTTATTGTTTTCACAGTTTTTTATTCTTTAATTGGTGGGCTTTGTGTATTTGCAAATGTTTTTAGAATTGCAGGGTTTGCACATCCTTTAACTATTCATGGAAAGTGTTTTATATGTACAGATTACACATTTATACACCCTTTGTCGATCTGTGCACACAAATAATGAGTCGAATCTATCTCTTTAAGAAAGCATAACTCCTCAAGATCAACAGTCAATAATAGGATTAACCAAGATAGTTCTTATTAAAAAGATATTTTTTATTTACTGTGCAAGGATTATTTATGGAGTTACTTTTCACTGATGAAAACAGCTATTTTCTAAGAGTGCTTCAACACAATTTGTATTATTTTAAGACTTAAAAAGATGAACAATGGATGAATCTGCCATCAAAGCCACAGATTTATCAGAACACATCCTCAAAATGGCCTTGAAAAGGTGGTTTCCTATTAACTTGGAGTCTGATTTATATTATGAAGAGAGTTTGGAACAAGTTGGCTGTACCACTCTTACTTAACTCAACTCTTACTTAACTCAGCTCCTTTGTTGTACTGTGGAGGACCATGATGGTAATTAGCCTTTAAGGCTTCATTGTGTTTTAATCCTCAGTGATTTAAGTAACTGCTGTGACTGTGTTATTCAGTATTTCTAATAATCAAAATAAAAAATATGAAAATAAATTCAATCAGTCAGTCTGGTGCATGGCATTAAAATGAGTGTTAGATCTTATGCAGGTATTTTACAACATGGATATACTGTAGATACTACAGCTCTGATTACAAAACAAGTTGGGCCGCAGTGTTAAACATAAATAAAACAGAATGTGATTATTTGCGCATTCTTTTTGACTTATATTATATTGAAAATATAACAAATACAATTTATGTAAGATTTCATCTCATTAATTTTGTGGATTTTTGTGAGTATATGCTTATTCTGAATTTGATGGCAGCAACACATTCCAAACAGGTTGTGACAGGGGCAACAAAAGAATGGGAATATCATGGGATGCTCAAAAACAGGTGTTTGGAATATTCCACTGGTAAACAGGTTCACTGACTGAGCCAAAGTCCGCCCCCGAGTTACTGCTGCTAGGTCAGACAAGCTTGACAATGAGAAACATGGCAATGCCAGTCCTGTTTAGCCGGGTGTTGCAGTGTTTGTTAGATTTCTGGGAGTTAGGCAACATGGCTTCAGGAAGCAAGAACTACAATATGCAATTGATATTTATGATGTTAAGTTTTATGAACACAGCACAACGGCGCAAATTGAGGCCAAGTCATTCCGGTCTTAATGAAAATGAGAGACGCCTTAATCGTTTCTGGCTAATGATAATTCATGTCATCTCAAAAATACATCAGCAACAAACCTATCTCTCCTTTTCCAATTCTTATTAACGTTACCACAGAATAAGGAGGAAGCAAACCTGGCTGACATTGGTAATCTGACGTTAGGGTTACTCCTCTTGATTTACAGTAATGTTAGCAAACCATTATATGTTAGGTAGTTAGGTAGCATTTTGCTAACATTAGCTAACCAAAGATGTTACTATATACAGTGTGATGTGTCCATGAAGATCGAGGCATCTACATAATGTGACTTGAAGTCGTAATGTTACCTTTGAAGAAACGTAGCTGTCTTTGGCGATGGTGTTGATGTTCAGCTGATGGTGAGGTCTACCACACAGCCTGATCCACTCTTTACAGCAGACATAATTTGTCTTTGGTGATGGAATAAACACATTGTTTTTGGAATCAAAGTTGTAAGTAGAGGTATGTAAGCCTGTCCTCTGTATAAGATAGCGGCACTTGACATGTCCTGCTTATGTTAACGGAGCTGCAGGATTTGGCCAGGGAGTCTAACCATATGTCTCTGCCAGCGTGAGCCCTCCATCCCTGACTCATGAGAGCTGCTTCAACCACTGCCAAACCCGGAATTCACACTCAGTGAACATGCTCAGCACTGATTGATTCGTAAGACAGAGGGTGAAGTGACCTAAAAAACTAAAATGTCCTCAATTTTTGCAGTCCCTGCATTTTTGACCCCTTAAATTTGTGGTTGAAGATAGTTTGTTTTTTTTCTGAGCCTTTATAGATATGTTATAATGGTGGGAGTCAAAGGTCAAAGTAGTAATGTAGGGAAAATCATTAGACAAAATCTTCGTCCCATCAATAAAGTTCTCACATTGTGTGTCATGTCGATGGTGATTTTATTGTAAAACGACACTATTAAAAACATGCATGTCTGGCAGGTTGTGAGCTCTTGATAAAAGCGCTATGAATTATTTTAATGAGCTGTTATCCCTGAGGACATAAAACTGAATTTCTCACTGCAGTCTTTGGCTGAAAACATCTCAAAAGTCTGAGCTGTCAAAGTTAGACTGCTCATTTTCAAGATGGAGCATCATCCTGTGGATATTAGTCTAATACAATGCAAATGAACATTTCCATATTGATAAGTCAAACTTTATGTTTTCTGCTCAGCTTCTCCTGTAAATAGCTGCTCTGTTGCATCACTGCCTGTATAAATTGTCATTACTAATTCCTATTGATAATGGGAATCATTCAGCCTTTGATCTGCCATGAACGAACAGAGATGAAAATGAATGTAATATCAGGGTGCTTTGGAAGCAGTTTAAATAAAAGTTATTTCACCTGTAGTGTGAACTCAAAAATCAGCAGTGTCTTTGTTTTGTTTGAATTTGGGTACATTTTAATTGCACTTGTTTCACTGAGCCAGGCCTTACTGGCTTTCAATTCACGGTTCACTCATTCAGAGACTATAGTCACTGTTTATTTACTATGTTTTTACTAATAGTAATTATTAAAATATAAATAAATCAATTATACGGAGCATCGCCCTTGAATCAGGGACCAACAACCAGACCGGAAAACAGTCTCAAGAGAAAGGTGTTCACTTTAAATGTGAATATTTATAAAATATATGTAATTAAAGGAACAGTGAAGAAACTGAGTCTGAGCACTGACCATCACAACCAGCTGTCATCACAAACAAATGCACAAATAATCATAGAAAAGTGCTCTGTACATTATAGGTAATATAATTTATTAATGTTAGCAAAATTGGTAAATAATAATATTTCAATTAGTAAAAATACATTATTCAACTACAGCAACTATACTAAACACTAAAACCACTAAAGCTACAAACGAACAAACAAGCATGTGGTGTGTGTGTGTCAGAGAGAAAAAGCCAAGATGGCTGACGTGGCCTCATGGGACATGCTGCACAAGAATGTTCAAGATGGTGAACAGGGGCACATCACACCACGGGCTAGTCAGTGGAGGTGACAGCCGAGACTTGAGCGAAACAATGGCGGTACAGCCCCTGCTGACCTTATTGAATTTGGTGTATGTGCTCCCAATGGCTTGGAGTCGAAGTTAACTCTGAGTGTCTGTTCAACAGAAGTGTGTGTGGATGCGCGTAGGTGTGGGTGTTTGTGTACATGTGGGTTAGTTAGTAGAGAAAAACACAAGAGGCAAGAGACAGTAGTCTCAGACTGACTTTTACTTCTTGCCATCAGCTTCACTGGATGACAGACATTGAGCCGCACTTGTTGCTGTTGAACAGTTAACAATATTAGCTGGCTTCCTGAGTGAAATGTCTTGTGTTGTTGCACTTGCTTGATATTTGGCTGTGTTAACAAAGTTGTCAAATCGCTAGTTTTTGGTCATAAGCCAGGTCAACAGAGGTTTAACTGGTAGCATGCTACAGCCAGGTGTTATTGTATCTGGTTCATGTTATGTTAGCTTGGTGTGCTGTTAATGTTCTGAGTTGTGTGAAACCACATGGCAAACAATACCTGAGCATGCATGTTTACTTCAAGGCAGTTCAAGGAAGTTTTCAGGACATAACAGTTTCATGACGTGCCAAGTTTTGTTTGTAGTCAGCATGCAACGTTACATTATGTCGAGTTGTGTAGCACTGGAAACGGTCGGTAATGCATATCGCAGAAAATAGAAATTGCAATATTCAATTACAATGTTGCTTTAACTGCAGTTTTACAAATGTTTTATATTTTGAATGGGTTTTACTTGTTGTTTGTTATGTAAAAGTATCTGTTCATTCTAGTACAACATTAAAAAAGACAACTATAACTGTGACCAAGATGTTACAAAGACAATGCTGGAACGACCCAAGGATGTGTAGACTGTCTTTTACTTTTCATCCTGTCATGAGACCTGAATTCAATATTCAGTCGTTGCAGCCTTGGAGAATCACAACCTCACAGGCTCTGCACTCCACAAGCAGCAGCTTTCAATATGTAGTGCTGTTGACAGCAGTTATTTAGCCAGGTATTAGAGAGGCCCAGAGAGACTGCAACTTACTGTGATTGATTGGACACATACACACATATACACACACAAAGGGCTCATGCAAAAACTCACGGATACTGTTGTGCCAATATGCTGTACTGCACTAATTGATGGCTTGAAATGCAAACGAATAACGGGTGAAGTGTTGGCAGGGAGTCTGCAGATCAATAAGTGATCAAGAAATCTAATCAATGAGAAAGAGCTGTTTGAGTGCATTAGCCCAGAATCTGGGAGGACAGCAGAGTAGAGAACGGTTGAAGCAGCTACTGTACTTTGTTTTTGTCCAACAGATCTTTTACTGATTCAGAGTAAAAGATTCCAATAACTACTGGCTGGACACACCAGCTATGTGTGTTAGCTTCAGCATTCTTGCAATGGTATTTCTGATCTGGGTTCCGATCACTTGCATGTCTACTCAAGTAAAACCAACCCAACTGCCAGAATAAATGTTGGCAAAGTGTGTTTCTTCAAAACCACAGATACTGTAAAGGAAAACTTTACATTTCTTTATCTTTCAACTTCACATTTGTTTAGGTTCAATTTTAAATGTTTCTCTCGTCACAACGCTGTGCTTGTGATCTGGTTAGGCACAAACACCACTTGGTTAGGGTTAGGAAAACATCATGGTTTGGCTTTAAATACCTGATTTGGTCGCCACTAACACAGCTGGAGATGTCCCAAGGTCTCCATTAAAGTACCAAATGGTTTAATATCACTTAACAATCCTGGAGATGTGGTTGACCCCTTTGCCAGATGTGACACATTTAAAAGATTTGATTGGTTGATCAAAAAAAGAAATAAAAATGCATTATAAGAGATAGAAATTGACAAAGGAACTATAAGCCTATCCACAGAATGTAGTCTTTGACGTGCTGCAATTATGAATATTATTTGCTCTCTGTTGGATCAGTTGTAAGCCATACTTTAAAAAAAATGTTTTGAAAACACAGACCTACATGTGCAGTAACCTGTTGATAGTTTTTTATTTGCTTACATGCATCAACTATGCTGGTAATTTTAGTGAGCCTGCTGAACCCATTGTAAAGGGAGCACACCACTGAGGAGGGCTGTATCTGAAGAAGGAAACAGCAGAACCACCAGCTGAGTGACCTTTTTATTGATGGAAGATCACAATACATATTGCTGTTGCATTTTTACAGTTTGTTAAAATAAATAAATAAATAAAGCATTTTTACAGTGTGATCACTGTAATAGTAGATGTGATTGCATCTCCAATGATGGACCACAAACATTATCCCTGCACAGTCTGAACTGTAGCGTTTCATTAACTCACTGTCATTCAGTGTTTGGGAAATATTTCTCCTCCCTCTTTGTCTTTCTACCATTTTTTCTCCTCTGCTTAAGAAACTGTTAAGGCTCTTTAAAGTCCTCCTGCTGACACCTGACAGATTTTCAGAAGATGCTTTGTGAATAACTTTTTTCTCTACGAGGATCTAGTCTTGATTTTAAGGAGAAAATGTCATAAATCTACACATTTTCTTAGAATTGCATCACCAGAAGCAACTCTTAGTACTAGGACCCAGATCCACACTCCAACCCAGTAAGTGGCACAAATGCACCTAAAGCTGTTTACCAACCACCATTAAACAAGAAAAATCGGAGAAGAAGACGACACTGATGCGTTATGGCTGATTCAAAAGAGAGCTGGAGGGCCCGCCTGCTGCATTCCAAATCAGTCGTCTGGAAAAGTTTCAGAGAGCGAGTTGTGGATCAGACAAGGATGGTGTGTCGGTGTTGTTTGACATATATGTGAACAGAAACATGTCGAACACGCTAACAAATATCAGACGCCGTCACACAGATGTGTCAATCACCTGAGCGACGAGTCCAACAACATTCACTGCTAATAATTTATCCTGCTGGCTGTATTGAGTAAAACACAGTCTGTTCCAATGGCAGCATCACGTGTAAATCATAAAGTGTGTCACTGCTCTTGCTTATGAACACATCTGGTTTAATGTGTGTGGTCTGGTTTGACGGGCTGCAGGATGATCTGACTTTCACTCAGTTACCTGGATTTAGAAAACAAAGCCTGTAGTTGATTTGTAGACTGTGTGTCTGTTTTTTTTACTGAAAATCCAACATTTAGTTATTGGCTACAGAGAAATACAAAGTGTTTCTTGTACAGACTACCGTGTGTGTGTGTGTGTGTGTGTGTGTGTGTGTGTGTGTGTGTGCGTGCGTTTATGTGCGTGTGTGCATGTGAGGAACCTGTCAAACCAGTGAAGCAATTGGGAATCCCAGGTTGCGTCAGACTGTCTTTGTCAGGAAGTGAGTAAACTTGCTGATGCTGGTGTGGCAGGATACCTCAAGGAAAGAAAAATCACTATGTTTACCAGTAGAGAAAACCCACTCAGTGATCTTTTTCATCATGAAATTACCGGCCTTTTCTAAGATGACTCAAACACACAGGGTGACCCTGCAGTTATGAAATCACTTACACACACACAGTGGCGGTCCTAGCTGGCATGACACCCTGGGCGAACCTCACCTTCAGTGCCATGCTACTGATTAAACTGAAACTTTGTTGTGCACGTGCAGCCTCTCCCTTTCACTACCCCACACATGAACACACAAGTTCACACACCTGTGGCATCGCCCATCAAAAGGTTGACATTCTGACCCATGACTGCTCTGTGGTCATTACTATATAATTACCAGCTGCGAAAGTGCGGATGGGAAAAAAAAAGAAAAATTGTTACAGGTGTGCTGTAATTAAAATCATTGGTCTTTTTTGCACTGTGAAGAGGGAAAACCCAGATGTTCACAAAGTTTGTGATGTATTACAGGTTGTTTCTGAATGCAACATAGATTTGTGATTCAAATAGAATCGCATAGAAAACTCAACTTTAGTCCTCAGACAGATTTTAGCTAGGCACTGTTCTGATGTAGGATGTCAGCTGCAGGGGAAGAGAATATATGAGCTCTGTCACTGGGTAAATATATGAACATCTTCCATTGTGGATGGGAGCCTGACTTTAGCTGCAACACCTCCAGAAATGTGCCAGAACAATCCTCCTCCTCCTCCTCCTCCTCCTCCTCCCACCCAAACTACATCTACACTGACCTCCCACACACATTTGCTCCAGAGCGCCTCACCTTCTCTAACCTCAGTGACAGCCATGCCACTACCAGCCTCATCATGTCTCTAACCCAGTTCCCCTGTCATGATGTGTTCAGTTTGTCAGTGCAGGTGTATGTCTGTGGTAACACCAAGACCTCTGTGATGCAATAATTTTGTATCTCCAATTTTACATCTGCCTTCAGACACTGTCTCACGCTGGCCAAGCATATATATCACAGGGCTTTCCATGAGGATGGGGAGTAGCCAGCTAGTCAGGAAAGGGAGCCAGTTAAGAGACCAAATTTGGTGGCCTCTGGCACATCTTAAGCTACTATTCCATGTTATACACTGATGATAACTTAATTATTACATATTAAAATACGTTTGCCTACCCATTTGTTTACATGTCAAGAATCAGATTTTGTGTCCGTTTTTAAAAGCCATATTAAAAGCCACAGCTATTACTGACTGATCCGACCTTTTGTTGAAAAGAATCATTAGACCTAATTCATTATTATTTATTTATTTATTGACAACTTCACTGTAAGACTTACCAAGACAGGTTAATGTATTGTTTTACTAAAGACATAAATGCCCCCTTATTCGTCAAAGTTATTTGATGTTAAGTCTTGGTATTCATGACTTGAGACTTGAGACAGATGACTTGAAACAGCTTGACTCTTTCTATTAAATATTTGCATTTTGCCTACGTATGGAGATTGGGTGATTTCTAGTGCAATGTGCACAAATGTAGCAACATACAGGGAGGTAGCAAACCAGCAGAGGCAAACGCACATGGCAGCAGTTGTAACAGTTGTATGCAATGTTTAAGTCAATGATATGACCACCACAGCATCCAACGTCATTCACGACTAGAAAATCCACAAAGAAGGGCACGTGCATGCTGATTATTGGCTGGTCAAAGCTAATGTTAAGTTTAGCTATTTTAGACTTGGCTTTGAAAACAAAAGTCAGGGAACATCAAAAACCCACAGTGCCTGAAGCACATCGAGCTAGCAGTTAACAATCTGTTTAAAATCAGATTTAAAAATAGGCAAATAAGCCATTTTTGAAAGAAACACAGGATAGATAACATGAAATATTATACAAAATGTAATTAATAATGACAAAGGAGCTGCTAGATCCTGTGTGTGTTACTGGCATGTTGCAGTGTAGGTAGTAGTAGTTGAAGTTTTCTGAACTGTGAACTCCCACTCTCCACTGTTATTCATTCTAGATTAGATTTGATTCAACCTGTCATGGTCTTAGGTTTTAGTTCAGTTATGTCCTGTTTAATCGTGTAAGTAATGCATGTCATGTTTTACTTTCCACTTCCTGTCTTTTCTGTTTCCCCGCCCTTTTTTCCTGCTCACCTGTGTTCCATCATTCCAGTGTATTTAAGCCTGTGTTTTCCACTGATCCTTTGTCAGTTTGTCTGTTTCTTGTCCTTGGATTGGCGTCTGTTCCCTGTACCTCCTGTGTTCTTGATTTGTTCCCTGTGGCTTGTTTTTTGTATTACTCCTTAGTTTTCTGCATACTTTTTTCTGTTGCTTGTATTTTGTATTTTGGGATTCCCACTTCTTTTTAAAGCTCACTTTTTGTTTTTCAACCTACCTGCATCTGTGTGTCTTGCGTCTGGGTCCTTTTGTAAAACCCAACTATACTGTCACTGCACAGAGTACTGAGGCAGGAAAATGCAATTAGCAGCTAAGATGAAGTGCTAAAAAGCAGTTAAGTGCAGAGTAATGTACATCTACAATCGAGACAAGTCAATATAAATAACAGTGAGGTGCATTTTGAACATGGTAAGAAAAATACAGTACCAACAGTTTTAACAGAATGAACGGAGTTCACCTGCAGGTATAAGCGTAAATACACAATGTGGGCGTATAATGCTTATAGTGAACATTAGATACAGAATAAACAGCTTGATATGAATACAGTGTATACACAAGGTCAGTTATGTACAGGAGACAGCAGCATAAATATGAATTACGCTATAGGGCAGATACATACAGTATTGACAGTATTATTATGTTTGTTGGAGGCTTGTAATTGGTTGCCATAACACGTCGTGACCAGGCTGCCACAGTTCTAATGTTGAAAACTAAACTTCTCAAGACCACTGGGGGAGGTCATCTGATTGTTTTATGACTTGACTTGCTTGATTCAAACCACCGTAATTTGGGACTTGCTTGAGAGGGCCACATGTCGAGGCAGGTAGTGGCATGGCTCAGGTCACTGAGGTTATAGAAGGTGAGACGGTCTGGAGCAAATGTGTGTGGGAGGTCAGTGTAGATGTAGTTTGGGTGGGAGGAGGAGGAGGAGGATTGTTCTGGCACATTCTGGAGGTGTTGCAGCTAAAGTCAGGCACGTCCACTATGGAAGATGTTCATATATTGACCCAGTGACAGAGCTCATATATTCTCTTCTCCTACAGCTGACATTTTATATCAGAACAGTGCCCAGCTAAAATCTGGTATATGGTTGAGTTTTCTGTACAGACATATTTTCTGACCATCCATAACTGTAAACAGAAGGTAGAAACTAAGATGGAGACAGGGAGGTAGTACAGAAGAAACAACAACAAAAGTCAGGCTGATAAAGAGAGATGAGTAAAAGAAACAGGCTGTGCATGTATTACATTATAAACAGAAGACAATGACAATGTTAATTGTCAAAGAGCACCAGAGACTTTTACATGAGAAGATCACAGAAAAGAACTGAACTCAACTGAGGAGAAACACAGCGTCTAAACATGAGAGTGGCTGGGTAAATATGAGAGAGTACTCTTCAGCCTGCCCTTACTTCAGGAGAAATAACAATAAAGAGACCGGTTAAGAGAGATGCACAGAAAAAACGAGAAAAGAGGCTTAAAAACAGATGTACATACAGCTGCATGAAGAAAAACGAAGACAGAACAAGCAAAGACAATCTTGCTTCTCCTAAGCTCTCACCTATCGTTCATCGATCTGGGCATACACGCCTGTCAATACTGTTCAGAACAGGACTGATTATTCATCCGCACAACCAGCCATCAATCAGTACAGCACTGCATATAAGCAAGTGTTTGTATGCCTGTGTGTGTGTGTGTGTGTCTGTGTGTGTGTGTGTGTGTGTGTGTGTGTGTGTGTGTGTGTGATCAATCACAGCGTGTTAAGTTGCAGTCTCTCTGGGCCTCTCTAATACCTGGCTAAATAACTGCCATCAGCAGCACTACAGTATAATAGCTGCCGCTTCTGAATATTAGAGAACATGAGCTCAGGGTTCTTCATGCAGCGCGGGCTCATGCAACATCTCCACCTTAAATCCAGATCTGCATGACAGGATGGAAGGTGAAAGTCCATCTTTAACTGCAAAGAAGAAGTGAACATTACATCGTTTTTCCAGGTCAGCAATCATCACATCCACTGTTTCACTGAAATAAAATTAGTCTTTGTCAACCAAAGTGAGAAAGACAGGCAATGAAGAGGCAAGTAAGTCAATTATCTGCACACCAGTACACCAAGAGTCTGTGAGCTGAGTCAGCCAGAATAGGGAACTTTAATATTACAGATATTTTAAAAAGTAGTACATTTTCTTTTTTGCACTCTTGACTTTAACATTTTTTCAGTTTATGAAGTTAGTTTTTTTTTGTGAAAACATAAGAATAACATGGAGGGTATGAAGATACTTGGTGGTTGTTGTTTGCAAACTCACCAACTCAGAAGTTGCAGTTAGTGATTTTGGAAAAAGAAGGTTTACATACATTTTGAAAACACCACAAAATATTCAGAAAATCAAAACAAATCCTCCTTGTAGGACAAGCTCGCTCAAAAATTTTAATTTTCTGGCTTCATGGCCCTGCAGACTGAAGCTGGACCCACATGAGAACCACAACGTGATCTTATGGGGAAGCAGACATAAACAAAATAGAGAATAGTGTGGTGCAACAACTTGCTGTAGTAATGTGTTGTAGTGAGAAAAAAAACAAAAGCAGAAGGTTAAACGAGTCTGGATGAGTGGGTAGATGCAACACAGGATTTCTATTGTTCAGAGAGAACTGGAGGTGAGATTTTAAAGGTCCAATATCATGAAAGTGCATTATTATTGTGTTTTGTGTTTGTTATAAACTCAGAGGTGAAAACATGAAGTCACTTACTATGGCCCTTCCTCTACCCCACCCACAACAAGATGTCTCCCGGATTTACAATCCAGGAAGAATTAGATCTGTGCTCAGTGGCACATAATGCCAAAATGGCTCGATAAAAATACCTGGATCCTTCATGTTGTGGGGCCCACAAGAGACTTTCGCCGACTAAGCCGGCTGAGTTCCAGTTTAGCGCCCAGCTAACAAGTAATTTTGCGGGGCTTGTGACTTCAAAGCCTGGCGCCTCCCCTTAGGGGCTTGTGATTCCTATGTCAAAAAAACGGCAAACCAATTGTCATCAAGCTAAAAGATTTGCATAACCACTCCCCCCTAGGAGTGCAGATTAGCAATCTCACAAAAAAGTGGTCACGACAGATGTGTTATTCCTGGTTGTAGTGCATTATTGAAATCACTGCATAGGCTGCCAAAATGTTGCTGACCGTTGGCTGGATTTTATCTTTGGAGACCTGCCTCGACCTGTCCCCAGCCAGTCTTGTCAGCTGCGTACAGGTTATTTCTAGGGCGGCACCTAACGATTATTTTTTTTATCGATTCATCTATAAATTTTTTTTTGATTAATCTATTTTTTTTATTACACAATTAATATAACAACAAATTTAACCCAAATAACACTTAAATCTTTATATTTCAGTATTGTATTCAATCATTTCTAACCACCAACAAACAAAATATGACAAAGTATGCACTGTAGGGCATTATGCCCCAACAAAAAAAAGTCCAGTTTTAACTGGTAATCTGTTTAATCCTAATATAAATTACCTTTTGGCGGGGACAAAAAGTAAACAGGACTTATATTCACATTGGATCAACTGGCCAATCACATAAGCTGGCGATCAGGAGGGCATGTTATTTAGCATGGATAAATACTACAGAGGGAACACAACAGACATTTCTCTGTGCAGTTTTAAGTTTCACTTTGGTTCGGTCTTGTCCCCCAGTTTAAAACACAGCAATGAGCCTCTTCCTGGTTGTTTACTGTTATTTGTGATCCTTCGATGAGGACAAACGGTCACTAGTAGGACCAGCATGCCAGTAGTATAACAACATAGAAGCTTCGTCTTTCAGCAAACTGATCAGCAAGGGTTCCCAACATGTCACACACGGACCATGGAGTGACACTGCCACTGAAGCATGGCGGTAGAACTGCTTACATCTGACGCGTTGAGGCGCAATATAGATTTAAATTGACGTATTTATGATTACGTCGATGCGTCGCACCAGCCCTTGTCATTTCACACTTGACTGCATAGACAACCATGGCCATATCATTTTAACAGCTGTATGTAAATATGTTGTCTAACTATATTTCATTTAAACTATTTCTTGTCCATAGCAAGGGGAGCCAGTGAGGGCTCAGCTGTACAGTCAACCTCAAGTGCTCAGAGCCTCTCAGCAGCAGGGGTACAGACTCCTTGTTAATAGAATATAAGGTCTAAGTTAACAATAACTGCATTTTTATGGCAGAATGGCAGAGTAATGATCAGTATCTGAAATCCCCAAAACATATGCTAGTTTACTCATTTTTATAAGAATATAACAGATGGAGATGTGATCTTTTTTCTTCCTGTGAGTCAATATCAGATCAATCCGATTTTTTTCTTTGGTCCCTGCAGCTCTGCATTCATTTTCCTGGGATGCAACTATCGAGGTGGATATGCAGCCGCAGGGGGAAAGAGCCTCACCTCCTCAAACCAGAGCTGCTGGGAGCCATTGAGACCCAGACCTGCACTGTCCCTGAACTGTCACTGCTACCTCCCTCCCTAGCACTAATGGGTTGAAATAAGATGGCGACCAATTAATCGGTTTGGTCAATTAAACAGTTGCCGTACCACGAGGCAACACTCAGCTGGGGTCTAAAAGAAGAGGGGCACAAGTGTTCGTCACCACAGATTATGCATCAAATGTCATCAAAGCTGTGGAATTAAATCAGTGGACTGGGCTTCAGTGTTTTGGCCACAGGCTGCAACTTGCAATTAATAGGTCTCTCTCTCCCCCTCTCTCTGTGTGTGTGTTTAATTTTGATGGCTTGTTGTCTTCAGTGTTGTTTTTGACCTTCTGTCTTTTTAGATATTTTGAGATGCCTTGGTTGTATGCTTAGTATTCATACATGTGAGCATTATGGTTATTATCGCAATTGTTATTAATATGTAATAATAATAATAATAATAATAATAATAATAATAAATGTAACCTGTTTTACGATTTAGAAAAGTGATCTACAAGGGAAGTTTATCAATATTGATAATCAATATATCAATATATGATATTTTCAGTCTGAAAAATGCAGTACTATACCTTACACAATTAATGTTTTGGTTCATGTTTTGTGTGTTTGTTTGTTTGTGTTAGAAAATTCTGTGAAAGATGATGCAAGAGTAAATCGAGCAACAGGACTTTGTAAAAAGTCAGTTTGCCATTTCTCGCACAGTTGGAAGAAGACGACTGCACTGATTGAGGCACAGCAAGAGTTAAATCGCATTGATTACAGTGTTCAACAAGATGGGGCTCATGGCAGAGGATGATTGAGAGGGTATTGGAGCAGAGCACGGCCCTGTCTCAAGTGCAGTGTAGTGAATACAAGATGCCACATGCAATACTAGTTGTAATTTGATTACATAGAATGGCAATAAAATCTACATAAAATGCCCAATTGCTCAAAATTGCATTGCATTGCAAACAGCTCTCATCTCTGTGTTTTGCAGGAGAAGAGGGCTCATGTCAGCACCACAGACGACGTGCTTCAAAGTACAGCAGAGGCACAGCCATCCACTGAGAAGAAGGAAAAGCGGTCTTTGGGCAGCTTCTTGAAGAGCAGCGCTGTGCCCCCTCCATCTGCTCTGCAGTTGGAAAATGCCATGGAAGCTGAGCTACAGCTACCTGATGACTCCTACCATCGATGGAGAGGAAGATCCCCTAGCCTGGTGGAAGGTGCACAATGTTAACTTTCCAATGCTGAGCAAACTGGCTCGCAAATTCTTGTGCATACCAGCCTTCGTGTCTGAAACCAGCAAAGGTTGCCATGCTTGTTTTCTTGACCAAAATCTGTGAAGGGTTCAATGACTGTGGAGAAGAACTATTTTGTATGACATTATTTTATTTTAATATTGTGTTTGTTCTGCACTTCAAACTCTGGCAGCCTTTGTGACAAAAATGTAATAAAGTTAAATGCTGGTTATCAGCAAATAAATGTTTCAGTTGAATGTGTAATTTTTTATTTTTTTTTGAGTAACATTTATATTCCTTTTTTTATTATTATATTTAGTGACAGCTTTTTTAATCAGCTAAATGCTTAATATCAGTTAATAATGTTATATGTTATTATTGCAGGTTGTTTACAGAAAGCTCTCATTTTCTTATTGGAATGTTTTATTTATTTTTCATTATTAAGTAATTTAATGTGATTGCAGAATGTGCAGTACTCAGATGTAGGTCCTGAGCTACCTGACATATTTCAGTGTCAGAAATTGTTCACAGAAATATCCTATTATTTTCTGATTGGACATCTGGGGTCAAACTAGCAGTAGCAGCTACAGGTAAACAAGCCGGGCTGCTGCGGGTGCGCGCGCAGCTCAGAGACGACATCTTCCAGGTCAGAGGTAGTAGGTCAACCTACAGACCCCGGATGTTGACAACAGGCGACCCCGGACTCAGAGGGGAATAGCACTAGCATATCGTAACAAAATATTGGTGAAATGAACTAGTTTCATGGCAGATAATGCGTTATATAGAGGCTGTGTGTCGATGCCCCGTTACTCGCATTATATGGATATATCAGCGCTACACTGGATCTAATTTCGTCCGAACGACGCCAAATGACACCAAAGTTATCTGGGTGAGTAAATGACCATATATTTTGCTAGAAAAAAGGTCCAGGTTGTAAAAAACGGTACTTATCCTTTAAGGGATGGAGGAAACAACATGGTAACAGGCTGGTGACTGAGCTATTCTCGCCAACAGACCTGACGGAGCATGAATTCAGGCCTTTTACAAGGCGGCATTATGTTGTTGTTATTTCAGCGTCCTTTTGATCCATTTATTGTAGTCAAATCACAGAGAAATCTCTTCGTTTTGGGTTCATACTGATGTGGTAAGAGATGAATTCAGTCTATGTCTACGCACTGGTCACAGTTACTATTTATTGATTATAAAACACCAATTAAAAAACTGCCACTCACTGGGGACAGATGAACAGGCGCTCCGCAGCTGAGAACTGGGCACCGGTCAGCCTCAGGTAGCGCTGGAAGCTGCAGCCATCGAGACTCTGAGATTCACCAAGCTGGGTGCCGCGCGTTCGCTGTTATTTTTGTTTGCGTTACTTGTGTGACACAAACATATTTTTGGGGGGTTTTTTAGTCCCATAATAATAATTCATTGCGTTATGTAATGTATAATGTTTGAGACAAACAGGCTACAAGCCTGGGTGTGCCACCATGCACAGTGGAGGGTCAGTAAGCTTAAAACATCTTCTTCTCACCAATATAAAAAAAACAAAGGTGGCGAAATTACATATGACTGTGATATACAAAAAAAGTGGGAACATAGGGATAAATAGGGAAAGGGATTTTCCACCATGGTGAGCATCCGGTCACAATGACCACACGAGCACCTGCCTAAAAACGAGAAAAGTTGTTCCATTTTCACAGTGTACAGTGGCTACATTTCTCTGTGAAAACTTTGCAGTGGCTTGATTTTGTGGTGGTGTCTCTGTACTTTGTTTTTCAGAGGTGCTTGGTGAGGCTGGGCGTGGCTTTGCTGCAGGTCGGAGCTGTTGCTGATCCACACACCTGCAGCGCAATGAGTGTAATCAGCACCTGCTCTTATACCCTGACCTTCCCCCTGCATGCTGCCAGATTATTGTCGCCAGCTCCAGTGGTACTTGGTTTCTCTCAGTGTCTCTTCAGTATGTGTTTAGAAGCTTTCTTTATGTTCACTCACTAGCGCCTTAATCTAGCCTCCCTCCTCTTCCAGTGTGACAAGACCATTCCTGTGGACCAGCTTCTCTCCCACTCGCCACCCAGCCTCCCGCTCCTCTGTCACCCTGCACAACCCTGACTGCCTGAGCCAGCAACCTGCGTAACCGTGAGTCGCCCTCTGCACCACCCTGGGAGTCACCTGCACCTTTCAAATCTGCTCCCTGTTTGGCGTCAACTTTTGGGTCCACCTGTTCTCCACTACAACTGTTACATGCTGTGGTCTTCTAAGATGCTCTCCATGGTCCTCTTCATCTGAGTGACAGGAGTCTGCTTCAGTCATGTTTACCGTGGTATTCTGTAAAAATCTGATCCCAGGCCGCCTTGTGAGTTGATCTGTGCCTATGTAGCACACGGCTCCTAGTACCACTGGTAGTCGAAGTAATGCAGTAAGAAGAGGTACGACTCGAACAGGAGGCAGAAAAGGCTATTTGCAATATTTAATGACCACACAAAACAAAGAGCTATGCAAAGGTACCATGTATTTTAAGAGACAAAAAATAAACAAACTAAACAAAACAAAATAGAAAAAGGATGGAATGTTTACTGTTGCTTGGCAGCACCGTCAGCTGCTGGTATGGCCCTCTCATTGTTTGCTGTGGTCCAGCTTGGAAAGTACTGATGTAAATCTCCAGATTTGAAACTGTAAATATCAAACATGTTTGATATTATCGGGCAGCCCCAATGAGACTGCGAACAGTTCAGGAGCCTTAAGACTGGATCTGTAAACCCCTCACATTACCAGATAATCTGTGCTGAACATCAGGACTTAATTGGCCCTGAACTAAGTGTGAGCCCAGGTTGACTCGTATTGCTCAGTACCCAAGGAAGCACACTGCCAGGTGTAAGCTGCAAGCAACAATACCACAGAGCAACCAATGGGCATGTTTTGAACAGGCGCTGCACTAGTGCTATATCTGAACAGGATATTAACATAGTTCTGTATAAAGTTGTATCTACTGTTTTGCTGTTTTATGAGCTTCACCTTATTCCCGGAACTGTCAAAGAAAGTCCTCTGAGGAAATAAATCAAACTATTAAATATTACTAATACCATATAAATGCTAACAGTCATTGAGAACTAAACTTGTTTTTGTCTAGTTGTTGCAACACTTGATTTGTGCCGTTACCAACCCCATTTGGTGTCAAACAATAGTTCTTATGATATTCACTGCTTTGTCTCAATTATGTGCCCATGTTCATTTGCTTTACTGTGACATTAATCTAATCTAGCCATCAAAGTATACAGAGGAAATAGGTAACCAGAAAGAGAGAGTCATAAAGCAGCTAATGTTTTTTTTCAGGGACTAATCCCATGAGTAAGACCATCAAAGGTTTGGTAGTGCTGTGGGGAAATAGCAATGTTTGATTGCTAAATCAAAAAGCAATAGGGGGAGAATGTGTCCCTGTATTTTCTGTCAGAGGGAAACTCTTTGATGATATGCAAACAGAAGCTGGGAGAGATATGTGCAGTAGCTGCATGTAAGAATTCAAACATTGCCTGAGACTTAAACTCCCAAGAGTTTTAGGGTAGAGATTCCATTTAACAGTTTAAATGGTTTCTCATCAGGCTAGCTGTTAGGACTGGGGTTTCAATCTGCTGCATATTTTACCTCAGTGTGTGTGAGAACAGAGATTGACTGATATATGTCTGCTGTGTGTGTGCAGACAGGAGTGTGATTGACTGGGGCAGCGACTGTTTCCACAATTGGAGGCGTCTGCAGGCAACAGGTTCCTGCAGATAACATCTGGCTATATCGATGGCACAAACAGAACTATTAAGCATCTACCATCCATGCAGTCACATGGGGAAAGAAAGAACATCGAAAAATGCTGCTGAATAAATGCTGTGCGACTGAAGCAATAACAGTTAGAGTCTAAGCAGAAGACTGAAGAGGCAAGAACATCTGTTACAATATACAGAGGGCCAAGTAACATTAGCAATTCATAGGCATATTTGGCATAAAACACGGCAGCTTGAAAAATACAGCAGCTTGGTCAGTGACTTGGAGCTTCAAACTATGACACTCTACCTACCCCTCTAGCACCAGTTTTGCAGGTAAAGGACTGCAGTTATGTTAACAATAAAATGTAATATGCTCTTAGACTTTCAAAATACTGCTTGCTTAAAACAGTTCACGTGTTATGACATTGTGACTTTTGGACTGTTACCATCGTCAAATGGTCACGTTGAGGTTAGGTTTCGGCGCAAAAGCTTCTTGGTTTGGTTAAGACAGTGGCCAACCATTCTGTTGTAAACCAAAGAGCACAGATAAGGAGCTAAATAAAAATAAAAAGGAAAGACAAACAATGGAGGCAGAAAGAGGGTTTTGCCACAAGAAACTAATACTGTTCCTGTGGCCACTGCTCTCCAAAGCTTGCTGGATATGGATGCCAGTGAATTGGCCTGATTTTTAAAGCAGAAGATGTCTTGGGTATTGAGAACAGAAGTAACAGGGTTTAGAAAGGCAAATTCAATTGACTGGGTGACTTAATTTATGTCAACTTTACGGTACCAAACTTCACCTCCAAGTCTAACTTACTTCTTAGCAGCAGCTCCATTTGTCAGAAATATTATATTTACCCTTTAAAAAAGATTATTCAGTAAACACCACCCTTATGTACTCAGACAAGATCGAAGACATGTGGGAGTAAGAAACTCCAAACTCATTTCTACAGTGAGTCAGCAGGCAGTAAACCAAGAGCAGAGTAGTGGCACTTAGAACAAAGCCCTAACTTTCTAATGAGATGTCATGTTTCTATTACTCATTCCGATCCTCTGATATGGATACTAAAACACTGCCGCAGTAATATAGTTAAAGACATTAAACAGGACATTCTCTGCCGTGCTGTGGTGCTATTCAATGAGGAAAAAACAAATGGGGGCCATATATTTTTAACTGTGTTGTCACAGACATAAGCGCTGGTTTATTTGGTAGGAGTCTGCAAAGCAAAGGCAGGATGTCAGCACTCCTGCTCCTATGTTTTTTTGTAAAACCCTAACAGTGTCATCATAATTGCCAAGCATCTAAACACAAAGGTGATTACATTCATTTCCGTAACCTCCATTTGTGAGATGTTTCCAAAACTATCTAAATTTAATTTTGTGCTGGCATCCCATTCGACATGTTGTCCTCTCCAAATAAGCTCCATTACTCACCTATCAATTTCAAATTAACATAATGCATTAAATAGCATTAGGTCTGCCTTCGTTGTGGAATAAAGTGCAAAATGAATAGAAGAGTAAAATCATGTCAGGCAAAATGAATCAAGACTAAACATGGTCCGTGAAGTATCTGGAGGGAAACGAAAATGCCTGGTTACGCAGGCACAATCGTGCAAGCCTTTCACACAGGTTGAGGAAACAAATCTCAGCCCGCATGGTGGTGATATGCTATCTGGTGCGTTTCTATGACTGAAATATATACGTTTTCTATAGCATTCCTGTCTCAACAAAGATGTTAGGATTATGCCCTTGAATATGGTTCTTAACACATGTGAAGCAAGAGCTTCGCTGAACTTGTAAGCCATGGTTGCTTAAAGAGGAAAAAGACTGGGTCAGCTTTCTCTGATTGTTTCATGCGATAGCACCCGTAGCTGCAACACTCATACTGCAGCGTGCGCTTTCTTTGAGTCACTATTTTTCAGGTGACACACCGCAAGTTTCACCTGAAGGGCAGGCTACAATGTTCTGAATCTGATCTTGCATAGCTCAAGAGGTCTGCGTTCCTGTGTGGTCCATCTTTGTTCCCTAAGAGTCGACAGCTATTCTAGTCCTGTGAGGCTGTATTGGTACAGTAGGGCTTTGAGCTAAATGTTAAAACATTGTAGTTTTCCAACAAAAGATACGTTTTTAATATGGATATGGATTAGAATAACCAAACAGCATGGCCAGAAGTAGTCTAGTTCTGATCTGTGATGGTTGGTTGCAAGGTGGAAGGGGCTGAGGTGACACTCAAATCCACAAACCTGGACCTGAACACTGACTCCTAGCCAGACCATACCACCCAACATCAGTGTTAGACCTCACTAATTCTCTTAAGAGAATTAAATGGGAACGCATCTCTGCAGCCATGTTTCAAAATCTGGTAGAAAGCCTAAAACCAAGAGTGGAGGTTGTTACAGGTGCCCATATGAAGACTTTTGTCTATAGTTGAAGAGATTCCTTCCTAACGTGCTTCCAATATAGGTGATAAGGGAAGAAATCCTGTCTTTGTGTTACTGTCTCTCTAGCTCAGCAAAGAATCATTGGCCGGGAAACACAAGGAGAATATTTCATACATAAACTTTGGATGCTGAAACCTCATTTTAGCTTCACCACTGGATATATGAGGACTGTTGATTTTGTCCCTCATCACTGATAGTGTAAGTGCATCAAAAAGCTATCTCATCTAACTCGTTGAGAGTGATCCAGTAAATCCACCTTGAATGCTAATAATGAGATGTTCAGCATTCATGGGTGCAGTGTTTGGGGCATCCAGCATGAAGAATGTGAAAAGACGGCTGACTTGGGAGACAACATTACCAAATTTATGAATCATGAGTCACAATTAGAAGTAATGCCTGTTTGTGTGTGATCAACATGCTAAGCGAGTTTTTAACTGAGTCTCCCCAATAGTTTATACAATGCAGCAACCCTTCTTTCCTTCTCAGTGTGTGGTTGAATAATCTGTAAAGCAGGCAAAGTATATAAAGATGATCCCTTGGTTTAAATCAAACATAATCCCTTCTCTTGTGGTTTGACACACCTCTCCATACATGGGGAGATAGACATAGGACAAGGTTAATTGGGATCAGGTATGCGTCATTGCCCAGCTGGCCCACTCTTGGCTCTGTCTGCCTCCCGACCCAACCAGATGTCACCTATGGGATGATGCTGACTTGCTCTGGCACCACCTGTTCAGTGATCCAATCACCCGTGTGGACACCTAGCTACGGTAAGAGCTGTGATGCCCTGAATCCATCCATGCACTTCATCAGGGCATTAATGCCTTGATATGGGCTCTATGACTTGAAACATTTTGGTTTTTTCCTCATTTCATAAAGGATTTTAATCATTATTATTATCAGAGTGCCTCTGAATCCTGACTTTACAAGCCATATTACTGTTTATTGTGATCCTTAATTATATTCAGGGCTCAATTTAGGGATGATTTGGATGTTTTTGTCAACACTGTCAAACTGTGTCACCACCGCCAGACATCAATCTGATGGTTTTCACGTCTGACGGTGGTGACAAAAACACACCCTTTTTCCAAGAAACTTATGAGTTGTGTACAGGAGCCATCTTGTTTTCTTCATGTTTGCTTGCTGCCTCTCACTCCTTTTTAAAATGCATACATTTATGTCATAATTTAAAATAATTATTTCTATACTAAAGAGACAGTGTTGACATGTCATGGTTGTGACCTTGTTGTATTTAGCAAACATGGAGGGTGGAAATGAGGTCCTCAGTTGACCTATGGGTGCCTGATTTATTTTTTGGTTTTGTTTTTTTAAGGTGTTGACAAAAACTTGAGGCACATTTTGACTAACCAAAAAATTGAATAAATATTGTTGACAGTTTGCTGCTTGTAGTTTTAAAGATGTTTTAAATTATTTTCTTTTTTTATCAAATTGAAATGATATTCTCTTTTTTTTGGGACAACTAGTTTTGTGGGTATTGGGCTGACACATAATCATAAAAATGATAAACGCACATCTAAAAATGGTACACTTGTGCAAAAGACCCAGAGATGATCAACAGTGATTATTTGCCAAACTCTCAAGAATCAGTGAACTATATGATAATGTGTTGTATTTTGGACCATCTAGTTCTCTGTTCATTCAAAGATTAGGACTGATATGGCACCAGTATACTCAATTTAAAACTGCTTGTTGGATGATCTGATAGCTTTGGAAGGGCTTATGGTGGCAAAAGAGGGGGCTGTATCCAACCATTTCTGTAACTTGCCAAAACTGAGGATCCAAAATTCACACCCACTTTAGATAGTTATAAGCCAACATTGCAGAGGTAGGAAAGTTCAGTGTTTTAACCTTTATCTCTATCTTTCTGCTTTATTGGTTACACAACTATTTCTGACTAAATGCTACACTACGCTATGAATATCTTGCTGGAGAGACTGTTTGGAAATGTGTGCTGACACTGGAAATAGACGAGGAAAAGTGACGACTGGTTGCTTGTAATTCGATGTAGATAAAAAATTGTAAATGTAAAATGTAGCTTATGCATTGCCCTCACTGTGATGTCATACAAGCTAAAGGATTTATAGATGTTCACACTATAACAGAAGTTATAAACAATGAGTTAATTAACTGTAACACTACTTTTGTTTCTTACAGGTTGTCATGTCCATGTGTGAAGGGCTTTTTGTCCAAAAAGACACCTTAGGGGCTCGCAATGCCGTGCATAAATATGCCATTAAAATTAGGAATCATGATTACCCAATGGCCAGACACTTTTGTTAATTTCACAATGCTAATGATTCCTCATTGTGCACAGAGGGCACTGAGCACATCAAACCTTTGGTCAGGGGAGGAGACAGAATATAGAAACTTAACCAAAGGGAAGCTTTTTACATTCATAGGCCCAATCTCAGTGTCTACACTCACAGTCTTTGAGGTGTGTTCTCAGTAAGTCTAAGGATTTAGCGATGTCCCTAGTGTTTAGCATTAACAAGGTAAGCCCGAAAACACTGAAAAAAATAAGAATAAATGATAATCCAGATACTTTAATTATTTTATATGCAACATTTTTTATTCACAAATATCACTACCACCAACATCTGATATTTTCTCCCAGAACAGATTTTCCACGTAATCTGTGGCTCCTTATCACAATCAATCAAGATGGTGAAAAGATTCTCTGCTCAGAGGGCCTTAGAAATGATTTTTGAAGTGAGAGAAGCTTTGGAAGATGATGAAGTGGAAGAATATGAGGATCAGATAGACCTTTTTTCACAGCAGCCATTTCAACATAAAACAGCAAGGTAAACACAGAAGTTACCAATGATACTAATAAAGATTCTGGTCAATTCAGGCCAAACAGAGTCAAGGGGCTGCTTTTGTGCATGTTGGCTCACTAGAAATTCTCCGCTACACTAAATGGAACAGAACCCTAATTCATTTTCATTAATTGAACCTGTGGTCACCTTCTATTTCATGTCAATATGTCAGGACCAGCCCATCAGCAGCCAGCAACTATGGCCATCTGGGGCTCTACTGGCAGGAACACCGTATCTGTTCAATGGGGTTCACGTTGTATTCACACATGAACGTGTTCAATTTCAAATTAAGTTCAAAGAAATAAACATCAATAGTGATGAAAAACCTTGTTTCATTGATATTTTTTCAAGTTAAAGATTTTTTTTTCCACCCGTATCTTGATTATAATTTATTCTTCTTTTTTATTGCATTGTATCAGAAAAACAAATAGCACTTTCATTCATACATGTGATGTATGAATGAGGTAAATGACAAATATTAACCATTTATATGTCACACTCTGTCACTTTCTGTGGCAGATACTTGTGTTTTGGTGTTTTTTGATTTTCTGTTTTGCTCGCAGGGGTGCATTGAGAAGCTGGGCGGAGCCGGCCATTCACCGGAGCAGCTGAGACTCACACACACCTGCTGATAAGCCCTGCTGTCTGCGTTACCTGCTGCCAGATGATTTCGTCTCTTGACGTGGTACATGGCTCTGGCTAGATCGATGAGTGTAAAATCGACGTGTGTTTATATGTCTCTTGTGGAAATTTAACTTGTCTCTTGTGTTTTCCTCGTGTTCAGTATTTTCCAGCACCCCAGCTACCAGTGATCCTGCTCCAGCCGCCCAGCTCTCTGCACCTCTGCAGCCAGCTGCACTACCCTGTGCCTTTCGGAGGACTCAGCCTCGCCACGCTTCACCAGAGCCACTGTGAAAAAAATATGAACACCATATTTTTGTCCATAATATTAGGGGATATATTTTTAAAACGTTATGGGGGCATTGGGATTGGGCTATAGACTGGATGTGTTAAAGAAACCTTTCTCAATGAGGGTATACATTTGACATGTTTTCTATAAAAATACTTTTCTGTGTGGGCTTCCCTCTTTTTCTCAGCCCTTAAATGTATTATCATTGGCCACGTGTGTTGTTTGGAGCCCTGATTAAGACCAAGTGGTTGAAACATGTAGGCTTTATTCATACTTTGCCTTTATTTAATTATTTAGTCTCTATAATAAAGCCTTTTTGACATTTGCTTCCCCATTTGACATATTTTTTCTTATGGTTGGAGTACCTTCTGGTTTTTGTAGTCATGTAAATAGGCAGTCAGTAGCAGTGGAAGTCTCAGATATTCCACCTTTAGGGGTCATCATTATTATGTGTTTCGTTGTGGTTTGTTGATGCCTGGATGAACTCTTGACACTTCAGCCACAAATTGCACCGACACAGTGGGCAGAGGGATTCTTTTCTGTCTTGACATCGTTCAGACTGGTAGTGTGAGGATTACTTCCAAAACACTTGGGGTGGTGAGCAACAGCAACCCAACAAGCTGCGGAATTGGTGGCCAGCTGCCTTCTATTCGTAGCTCAAGACCTAGCAGAAGCCCTGTAACTATACTCCTGATGTTCCAATTAGATTGCTCACTTGCTGAAGCAAACGTTTTACAAGCCTCTGCACACGTCATATACACCGGGATCCTACAGACACAGGAGAGATAAACAGTTTCTTATCTTTTACAGAGATAAACTTAATACTTGTCATTTAACTGTCGACTACAACTACTCCAGAATCAACTTCACTGAGCTTTTGACAATTTAAGATTACAATAAAATGGTGCCGTGTTGAATGTGTTGAAAAGCTGATACATTTTATACACAACAAAGCGCTGTTCTGATTCCAAGATTAGGACTAACATGAAAAATGAATACAAAATGTTGCCAAAAGATTTCAAAATACAAGTCATGATGCTTGTTTAAAAAGACCAGAGGGTAACCAGTCTTTTGTTATGCACACTATTCTCCAGTGGAAAAGAATTTGGAAGAATAATAGATAGAATGGAACCACCAGAATCACTTTTACTCACTTGTAAATATGATGTTTGTTTACAATATGATGTAATGTAGGGAAATAGCACTGGAACCATTTAAACACATAGTCTGGGAAAAAAATCATAGAGTGCCATCATCATCTCCCAGCATCCATACCAAGTGAGGTCAAAGGTCATTGGTGAGGCACAACAGGTAAACACAGTATATTTTTATATCTAACTGAATACTTTACTTACTAATAATACATTTATCTGTATAGCACTTATTTTAAAACAATGTTTTCAAAGTGCTTTACCTGGAGGAAAAAGCAGCAAACAAGACATGCAGTTAAGAGCAGCTCAAAGCTTTAAGTACAAATGTGTGCTGAACAATTTTAAAATAGGAATGAAACAAAATACAGGGCAAATACAGAAAACTGCCAGAACAGCAATGCATGGGTGGTTATTTAAAATAAAAGCAAAAGCAAATTTATAAAAGGCAGTTTTTAAGAATTGTGCTGCCCTGAGTTCCTTAGGCAAGCATGGGCACCCTCAGAGTGTGCTATCACCTTTGGCTTGGAACCCCCACTGAGGAACAACGAAAAGGGCCTTGCCTGAGAAACCAAGGCTGCGTTCAGGCTCATATGAAGTTAAGAAGTCAGTGATGTAAGTAGGGGCTATCCTTGTGCTTGTGTCTCCAAGTCCATTTTGATAGTTAAACCGTGGATAATCTGGCCACAAAGTGCGGTGCATGGCACAAAGAGGTGGTATTTACACTCTGAATTAGTCATGGGTGTCTTTTCGGCAGAAAATAAATTGAACCAATCCGAGTGTCGTCACCCATTTTCTTTAAGAGCCAGGTGCACCAGGGCCTGGCACATATTAACCAGTCTTCACTGAGGGACAGGGATGTGATCCTCAGCTGCTGGACCCTCTGCCCTGCCGTTTCACAACCATCTGTCCCATCAACAACTCTATTTGACTGCATATGAAAAAATAAACTGATATTAAACTGAGGAGGAAGAGGAGGAGGGCTGCTGTGCGTCCCTCTGTGTGTGTGCGCGATTCTCAGTCTGTGGATCAGGCAGGACGGTTCATAAAAAGTATCATCTGGATCAATAGCGGATGGGATGAGAGGGGAGAAATACGTCCTTAATAAGGAAAATATTAATGACATCACTTGCAGCAATTTCAGCAGCAGAGACGATATGCGCATCTCTACATTAACATGCACATTTGTGCACGAGGAACAGCTGATAAACTTCATTGATTATTTAAAACTCCTGACTTGTTCTCTCTGGAGAGTTTATAACTACAGCTTTTAGTTTTGCTGATTAAATGTGCCATGATATTTGTTACAGAGACATTACTGTGTTCATGGAAATGTTTAGAGAGCGGCCTCTCAAATCATAAAATCATAAAATCAGAGTGTATGAACGGTGTGAACCTGCCTGTGTAGGCGCATCTAATGCGTCCTTTAAATATCAGTAAACAGACTGTACCTTTGACTTTAGTCCAGCTTTTTGTTGGTCTATGTTGCTGTCACTTTCTGCTGCCTCGAGATAGCAATCCACCATCAGTGCGCCTCACCACACCTCACTTTAAGACCAACACAGCCAGGGGCGCAAGTACATTTGTTATTTACACAACGTGGGCACTGGGCGTGAACATGACAACTGCATCATTCTGAAACTAGCAATGACACTTGTGCCGTGTTGTGGCCGCTCTGTGCCGAGCGTAACATAGAGCGCAAAGTGTTTTACAGAGGGACTTCTGCAGATCTCTTTTTATAACTTCATAAAGCAGCCAAAAGAGCAAAATAAAATAATTTTCTTGCCATGGAACAGAATGTTGCAGTTGGTGGTCAGGCCATGAGTGTGTGTGTGTGTGTGTGTGTGTGTGTGTTTTTCCTCTACCACTTTGTGGAATAAAAAAATGAAAACATCTAATCGTTTCGCATGGTGTTAAACATTTCAACAGGCTATACTAACAGTCGGCTGTGTTCTGTGAACCACACAGAGAGCAGCACTCTGACAGATGATGCATCATTCATCCCCTATAATTTTTCATTTTAAGGTCAAGAGACCTAACAATTTTGCATGATGCAAAATGCAGTGCCAAATTAATTGTCGGAACACCTGCCACATTTTAGCCCACTTTCATTTCAGTGAAGCTGCAGCCTGCGCTTGAGCTCGAACCCAGCAGCTGCCACTTTCCAATTACCATGATTAAACACGGTGATCAATGAGCATTTGAAAAGATCAACATTCAGGCAACGTGTGATGAAAAGCCCAGGCTTAAATAAAACTGCAGGTTTAAAGATTGGTCTTGAATGAGTGTTTGTGTGTCAGCATGCTTGTGGGTGTGGGCACTACATCATCCAAGTTTGCTAATTGTAGATTCCTCGATAGTTCCAATATAAACCTTAATGAATAACCAGCCTTAAAGGTAGATCTAAAATATACAGACTTTAACATCCATGTCAACAAACCTGAGGACAGAGGGACTAAAGAACTGTGTTGTGTCCTTGATAACTTTGGACTCACTCAGCATGTGACGCATCCCACACACAACAGGGGCCACGTCCTAGAATTGGTAATCTCCAAGGGTCTGAACATTTCTAAAGTTCTGGTATCTGATGTCGCTCTCTCTGATCATTACTGTGTTTTCTGTGAGAGTGATATATCTGTGTACACAGATGTTCAAACTGAAAACGTTTGAACTCAAAAGATCAAACTCAAAGCGCTACATCACTGAAACCACCGGTGACATATTCATTCAGGCTTTCTCTTCCACACCTCCCCTCTCCAGGTTCTCTGTCAATGACCTTGTAGATCATTTCAGTTCTAAAATTACAAATGTTATTGATGCCATTGCACCCACTAAAGTTAAGGTAGTCTCTGGTAAGAAAGAAATGTCCTTGGAGAAATGCCACGCTGGACAAAATGGAAACAAGGAATGTCGAAAAGCTGGTCGCAGGTGGCAAAAAACAAATCTCCAGGTTCATTTTGACATTTATAAAGAGAGACTTGATAAGAGAGATGGAAAAGGCCAAGGCAGTCCTTCTCAGACATTATCACCAAAAACAATCATAATGCACGTGCCCTGTTTGCTACTGTCGACAGGCTAACAAACCCTCCTGTGCCAGTAGCCTCTGAACATCTATCTACCAGGGCCTGTAATGAATTTGCATCCTTCTTCACTGACAAAATTCAGAAAATTAGACAAGCGGTCAGTGCCACCGTACCAGGTACAGGAGGTGTGTTGTCCATGTGTATGCAATTTCAAATACCATGACACAATTTGATCCAATCAATGACAAAAACCTGGAAGACATAATACGGCATTTGAAATTTTACCAGCATGGTTCTTCAAAAGAGTTTCAGACTGCATGACTCCAGATCTGCTACAGATTGTCAACATGTCTCTTCTCTCAGGCATCTTCCCACAAGCCATTAAAACCGCAGTCATTAAACCACTCCCAAAGAAGAACAATCTAAACACATCAGTAATGAATAATTATAGGCCCATATCAAACCTCCCAATTTTAAGTTAAATCATTGAAAAAGCTGTTTTTCAACAGCTGAACAATTACCAAATAATAAATGGCTGTTTTGATATCTTCCAATCAGGATTTCGACCACATCACAGCACTGGGACTGTTCTAGTCAAGGTCCTCAATGACATTCATTTAAACACAGACTGTGGCAAAATTTCGTTTTTGTTTTACTGGATCTCAGTGCTGCGTTTGACACGGTCGACCACAATATACTGCTGGACCGAATGGAAAACTGGGTGGGACTCTCTGGTACAGCACTAAACTGGTTTAGTATCTAAATGATAGAGACTACTTTGTGTCTATAGGTAATTACACATCTGAGTGGATGAAAATGACAAGCGGAGTACCCCAGGACTCCACTCTGGGGCCTCTACTATTCAACATTTACATGCTTCCTCTAGCTCAGATAATGGAAAACAACAAAATATGTTACCATAGTTATGCAGATGACACGCATTTACATAACCATATCAACAGCGGACTATAATCCCACCAAACACTGAGTAGATGTGTTGAACAAATCAATGATTGGCTGTGTCAGAGTTTTTCAGTTAAACAAGGATAAGACTGAAATAATTGTTTTACAGCGCCAAAGAAGAAAGGCTAACAGTCTCTGCCCAGCTTCAATCTGTAATGGTGAAAACCAAAAACCGAGCCAGAAACCTCGGAGTTATCATGGGCTTGTTGTTGGTTTATAAGGCACTAGATGTTTCGGGCCAAAATACATTTCTGATCTGCTGCTACGTTATGAACCATCCAGACCTCTGAGGTCATCAGGTACAGGTCTGCTTTCAGTCACTAGAGTCAAAACTAAACATGGAGAAGCAGCTTTCAGTTATTATGCTTCACACATCCTGAACAAACTCCCACAAAACTGCAGGTCCGCTCCAACTCTCACCTCTTTTAAATCAAGGCTGAAGACTTTCCTGTTTGCCACTGCCTTTCACTGAAGCAATTTCAAGGCTTTGAACTGCACTTTGACTTTTATTTTGTAGTCTTATCTCTTTTAAACCTATCCTATTTTAGCCTACTTTCCTATTTCTAAAGTTGTTTTAATGTTTTGTTTCTTGATGTCTTCCTACTTGTTTCACTACTTTTACTACTTTGTTAACCCTAACCCTTAAATGCAATTTTTAATGTCTTTTAATGTAATTGTATGCCCCAGTAAAGCACTTTGAGTGGCCTTGTGTCTGAATTGTGATATACAAATAAACTTGCTTTGCCTGTGTATATATATGTGTGTGTGTGTGTGTGTACACACTAAATGCCAGTATCCAGAGAAACTATCACACAGGCACCAGCTTGAAGCCCCACTTGACTGGCTTTTTGGCCATTTACTGTTTGCATAGCAGCCGACCATCAAACTTTATCATCGCCTCATCGACAGAGAGCGCTTGCCAGGAATGCAGCAGCTTTGGAAAGTTTTCCTGAAGGACGCGGAGGAAAGACATCACCTTGTGCAACTTGTCAGACTGATTGGAGGAAGTTGGATCTGTCAGATGTATAAACTTGCAAAGCTGCTCACAGCAGTTTTCCCGCCATCTTGCGGGAGATGTATGGGACTCTGAGGGCTTCATCGGTGGTCCAGTAAGTGCTGGCAGCTTGTGGATGCCCATGAGGATGTTGATGCCAATGAATGCTTTAATTTCGTCCACGCATGACTCAGACCATGAGGCAGAATTTGCTGCAGACAAATTTGTGTAGAACACCAAATCACTGAAAAACACACACCAACAAGTTGCAGAAATAAACTAAGAACATCCCCCAGGGTTGTCTGAGGGCCAGGCTCAGTGGTGCATGGCTGAATATTAGGATTTAGGAGCTGTGACCTCCAAGGATAAGTGGGTTCAGCAGGTACTGCCCCCTAGTGACCTCTCCTTATGTCCCTGCCCTGTCCTCTTCCTCTTCTGAATCTTCTTCTCCCTTCCCCATCCCAACTTCCATTCCTTTCTCTCTCCTCACTTTCTTCTCCTGCCTCACTGCTCTCTCCCTCATTGAGTTCTGCTTGTCCTGAATCTGATTCCTCTGTATCTTTCCCTTTTCCTTCTGCATCGTCCTTGACTGGCACCTGACTTCCTCCTTCACTTCCCTCCCTGCTGGAATTTTTAGATTCCCAGAGATAGAAAAATCAAGGCAGCGTCAACATAAACCTGCACTCTCTTATAATGTATCCTATTTTCCTAATATACAGACAAAACATGTTGTATTCTTTGAAAGAAACTTTATTATGAAAACTGTGAGGGTCACTACAAACTCTTCATGCAGCGACAAAAAGTAAAATGTGTAAGTGAGCCAATAATGTAACAATAGTGTGAATGAAAAAAAAAGCCTATTTTTACCTAGGTGTACATAATATGTTGTGTGTGATCCACGACATTACTCCCTATCTGCCTCCTACTGTCAACAAATACGCTATTTTATTTAACTGTACCTGAAATTCATATATATTCATGCTAACCAATTAAAAAAAACTGTGAAAAATGCCACTTAGTCCACATTAAAGAAGGGTTCGGCATTAGGTCATTATATATCCATAATGTTTTTCCATTTTCTTCCTGAGTCTGACAACAAAACACATCCTTCATTAGATAACTTGAAGCTTTGAAAGCTAAGATAAAACAATCCCACACAGCAACGTTATAAGAACACAACATTAATAAAAATATATAAAAATATGAAGAATATAAAAATTCCCCTCGACCCGGCCTGTACTCCACACCTACTCTTCAAAACTCAGTGACTGTAGTTATATTGTTTGACACTGCAGGCAACTGACCAAACCACATTCATTGATAAGTTGAGAGTAAGAACGTGTTGACAGTACTGCGTTACAGACAATGCGTTACTTTGTAATGTAACCCCCAACACTGGTCCTGTACATTAAAAATTAATTTGTTTTTCTTTTCTAAACCACAAACAACCTTCATTGCTGCTCATTATAACGATTAGGATGCAATCCCTGTTGCTGCTCGTTGCATCCGACTATCTGCCCTGCAGTGACCTTGAATGTGATTTTCCTTTCATGCTCTAATCCAGTCTTGAATTTTCCATATTGAAAATCTCGCCATCAGTACATCTGTTCTGAGAAAAGATGTGTATTGACCCTGGTCAGTGAATGGGACCGAAAGTGTATTGTTGTGTGATCAACAGAGCAACAAAGTCTGCAAATGGCTTATGTTAAAGGAAACATTTGAATACTGAAATAATCTCATATCAGCAGTATACAGTACAAAGGGCACATTCACAACTAACCTGCTTGGTCATTCTGAACCAACTGTGATGACGATTTGGTTTGTTTCCTTTGGGCTGGAGTGAAAGCTGTTAAACTCAGATGGTGCAGACCAAACAACAGGTTTTTTCCTGCTATTATAACCTAAACATGGAAACATGAAAGCGACCTCCCACATGAACAGCATAAGCCTTGAGCATGGATGTCCATGCTTGGAAGCTCTGGAAAAAGCTATCAAGAAGACACTGAGTTAAGATTTTGTGTAAGTCTTTTTTGATTGCAAGATCTTTGATGGTAACACATGAGGCGCAAGTTCATCTAACTATAAAGCACGGAATCTCTGTCTGTCTGTCTGACGCAACATGTTCAATATTAATACATTTTGAATAAACAGTGAACACTGGGCAGCACGGCAGTGCAGTGGTTAGCACAAGAAGGACCCGGGTTCGCCTTTCTGTGTGTAGTTTGCATGTTCTCCCTGTGTCTGTGTGGGTTCTCTCCAGGTACTCCGGCTTCCTCCCACAATCCAAAGACATGCAAATAAAAAAGTCAGGCTAATCGGTTTCTCTAATTTGTCCGTAGGTGAGAATGTGAGCGTGAATGGTTTGTCCCTATATGTCAGCCCTGTGATGAACTGGCGACTGATCCAGTCCGTTGCCCAATGTCAGCTGGGATCGGCTCCAGCCCCCACGTGATCCTGAAAAGCATAAGCGGTTTCAGATAATGGATGGATGGTGTGATTTTGGCCTCTAATCCTTACCATGCACACGACACAATTTTCAGATAATGGATCATCACACACTGCAGATAAGGATATTATCCTCCAAAAAGATAACACCTCGGGGGAAACAGAAGTAAACATAATGGACACTATTGTGGTGCAACTTGCTATCGTTGCAGTGAGAAAAAAACAAAAGCTGAAGGTTAAACACATCTGGGTGAATCGGGAGACATTTTCTATTCTTCTGTGAGAAATGGAAGTGAGATGATGACTCAAGCACTGCTAAGGGATGCAACTATGTCATGACAGGTATATTGCTCAGTACCCAAGGAAGCATGGCATCAGGTGTAATTTTGTTTGTTTGAGCTTTTCTTTGAAATATCTTGACATGTATTGGAATATATGGTGCACACATGCATGTTATCCAGAAGATGAATTGTAATAACTTTTATCTCCCAACTTTTCCTCTTGTACCTTGTTAATATTTAGCTCAAGAACAACCTCATGAGGCAGCTAGCATAGAAAAAAGTTTTTTTCCAGTCCCGACCAAGTAAACCAAACTACAGGTATTAATGTTGCCATTTGAGAGGACAGTGACGTCAGTGGAGCCTTTCAAAGTGGGTCATAATAGATCAAAATTGCAATTTTCCGGGCAGAAAAGAAGAGGCTATCTCCTGAATCTTGAACTAAAATGTTTTTGTTTTTTGTGAAGATACCACTGAGGAACTGGAAAGAAAAGAAGCCATTTATCTGAAGTGGACCCAGGAAATGATTCAAGGCCAACATATGTTTCAAAGTTAGACAAAATAAAAACAGCTAATAAAAAATCTGCTCCAAATGAACCAAAGCTCTCTTTCAGAAACTTAATATAACAGGAAGATACAGGGCAAGGGTTTCATATGAAAAATAGTTCCTTTCATGCTAAAGAGTAATGGCCTGTAAACAGCAAAGTACTGCGTTTACTGTGTTGAGGGAGGACACAGAGGACAGAAGCAGCAGGGAAATCTGCAGCCTGATATTCTCCACTTCCTTCACTAAGTCATTCAGGCACTGCTCACATTTTTCAGGGCAGCAGCCTTCTTTTGTTTGTTTGAGCTTTTCTTTGAAATATCTTGACATTTATTGGAATATATGGTGCACACATGCATGTTATCCAGAAGATGAATTGTAATAACTCTTATCTCCCAACTTTTCCTCTTGTACCTTGTTAATATTTAGCTCAAGAACAACCTCATGAGGCAGCGAGCATAGAAAAAAGTTTTTTCCAGTCCCGACCAAGTAAACCAAACTACAGGTATTAATGTTGCCATTTGAGAGGACAGTGACGTCAGTCGAGCCTTTCAAAGTGGGTCATAATTGATCAAAATTGCAATTTTCCGGGCAGAAAAGAGGAGGCTATCTCCTGAATCTTGAACTAAAAGGTTTTTGTTTTTTTTGTTTTTTGAAGATACCACTGAGGAACTGGAAAGAAAAGAAGCCATTTATCTGAAGTGGACACAGGAAATGATTCAAGGCCAACATATGTTTCAAAGGTAGACAAAATAAAAACAGTTAATAAAAAATCTGCTCCAAATGAACCTAAGCTCTCTTTAAGAAACTTAATATACCAGGAAGATACAGGGCAAGGGTTTCATATGAAAAATAGTTCCTTTCATGCTAAAGAGTAATGGCCTGTAAACAGCAAAGTACTGCGTTTACTGTGTTGAGGGAGGACACAGAGGACAGAAGCAGCAGGGAAATCTGCAGCCTGATATTCTCCACTTCCTTCACTAAATCATTCAGGCACTGCTCACATTTTTCAGGGCAGCAGCCTTCTTTGTTATGGCTTCAGGGGGGCTGATGACAGAAGCAATTACATTAAAAGGGACCCCAGAATAGTGGAAGAACAAAATAAGATGATCTTGCATCGTTGACCTTTTTTGGTACTTTGAAAGATTATTAACCCCCAGATGAAGAGCCGCGGTTCAACAAAAGACTGTTTAACTGAGTAGGAGTCACTTATTCTCTTAGCCTGTGCTGCAAATATAAAACAAAGGCTTAACCCCTAGAAAGAAGACGACGGATCTTCCAGCAGAATTGAACATGACTCAGCCAATCTGTATTTAACAACGGTGAAATCTCAAAAAACTCTTGTGCAAACTGTTTCCAGCTCATTTAACTGGACTTTTGGGGTTTGTTTTTTACCTGGCTATACAAAGATTCAGAGGTAGAGCATCTTGGAGCTGGTGCAGCCATTGTCTCATTGTTACAGGATTTGGTGGATGAACCCATCTTTGAACAATGAAGGGCTTTACTGCAACACTGTTAAAGCCAACTGAATCTCTCTCTCTCTCTCTCTCACTTCCGTTTATTTCTGTTAGCCCCATCTGTCCTTCAAGAGCTTTCCCATCTCTGCACTCATTTGCGTGATAAGAGCACAGCAAGAAATGTCGTTATGACCGGCAGTCTGGTTTGTTGCCATTAACTGACTAAAAGGTGAGTAGCAGAATGACAGACTCCATAATTACCATCATCAACCAAGTGATACATTTACAACACTGTGTGAATTATATCAAATTATAGTGAAAGTGAACATTCACTCTCCGACTGGGCCAACTGTCTGTGTACATGCCTTTCAAGTGTTGCAAGAAAATCTGTACTTCCCAGTGGCAAAAAGGAAAGAGACAGAGTGCAGCCAATGCATTAGACAAGGGGCGGCTGTTCCTCAGGGGTAGAGCCAGCGTATTGTTATCGGAAGGTCGCTGGTTTGATTCCCGTGGTCTGCATGTCAAAGTGTCCTTGGCCAAGATACTGAACCTGATGTGCTGGTGACACCTTGCATGGCAGCCACCGCCATGGCTGAATTACAGTGTAAGTCACTTTGGACAAAAAGCATCTGCTAAATGCCCTAAAGGTAAATTAGCCTGGCTAATAGCTGACATAAAGAAAAAGTCCAGCTGTGAGTCTCTAGTACGGTTCAGGTCTCAGGCTTGATAGCTGTCACTGTTTTGTTGAAATGTGTGCCTTTTAATGAAGTGGTTGGTTGATCCATGAACTGATCCAAGGACTAGCTACAGTGTTTTTCTCACTTGTTCCCACTGTGCTGCAGACAAGCATCCTTGACTAACAGTTGTGTGTTCTAATCACTGAATAATAAAACAAAGCACTGCTGCGTATGCTAAACATCCTCATACCTAAATATCTGAATAGGTCGATTGCCAGTCTCCACTCCAGCGTTCCAGCAACACACGTAACGGACCTTTGTTGAATGCTCACAGTTTGGTTAGGTTTAGGCAACAAAACTACTTGGATATGTTTAGGAAATCCTTGTGGTTTAGGTTAAAATAAGTAGGTTGCTTTTGTAACTTCACTTACTAATGTACCTAAATTTCTGGCAATGTCTGACACACTAGATTAGGAACCCAAATGCACGACTCGAGACAGTTCAGGTAAAAAAAAAAGTGACGGTAACACATACAGAGGCAGGAAGGGATCTGAAAGAAGAAGATAGTTGGAAAAAATAAAACAGGATGTAGGACTAAAAGACAAAAAAAACAAAAACATGACCTGATAGATGAGACATGACAGTTTCATACGTGACTTAAATTATGTCGGCTATGGAAATGGTGGCACATGAAGATGCAGCGGCCAGTAGCTACTCCGAATAATGCTCCATTTCTGTTTTTCTGACCATCATTTTTTCAGCTTTATTGCTGACACACATACTGCCAATGTTTTTTGAATTAGAAGCAGCATGACTTTGAGACCATCACTGCCCACGGTGTCTTTCAACCATCCAACCTGACCGTGTGGACCACCCCAGGGTGGAAGAGAGTTGGAATAACAGTCATGCTAATCCAGCTTGATTTAAGGCTGCTCCTGGCTAGTGTCTGGTCACAGGAAAAGGAAATGGAGAAAATGGGACAAACAAGGTGAAATCAGAGACTGTTGTGCCCACAGAGACCCGTCTCCGCAACAATATCTCAGATCAAGCTGTTGCACTCGACGGGTGGACTTTGTTCTGAGCTGACAGAGCAGGACTGCAGCTGGATGAGGAAACGTGGATGATATCGATGCTTGGTGCTCACACACAGTCCAAGTTCATGGACAGTGTTTCACAGATGTCAAACTTTTCATACAAAAATGCCGACTACATTATCATCACTATCTAGTTGCTGCTGTTCACTTACACCCTGACGCAGATTCAAATGTCGCACTCTGTGTTTATGTGTATATTTGTATATTAATAACTGTATATGTTCTGTGTTTGTGTGGCATTAATGAGTTTACAAACTTTATTTTCTTCGTGCCACCATGTGTTGTGTAACGACGGATATATAACACAGTGGTGACAGAAAAACGCTGCACAGCGGGTTTTTTAAACTGACACGAGCTAACGCTATGGTGGGTTGACTGCACAGCTAACAACAGGCTTGGTATGAATAGAGTGATAAAAAAAGGAGCTTTTCTGCCTCCCTTATGATTGCTGTCTGATTAAATTCAAGACAGAGGGACAGTGAAAACACCAGCAGCGTCCTGAAAAGTTTGGACTCAGAGTTTTTAAGTATTCGTAGCGGCTGGGTGCACTGCTTTTTCTCTCGGCAGCTGCATGCTGCTGCAGCGCTCTTCTCATTGGCAATGATTGAAAAAAGAAACGACGTCATATGGATGCAGGCCTTCGAATAGCTGACACTGTAAGTCCATGACGTTTGAATTTCTTGTGTTTTACCTACATATAGTTACAGCAGGCCTGTTTAATAGCGCCTGCTTTAACAGTGTTCCATGACGGACAGGTATCCTCCTGCATTCTGACTGTATAGAGCGGGCATGGAGGTTAACATGCGGCTGCATAGTGTCCTGCATGAAGCTGATTGCAATCATCGTGCTGCCTCACTCTGCTTCAGCAGGAACCTGAAAACTGTCAAGTCAGCGAACAGCTCGGCTCACGCAGACCCGAATGAAGGTGGATCTGTCTCCCTTTCTTTCCCACCCTCTTCTGTCGGCTCGTCACGCTGCCTCTGAGCCTTTTGAATACAGGCCTCTGCTTGCTTGTCACCTTCTGCGTCTCTCCCTTTGCCCCCTCCTCCTCCTCTTTGTTTCTCCTCTCCGTCTCTTCCTGACAAGCCGCCAATCAAACAACGTCGACGTGAAGCGCAGCCTTTTCTCTCTCCTCTTCCTCTCTCTGTCTTCTCCAGCAGCTGCAGTTGAAGAGTCTCTCAGCCGTGTCTCTCCGGCAGAACTGAATGCCTCATTACCTGGAGTGTGTGCCCTAACATTGGCATTCCCCTCACTCATGCTCCCTCTCTCTACCTCTGCTCCCTCTACGTCTCTCTCCCCGTCTCTCTCGGTTCAGCAGCTGGAACTTGTCAGTGCCAGCCGCGGCCATCACTCTTCAGAGTCCCGCTATCTGTCCTCACTCATCCTCCCAGCTTCATTTCACACACACACTCCTCGCTCTCACTGCCTCCACTCATCTCGTTTCATCCCCGCCGTCCCAACCCTCCACTCTTTCCTTCTCCCTCCTCTTTCCATCCCTCTCTCCCTTTCTTTCCCTCTTACCTTGGCAGCATTCAGCACTATCTCTGCCCACAGAGACTGGTCTGCTCGGGAAGGAAAAAAAAAGATGTAAAGAGAGGAGTAGAGAGAGAAGTCGAAGAAAGAGGAAGAGAAAGAGACAGATTCTTCCTGTTGGCTTGATTTCAGCCTAGCTAATTGGTTTATACAGCAGCTTTCCCATCACCGCCTGGTTCACTCTCCGTTCATCTGCTGTGTGTGTGCATAGGTATTAGGGTGTGTGTGTGTGTGTGTGTGTGTGTGTGTCTGCAGTCAACCCTGAGCGTGCATTTGGTCGGTGGGGCTGCCAAGAAGTGTTTGCATGTGTGAGTTCGTCATGTGTTTGAGGTCCTTTTATTTGCAGCGAATCGGCAAATGTGTCTTTGTCTGAAAGTCTCCTCTTGAACGCAGGCAGAATCATCTATCTGGAAGCAATTAGGGGTCATAAATATTTTGAGCTTGTGAAATGATGTTGGCAAACAAATAATTTCACTGCCTGCAGTTCTAAATCACCTTTTGTGTGTGTTTGGGAAAAAGGGAAAACAAATTCAAGTTTGTGAGTGTGCCATCAAAATTTTGCTGCTGTGGAAATGTATTAGCAATTTGTGCAGGAATATTTTCAACAGTGCAGCCCAGTCACCGGGGTAGAATGTCACAAACCACTGATGTGTTCACAATGCATGTTTATGACCTGACTTTGATGTCGGGAGCTGGAGGGAATGGTGGTGGACTTAGAGACAATGAGGCTGGAGGCTCACGCTGGAGGGAGCTGTGCAGAAGAAATAGGCAGCCTTTTTTTTGTAGTCCCAAAAAAAACATGATACAAAGAAAATCATTTTTTTACACAGCTCAGGACAGTTCTGGTGCTGCTCTTCAAAAAAACAAAAAAAAACAAAACACCAGCCCATTCTCTCCCCTTCTACTCACATATATAGCACGAGAGTCCGCTTTCCTCATGGTTCTCATGGAGAGTTGACAAGGTTAATAACAAATTTACATTGTTTTCTTAACTTGCTCCTACCAACAAGGTCTAAATTCATTCTTCAATATGTTAAGATAACTACTGTACATTCAAAATAAACAAATCATTTGTGCATCATTCAGTATTTATCTTAATTAGCTGTCATTTCATCACACATCCACTATCCAATCAAATCTGAGAACACGCCTACTCATACACCACATAAGAAGGCTACTGTTGAGGTGCGTGTCCTCTTTCAGCACCGGCACAAGACGGCCACCACAAAGGACTCAAACTCTGACAGGTTATTGCTTTGATTACAGCATGTCTTTTAATATATTTAGAGAAATAAACTCCCCCCTTCTCAAATTGTAATGCTGAGTAGAATCCTTTGTATTAATCAATTGATGTTGGAACTATAATTTAAATAAAGAAAACAGAGAAAACTGTGTGAGTGTATGTCCACCTTTCTGAACAAAAAGGGTTTAGAAAATAATGAGTTTTTAATGAGTCCTGGGGACAATTTCCTGCCATGTGTGTGGCAATAAAACAGGTAGGTAACAAACATGATGTGAGCCAGGACTTCTTGTGTTGTCTTTTCTATATGGCTAGATTGTAGTCAGTGAGTCTGTATTTGGACAGGATCTGTATCTGTATCTGACATTTTGAGTTTTGGTTTGATTTGTCAATTTTTTTTCAGATTGGCATCTTTTGGAAATTATAATTTGCTCTGATTGGTGTTTGGAAAGCAGTGCCGGTATGAAGTTGAGCAGTATACCCAGATGGCAAAATTGTACCAGACATGAATTTGGCCCGAATACCACCAGGAATGATGGCACATGATGGCAGTCAGCTCCTGTTTGCCAGATCTGAGTCACAAGTAGGCCATACCAAGGCCACATGTCAGCCAAGAGCGAACCGAATAACCCAGAACTGGACAAACTGCGACCTCTAGCGGCTATAGTAATTTTTATGGCAGCAAAGGAGGAAGCAAGGTCAATTAGTATATAGTTTGTGTGTGTGTGTGTGTGTGTGTGTACTGTATACTAAATATACTGTTCCAGGAGGTCGAGGTGCTGCTGTAATCCTTACTGGGTAAAAGCAAAAAAGAATGTCATCATGAGCTCAAGGAAGCTATTGCAAAGTTACAGATATGTCCATGAGGATGGGGCATGGAAGTACATTAATTTATCAGTGATGGACAAAGTACCCCAATCTTTTGTTCAATGAAAGTACCGATAAGACACTGTAAAAGTACTCATTACAAGTAAAATCCCTGCTTGTGTGTATGTGCGAGTGCGTTTGTGTGGGAGGGGAGCAGAAGAAACATAAGACAGAGATGTACAGAGAGAGTTAAAGACGAAAGCCTGAGTGAAAGGAAAATAATCAGAATTGGAGTTAATTGAGGGAGAAGGAAAAGGCTGCAAGCGGCTAAATGCAATTTACAGGTTCAGACGGGCGAATGGAGGGAAAAAAATAAAAAAACATGTGAGGGAGGCTGAAAATAGCGGACCCAAATGACCGGAGTTCACAGAAGGAAAAAAGAGATGGAGTGAAAACAAATTTGCTGCTTTGATTTGAGCTGTAAGTGTCGTGTGCATCGCTTCGTTCCGCTCCCTGCAAACCACCAAAAGAAAATCCGACCATTTGTGTCGTTGGTGTTCCACAGCCATGTTATATCATCCCTTCTGTTCTCATATTTTGCATCAATCTTCAATAAATGCCATGCAATAAAGCATTCATGTATCAAAAAATAAACAATAGCTGCAGCTTTCCCTAAACAAAGACAGCTGGTTCATACTTTGGGCCTCTGAGATTTGGATCTTGATGTAGCTCTTTATTCCAAGTTGCTTTTTGACTGTCAAAGCACAGATGCTCGCTCACAATCAGTTCAGACTTTTGCACCAAAAGAGCTTTGAGCGTTCCAAAAGGACAGCTTGTTAGTAAATGAGAGAACTAGTTGGCTTTCCCGAGGAACCATATGGATTTTAAAAAAGGATCTACTATGTACGCATCAACAAAGACCATCAGCAGATGCTTGGTCAGGAAGCAGCAACTGCAGAAATGTACTAAGTGCATACACGTTCATGATTGATTTTCACTGGAAGACCATAAGAAGAAGAATTCTGCAGGAAATGTGCCTAATGTACCTACTGCATACCTAACTATCTACACACAAAGCAAAATGTTCATACTGAATGTATCTGCAAAATGTACAGTGTGTTGTCCCTGAAATCACCGTGTTCATAATTGTTAGTTTGTTAGTGCCTATTAAATTGCTAAAAGTTGCTAGGAGTGGATATTAACTGTTAAAGGTGCACCGCTTACCAAGACTAAAATATCTCAACAACTATAGGTTTGACTGTCATAAAGTTTGTACAGACATCCTATTCTGACTGTTAGGATGTAGACTGTGGGTATGGGCCTGCGTCTTTCTGTTACGAAATCCTTGTTGCTACAGGAAACAACCACCTCAGAGGTTACCCTGACCTGCTCACTAATGGTACAAACAGTACAAACGGTCGTCCCTCTCCCCAGCAACGCTTTCCAGCTACTCATTCTGGTCCCTTGTATCCACAATCTCATTCTTTGGTCACTGCCCAAAGCTCACGACCAGGGTGAGGGTTGGAAATTGATCAACCGGTAAATCAAAAGCTTTGCCTTTTGGCTCAGCACCCTCTTCTCCAGGACGTTCTGGCAAAATGCCAGTATTACTGCTGATGCAGCACCAAACCGCCTGTCCATCTCATGCTCCATTTTCCTGTCACTCATGAACAAGACCCCAAGACTTTAACTCCTTTGCTTGGGGCAGGAGACCTATGTCATCAGAGAGAAAATCTTAAATCCTAATACTTCATTGATACATCACTACTCATTTAGTGCCACCATGAGGTGAACGTTTTTTCAATATCCTGCAAAATATTTGACTGGATTGGTACTAATATTGGCTCATGGTTCCCAGATGATGTATCATGACTTTTCATGTGGCATCATCATCCTGTTGAAATGTTTGGTTCGGACTGAAACGTGATATTTCTATGAATATTGTTGACAGGAAGTCAGAACATCACCAGGTGTGTTTGTGGTGACCAAGATAGGTATTTGGTAAGGTAAGTGTTGTTGTGCCTAAATCTAACTAGACCATTAGCCGAGCATTGTCACAAGATAAAACTGAAAAATGAACCTAAAGAAAAGTGAAGTGTTAACATACAAAGACACACATTGCCAACATTTATTCTTGCGACTGGGTTGGTAAAGTACTAGTGGTGCCTCAGTGACCTAGATCTAAGGCGCTGACCATGAACCACAATGTCCCTGCTTCAGATCCAACCGTTTTGACAGTTCATACATCACATACATTTGATTTCATTTCGTTAATGCATTGGCTCAGCGGAAGGGTCATGGGAGACTTCTCTTCTTTGGAAATGTTGACAGCTGTCACTTATCATCAGCTGTCAACTGGGAGAGTAGGTTAAAGAGGAAACGCAGCTCATGGGAAGGTTTGAACTTCAAGTCCAGCTTGAAAAATCTGGGTAGGGAGAGCAAAAGGTGCCCTTGAGCAAGCTCATTGCTCTAGTTATTCATGTAGAGCAATGGTGAACTCCAGCTCCCAGTGGCAGTGGACTGGTTAAACTGGCCAGCTCCCAACAGCTCGAGGTAAAAGTGAGACTGGTTGCCTTTTACGTGGAGGAATAAAGTCTTACAGACTTAAAAAACTGCCTGAATGTTATAAGATTTGTACAGAAAAAAACGATGAAGTGCAAAGGTTGATGAGAGTAACAGTAACAGTGTGATGTGATTGCGTGATGCGAATCATCATGACTGAGCTCCAGCCAAGCTGTTTTAATGAAGCTGAAAAGCTCCACTAGCAGTAAATTAAGGCAAAAGAACAACACTATGTGCATCTACAATCTGGCATGGGATTTTCCCATATAGTCGATAAGCTGCATTCCTTCAAGTAGCGTTCCAACGAATTTGAAATTGAAATCAGTGTTCCCAAGAAAGCGTGATTTATGCAGCATGTGCATACACACACACACACACACACACACACACACACACACACACATCTCTGCCTCTACATATACGTAATTGACGGCGTCATAATTCACACCTGACTCACATAACTCAGCGCAGTTGTGTTAACGCAGTGGGATTCATGCCCTTCAGGGTGTGTGCCTGTTTGTGTGTGAGTGTAAGAGGAAGCGTGAAAGAAATGCAAAGAGAGAGAGAGAGATTAAGATGACAAATTTCATGGCAGAAAAAAAGGGATTTGATTGCATGTGAGCTGACAGTCAAGGTACAAATTGTGCCACCAAGGAAGGGACGCATGGAAATGTGTGTCAGCTAGAATTACACACATTAGCATTACACAGATTAACAAAGGTGACTTTGAGAGAAATGTTTTGCACATCACAAGAGTGCGTGCACAATATACACTCACACAAGATAGTGTGCACTTTTCACCAAAGTGGTCTTCAAAGACTTTCCAATGGTTTTTAAGCAGATTTGGGACATTTATTCACAATGGACATCAGAGATAATGATATCCTCAGAAAGTGCAAGTCAAACTGAATCTAAAAGTATGCGTACAATTTTTTTTTTCAAATTGTATATAATAACAAGTTTCGTATTTGCTTCCGTGAGCTGTGTGTCACAGCCACTGCTGCTGCACCAACTGCTGACCCTGTTGTTCAGCAGGCCAAACGAGAACAACATGTAGTATCTTTGTTTCAGCTGCAGGGAGAGCAGAGCTCCAGAGAGCCTCATGTCCGGAGAGGTGATGCTCTGCGTTCAGCTGACACTCATGAAAACATGTTTAATGTGTGCTTTCACTGGCTGAGCGTTAGTGGGTTTAGAGGGTGCCCTAGACTGGGGATAACAGTTACTGGACAACATACACAATCCTGCCCACCTTGAAGTGCCACATGCCAAAAAAGATTTCAAGTCACATGTGTGCAGCCAAAACTCTAATTTCCTGTCAATTCATTTGCATAAATAAAGTTTTTTTTTGTTTGTTTTTTTTTATACAAAAAAATATAATAATAATAATGAATAAATTAGCAACAGTATTGCTTACAACAACAATATACAGTAAATGCAGTTATATCTCACTGAAAGAAATCTAAAATGAAATAATAAATAAATAACTTTCCTGGCATCTCAATACAGAGACGTCAGTCAGTATCAGTGTCATTCCTCCTGTCCTCCCTCTGCTGAGGTGATTCACTGGTACAGAAGGAGGGGCTGGTGTGTCTCAACCAGCAGCTAAGTTTGCAATATGTCTAAATAAAAACAAATGGAGAACTAAACTCAACAGTGAGACAACATACGAACAGCAGAGGTGTCTTGCGTCTGAGGTTGATGACGAACTGCAGACAGAGCATATCAATTTTCTACATGTTGATGCTTGTTGAACAGGTTTATTGATAAAGTACTGGCTTTTTATCTGCAAAGTTGTATTGAACTTAGAGTCATGAATATTAGTAGGACATAGATGGCACCAGGGGAGCAGAAGAGTCTGTCCCAGGTAGGGCAGCCCAGGCTTCAGCACAGAAAGTTTCAATGCCGCAGTCTTTGATAATTTAGCCCCAGGGCCCGTTTAATACTGGGTTTCAGTACCTATTCATATGTTAACTGAACTTTCCACACACACCCCAGTCTGGGTGTTCAAAGAACAGTCTTCACTCAAAGAAGCAGCCAGCTGGAGTGAGAAAGGAGAATAAGAGGGATGATATCAAATCAAGAGTGCTGCTGTTTTGCTGCTACTGTGTTTTGTCTACACCTACCTAACATTTATTATTATTTTTGGCAGTGGAACCCTTCAGGTGCATTGACCAAGCTGCTGTAGTTGAGAGTGAGGACGTGTTGGTATATGTGCACAGTAATACATTAAAGATTACGTTAGTATGGGTTATTTAGCATTACTGTGTTTCTCCCTGGTTAAAAAAGTAAATAATAATAATACAGTACAATAATTAATAATTTAATGCACCACACAGGCTGGTGAAGTGAACCAAAATCAAACACACCCAAAAGTTGCACTAATAACAGATGCACGCTGGCTCTGGCTAAATGTTAAGATGCCCATGGTGGGTCCTCCAGCAGTGACTTCTGAGAAACTTTTACTTTCAGTGAGCTGTGTGAGGCCTTCCTGCTGTTTGTGACAATAATCCCTTATTGACTCAAGAGCCTCATTCAGCTCTAAGTATTAAAAAAAACAAACCAATGCGAACAGCACATGCAGCCCGCTGGTCTGCAAGCTTTTCTTAACAGTCAACCCACTCATACAGTTGGTCATTGTAACACATATATTCAGCCCATTTAATTCAGCTACTGTGGGTTTCTGTATCACAGGAAATAATTTGCCACCATTAAAATGTTCCAATGCAGATTTTATTTTAGATCTCCAGGAAGATGGCTCATCTACAAAGCAGCTGACTGAACTGACTGGATGTGAAAGAATTTCATATTTGTTTAAATGTATGATGGAAGGCTTGACTCCAGCTGATCCATGTTGATGCCCAGATGTTGCCCTAATACTGATGCAAGAGAAAAATCCAGTAATCGAGATAACTACACAAAAACCGTGAGTTTAGTCCATAGCAACCACCATAGCAACAACAGAAAATATTGCATTGCAACTATTTTCTGGCGAAGCCCGGATTAGTCTTCATAATAACTAACTTAAAAAAAATAAAACACTTTCACTGATTGAAGCTTATTTCCTGCTCAAAAAATTTCATCAAAATGCATTTTAATGCAGAAACTATCTTAATATGTCTGAGTCTTTCAGTTCATGGGGGCCATATTGTGTACCCGATCAGGCTGGTTTACAATGTTAATGTAACTGGGTAGCTCAAAGTGCTTAATTCAATTTTAAGATGATCCACTGCAGAAGATCATCAGATCAGAACGTCATTGGTCCACAGAGTAAAGAGGATTAGTTTCTCAGTAATGGCTCTAAAATAGTAAGATAGGATTTTTATGGACCTATTGTCCTGCGTCCATGTCACGTCACTGTCAAGTTTTTGTTTGTAAACCAAAGAAAATGGCGGGCATTTCTTTCATAATTAGTAGAAATACAGTATTTTAAGTATGTGGCTAAGCACAGTTGAATTGCTTTTTGCTGTTTACTGTTGGCCCCGTATGTGTCAGTGCTTTGGGTAAACTCAAGCTACATCAGGCACCAGTGTTTCAAATCATAACAAACAGAATGTAGGGCCCGGGCTCAAAGATAGCTGTATTTATCCTTTACTATGGAAACACTTCATTGATGTCAAACTCCTACACAAAGTGCTACACTTACTAAGACACTGATGCAATTCACACATCTTTTGTAACCCTGCACAGCATAGTAAGGGTTAATTACTGCTAAATTGTTAAATACAACACACAAGGTGGTGTGCTCATGTGAAAGAGGAGAAGACACACATGCTGTTTTTTAAATCATCACACACAACCCCCTCCCGACACACATTCCATCATCATTTTCATTCGACCGTTATTTAAATATTCATACAAACACACAGGAATAGCAATGGCTGAAGTGTGTTCATTTGAGAGCGGATACATAATTAACGGAGATAACACACTGACTCAACCACAAACACTATGCACCATTATTCAGATTCAACAGGAAGTGCAGGAGATTTGAATAAGATTGATTTCAAAGCAAATTATTATACAGAGATATACTTCCTGTTTCTATTTTACTGTGAATGCTAATAGCACAGTGTGTAGGGGCCTGATGGAAATGATTGAATACATGCATAGAAATGCACATTGTGAAAAACTAAATGGTGAGTAAGAAACTGCAGTTCATGTGAAATGTTCAAATTCAGTATTATTTTCCTAAAAATAATTAAGTAGAATTACCTTGAATAGTTTAATATGCTGTTAATACTATCTAAAATTATAATCATTAAAAGCTGAAGTGCTGCAATTTCACAATGTGCCATATTCAGGCAGTTTACTTGGAATTAAACCTCAAGGCATATAAGATTTAATTATCTGGGAAAATGTTTCTTGACGTGACTAACATTGACGACTGTGTAATTACACAAGCACCAAACACCAATCAGTTAAAACTTTGGCGAAATGATCAACTTGTGTAATATTATTTACTATGTGATGTTATTGTGATGTCCCTGATTAACAAGTCTTTATACCCTAAAGAGAAACTGTGGTTAATAATGACAATTAGGGTTTTATTTCCACAGTTATGAATCGTGGATCAGTAATTATGACATTGTACTCCAACAGGGAAATCAAACAAGAGAATCAAATTATAACAACAACCATCCATTACAGTTTACACACTTTGACAGAGCCTAGTTGTTGCAGTGGTACACACTTCTGGTTTTCCTATGAAGGCTTTGTAGCAACATTACAGGCTCACTTACTTTAAATGAGAGCTTCAAATAAAGTGGTTCAGAGAACCTGGCATAACTGTTGACTGGTTTACAACCTGTCTGATCCAATCCAATCCCCAGAATAAATTGTACATTCCTGCAAACCACAGATATACATGTATTGTATTTGCAAGTTTCACACCATACTGTATCAACATTTCTCCCAGATCTACAGCGTACCCCTCGAACATCACTTCTTAAAGCGCCCCCCTAGTGCAGTAGGACAAAGAGCGTGAAAGGTCCAAGTCAGTAGTTGGTTGGATGGGTCGCACAGTGATCTTTCCCTCTGGAGAAAGGGGTTTGCTTCCCATTTGTGACAGAGAGTCAAGAGTGATTTATTTTTAATTTATCTAATAGAAGTTAATGACACAACTTATGTAACTTAAGGGACATACTTGCATCAGCTACATAACACTTACATAGCATGACATGCCATGTAAGTGCCATTATGTAAGTAATGAGAGTGTTTGCAGTTATTTAAACACAAAGTGTGATGTTTTCCTTAACCTAACCAAGTAGTTTTGGTGCCTAAACCTAACCAGATATTTGTGTCATGGTATGGTATGTCATGGTAGCTTTCTTTAGAAAGTCTAACTGGATGTAGTATATTATTTCTCATTGCTTCTTTGACTGCAGAGCCCTTCATTTCCAAAACCGACACTGGATGGGTAGGTAGAGTGTCATAGTTAAGGCCACTGAACAAGGCGCTGTATTTCACAAGTTCAGAGTGCGGATACGCTGTAGTTAAGGTCAGCTTTAACACATGAAATCTAAATGTAATAGATTGTACAAATGTTAGTAAGGTACACATTTAATTTATCCTCGAGTTTGTTGGATCTGTTTTCAGCCATGTTCCTGGATTCTAAGATCTCAGAAATTACTGTGCGAGAAGTTATACAACGGCATAGCTATTGACTTTTTCTTTAAACAAATACTTCGCCCGGAAAAAACAGGAGATTAATACACTTTCATAACTTCCACTGGTTACCTGGCAACTAGTCCCAGCCGTGAAAAGGTCCAGCACATGAACCCTCCATAAATAGGGAAGTTTCTGTTTATGCAACAAACAAGTTAAATAGTGAGTTTAAGAAATGGTGTGTGAAAACACAGAAGGTGTAGCTTGAGCAGCCCACTCGCAGAGAAGCATCATCAGCTTTAGTCCTTGTCTGAGTTTACACAGGATACATTGAGTACAGTACTGAGTGCAGACGACCTGCATCTGGCAGTGCTTAGTCTGACACCAACATCACTGTAGTTAAAAGAGTAAATAAAGATATGAGCTATTACATGGCCTGTGTAGAATACTGGATTGGACTCGTTCTCACTCCCAACGCATCAAATACAGCAGCTTGATCAGTGGTAGTAGTATAAAGAGAAAGAAAACTCAGAGTCACTGGTTGGAAAAGTGTTTCATTCATAGTCCTTTTCCTCCAAGTACTGGTGTCTATGTCTTAAAAACTTGTATCTTTAAGTAAACAAGTATGTAACGGTGTGATCCTACCCTCTCACTGAAGTTACATAGTGCAGAATCAAGTGATGGGAGGCAGCGTGGCTGTGACAGAGACAGTATTCACCCCATTACAAGACACTGCAACATCAAAATTTTATAAAGCTATTATTTCAAGGTAAAAAAAATAGTAACATAATGTTGCTTTAATTTAAGTTAACGTACAGTTACAGCCGTCTCAATTTTCCCCTCCCATCCGACTGCCTTTCAGCTGTCAGCTGATTCCCAGTTGGTTTGCAGTCACTGGGAGTCCCCCCCTCCTCCTGGGGGTGTGCCCGGATTCCACTGTAAGCACCCATTCATTTAATTGCAGGGTGTAACCATGAGATGGTGCTTCCCACACAAAAAACATATATAGCATAGATACCCTTTAACACTAGAACTGCCAAGACGGTCTGAGAGACCGTTTGTGGTTTTATAATATGAATAACTTTATTTGAATAAAATCTACAGGTCTCCCAGTCCATGACTTTTCCTAAATGTGTGTGTTTTGTGTTTTCTGAGATCTGGTTCGTATTAAAATGAAACACACTGGATATCCTAGCACCTAGACTACCTCGGACCCAGCGGTCCCACAGACTGCTGTCGTAGATCACAGCTGGCACCAGGTCAAAAGCAATGATGGCCATATTAGGAGTTGCTACAATATTTTGCGGGCTACGCGCAGGGTGGTTTCGCGGGCTTGTGCATTGTTTTCCTTTTTGTTATTGTTTCCATCATACCGGTAGAGAGAGGGGGGAGGAGAAGAGGAAGTGGATTGACGTTTTGCAGTTATAGGCTAGTCAGAAGGAAATGGATAAAAAAAAGAAAACGTATAACGTGGAGGGGGAGTCTGATGGAGGTGAGGTAGACATCAGTGATGAGGACTGAGCCTCCGCCGAGGAAAAAGAAAACCAAGTCACTGACCCCCCTCAAGCACACACACACACACACACACACACACACACACACACATTTGAAATGTTTATTTATGCCCACATAATAAAGAAGTACAAGGGTTCTTGCACAAGGGACATAAACACTGCCAGTGCAGATGACAATGGAAGACGTCAGTCACAAAGCGCCTGGGCGGCTGAACACAGTTACATACAAAATGACCTACAGGTCAGATAGAAAGCAGACATTCAAGGATATAAAAAACATCGTCTCCTCCAGATTGAACGGCTACCAATAATAAATGAGACTGAGCAGTACCTGGCTAACTGTTTAGCTCTTCTTTTAGGGAGGCCAGCCATCTGAAGGCCCCTCACAACCAACTTATGCACATGCCCCAGACTACCAAATATAAAGACTAGAAGTTTACATCTGTAGCCCAGCTGAGAGATGGTCTGCTTCAGCTGCTGGTATTTCAGCACTTTGGTTAGAAAGGCCTCCTCTAGGCTGGAATCAAAGGTACAGCCGACCTCCAGAATGAACACCTCTCTACGATTTTCATTAACAACAACAACATCAGGAGTATTAGCTGTTACATTAGAGAACATTGAGACATCATTACACAGGCTGAACATACTCGGCTTCACAGTAGAATGTTTATACAGCATGATGGTAGACCTGAAGATAGAAGAGATATCTGCTGATATCAAATCCACAATTCTGTCATGCCTACATATGTAGAGCCCTCTGTAAACATGGCAACCATTTAAGATGTGAGACATGGTTTCAGCTATTTGTTCACTGCCATGGTGTATACAGTAAGGAGCATGACTGCCTGGAAACCAGATGGAAAGGTTCAGTTTAGTTGGTAAAACCTGTGGTCTCGCTTTTATAGCAAATGTAACAATGTTCTCATCCAGGGCAGCATTTTGAGCACACACACACACACACACACACACACACATATACACACGCAGGCAGATGCATACAGACAAACTATGAAGGAGAGGAAGTGTGAACACATGGTTTTCCACTTTAAGAACTGCATTCTCTGACCAAAAAACAAAGTTTTATACGACGGTCTGGGAGACCGTCACTGGCGGTTGGAGGTAGTTCTAGAATGCTGGCGGTTCTAGTGTTAAACCTAAACCACATTCTTCTACCCCATTACATCTCAGTGGCAAATATTACACTTTTACCCTACTACATTTATTATAACGCTTTAGTTTAGTTCAGTTTAGTTAGCATAAGCCCTACTGGTTACTTTACTTTCCTTACCTTATTTATATCTTTACATCAATAATCTAAAGTTGTAGCTAGGTTATATTATTATAGGTTAAGCCACCCAGCAGTATAAAGAGTTATTAAAATTAGTTCATCCTTTACCTGCCGCAGCCCTAAAGTAATGAACACATTAATGCATCAATAGTTATAATATAGTTATATATTGAGAATATACTAGACGTATATTATTCTGAAACGGACCATTTGAATCATGAAATCAGTCAATGAAGGTCTTTCTGTTCTGATTAAAATGTCTCTCCCTAACACACCCCAGTAACTCAGTTGGCAGAGCATGCGACCCATTTAGAGACACCCTGCAGAGGCCCAGGGTTTGAGTCTGACCATGGTCTCATCACCCTGCCTCTCGTCATCTGCCCAGCCGCATCGCAAAGATAAGTGAAACATTTCTCCCCTCCTGACTTGTTTTACAGTTTCATCAGTTTTTTTAGCCTCCGTTTACATAGTACATAAACAAAATGGCGGGGATTTCCAGTTCACAAGCTTTCTTCTAAGTACTACACAAAAAATGTTCCTCATAGCATATCAGGGGATGAATATGCAGTGTAGTAACAGATTCTGGCTTTATGTTATCAGCACAGCCAGATTTAGACAGTGTGATCAGAGTTTAGATCTCTCTCTCAATATCTACCTAGCTCTTTGTGTCTGTGGACACACACTGACAAAATGCGTGACAAAATTCTCTATAGTTGATTAGACAGCCCTGCAGCTGCCAGATGAGTTTGGGGGGCTGGAATACCTGTTGGGACGGCCACTGAATAAGAACAAAGAGATGCACTATAATGCTAATGATGTGTTTGGCCTCTATCACCTCCCAAGATACGCAGAGGATGTTTCTGAACACACTTTTATAAACTGATTAGATCTCTTTTATCATCCGCCACTGCGTGAGGAATTTCAGATATAAATATCAGAAAAATTACACAGCTCATTGACAATCATGTTTTTTGTCACTTGAGTGTAGTAGTTCATGTGTCTTGTAACCACCTACACCCAGTGAAATATTCAAACCAAATACTTCAAATACAAAAATGATCACAGACCGAGCATATTTAAATGAGGTCATTAATATTACGCTTCAGCTTTTTGTTTTTCAACAGTTGGGACCGTCCACATGGTTCTGACATCAGATCAGCCTGCGTGCAGCTCAGTGCTTAAACACGGCTTTCCTTGCACCATAAAAGGCTGGTAAACAAAGGAAAGTGCAACGACCCTTATGTCCTGTAGGTGGCGCCTGCTTGTCAGAGCCCCCAGGTTGGAAACTCCCATCTCCCATTGTCTGCGTGCGCACCTAAACGCGTCACATCCGCCGACACCGGAGGAGATAAATACAGCCGCAGACCCTTTTCAACGCAGTGTTTTTGGAGTCTTAGCAGTCCCAGAGTTACGAGTTGCAGGAAGCGTCAGCTTTCAGCTTTCGCCCTTGCAGATATTACTCAGAAGGGGGCCTACAGATGTCTGGACTTATTTTTCCCGCCTAGGCCGCAGTCTTTCATCTCGCTGGACGAGCCAAAACTGCGCCGTGTTCACCAAACACGCTCCGGATCCAGAAAAGATGCTGTGCAACCAGCCTCTATTTACCTGCCTGTAGAAGTTTAGAAGTGTAATTTTTCCTCAGAAAACGCCCGCTTTTGCCCGTTTTCTTATTGCCCGTCGACTATGCTGTCATAACAGCCAACGCAGAAACTGCAACCCGCCTTTAATCCACGCCGAGGAAACGAGCTGGATTAAGGAAGACATGACTACAAGTGAGGCTTAATTAGTGTCTGGGCAGATACTATAAGTTAGCGTGTATTGTATGCTTCTATTGAAACAGAATATTTCGTTAGGTAAAAACATGTTGTGGAAATTATTACATCAATATTTTTTGCATGCATTTCAGCTTTTGGATTTTTTTACACTATGAAGTTACTTCACATGAAGTCTGCAGGTATGTAGTAGCCTTCCTTAAACTGTCTGTGAAAAATATTATTCCTCAGCAGGTATTTGTTAGAAATACTTAGCTAGCTCAAGGTTGTTATGTGTTTATATGTGAAGTATTTATTCAGTTTGGGAAATCCCAGTCTCTGGAGTCAAGACAGACTCAACAGGGACTACAGATCATCATTGCTTCACCAAAAATTGCTCTCATGTGCCTTCCACATTTGCATAATTTGAAAAAAAAGAGCACATGTTTTTGTCTTTGTTTTGTTTTGGGCAGGATTGCTTCCAACTCATGTAAACAAACACATTTCTAATGGTTTCAGATCAGTCCAAAAGTCAAAATATATTGAAAAAAGATCGATTTAATAATTTCCGAAATCAACAACATGTTTTTACTCAACGAAATGTTCTGCTTGTTGGGGTTTAGCCTTTCAAAAGTAACATTTTCACTGTGGCAAAAAACCCAAAAACGTTTGCTCTCGGATTTCTGCATGCACCTGATGGTGCGGTTAGCTTGACAAAGGAATGAAACCATGTTGTTTTCACAGGTTGGCAAGGCCAAATGGGACAGTGGCACGATAGACCATGGTTTGGTGTGACACTAAACGGCACCTGTTACCTTTGGGCATTACCAGGCTGGCTGCTTCCCTGTTTTCAGTCTGCATGCTATGCTTAGCTGCTAGGCTGTGCAAAATAGCTTTATTTTTACAGTGCAGACATTAGTGTCAACCCTCTAACTCCTTTTAAGAACGGATGAAGCAAGTAAAAGAACAATTTCCTCACCAAACATGACAATTTGACTGAAACCCACTCCTGATCCACAATGTGCTTAAATGAGTTGTAAACCTGTTAATGGAACTCATCTGATAATGGGCCACCTCCATGTCGTTAACTATCATGACAGGTTGAAGAGAGGGGGATATTGTGTGCAAAACCAACTAAGCCTTTATCACAGCTTATTATAAATCTTGTTGAATGGGTCATGAAAGATTTCATTGATCCAGTCAAAGGCATGAATGGGGATCGAACCCATGATCTTTGGTTTACGAGACCAACGCCTTACCACTTGGCCACCACGCCTCACTCCAATGGTGTGTTGTTGTAAACAACACTCTCTTTCTGACGATATTGGGAGGCAGTTATTACAAATTTTCTAGACCCACACATATGGGTTTTAAAGTAAAAAAGACTTTTAGTTTATCTTGTGATAATTATTAATTGTTAAATTTCTTAATGTCAGTGGGATACAATAACTTGATTTAATAGTCTCATGAAATACATCAGAAATGTGAGGAGTGAGCATCTCAGCACTGTGAAAAACTGAATCCATAGATAACACTTTCATTTTTTAGCATCTGCTGTTTTGTTACATTGTGTTGGAGTCTAAAAAATCCTGGAAGCTTTTAAATATTGTCCTAAATCTTAAAACTATGTAAAACAAGACTACAAACAACAAGAAAACCAAAACTGATACAAAATTACTGCTGCTCTTACAAAACAAAACACTCATTAACAGTATGTATAGCGGTGGGAACTACTCATTATCATCTCTCTTGACATTGTTCATGAATACCTTTGAATGCTTACTTAGGCCTAGAGGAATGAAGCTGTAATTAGCCATTTAATCAAGAGATAAAACCTGGAGATGGCTCGTTAACCGTCTTTGGCAGTTCACTGATGAGTGTGTTTAATTATGTCACAGGTATACACAAGAAAATGTGCAGATATCCCTGCAAGCACAGTCTAAAGCTCACTGATCCATACTGTTTTATGTTAATTTGATACAATAATCATTAAAATGTATAAAATGTGCACTTTTACATCTTTCAAAACTATCTTGCATTTTGTAAAAGCATTGTTTTTTGATTTTCATTTTTCGAAAGTAAATTACAAGGCCCAGATACTGTACAGTTTATGCAATTGTGCATAGGAATACTGATGTTATGCGGTTAAGGGAATGTAGTGCCACTGAATGGGCTCAGTTGTGAACGTTTATATAGTCACTTTGGACCCGACAAACATTGTAAAATTATTAATTCACAGTCATAATAATGTTGTTAAGGTAAAGGAATACTTTTATTCTGCACATTTGTACAAACGTTATAGATGTTTTTTTTTATGATTTGTCTAAATGGAAATGTTATCATTATGACCTTTTAACACACTTTTTCTGCATTTATTCAAGAATGGTTTTCCAGAAAATTCTGAACTACCGGCCAGACACACCATAAGCTAGGCCCCCATCTGTCCACGTCACCATTGTAGCGATGATGGACCAGGCCAAGGCAATTAGATGGAGGTTTGGGATGCTGGGGAGTTGCACCCGGTGGCCACCAAAGTTAATAAAATCATTGTCATTAATAATGGGCCGTCAGTGACCAAGGTTGCTCTGTACAAGGCCTTTTCCTCTAAGGTGGCCATTGGACAGGAGAGGAGACATAGGCTGTGTCCAAATTCAGGGGCTGCAGCCTTCAGTGGCCTAGCCTTCGCGGTCCACGAGGGCCGGGTCCTTCGGACAGGTCTTTGAAGGCCGCGTCTACCGTTGGTAAATGGGACGGTCTAGCCTTCGGAGTATTTCCTGGTTGCCTCACCAGATGTTCCCGCCCCTTACCCTTACGTCACGATTGTGAATGAAGAGATGCATTAAAGTCTGTTTTGGTTCAAATCTATCAAACGTGTACATTTATTTGTGTGTGTACAAAAATTAACGACAAAATGTGTCAAATCTAAATTGAATCATTAACATTACAAAATAAACATTAACCCACTGGTGAATAACAACATATTTAATATTTACCATAGCATTCCCAGCGTAACGTATTTTAACTGAAAGTTGAAATTTGGAGGTTTTGAAGTTTAACATATCTGGCGTTGGATGTTTACATGACTAAAAACCGAGTATAAACCCATTACTTAAATTTGAATGTCATGTCTGCGCCACTTGATGTCGCCATTTTCTCTTGCTTCCTCTTCTGTTTCGGGACTGAGCAGCGGTGCACAAAGGATCTTGGGATATGGGAGGCCGCGAAGGATAGTAGCGATGCGTCCTCCGAAAAGAGGGAAGGCCAGGCTGCATTTGTGGGCTGCGTTTGGAGGAGCCTCTGAATTTGGGCAGCGTTGTGACGTAATTGGCCTTCAAATGCGCACTTCGTGGGCTGCAGCCCCTGAATTTGGACACAGCCATAGTCTGAGGAGAATCCCCACCCTATGCCCCAAACGTCACCAGAGACACGACAAGTCATCCCTACTGGCTGTGCCAGGAGGGGTCCGGCTGGCTCCTCTCCCCACCATCTTCCCTGAAGCACCTCAGGGACATTAAGGAGGCACAGGGGTTGCTCGCTGTGGAGGGAGAGATTATTGAGGTCAGTTATTTAATTTGTCAAATAAAATCTTGATATTGCAGTCTTATGAGTATAAATGTGTAATGATCGCCACTGCTGTAGATAATCAGCTGTCTGCCAAAAAGAAGAAGACAGTTCAAAGAGATGTAGTCTCAATGAGGACTGTCGGAGGACATGTGAATTTAGCACCCCGCCTCATCAACACAAACACACAAACAAGGACCACCACCTTTATAGTCTTAATATGTAAAAATGGATATTGTTATGACTTTAACATCAAATAAAAAAAAAAAAAGCTGCAGTATAACAGCATGAAATTGAACATAGAGGTATCAAACAAAAGTACTTTCGATTGAATTTCAAAAGGACATATGATACATGTATTGCTATGGGGACATAAAAATAATGTATATTTTTCCTTTTTTAAAGCACACCACCGCAACGCTCTTCACCCTGTGGAGGGAGGCAGCTGCACCCCCTCTCTAAAAATACAACATGGTCGGGTCTGAGGTTAGGGTGACTCACCTCAAGGGCTGGTCATCCGGATATGGATACCGCCTGCAGTCCACAAACATGACCACACTGGAGGTAAGTGGGTCGTATTTGATTTAGCAGTTAAGTTTAACATGAGAAATTCAGCTGTGATAGAGTAATCCTGAGGCTGGCTTGTTTACTTCAACCATTTTGACTGCATGAATTAGACCTGTTTGGTGTGTAGGAAAACACAGAAGAAAACTTACTGTTAGCTGACAGAAGATTTGAGAAAGAAAACATAAATAATTTTGTCTGCTGGGCACATGGTAATCCAGGAAAAGGGAGGTTAACTGGTGATCGGTTTCTGTTGTAGGCTAAATTATTGAATAAACTCACGTTTTGTCCCTTATGGTATTATTTGTGACTGTATCGCTGATGACTTGTGGCTGCCCAGCTCTACCAGATGATGAATCTATTATATAAACTTGTGGTTTAAAAGATGCAAGGGACCTTTCTGTTTGAACCTTTTTTAATTTCCTACCTACAGAAGACAGCCACAACAATTACAACCTGTGCGTTGGGAACCACCGAGTGGGAGGCCTGCCCGGGGCACTGAAACTTCTGGTGGAAGATGATAAAATATACACAGTAGAGGAGGCCCTTCAGCTTTCTGTCGAAAAGGAAGTAGAAAACTACCCTGTAAAATAAAATATTTTTTTTAGGCCAGAAAGTCACCCATGCTGAAGTCAGCATGGAAGAGCTAAAGGTGCAGGTGGAAGAGCCCAAATGACTACCTTACACCATACACCACCCACTTTCTCTCTTTTTCTGTCTTTGACTCTTTCTCTCTGCCTGTTGTTGTGGCTTCTTCATGTTGTTCAGTGGAGGACGTCAGTTGGGTAAGTGCTCCTCAAATGTTGCCAAGGCCACATATCCATTTACACTGCTAAAAGAATGCGGTCAGATTGTGAATATTCAATGTTGAAATGTGTCCAATAAATTTCAATAAAGTCAACAGTAATTACAAGGTACTTATTTTCATTTCTTTGATATGGTCGAAAGGCCTAGTCCAAATGCACGTCTAGCCAAAACTGTTTTATTGTAGTTTTTGCTTACACAGCTTGTGAGATGGATAATATCCCATCATGGTTGGATTGTGAATATGAATACAAGGTGTCGTCATTTCCGACAATCATTTCCTTTTGCATGGTCTGTGTGAGGCCATTATTTAGCTCTGAATTGGACAGGCTACAAACTCAGCATGCAATAAATGTCATTTAGACATCTTGGTTAGCTACAGCTTATTTTTAACTCACTTCTAAGGAAGGATATTGAAATTGTTCAGATTTGTTTTTGCAACTGCAGCTTGCAGGATGTATGATATTATGTAAGCAAGGTCAACAGGGATTACAAGTTGCTTATTTTCAGTTCTTTCACATTGGTCTTTCTTTCAAATCTTACTTAATAGGACCGTCTCTGTCTCATCCTCTACCCCTGCATATTTCTCATGTGGAGTCCCCCAAGGCTCAGTCCTCAGTCCCCTCCTTTTTTCCATTCTTATGCTTTTCTAAGGTAAAATTATTCAGAACCACAGCATACCACTTCAATGTTATGTGGACGACACCCAGCTGTACCTCCCCGTTCAACCCAGCGACCAATCTGGACCCACTACCCTTGCAAAATCTCTGCGATATAAAGGGATGGATGGCTTATAACATCCTACAATTTAACAAAAACAAAACAGAGATAATAGTGTTTCACCCACCACACTCCTCCAGCTCCACTGCCCAGTCCCACAATATTCAATAATACCCTGAAATCTGATAAAGAAATTAGCACAGTAATCAAATCTAGCTTCTTTCAACTCAGAATCATACACTATGTAAGATCAGAACAGTCTTACTCCCTAAAGATTTAGATAAAGTAATTCATGCCTTAATATCATCAAGATGCGACTATTGAAGTTCTCTCTATTTTGGTATCGACCAAGCCTCCATATATTACTTACAACTGGTACAAAATGCAGCAGCCAGACTTCTATGCAGATGCAAAAAAATAGAACACTTTAAACCTTTATTAGCATTTTTACACTGGCTCCCCATTTGGTATTCCCCTACAAGATTCTTTTATTTGTGTCTAAAGCCCTGCATGGCCTCGCCTCAAGCTACAATACTGAACTTCTATTTCCATACAGAACAGCTAGGCCCTCAGATCAGCAGATCAAGGACTATTAACTATCCAACAATCTTTAACAATCTTTTGGTGACAGGGCCTTCTCCATAGCCACACTGAGACTTTGAGATAGCCTCCCTTTACATATAAGAACAGCAGAATCAATTGACCCCTTAGAAAGATCATAAAACTCACTTTTTTTCCCTGCCCCTTCCCCTGCAGTTGAATTGGAACATGATTTCCATATGTCTTAATTAATGACTGCCTACTTTTACTGTTCGTTCATATGTGTATGCACACTATGTATTGTATTCATGTTTTTCAAATTTCTTGCTTTTGCTCTCTTATTTCTTCCATGTTTGTGTAAAGCACATTTCGGTACAAACCTTGTTGTTTTATAGCATGCTACACATATAGTTGACCATTGTCTTTTATTTGGTGCGATTTAGCTCCCAGCTGAACAGTAGTGAGAATATCCCATCACATTGGCAATGTCAATAATAAATGCAAGGTGTTTGCATCATTTATTTGGCAAAGTCTGTCTGTAGCCATGATTTAGCTCTGAGTATAACATCAACCAAAGTTTTTTTGCTTTTGAAAATCCATCATAACATTTTATTATGACCACAGACATTACATTACATTACATTACATTACCTGGTACAGGCAAGGGCAGATATTTCACTTCACTGTTTGTGGGGACAATAAACAGAAAATATTCTCAAGAACTATTCCTAATGGGGACACCCCTAAATGTTTTTAAGGACAACCCAGGGAATTTTCTAGCCCTGGTAGTTGCATCAAAATCAGGTGTTTTTACAGAGACCTCAGGACATCTTCAGCAGCGTCTGTGGTGACTGAAACAGAGGGTTATATTAAGCCAAAACACTTTGTTTTTCTAACCAAAACCAGGCGTTTTTTGTGCTTAAACCTAAAACTTTGTGAAAAATAGCACCTTTCTTTAAAAGGTTAACTTTTGTAAAATATCTACTTACTTTGGTCCAGTTGTACCTCAATGCAGACAGCTCCACAGAGACAGGTGTGTGAGGTGCAAGTTGATTGGCAGTGGACCAAACAACTGTGAGGAATATGGAGGGGGGGAACCAATCTTTATAAACTTAAAAACACATTGTTCTACATCTTTAATTAGTGTTTAAGTGTTTTCGTTGCATATTATTATACACCTTTAAATTCTATATTTTCCCTGATAAAGGATGATAGGAAGGATGATAATTGAGGGGGACAACTCTCTCTTTTTCCTGGAAGGGGGGGTCCAAACCCCCCTCTTCCCCCCATGATTTATGCTTATAGGCACAGTAAATTCTGCCATATTTATGTTATTCACATCTTAGCTCACAGAATAGGAGTCTTTATGTAGACAATTGGTAAAATAATTCACATAATATGTGGAACCGGTGTGAATCCAGTGGTAATGCTAGTGATGTAATAAGGGTCTCAGTTCAGCGTAGACAAATATTTAAAGAGAATATATACAGTAGGCAATTGGTGAAATATTTTAAGCAGGCAAGGCAACATACTTGCTCAACTGCAAGTCTTTGACTGTTACTGTTACTGTTCAAGTAACTTGTAATAATGTTACTGATAGTTATAAAGGCTACTGCTTGGTTTAGATGTCGACTTAGATAGATGTTTAACTTTATAACCTTATTTTCATACTTACCACTGCACTTAAAAATTCATGACACCTGTATTTTTCACAGCAATAAAAATGCTTCCTCATATCGAGGCTAACTTACCTTTGGGGAGAAGATGCTCCTGAGTCCATCATGTTGTATTTTTTTTTCAGGAAGAACCCCCTCTGTCATTGTCATGGGAATGCACATCCATAAATTTGGGTGGCGGAGCACTGACGAGATGGGTGTGTTTGTTTGTTTGTGCTTATCAACAGTCTTTCCCCAGAATCAATGACCATTCCTTTAATTAAGCTCTTTAAACTTTCACTTTTAAACCATTCCTGAATCTCCATGGTGACAATAAGACCTTTTTTTTTTTTTTTATTGTACATAGAGACACCTTTTGTCCTCTACAATTTTGGCTAAATAAAAATGTGGGCTAAATCAAAATGCTAATTAAGCATTGTGTGCTGTATTTAAACATTTTTCGTTTATCACAAGCATCATCTATTACCAATCATTTGAAAGGTACACACTTACCAAACAATAGCCTAGAAATTAGCAATTTAATGATGATTGTCATTAGCGTTCAACCCATTATTGGCCCCAATATTCATAATTTTGCCTGTTATTGTTATCAGTATTTCTATATACTGAATGCTGATACAATTAATGAATATTGTAATGTGCTACTTTTGGCTCTGCTGCAGCTGTGTCTCTGGCATGCACTCACCAGTCGATGTCTCACTTAATGTTCCACACATGTCACTTTCCAATTGGTTATACGTCAAATGAGTAATAGCTAATCATCACTGAAGCCTCTGTGCCACTAAGTCACAACAGCTACTATTAATATATTTGAGCAATGTTGTTGCCACTGCAACTTCAAAACTAAAATAACTCAAGTAAAATTACTTGCCTGTATGAGCTGGTGTGTTTACATATAACTATGTAAAATTAGCCGATAATAACATGAGCTAATGTTGAGTCTCATTGAGCTAATTTGAGTACATTAGCGAGTGTTGTGTTGAGTGTTCAGTGAAATTATGTTCATTTCTTGGCCCATTATTTTACCTGTTAACTTGCCAAAAAATGTAATGCTATCACATTTTTTCTTGCACTCAGTAAGGCCGGTTATACTCCCAGTCTCAACCCTGGACTATCTCAGGCAACTGTTACGAGTAACCTCACCGAAGTGTGTTCTGAAGCTGTTTCTCTTCTGTCCGAGAGGCACAGGATAGGTCTTAATCCATGTGGTGGAATAACAACGTATATTTACCCAAGTAGTGTGCCAGTACAGTTTTGTGGTACTTGACTAGTACTTTGAGTATTACCATTTTCTGCCACTTTATACTTAAAATGTTACTTCACTTGATTATAAAGGCAAATATTGTACTTTGCACTCTACTACATTGATTTGATAAGTTACTTGTTAATTTGCAGATTCAGATTACTAATATAAAATAAAAACAACTATCATTGTAACTTATTATTATACATTTAGCTATTCAACGGTCTAAAAGCAATTAAATTAAGCTCCAACTAAACCAAAGCATTTTTTTGTAATAAATGAAGAAGGTGTTGTGTTGACCAAATGTTAGACTGCAGCCTCACTTTTATCTCTCACTATGTCTTTCTCTAAGTCCTCATTGCAAATGGATGCACTAAAAAAATATCCAAAAGTGCAGTATGGGAGTATAGCACCCAACCAACACCAGGGAAGTAATCTGCAATACTTGCAAATAAAGTGTCAGCATGGGAGGAACTGTGGCAAAAAGTAGCAAACACTTCAAACCTGTAGTCCCATCTCAGGATTCATCATCGTGAGTTGTATGAAACTGCACAGAAAAAAGGGGTACCTGAATCTCAGCTGGAGACCATGACTCCATCTCATCCTACAATACTTGACATGTTTCAGAAACAAAAAAGTGGCCAAGTTCTGATGAGGGATCAAAACTAATAGACAAACTAATTACAGAGATTATAATCACTGACAACCAACTGTTCACACCAGTCTCTGATGTTGGCTTTAAACACCTCATGGCTGCAGCTGAACCAAGTATCATTGCACTGAAAGGTTGCATGATGTTCACCACAAGGTTGTCAAAAAGATAAAAGTCCTGATCCAACCCGAGAACACTGGCCACTTGCTCTCCTTCACTTCAGACGGCTGGTCAACAGCAGAACAGAGAACAGAAGCAGTCTATTTGGAGAGCATGCGGAGCAATTTAAATTTTCACTGTAAATACATATTGATATTGGTTCAGTTATCGGTCTCGTTGATAATTACTGATCGTCATTGGCCCTTAAAAAAACATATCGGCAGACCCCTCAAATTTCCCGTTCCTCTGTGGCAGGGCTCTGGCCAATCCCTGCCATGATCTGGCCAAGTTCTTGTATGGAATGAAACCCCCCCGGACCCAGCACCTTGAGGGGTCTGAAGAGGGCTTAGCTCCCAAGTTGCATAGGGCCCTGCGAAGTACACAAACTTGATTAGCATGAGTGCAGTCAGATACAGTTGAAGTCCTCCATGCTGAAATCTCTGAAAAGGTTGGTAAGGAGCTAAGGGAAAGGACTGCAATAACCATACAGGGAAGTACACAGACGACAAGGTAGATTGCAACTGAATGTTTAGTAAAGTGAACTTGCAGGTGATAATTCACACACCATGAATAACAGATGAATGACAATGAAATAAAAATGGGCCCTTTAAAATAATAAATCTGGTCTGTCAAAAAGTCAATAAAGTCTGTGTGTACTGTGATCAATGTCACAGTAGAATGTCTTTCAAATCCTCCGTCTGAAGATTCCTTAATATTCATGTTCGTGTTCAGTGTTCTTATGAATGTTCCTGGGTTATGAGTGAATGTATGTATATGTGTGACAGTCCTGGCGGCTGGCACCACCCTACCACCGGGTGGAGTATTCGATGAATCGGTTCTGAGTTTCAGGCAGAATCACGCTGGGAAGCTCGCCATCAATTCGAATGGATCTCCTGAAGAAGCTCTCACTCCGTCCATAAGACCGGCCCTTTTTTGTTTTACAAACAGGAATTTAACATTTTATCTAATCTATTTGTTGTACAACTATCACTCCAAAGCATAACACCAATGTAACACTAAGCATAACATACTGTATAATACTTAATTATTACACTTTCATTACACTTCAGTTCAATAACTTTAAATCTCAATTAGGGCCGGGACTTTAACGCGTTAATTAAGATTAATTAATTACACAAAAATTAACGCGTTAAAAAAATTAACACATTTTAATCGCACTTATTTTTGCACCGCGGAACGTTTCTCACTAGATGATTTTCAGGCGTACCGATTATACTGGAGCACAATTATTTAACGAGTTAAAAAGCCGCCGACACTGATCACTGCCCATGGATCGATAAAGTTTTAATGCAGCCTGAACGCAGCTCAAACCGACCCGGTGCCTCAGCACTGCGACCAAGCTTTGATAAACACACCGGATCTGCGCTGCACTGTTTAAAAAGCGCTCGTTGCAGTGGAGCTGAGAACAGCGGAGTTTCCTCTGCTGCAACTGAACAGCTGACATGTGGTCAAGACGTAGGTAGCCTACAGACCTGTCACTGTCTCACGGTGCACATCACACAGGGAAAACATAGAGCTGCCTGTGTTTTATTAATGTTTACATCAGGCTGAGTTCAACAAACCAGTTTATGCTACTGTGATTTAAGTAGTTAAATACAGTAATCATCATAGTGTAGTGGCAGGAAAGACCATTTACCAAATAACGTGTTACTTAAACATTTTTCATTGTGCTGTGCTCTAAAAATAAACTAACAAACTAGTGTAGAGTCCTGTATAAGGGATGTTCAGCTTAAATTTTCCCCTTAAATTTAGGTTCTCAGGAGAATTGCATCTTATCAGGTAATCGTTAATCGATTGATAAGGTCCATCAACTAACGATTAATGAATTAATCGATAATTTGCATCCCTAGTCTGTTGGTCTTGGTTAAGTACCACCTTGAAAAAAAAATAAACAATGTTTTGTTGCTTAAGCTTATGTATTCAGTCATTATTCAATGGTATACTAAAACCCATATGAAAAAAATTGCTTCTCAGTGTTCTCAGGTGAAATATTTATATGCGATTAAAAATGCGATTAATTTCGATTAATTAATTACAAAGCCTCTAATTAATTAGATTATTTTTTTTAATCGAGTCCCGGCCCTAATCTCAATCAATATCTGAATCATTGTACAGTAATATTATACAATCAGCATATGTTACTGTATTCTACCGTAAAGATTATAAGCCGTATACCTGCCACATATGGCTCTGCTGACACTTGCAATGCCCACTCTCAAGTGAAAATACAAATACATTTACATAACTCACATCTTTCACTGTAAAATTTTTAACCATTAACATCTTCAAAAGAATAAAACTATAAAATGAACATATTATGGTATTTCAATACCCCCTTCTCATATAACACTGTTAAAGGATAACTACCGTTTTTTACAACCTGGACCTTATTTCTAGCAAAATATATGATCATTTACTCACCCAGATAACTTTGGTGTCATTTGAAGTCGTTAACAGCCGGGGTCTGTAGGTTGACCTACTACCTCTGACCTGGAGGATGTCGTCTCTGAGCTGCGCGCGCACCCGCGACAGCCGGCTTGTTTACCTGGAGCTGCTACTGCTAGTTTGACCCCGGATGTTGATAACAGACGAGCCCGGACTCAGAGGGGAATAGCACTAGCATATCATGACAAAATATTGGTGAAATGAACTAGTTTCGTGACAGATAATGTGTTATATAGAGGCTGTGTGTCGCTGCCCCGTCACTCGCATTATATGGATTTATCGGCGCTACACCGGATCTAATTTGGTCCGAACGACTTCAAATGACACCAAAGTTATCTGGGTGAGTAAATGATCATATATTTTGCTAGAAATAAGGTCCAGGTTGTAAAAAACGGTAGTTATCCTTTAAGTTGACTAATTAGCCGCATCAACATTACCATTTTGCTTGCTATTAGCAGCTAGGCCGCTAGCATCAACCAACTCAATAGCAGGCAGGCAACATTAGCACAACACTGCTATCTTACCGAGATCGCCTATCTTCTATATTGATTCACTGGCGTGCATAAACTATAAGTTCTAGCTTTCAACTGTGGAGAATCTAACCTTGGTGACAAGGTATAACATGCCTATATTCACACAGCTTTAAACATCTATATCGTCATCTATGGTTCTGAAAACCCGGTGGGTGCAGAGGGGTTACACATTCAGCAGAAAGAGAGGAATCATCTGACCACCTGGTGAATCTAAATTCAATACTCACAGTCATAAGGTGATGGATTTTTTACTTTATTCATCAGCGTTGTCTGACTGCTGGGCAGGTGGATATATTAGAGCTTTTACCCTGAAAACAGCTGCCTGCTATCGTTGAAAATGGGGTTCATGAGAGCTGTGATATTGAACCAAAACCATACATTTGTGGGCCAACACCAAAGCAACGACCATTAAGAGGCTGAAACAATCAGTAGAGCTGACAGGAATTGCAAAATTGTGTAAAAATTGTATATAGTTTTGTCACTCAGAGTGACACTTTGCAGAATACACTAGGAGTCACTTGGCCCATTGTTCAAACATGGATCAGTGCATTTTTTTTATTTCTCGGTTGGCTAAATTAATGTCAGCTCTGTGAGTGTCTTGACAATATACCTATTTTCATGAAAAAATAGATACAGTGTAGTGGGTCTTTGTGATGTTCAGAATGGTCAACAGGGTGGTTCTTTTCACTATAGAGTGGCATTTCTCGACTACTTACAGTTTACAGTAAGTAATGGGTGTGAATTGTAGTTGGAATCTGGCTTCAGCAGTACTGGACAGGCACAGATCTGTCTCTGTGACAGAAGCCAGCACTCACACCACTAATACACTGTCCTCCAGCCTGGCTCCATTCAATCTGGCAACCAGTCTGGCGCTCTTCAGCCTAATGTGTGTTCTGTTCCCAGGAGCTCTGTGTACCATGTCATCCCCAGTCAAGTCCAGTCAAAGAAATTATAGTCACCGCCAACCAATAAGTGCTGGTTCAAGGTCAACGCCTTAATCTGATACAGCTCTCCCCTATCACCAGGTCCTTTGACCACTGGCAAGACAACAGCTTAACAAATTGGCAAAGCTTGCATAACACTACATCCTCCAGAAAACACTTTACTCAGTTATGAGGTTGAGCGTCTTTGTCCATATGCACAATCTAAAAAACTCTATCAGCCGACCTGGGAAATTTAAAGGGTCAGTGTATGGGCTTTAGTGGCCTCTTGTGGTGAGGTTGCTGATTGCAACCAACTGAATACCCCTCCCCTCATACTCCCCTTCCAAGCGTGTAGGAGTCACTACGGTATTAATACAAATTCAAATCTAACTCTCTGGAAGCAGTGTTTGGTTTGTCTTTTCTGGCCTGTTGTTGAAACAAAAAACATGTTCCATTACCTTAATCTGGGGTAATGAAAGCCTCTGAAAAAGAGGGAGATTGTCTAGGGTATTGCCAGGTAGACCTTCAAAAAAAAAAAAGAGAGGAAGGATACAATGCTGCAGTACTACAGTCTACAGAGTGGAGGTAAGGAAGACGATCGAGGGAGACAGAAGACAAATCTCAGTGAAGGGGAAAGTCTCGCACCAAGTGGAGCTAAATCTGGAAACCATATTGCTGCACCTAAGGACCTGTTTCATCCATTTTCAGTGGCAAAATAAACAAAGCGGAGGGCTCGAGTGAGCACAGGGATGAGTGACATGTCAAGCCGAGTCATTTGTGTAAGCTCACCTCTGGGTTGGGTTGCCAGGTACCATGACATACATTCCACAAGAAACTGAAACACTCAGATTTGATTTGTATCATTATGAAATTGGGAGATTTAACAGGAGAAATTAACAAATGGGAGCACAGCGGGAGAAAGGGCTAGCAAAAATCGAGAGTGTTGTGTGATGAAAACACAATGTTACATTTTCAGGTGATTATACACAAATGGAAACATAATTATGAATATTATATTACATTTCTACCAATAGATCCCCCAAAAACCCACACACTGCACCTTTTATTTAATCCTCTCAAGTGTAAATTAAGCTCTCAGCGTCAATATGATTAAAACTGTCAGTTTATTAGCCGCATTTTAGAAATGGCAGTCAACAAGGACTGAATAGTTGAGTCCAAATGTAATCAAATTTTACCTAAAGCCACACAAAGCAGTTTCTTACTTAGGCTTATGTATTTTGTCTGTCATCCAGAAACTTTAATTACAGCTTTGTTGAATCTGTCTGGCTTTATATCTCTCAATACCATTAGCGCTTAGAGGAGCTGAAAAAAAGAAATGACAGCCATAGATCATATGTCCTTTTTCAGCATGAGTACTGGAAAGCCACTGTACCACCAACACATTTTTTCCAGGGTGAAAAGGAAGTCTTAACAGAGGTATGTGGCAACCATTGTACGTAGTTATAAATAAATTACACATTACAGTTATTCTTTTTTTCAGGCTTTAGTGCAAATGTATGGTCTCTGTAAACAGAATCCATCTGTATCACTTGTACTGGCCGCTGTTATCAGTGAAGGCAGGTGTTGTTTCCAGCTTCCTGTGAACACTGATAAGCTGTGTGCTATTGATTAGAAATGAGCTAAAGCAATCTCACTTGTATCTACAAAAAAAAACATTAGCATGACGTAAAACCTTCATTATAGGATTTTCTAAACAGTAAGGATTACTCTGCAACATTCTTTAACATTGATGTACACACTAAAACTGGGAATGTGAACAAACCAACCCAAACATCATCTAACAGAACAGTTAGACGGAGTCATCATGGTTATATTATCCATGAAGCCTCTGCAGGTCGGATGTCTTGTCCCGATGTCCGCTTTTGGCCCTCTACATTGCATTCCTCCTGCCTTTAATGGTTTGTTCATTGAAAGAGACCACAAATACTGTGCATCCTGCTGTGATGCCCTCCTCAAGCTTTTGGCATTTCTTGGTGAAGTGTGACATCACAAGACTGACTACTTCTGATTCGCTCCAGTGCGTTTAAGATCAGCTGGTGGGGTAGGCTTGGGTTGGCTTGGGCAAGATCTAACCATACGACTGACGGTTATGTTGCTGTTACAATTGGCTCCTTGATGACCTGGCTGATCAGTGACGTATACTCCATACCTCCAGAGTACCCTGGGACTCCCGCTTTTTGGACACTTGTGTTAACACGCACTGATGAGTAGACAAGCTGTTCGTCTCTTAATAATGATGAACCAGAATATTCTCCCTTCACCATCTAACAGGGACATCTCTCAAAACTGGTCACGTCTTCATGTGTCCATTTCTTCAGGAACAAAGCAGCCCTCATTGAGTATCCAGAGCCAAGGTTCCGGCTTCTTCTTCCAGTGTCTGTAAAAGCATTGATAGCTTATTCAGGAGCTGTGGCCAGTTTTTGTACATCATATAAGTGGAGCCTGATGGTCCTGGAGTAGATCCTGCTCAAGATTTTTCCACTACCACCCTGACTTCCTTGAGAGTGAAGTCTGCCATGTTAAAATGGGTATGTGGCTTGAGTTGTAAAGGACAGGCAGCTTGTAGGAAATATCAGTCTCCTCCTTAAGTTTTCGAGGAGGTCAGCTGTGAGCCAGAAGGGGTTGTTTTAAAAGGATTTCCACTGTTGAGGCTGAAGTACATTCTTCCGCTGCTCTGAGCTTAGTTAGCTCAGGGCTGCTTTTTCTGCTTTGTATATAGTAATACAATTTATGAAAAAGTTGAGATAACTGATTCATAAATAACATTAACTTATCTCACCACTTTGTAATGTGTATTCACACTGTTTATACAGTTTTTATTTGATAATGTGTAATGCCAATGACAAGATTTAATACAGATGGAGAACATTTGAAACTTAGAAGGGTAATTTTGCATGTTTACTGCTCAGGGAAGGAAAAGTAGCATTTAATTTCACCCTGTGAAGACATTTACAGACCCAGAAACTTACCTGAATCAACAAATTAATCAAAATTTTGCAAGTACAGGCTCTCAAAGGTTATGTGATGATTATGCGCATGAGACAAATTGGGGAGTTATACCTCGACAAATGTAATTATGTCATGTGTAAATAGAAGTAAATGGGATGTTTTGTTTATAAGTTAAAAACTAAAGTAGTGCTGTTTAGTCATGGCAGCTGTTGCTGTACTTAATGAGGAAAACATACTCTTAAGGAAGTTTACTTTTACTTTTTGAGCATATAAAAAGTTGTCATGCTTGTTATGTAGAAAGTCACAAATTTTGAGCTACTCGCAGATATCCCTCAGGGCTCTGCACAGACATGGACTTGGATGGTTGACAAAATTTACATCACGTGTACTGTCTTGCACCCATAGACAGGAAATCAATTCATTAATTGCTATTGTGTAGGTCGTCCAAGTTTTGGCTGTGTATACATCCAAACACACTGTCACTGTAGCTACATGTGTGTAAAAAGATGATACTAAAGAATAAAAAGGAGTAATTTGTACATGACTGATTTGGTTTGCTGTCATGTGCATAAAGTGAAATCTGAGTAGACATCTGTGACACCTGTGTAGACATCTGTACTGATTAAAAAAGAAATACATTTGTTCCGTCTAAAAGAAAAAGTTAAAAAAATGCATCTTACATGCCTTGTGTGCAGACATGTAGCGATAAATGTGAAAAACATCGCTTTGGAATCTTTAATATTAAAATTGTAGGATTTTATATTTTTCTAAGATCATTTCTGTTGTTTGAACTTGCCACAAACCAGAGTTTGTTTGATTGTCCACAACCATTAATACATTTTGTTCTTACATACAAATAAACATTATTTAAATAAGTCTTGATTCTTGCAAACCACCTTTTCATACACACAGAGTGCAGATTGTTTGGACCATGAAGAAGCAGTTGGGAGATCAGAGCAGAGTGGAAAGAAACAACTGCTCTGTATTTTATATTCCATAGAGAGGCTCAGATAGTGAGGATACTTCTTGTCCCTGTCTGTGTGTGTGCTTTGGAGCGTTTATGTGCATCAGTGTTTTATGTGCTTCTGTCATGGTTGACTAACTCAAGAATTCTACTGTCATGCACAATAGACAGAGAGACAGCAGTCTCGTGAAAGCAGCCTAAAGCTGTGTCACACTTCAGGGGCCACCTCCTTCACAGGTCTCCTTGTCTAAGATGACTGTGTTACAACAGGCTGTCAAAATTGTCCCTCTCCTCTCCTTCAAATGCAGCTTTTGCTTAAATCGAGAGGACACAGCCTGTGACTGCTGTTTTTACATTCAACAGTATTACAGTAGTTGTGACCTGTTTGGTGGTGTGGCCGTAGAGATGTACAGTAAGTCTACAGTAGGTTGGTTGGTTGGTCCACCCTTTGGTCCAGACTCAAATATTTCAAAAATGATTGGATGGATTGTCATGTCCTTTGGTACAGATATCCATGGTGTCCTGCTCTCTGTTTGTGCTGTGCGTTTATTAGTAACTGTTGGATAGTCAGCATGGTACACTGCTAAAGATTGTGTTAGCATTGTCATTGTGACCATGTCTGCATGCCAACTTTAACATTCAGCTCCATAGTGCTCGAATGTTGAATAATCGTAAATCTGACCATTTTTAAATTGCCAAATAACTAAATAAAAAGTATTTCTGCACCATGGAAATTAACGTCGAGCAATAAAACAGTAATGCTTTATTTTACTGGCCTGCAATTTTCTACTAATTTCCTAGTGCATTTCCTTCCTGTACTGGAAAAAAGAAAGAAAGTTGTGAAGCAGTTATGTTTAGTTAGTTGAGTTTATGAGGAGTTGTCGCTTTCTAGAGGCATGTTCTAGACAGAACGGCTGTATTTAAGAATAAAATCTAAATACATATATAAATAATTACAAAATGAAGGCAGTGACTTCGGCATTATTATAAAACTGCCACAGAAACATACCAGACCGCAGAGGACAAAGCAACAATAAGGAAAATTGTTTGGTTTGTAAAAGGATGCATTTAGAAAAGATGACAATCCTTTCCAAATTGGAAATGTAAGTGGAGCCCCTGATCGCTTAATTGGTTTTTGCTTAAATCGCACGGTATGTAATTTTCCTCAGTGTTAAACAAGCACCATTGCCAGAGAAAATCAATGTATGTGCCTCAGGCGGAAATGTTCATGGACGAAATAATGTATCCAGGTTTTATTCGGTGTACGTTTAGGCACATTCACTGACTTCCTTCCTCATGCTCTGACTCTGACTTCTGCAGTACACAAATAAAACATAATTTTGAAAATGTTCAAGTTAGGATGAGGGTTTGGCTGTTTTTCAGGGTTGAGTTGGTATTCTCAAAGTTCTGATAACATTGTGTGTCTGTGTTTACAAGAGTGTATTGGCAGTTGCTTCTTTGTTTCTTGATGTTTGTATGTGTCGGTATGTGAGTGTGTGTGTGTGTGTGTGTATGTCAGATAATGGTATCAAGCTGACCCTTCAGCTTGTGAGGTGAATATCAATTCACTTGCAGTCCTCATGATTTCCATTTAAGAGTAACCCTCTGTCCTTCTCACTCTTAGTCACACATGCACACACACAAACAGATTTAAAACATGGCTAGAAGCATCACTTGACTCCAACACACATTTAAAAAGACAATGAGTGGGCTCCTTCCACCACACTGTAATCTCAAATAGAATGAACCACATTCAACTGGCTAGATTTAGATCACAGGAAACTATATTCAATGTTTTTTTATTTTTTAACTGTAAACATTAACTGCAAATGTCATTTGACAGATTTTTGTCAGTCCCTCAGACGCAGAGGACTTCTGTCTTTTTACAACAAGTAGAAATCTATCATCGAGAAAAGAGTCCATTAATCAAGATGATCTTGCTTTTTCAGCATTACTATATGTGTTGATATTGTACCTACAGTATGTGAAAAACCCAGCAGGATGCCAGCTGCTTCATTAGACAGCTGCTTTATTTGATTAGACAATACAGACTATGGGAAATGCTGTAGCTTAGAGGCATGTTGAAAAGTATCTCACAAGAGGATGTTGTAAATTGTAGCACTTCCACTTCTCACAGAAAATGTCATGGAATGCTTGAAAACACTGTTCACAGACATAGTTGTTGAAAGCATGGGCTGTCCTACAATGAATGGTGTCAAATAAATCAATTTTTTTTTTTTTTGTTCATGTGGCAGGTGTAGCAGGGTATAGTGTGGAAAAGTTTGGAGCAGTATGAATATGTTAACAGTGGGAGGACTACAAGAATGAGCAGTTGGAGTCGAGGTGAGCCTCAGAAATGCTTAATCAGACGAGCTTGTCTCATCCTGTGAAACCAGTGGAGAGTTCCTGATGAAATGGAAACAGAGTCCACAACTGCTTTGTCGAAGGTTGCCAGTGTTGTGAACTGTAACTGTGGTTGCTGTTTACATAAATCCATGAACAGCTGTCCATAGTAATCATGTATCCTGATCATTTTGGTGGACTCACATTTGACTTGTGGAAGACATTAGTGAAATGAATCGCCTTAATCACTTAATCACACAGGCTCGGTCTTGATTTCACTAAAATGATCATTTGAGATACATTATATACAAACTGAATATGCATTAAAACAAATTCTGAAGAGCTCTGCTGTAATGTGAATCGTACACACAGTGTTGGGATTTCTGGAACACCCCTACCTACTTTTAAATGTGGAGGAGTCATGAGAGGTCAGCAAGATATACTCATTTCGCAGAGATCTCCTCCATTAAACATACCAGGTGTTGTACTTGGCAGAATTTATTACAAGTGCAACAGGTATAGCAATTGTCAAAATAATCATTTTTCCTTCACAGGTAACTCTAGCTAGCTTGCTAGCAACAGGCAAGTACACCATGATGATTAAAACAAACAGCATGAAATGACATAATTTATCATTAATATAACTACATTGTTTTACTCCTCAGGTTTCTAAATAACAACAGGATGGTAACAAAGGAATGGATGAATGAGTATTGCCAACCAAACAAAATGGCTCCTCATGCCTTAGACAGGAAATAAGGGTCCAGCCAAAGTCAACGTAAAAGCCTCAGTTTCAAAATAAAATATGAATACAGAATTCTATAAGGTATGATGTCAAAGTATGATTACCATGTTCAAATCCTTAAAATGGCATGTTCTCCTTCTCCCTCATTACAAATGGCAAAATATATGATATACAGATGTACAAATGTCCTACGTCACTGTAAAGTTCATTCTCATTGTTTTAGTACTGGAGGCTTCAGGTTTTCACATCACACTTGTGTTTGCAGGATATTGGACAAGGATTGACTTCCAAAGTATTGTGATGTCACAAAAAAAAAACAACTCGTAGGCCTGCCTTTTAAAATCAGATTTTCAATGAGCTCAGAGCAAATGAACACTGAGCGATTTATGTGAAAACAGCCTTCTAGTGTCAATCTCTCCACATGCAGTACATCATTTTACACTATATAGTGAAGCTCAAACATTCAATGGAAGGAACATGAAGAAAAAAGCAATTTTGCCCGAAGGTGGACTTAAAACAGAATTAACACTGATCAGAGCCCAATAATTCCTTACTCACAGTGTTGTTTTCGAGAACTTGTTGATCTCAAAATTTGCAGAAAAGTGAACTAAAAGAGGTTAGTTTCCTCTTCATAACTTTTCAGAGCCTGACATTGACCTTACTTCAAATCCTTATATCCTGCCCTCACCATACAGGAGCTTAGTCGCATTGTGTTTGTTTTGTGTTGCAAGGCACTGATCCAACAGTCTGAAGGAACACAGGATACCCTGGACAGCCTTGATGAATATGCAGACTTTCAGTCAAAATATATACTTACTACATTTGCAGTCAGTTTTGTTATAAAAAATTGTCTTCTCTGGTGGTACAGAATTTGGCCTTGCCGTTACATGGTTTTTATTGATATGAAACAGCTTAGACTATCAAGGCTACAAAGATTTGCTTTTTCAAACAGACAATGGGTCCAATAGTTTCGCTCCAGACAAGAATCTTGGTTCAAGGGCTGCAGACCAAACGTTGATGAAGTGTTTCAAACCATTATTGTTATGGCACTGAGCCTGAGTGGAGCTTGTCCAGAAGGAAAAGCAACAAGAAGAAATACCTCTCAAAGCCATTGTTGGTAAGCACTTTGGCTTTGCTGAAGTTTAAGATTGAAACATGAGGTGGGGTGAACAAATGGGGATAAATAACGCAGGAAATAACAGGAATAAGATGGTTGAAAGAAATATTAAAAAGAAAAAAGAAATTGGATCTGAATATGTAGGTCTGGTGTCTGGAGTGTGCTCATCATGAATAGTTTACTTCTTGTTATGTAATAGTACAGTTCTGTTTGCTTACACACTCTACACACTCAGCACTTCATGTGCTCTGACCCAGTGCAGCACAGAAGGCCTGTGTGACTCCACTGTCATCTTCTCATTAAAACATGAGTGTGTTTGTCGGTATAATCCGACTCATGTGCGCTCCGCTGATTGCACTGCTTAACTCATCCAAACAAAGTTCTTCCATTAAAGCACATTTGTACAAGCTGACATTTAGGTGGAACATGTTGCCTGCTCTCTGACTTTGTCTCAGCTGATGTGCCTGTCTCTCTTCAGTCTGTGACTCTTGTCGTCTTTGTCTTAGACGGTTTTCAGATGACTCATCATGTCACAGTCCTTCAGGGGACTCAGCATGCCGCACAGCAGCTCTGTTGGGGATCTTCAGCTGTTGGGAGACGCCTGCTGTGTGTTTTTAAAGTGTTTAACTGTCTTATCATGACATCAGGAGGGGTTTCTTCATTGTCTTTGTATTATTTACAGTCTTGTGTCTAGTTTGACAGCAATATGATTACATGTTTTCGGTGTCACTTGGTCACTTAGCATCTGACTATCGTAGCTGCAGAGTGGTTCTGCTAAGCTGAAACTAACTGGGGTGTAAAACACAGCTGTATGCTAAGTTGGAAATGATTGCTCTATCAAAATAAAATGTTCACCTGGACCATTGTTGAACTGCAGGTAAACTAGATTTTGATTACGTCAACATATCAGGCTGAAATTTCTGGGGATGGATGGGGCATGTTACGGTTCAACTTGAAGTGATTTGGACAAGAACAGTTTCTGCTTGATTCATTCACCAAAGGACCACTCAACAGTGTACTCTATCCGACTGCCAAAGTCCAAATAGGAGAGCTGTCCCCAAACATTTTAAATGTTCATCGGAGTCTCCTTCACTTATCACTGTGAAATCAAAGCATTTAGGCTTTGCAGGTAGTAGTGAGTGGTTTCCAGACTTTTTCCCAAAATACAACATTCAGGCTCAAAAGCTGGCAACAAAAGCAGAAGGAGCACGCAGGGCAAAACCAAGAAGAAAGAACTATAAAAATACAAAAACTAAATAAAAGTACAAACCAAAAGGTCTTGAAACACAGGCAGGAACACATATGACACAGGAGATATGGGACTGAGACACATGGCGAAAGCAGAACAGATGAACTGACTAAAAGAACGGAGAAGACAAGTACTGAAATACACGTGAATATAGAAAAAAGGGCGGGAAAACAGACAAAGGGAGGAAATGAAAAGCAAAATATGACACATGACGAAAGAACACGACAAACGGAAATAAAACAGGAAATAACTGAACCACAAACTCAACTCCTGGGTGTAGAATTATCCGAATTTTCCGCCTTGTGGGGCCCATGGAGCGCACTAGAGACTTTCAACAACTGTTAGCTAACTTCCAATTTAGCCTGCAGCTCAATGGGGTTCAAATGAATGGATGAAAGTCGTGCAGCTCTTCTAGACTTGTCGGACTGAACGAACAGACCAGTTCCAGTGAAACAAGTCATTTTGTGGAGGTTGTGACACTCAAGAAAATTTACTGCGGCTTCTTTCACAATGTAAGCTCATGGGAAAAAGTCTTTTTGGGCCTGTGTGCATCACATGACATTGTAATTTCACGATTTGGCCAGTACAAAAATTGGCTTCAAAGCCTGGCACCCTTCCTAGCTTTAACACCTTGAGGAGGGTCAGTGGTGCTGTATGCAACTGTGAGGACTGAAAACTCCAACTCCTCTATTTTCAGGAAAAAATAATTTTGCTGTGTTTATCCAAAGATAATTGTCCTTAAATGACAATGTCATTAAAGAGGAGGCACAGTCATTAGGCTGTCATTTCAGCACCGTGGATGCCTGGCCATCACCAAACAAACCCTCTGATCAGACGTTTCCCTCTCATGATGTTGTCCCAACCTGGAGCTCCATTCCTCACCACCAACACCATTGTTGAGGCTCTGGGGGAATTTTCTTTTAATATAAGAGGAAGCACCTAATTCATAGGACCACATCCAATGATCTACTCCCTGTGTGCCAAAGTCTATTGCTTCTGTTCACAATAAATTCCATCTTACTTCAGATTGTCTCATTCTCTTTCATTCTTCTTGTTAGTCTCTCTTTATTGAACTGATCATCAACCTATGTAAAAATGCAGTAAAGTACAGCTCTGTGTAGTAAGGGAAGACATAAAACATTATGTAGTGAGTTCAAAGGTCTATTGTTGATGTATCGTGTCAGGTGTCAAGGAAATCATAGGTGATAATTTGGATCGCTTATATCTTTATATTTCTTGAAGACATGTCATATTATTGAAACCATGGTAACCAATTCAATCATTCTTTACTATGACATATATTTAGATTATTAAAGAATTAACTCTGCTGTTTGTATTTGTTGTTTTCTGTTTTCTGTGTAGGAACCACACATTGCCCCCAGGGCTTTTGGATAATCAGTTAACATCTTTCTGGCATTATAAATTAATTGAGGGAAATGTAAGAATATTTCAATGGGATTCAACCATATTACATTAGTCTGACATTTATGATAGTGCTGTCTTGTCTTCATAAGGTCAGGGTTAAAGTACATTTTATATAAATGAATGAAATGATTTGAGATGTAGAATTCTGCCTTCATACTGAACTGTGGGACCTTTAAAGAGATGTCTGCAATTTTTCAAACTCGCCTAAAAAGAGCCAGGTGCCCACAGAAAACACTGAAACAAGTTTCGCTCATTGTATTCATTCCTCCTGTTTTTATTTGATGTTAAAGTACCTTTTTGTAAGAAAGTTGGCTCGTTCATTAGTGTCGCTTTGGGATTCCCAACTTGTCAAATACTGAAGCTGTCCCCAAGCGTCAATATTTGGTGAATGGGGAATGAGACTCAAAAATCAACTGTCTTACAAATAGGAACTTTAAGAGATGGCTTCATTGTGTTCAATTGTGTTGTGTTGTACGCAAACGTTCCGTTCAAAAGAACAAATTGACTAACTGAACTGAATCACTTCCTGAATCAATCCTTTTAATACGGTTTGGTTGAGCTCTCAGTCAGCCACACATGACATCACTACTTCATAATGTGTATGTATTGAAGTGATGGGGGCCAAGTTCCACAGTCCTCATTCTTTGCCAACATGTTCAACAAAGCTTCCCTAAATTTAATATGAGGATTTTGAGGCTTCAGTAGTTGTAGTCAGACAAATCAAAAATTTAGACTCTTTAAAGCTATAGTCTGTTTAATACTAAATTCAACCTCTGTGGTTCCCTTCACAGTGTTTCCATGCTGAGCTGCAGTGCAAGAACAGAATACAAAGTGGGAATTTGCTACTAATAAGCAGCTGCTTTGGATTAAACCACAGTTTAAACCTCATTGAGGATACAAGAGTGGGGTTTAAGAGACGACAAGACTTTATTCCAGATGTCCTCAATAGTTATAAGACCATTTGCTGGCAGACATTTTGACTTGTTATAGTAGTAAAAGCACATGTCTAACTAACGACATTAACAATGAATTAATTATATTTGTGTAAGTCAGTTATACAGCAGTAATATGTGCAACAGAGTAAAATACATTTTGATATGTAGCATTATTATTGCATAAAATACGTGTAAATAGAATCTGACATGTTATGTGCCCAGAGACAATATGTGGAACTTTTGAGACCCCTCGGTCCCTTTTCTGGATCCCCTCTATAAATGATGTCTCCTGCCTTTACTCACCCTCATTTGTTATAAGAGGATAAACAGAGATCGCCTCCAAAGATATCCTGGTCTGGGCCTCTTCATCAAAACACAACGCTGGTCACCACCATCTACACCAGTAAGCCTCGTTAATGAGGGCCTTAGAACTGATACAGCTAAATGGAATGCAGCCATCATTAATGTCATTAGCTGCAGTTACAACATGTCACAAAGTCTGCTGTGGAAGCAGAGTGCAAATGGTAGCTGACATGCAGCAGTGTTAACAGACTGAATAGGTGGAGCCAATTAAAAATAATGAGCTGTTGTGTGTCATCCGTGCACATACTGACATGATGAACCTTTATCACAGCTAAGCATTTTATTATTTCACATCGCATCACTTGTTTTTATCAATTTACCCTCCCTGGAAAGCTGTATTGACATTTTGTGGGTTAACCTTCAAAGGTACACTGAGTTGATATTTTAGCTCATATTCAATTTCCTACTGTTTAAGAAATAATAAAGCGTGGGATTTGTTATAGATTGTTATATTAGTGTGTCAAGAAAGCAGATGATACTGTATGTGTAGCACGGCTTTGTGAAAAAAAAAAGAAATGTATTCAACATCCATAAACTATGGTCTTATTGGCTGACTTTCTATTACTTGGAAAGCATCCATCCATAGTGAAGAGAAGAGGTATTTACAGAGACAATATTAAAAGGTGCAGTTCAGTTAGTGTGTTAGAGGCTCATAGTATGCTGTGGGGTAATATCATTAACATGTACCGTATATAAATATGTATTTTCAGTTCACCTCTGAATCCCTGGCCATTATCTCCGAGTTTTACAGTGACTCATAAAACTCTGGTGTTTGACAGCTGCTGTTGGGGTTAAACAGAAAAGGACCCAAACGCAAGATAGAAAAAGGCAGGCAGGTTGAAACAAAAACCAAGTGCTAATGATAAACTGATACTCTGAAGTTGAAAACTTAACCAACATGAAACAGAAAAGTAGGCATCAAAAGCACAGGAAGCAAGAAAATCCAAGAGGAACAGGACTGATGCAGGGATACAGAACAGGAGCAGGAGGCACATGACAAAACAGAACAGAGATACTGACAAGAGTGACTGAAAAAACACAAGCTTAAACAGACAGGACTAATAAACAAATGAAACACGGAAAGAAAGAGGCAAAAAACGTGGGACAAAGACAAAGGGAGGAAATGAAAAGCAATATATGACACAGGAGAACAGAATTTCAAAATAAAACAGGAAATAACTACACCCCAAACTCAAACCATAACAGCTGCCTCCCAAGGTGAAAAAAACAGCTGACAAATCAGAACTTTGTATGCGATATTAAGAGTAGGAGTAGTCATCTTCCTCTACCAGAATAGATGAACCATGAATACAGCTCTGATTCCAAAAAAGTTGGGACACTGTGTGAAATGTAAATAAAAACATGCTGAGCCATGTTCCTGAGCCCATGTCGTATTTTCTTTAATACAACCATGTTTTTCACAAAGTGGCGAGCCTCCATCCTAGCTTGTGAACAAACTGAGCCTTTCGAGGATGACCAAATCATGTATCACCTGTTACCAATGAACCTGTTTACCTGTTGAATGCTTCAAACAGGTGTTTATTGCAGCCCATTCTCACTCAAATACAGCAGTCTGGTCAGTGGCCTTAGGCTTCAAAGTTTGACGCTTAAGGTACCCCTTTTGTGCAGTGGTATAATGAGCAAGAAAAGTCCAAGTTGGGACATGGTTGGGGTTGGTGGATGGGTCGTACAATGTACTACAGAGGCTGGATTCACAACCAGAATGTGGCCAAGAATTAGTGTGTGAATTGTTTCTAAGTTATGCTACATAAGTAAGATAACATACATAAATGATGCAACTTACATAATATAAGTGATGTACTGTCAATTACCCTGATGTGACTTCATCACTTACATAACTAACTTTACGTAAGTTACGTAACTGAACATGTATTATGCTTTGAGTTATTTTAACCCAAAGCATCATCTTATTCTAAACCTAACCCATTACTTTCTACTATTGCCTAGTAGTTTTTGTGCCTAAACCTAACCAAACCATGACCGTTTCACAACATTGATGACAGTCAAAATCACAACATGTGATGTGTTTGTTAGCAAGTTTTATTTTAAAAGTCTATCTGGACGTTGCATCTTGCCCTTCACGTACAAAACTCACACTAAAGAGGTAGGTAGAGCGTCATAGTTTAAAGCTTAAGGCCACTGACCAAGCTGCTGTACTTGCCAAGGTTGGAGTGAGAACGTGTTGTTTTTTTGAGCACCAAAACTGTCTTTTTTTTTTGCCTCTGTCCCAACTTGATACCTCTGCCAAGGAGGTTATGTCTTCACCCGTGTCTTCTGGTAAGTGAGCAGGATTACACAAAAACTACTCAACAGATATCCACAAAACTTGGCTGGATGATGGGCCTTGGTCCAGAATAGACTGCATTAACTTTTGGCACGGATTTGGATAAAGGGACAGAACCCGGGGTGGGTTCTCACTGTCTTTAACATTATGAGGCATTTTTCAACATTTTCAGTTTCAGGCTTGATTGAATCAAAGGGGACTGTTATTCTAGTTTTTAAAAACATATTTTTACTGCCTTTATGTAATTCCTGATGTTACTGCTAGAAAACCATATATCTCTAAAACTTATTAATTATTTCTCCCTCAGTCAGTTTACAGTATTGTTATTTTGGCATTTATTGTGATTAATTTTACCAACTCAGTTTGTACATCCTGACCAGTGTTCGGTGGGTAACACACATAATCCAGTAATTTACAACTGTGATTTTTATATTTGACTCTCATCTCTATGAATAACACGATCTGTTGGCTTTGCATCTTTCTTGGCAGACTTTGTCTTGTTTATATGAGTCATGCTGTTTTTGTTTTACCTGATGTCATTTCCTTTATTTTATATCTTATAGTTCTGGGTTTTAGCAATTTAGAAATTTGCATACTAATTTTTTTTAGGCTGATTTTGTTTTAAACAATCTGAAGAGAGGGGGAATCATCACTTCAGCTTGTAAAAGTCTGGCTACTGCTCAGGCATACTTTGGTCTCTTTGCACCCGCTGTTGTTGCTGCAGGCAGGTGTGTGAACACACTCTAATTTAAGGTCTTGGACAGATATACAGCGTGTGCAGCAGGTATGACTAACCCGTACCATTGTATCCTCAGGTGGTCTGCATTCTCTGCCGGAGGTCAGAAGCTCTTAACTTGTGCACTCAATCTCTTCACACCACATAGAGTGAATTATCTGAGTTTACAGTTATTTTTTTGGCAGAACAACCTGTATCTAGTCTGCTGCAACACATTGAGAATGCCATATACAAGTGTAATAAATATTTTAACAACACACCATACATATATATCAGTCCTAACATGTTCATACAAGAGCTTTAAAAGCATATATGGAGCTGAGGGAGGCTGCTGTAGCAGCTCTCTGACTCACATATGAACCCAGCTCCTGACCTCTGTTCCACCTCCTCACTCTGGACAATCCAATTAAGCAGATATTCTGCAAAACATTCATCTCATAACTACAGATTTGGTGTTGCACTGGAGTGTGTTACAGAGGGAGTCTGCAGCAAAGGCAGCTAATTATGGTATCTTGTGTCAGTGAGCAGAGTGTGTATATTCCAACAGCTGCCATGATGTTTTGCCTGTGTGCCATAATAGCTCCTGCTGTTACTAATGGAGATGAGAGAGTCAACAGGCTTCAGCCCACAGATGCTGATAATTATTGTTCTCTGGTAGCAAGTGTATCGACACCCACGCTGACGGATACTAAAGTGTGTACACACACACTCACACACACACACCCTTTGATAGATACACACACATTTTTATATGGCTATTCTCTTCTGTGAAGAGCTGAATGGAAACTGAAACACGTCTAGTTGCCTACGATAAAGCACTTAGCATTAACATGACCTGGATGGACTGAGAATCTTCATCAACAAGCTGAATGGAAAGGAAGTCCAGGATGTTTTAGGCATAAATGTCTTATATTACAGTGATGTTGAAGTGAACTTAATAAAAACAAACGCTACAGACACACATAACATAAGAACATACTAGAGCACTGCAAAAATTACTTGAGATCAGACTTGCTTTGGGACAGCAATAAATAAAATAGACTGAACTTGAGCACATAAACACAGTTTGCAAACTCCATCATGCTCTACAAATTACAGAACATACTGTATATACACTTATTTATAAACACATACATGAACCCATTGTCCATCTTTTGAATCTGCGTCAGGGTGAATGTAAACAGCTGTACCAAGATGGTGATGATAATGTGGTTGGCCTCTCCTCGTCCGGCTGTAGTCCTGCACTCTGTCTGCCCAGAATACGGTCCGCCCGTCGAGTTCAACAGCTTGATCCAAGATGGTGCGGTGGAGACAGGTCTCACATTGTTTTGTCCCATTTGTCCACTTCCTTTGCCTGTGACCAGACATTAGCTGGATTAGCATGGCTCTTATTCCAACTCTCTTCCTCCCTGGGGTGGTCCAAACGGTCAGGTTGGATTGTAGTAAGATGCTGTGGGCCGTGAAAGAATGACGGTTTAAAAAACAAAAATACTGTTCAGTGTTTAGTGAAATATCTCAACATTTACTGAATGGTGCACAACTGTTAGACGATGATTGAGTACAATTATTTGAGGATTTGTTATTTAAAATGTGCTTGTTGCACTGACTCTCTGCAGCCAGCCTGCCTCCTTTCATGCCTGCATACCCAACAACCCAACTACAAACAATACCTGCTTGCCATTTAACTTTTAATGTGATTCAATTAGGACCTGGTACTATCATCCCCAAATCTGAGCTGGGTTGGTCCATTTTAACACTGCACTTAACGGGTGGTCAGACAAAAACAGCACCGTCTCCCCCTGTTAATTAAAATTGGATGGTCAAATCAATATTCCTCTCTGATCAGTGAGTAAAAAAATATACACCTATGAATAGTGTCTACCTGCTTACTTACATACCTGCCTACCTAATACTGTGAACATTTTTAAGTAAACACACGTTGAAGGATTCTGAGCATGCCGCCTAACTGTGGGATTGCTGTCCTCTATATTTCCCTCAGTTTCAGCTACAGCAGTCCCCAAACAATTTATCACCATCAGCCATAATGACACATCCAGTGTGCTCTCTGACGCTCGGGTCGCTCCACAGAGGATAATGGAAGTCTTACAGGTATAGTAGTAGAGCGGTGTTCTTATGCACGCAGTTTCTTCATGTTTACTGATCCTGGTTCTGCATATGTGCTGAATAAAACATGTGTGGAAGCACAGAGGCGTCTCAAAGGGAGTACGCACAGATGCAGAGGAGAAAGACAATCATGTTAACACTGTCTCCAGGGCTTTTTGGATTGCTTTTGTCATTCTGCAACAAAAGAGAGAAATATTCAGATGTCTGATGTTTCAAGATGAACGGGTTAAAAGCTGTCTTTCTTTCAGTGTGATGTGGAGGAGAGCTTCTGAAGACATCTTCTACAATGCTGACAGACTTGTTTGTGTGATCCTTCAATTGTTCACATACAGGTGTTTCCTCGTTTCTTCCATCTGTGTATCCAGGTGTGCCTGCACCTGGCACACTGCAATGTAAACAGCGGAACCCGGACTAAGGGATAGGTAAGTATGTGGTCCTTGGGTGGTGGACCCTCTGCCTCCGACATCCAATCCTCTGTCCCATCAACAACTCTGTTTAACTGCATATAAAAAAAGGGACAGATATTCAACTGAGGAGGAGGAGCGTTTTGTATGTCCTTGTGCGTAGTGTATAATGATGCAGTGATACAGATGATTTTTCAGATTAACAATGGGTGCCTTTAATCAGATTTAGGGAGTAACAGAATACCCGTAACAGGATTACATAATCAGGATACAAAAAGGTAACTGTAACTGTATTCTAGTAAAGTTACAGGGAAAAAAAGGCTAACAATTTTAAAATAAAGAATGACGTGCTAGTCTGTAACCATGCTGTCGGAATACCTTTTAAAAGTAACCCTCCAGACCCGCCTTTAATGGGAAAAATATTAATGAAATCACCTGCAGAGATCCCTTAACAGCAGAATTGCTAAGTGTGTCTCTCTATTAAGGGAGATGCAGTGTGCACTTTTACGCTTTAGGCACAGCTGCTTAACTTTATCAATTAATTCAATCTCCTGACATGCTGACAGGATCAGTCATAATCTAAAGTTAATTAATGTTCTGTGTTCTACTACACATCCAAAAGGTGACACACAGCAGGTTCACTTAGTGAAATTGTTTGGAATAAAGCTACCGTCCTCCTAATAAATCCTGAGCTCCATCAGAGCAGTATGAAAATATTTATTATAGAAGCTAAAAGTTTAATTCTGTATCTGCTGTTTCCTCTGTTCTGTCAAGTTTAGCTTTAATTTTGCTGCTTAAATGTGCCATGTTTACTGCAGTGACATTACTGAACCCATGGAAACATGTATAATGATCAGCCTCTCTAATCATTAAAGCAGAGAGTACATCTGTTGTTAATCTGTCTATAAAGGCACATCTTATTATCTGAATAAGGTATGCAAATGCGTATGTGTGACAGCAAGCTAATGCTACAAGTTGAACTGGGCGTGAAAATAATCACTGCTTCTGTCTGAAACTACCAATGACACTTGCACTACTATGTGTTCCTGCCGATGGATATCACAATAGCATATTTCATTGGAAGATTATCGTGGCCAAAAGAATTCATGATAACAAAATTATAGCAATGTCTATAGAAATTTGGGAAATAAAGCTATCAGTCAAACTTTATTGTGTTTTGCCTCTTTTTTGTTAAATGAATTACACTCAAAAAGCATGTGTAGTGAGGTGGAGAGAGTTATTAATTCTTATATACAGTCCTGGTAGTAGCCACACACTGTGGTAGTAGCTAGCATGCTAACAGTTACTGCAGCTTCTCCTCTTTGTCCGTTTTATGACGGTTTGCAACCAACGTTAAGGCGCATGATCGCCACCTACTATGACAAAGCAAGAATGGAAAGAAACAGAAATGATTCAAGAGTCAATGGTCCATTTTCAACAATAGACTTAATAGAGAGGTATGTGTCCTATAGCAAAGCAGCCACCCCAGCTTCTTTCTGTATGAGCAAATACAGTACACGTGAAGGATACCCCAGGAGGATTACTGGTACATGTGAATGTGGATTGTCATATGGAGTCATTGTATTTCCACAACTGGATATGTTTTGTCACTTTTGAGGTTTAGATGTATGGCATTTATTTTACACAAGCCAAATGCCCTATCTTTCAATGTTAATGAAAAATAATTTGTGTATGTCCCCTGTGATCTGAATCTGCTTCCAAATGGATTGGCTCCTTCCTTCCCGTGCTTCATTCTTCTGCCACATTTCATGAAAACCGGGCCAGTAGTTTTTCTGTAAACCTGCTAAAAAACAAACCAACACACAACAAAAAACCCCAAATGTAAACAGAACCTCCTTGGAGGAGGAAACAATGTGCCAAATCCAGATAGACTTGTCATTTACCTGTACTAACAGGAAAATGTGCCAAACTCTTGTCTGGGTTGGGAGTGTTTTGGCTGACCTCGCTACCTTTTAGAGCAGAGCAACTTACAAAGACAGGAGTGAATAAGCAGGGCAGAGCAGTGCATGTTGGGGTTACACTGCTTTCAACTGGTTTTCCATCACAGTGATGTTGACAGTAATGCAATTTAGAGACAACGTAGGTTTGTCTGTAACCTGCTATGATCTGAAGTCTGATGCTCTGACTGACAACCAGGTATTTGAAACAGGGGCTCCTCATCTAATGACTCCATTATTCAGTATTTAGGACACAGCCCCAGTTACCTCATGGCCACTGAAACTGCTGCGATTGGCAGATGGCAATTAAAACTTTTTTTTTTTAAGGTTTCGTTCAATAAGAAAGAAAGGTTGACATAGTGTAATTCAACTAATAACTTTTTTTGTTTCCTGCACTGTCTGGTGCTTTCTGTCTGTGGCACTCTCTCCCTCCCTCCACTCTCACAGGATTTCATCCATATTCAGCCTATTTTTTATATATTTATGTGCACGTCTTTGATGTTTTTACTCATCTGCATCAAACTGAAATCTGTTCCCGCACTCAAAGTGATCCTGTCCTTGTGCATCACAGAGGAAGGACGGACGGAGAGACAGTAATAGAAAATAAAAGTTGTGTCAAGCAAAGGGTGCATTAATACAAGTGAGAGACCAAGAAAATGAAGCAAAGAAAAGAAAGAAAGAAAGTAGAGTTTGGGTCCTGCCCCGAGAGTTCTATGCTACAACCAATTGCAACTAGCTAATTGGGCTTGTTTTGGAGATAGGGTATTATTTTTGGCCAAGTCAATGATAGTGGCAGGCACTTTTGTAAGAGATAAAGAGGAGAGTGCTTTGACCATGTGGTAGTGCTCCATGTTTTTAGCCGACCGAGCAGTGGGATTCTTGAGACAGCACTGTGGGCCGTCCAGTACTTTGATGGATTGCAGTGAAATCTGGTACAGACACTGAAGATCCTCACAGAATAATCGCTACTGAGTTTGATGATCCTCTGATGTTTAATGTAGCCACAAGCAGGTCAAACGTTTCAATTATCCTGCAAAATACCATGAATGAAAACCATTAACTTGGACCACGTTATGAAGTGAAGTCGCTGGTAATGGCAATATCCGAGACCCCATAAATACAATATATGAAGATGTTTCTTTCCTTGTAAATGTGTCAATGTGTCCTCTTATCATTGTCAAAGCATATAACATATTAACGGTAAACATGGGAAATTTTACAAATACAGTAAACAGTAACCGACAGGCTACTTCCTGTCGTCCATGGAGAAAATACTCCCTTTAAAAAACATGCTCAATTTTAAGACTTGTTGCATTAGGAGAAACTGTGTAAAATTTGTGAAATGCTGTCTACCACACATTCTTAACTATTTGGGCCTTCTTGTTAATGCAGCAAACATTATACATGAAGATATTTCTTTCTTTGTGTAAAAAACATTTTGTTCCAGTGAACCGGTGTACCTATATTTGCATATAGAGCGGGGAATTGATATCCGATTACAATAGGTCACTCAAGAGTCATGACGAGACGCATTTAATGCCAGGTGTGAATTATTTATTAATATATCTCCGCCCCTAACGTTGGTTAGGGTTAGGGTTAGTAATTTAAGAGACCCCCACAACATTATAACTGTAACCCTGCCCCACAACACATATTTTTGGCCATTACTCAACAATTCATTTGATAACTACCACAAAATTTTACAAAAATGTCTAATGTGATAAAATTATGAAGTGATGACATTTTATATCCAAAAGGTCAGAGGTCAACTTCACTGTCACATCATGATATTCTGCAAAAGATGTTGGGTCATTATTGAACACCACAGTTCAGGAGCTGCAACTTGACTAGTGCACGGAGGCCAACAAGAGGGGAGCTATTTCTACTTTTCCCAGTGGTGGAAACAAAGTACAACAAGTACTGTACTTTACAACAGTTTTGAGGTACTTTACATTTATCCAAAAGATCAATCAATATAGTGTCTTGTCTATGCTTCTTCAACAAGTTGCAGCCAAATTATTCTAATGTGCACAGACCTGACTTCTGCACATTGGCCAAAGCATATTACTTTTGTTAATAGGCAATCTCACCATTAATGGCACCAATAAATGGAGACGTGATAGTTTGATTACATATCTCATGCAAGTTTTGATGGTTAGAAGGAGTGCATTGAAAAATGCCCCTTTCTTTCTTTCTTTTTTCTTTCTGTGTAGTGTGTTCTCCTCCTCCTCTGTTTGAGGGGAAAACACGAGGGGGAAAAGGTCATGAGTAAAAGGGAGGGCTGGAAGACAAAAGACAAGTGAGGGAGTTGTGCAGTGGCCTTAGTTGACAGTACAGGCTTGTCGATAAGACGTTACACATGATGCAAAGTGACAGTGAGCTGTGGTTATATTTAGTGCAGAAAAACAACTCCACCAGAATTTAGGCTTCAGGACTGAACTTAAGCTGAAACAGCTTGTGTGTAGTTCTTGGCTGTGGTGTTTTGTGAAATTTAGGACCTTAAGAACTCCTGGAAGTGACTAGGCTTCTTATTGTAAAGCACAGAGCAAACAGAGTTTCAATCACTATCCTACTTCACACCACATTTCCTGTGCTGACGTTGCTCACAGAGGCACTTTGAAACTCTGTAGTAAATGATACAATAGGTGATTTGCATTTTTTATGTGCTCTGCGTTTCAGCACAGCTGCTCTGCTCTGTGTATTTGCGTGGTCTACCACTTTGTGGCTGAGCTGTTGTTGCTCCTAGGCGCTTCCACTTCTCAATAACAGACACACACTTACTTGTGGCCAAGGTGATATCCTATGGTAGCAGCACGTTTAAAGTCACCAAGCTCTTTAATGAACCATTCTAAATGTTTAAATATTTGTGATTGGAGATTTTACTTGTTTGTGCTGGATTTCATGAACTTCTTAGCAATGGTTTGGCTCAAACAACACCAATAATGAGTAGGGGTGTTCGCTGATATTTGTGTGTGACTGAGGGCAAAAGGATAAATTAGATCTCAAATAAAATGCCATGTATTAGCATCTTTCTACATCCCGACAACAGAGACCATGCAGAGAGAGAGGACACAGAGTGGAGTCAAAATCATTTCCTCTGCCCCATTACAATGGTAATTAATAACAGATAAGCAGCCTGATGGAACCCGTTCAGTCCGATTACACATGGTAATGACCTCCACTCCTGCTGTGCTTCAGTTATTATTATTTTGTATTATCTGCCTCTCAAAATGATACAGAAACCTCATTTATATTTTTTACACAGTTTTCTGTGTCTGGGAAATTGATTTATCATTGAGGGAAAAAGGTAAAGGGGTCACCTCCCACCCACAAAGCATTTCACTGTGGACTTGAAGAGAAAGCAAGAGCTTCTGTTTGGGGCTTTGTGGATAAAGCAAATGACAGTGGAACAAAGGAAAAACACTAGACTCAAGGCTTGATACTTCAATGGTACATAAATGCTTTACAGCAATGTATTTTACAGCCACATTTTGTAGACTGCTCTGACTCATAGAACAAAAGGTATAGGGGCATGTCTCCTGATTCATTGGCTAATCTGAAAAGCTTCTGATATACTAGGTACAAGGTCATTTATTGGCCATTACACAACACAGAGTTGCACAATGGGATGTAAATTCATAAACCCTGTGATACTACACAAACACATAACATGTATACGGTTATTTAAACACATATACATTAACATGTAATGCATCTTAAGAATCAGCATCATGGTCTTAGATAGCAACGGAGATGGTGATGATGGTGTGGTCTGCATCTTCACATAAAAGTTTTGACATCAAGTAAACACTGTCCATCCACTCCATCGATGCTGTAAGCACACGATCGAGCTCTCCTCGTCCCACTGCAGTCCTGCACTCTGTTGGCTCGAAACAAGGTCTGCACGTTCAGTCAGAGATGTTATGGTAGAGACAGGTCCCTGACAAAAATGTGGGCACAATAGTCCTCAATTTTACGTTTGGCCAGCCTGAGTCCCATTTGTCCATTTCCTTTTCCTGCAACTGCCTTAAATCTAAGCTGGCTTAAGTAAAAGAAGTCTGCAAGTACAGCAAGAAGATATTACCTTTGTTCAACCCGCACATTTCCATACCTAAAGGACTAAAAAGGTTGATTGTAAACAAACTCCCTAAAACAACATATATTACTGTTCCCGAAACATGTTGTAGTGTAACAGCGATACACATAACAGACCTTTGTTGTGCAGTTTGGTTAGTTTTATGAAAACATCATGGTTTGGGTTAAAATCACTACTACTTGTGTTTTTCCACTCATTACCCTCACCTGTGTTTCTCCACCTCTCTCCACCTGCACCTCATCCCCTCCTTAGTTTAGCTTCTATATCTCACCATTGACTTCTGCTTTCACACTGGACACAAACAGCGCTCTCCTGATTGAAAGTCCTGTGCCAGTTTAACCTGACCATCCAACCCTGACCTCCTCACTATACAGTCTTTTCACTCCTTATATCACTTCTCCTCAATTCCTCCTTTGTAGCTGTAATAATTACTATAGCTGCAAAAAGTCACTGCCTAATAATAAACATCAGTATGGGTAGTAATAAGCTGCTTTTAATTTTTTACCTATGGTAATTTTTCTGATGAGGACACGCGTGTCCAACTGAAACAAACTTGCCTTAAGACTTTTTTCTAGACTGTTTCTTAGCCCAAGTTAGAATAAATAATAAAACAAGTTAACAAATCTTAAAGGGGATTTCCAGGTGTTGGGGAGTATGCATGTGTCTCTTATAGCCTGCTCCTCATCCTTGCTAAAGGCTTGAGGCTACATCAGCTGCTTTTAGTATAATACACCCAAAACTTACACTGACTACAAATATAATACTGACTAAAACTTATTGCAAATACATCAACAACAAACCCTGGTTTACAGCTAAAATCAGGCAACTTCATCTGGCCAACAGAGTCATTAACCCCTTAACAGTAAAACAACATCCAAAACATAAATTATATATTTACAGTTGAGAATACACACTATTTGTTCCGTGATCATATCATCCATCTATAAATCCTGCATTTTGTATGGAGATGTACACATACATATACTGTATATAACTACCTAACTCCAATATATAAAGTAATTTAGTACATTTAATAGTTATTACTTTACACTATTTGCATTTGTTTACCATCTATCTAACATTTGATTTGTCAGCCCATTCTCACTCCAGCCGTGTCAAATACGGGAGTCTTGTCAGTGGTGGTGGGTTGGATGGGTGATTGCACTGGATTTTCCCTTTGTCCCCTTTTTGACCAAGAGTCAAGAGTGATTTGTTTGTGAGTTGTGTTACGTAAATACGTGAAGGTACATAAATTATGCTACTTACCGTCACATTATGACAGTAAGTAAGTTGGGTATTAAAGCCAGTTTTTATAAGAAAGAACAATGTGTGAAATATCTGGTTGTGCTGCATGATTTCGAATTTTTTTTATGTCTATTTTAATTCTGAAGAAGAATAGTGGTATAGTGATTAAATATTTAAATGTGACTATTTATTTGCGTCTTACGCCAGGTTCAGACAGGACGCCGAAGCGCTCCGAAGCGCTGCGCTCGGAGATTCTTGCGCGAGCCCCGACGCGAGCCTTCTGTTCACACCTGACACAAATTTCTCCGCGCTGGTCGGCAAACGGCTCTGCTCGTCAGCTGTTCTGTAGTCACACTTGGAGCTGTTTTTTCACCATAGGAAAGTAAATAACCACATAAAATCACAACGCCATGTTTTCCTGACAACTGTAAATGTATGTCCACTTCATGGTAATGAGTAGTTTTCTGTCAATCGGGGTGTTTAATTATCGAAAATAGTTTTATTTTGAAATGTGTTTCATTTTGAAAATCGACAGTATATGTTGTTGTTGCTTTGTTTGACTTCCTGCCCGGCTTGACACAATTGGCTGCGGCACGCGGAAAAATTAGACCAGACGCCGAAACGATCGCTGCATGGCGCGCGCCGGCAGCGGAGCAGAGCGCCACGGCGCTTGCTATCTGAACGACACCATCGGTTAACATGGGCGTCGAAATGAAAATGACGCCGCGCTTCGCAGCCGATCGGGGCGCTTCCGCGTCCTGTCTGAACCTGGCGCTACACTATGAATCATTTACACTTTGTGCTGCCTCATTTATAAAGGCTTGTACAGCTGTTCAAATTCAATAGCTTTCCCTCAGTCCCTTTTTTTTAGTGTGTGTGTGGGTGTGTGTATATGTGATTACACTGAACTCTACTTTAAAAAGATACTTTACCTCACATGACTGCGATCAGAAAAAGATTATACATGAGAACTAGAATCTACACATTCATAACCTGGTGATTCAGCAATATGACGTGGCTGTCATACAAAGAAATTTGGGGACGGAGACACATACGTGTACACGCACATAAAAATAGCGTGAACAGATGTAGTGAGACAGTAGATTATTGGGATGAATGTTCATGCATAAACATAATCACAACAACCTTTTCTTCATTCACAGAAGATTCAAATTCACAGGTATTTTTCTCTCGGTCACAGCAATCAAGGAAATATATCCGGGACTGCTCTACTGCTGTCTCTCCAGATACAATCACATTTTGGCAAAAAGAGTCTGACATGACCAAATTGACAAAGGGACACTCATCCCTTCAAGCTTGGAAGAAAGAATAATTTCCAAGAGTAGGAGTAAATGTTGGCATAGCTGTCACAGCCCTTCACAATGTGTCGTGGTCACACAGGCATAGTATACCGAACTGGTGACGGCAGGGAATCAGGCAGTCGGCCTGTAGGACATGAACACACAAGGTAATGGACAGCCAGTGGGCCTGGTTAACCCACGAGGCAGAGTGTGCACAACTTTGAATGAAAATCCTGATATGCCCTTAAGTCATCAAACTCCATGAAAATGCATGCAGCAGACGGCCTATTTCTACTGACTACTTACTAACATAGTTACACTTAGAGGGACTTAAAAAGTCATTCAGTAGGTTTGTCTTATGCCTCTTGATATCAGATAGCTATTTGAAACTCAAGTGTGAAGGGGTAACAGTTATAGGCGATCCTGGGACACAGGAACTATTTTTTTTTTCACTAAAATACACTCAATTGCCATGAGTAAGATCACCGAGCTAAAACTAATGCAGTCAAATCTATCAGTTCTGCAGCAAATCGAGTCTGTCCTCATCAGAAAAACAACCATTGAAAATGAAAGCAGCTTTTATGTGGCGACCTCTAGCTAGACCTCTGTAGTAATTATTAGAACTTCAAAAGGAGGAAGTAAGGAGAAGTAGTGTAAAGAGTGTAAAGTCCATACAGTCAGGAGGTTGGGGAAGGAAGGTTGGGTTAAACAAGTACAAAACTTTCATTCAAGAGATGTTCATGTCCAGCGTGAAACCAGAAGTCAGCGTTGAGTTCTTTTAATTTAGTGACATAGTGAAGTAACGTCATGTTCATGACATAATGTAACTTAATTAGGTAACGTAGGTATGTTTGTAACAGAAGTTACATAAGTAATATAGTGATTTTAACCCAAATCACAATGTTTTCCTAAACTTGATCAAGTACTTTTCTTGCCTAAACCTAATCAAACTGCGACTGTACTATGAAGGTCCGACATTATGCATTTTGGTCTGCAACCCAGCCTGTCGGCTCTACCTGACGAGCCCAGAGACACTGCAGCTGTAACAGTCAAAGTGTTGATGTGTTTACCAGTGGGGCAATGGCTCACAATCCGCTGTGTGAGCTGTCTGATTGAATGTCATTAGTTTTTCAGTCAACTCCATATAATTTCTTGTATAGCATTTCTTTAATTTGTCTTTCATTAAAGTTTGTTCCTGGACTTTACTTTCTATGTTTCTAAATAAAAAACACTATTTTGTTTGTTTGCTTTTTTTTAAATTTTCAAGTTGTAATCTCAGTTTTTGAAAAACACCAACAGCGTTTTGTCTTCTCTCTCCTAATGTCTCAACTAAGTGCAACCCCCCAACTCACCTATGTACTCGTGTCATCTGTAGAGCAGTTAAGTTTGCAGTTGTCTACAGTGGTTTTGATTAAACACATAAATAGTGAATAAACATCAATATTAGAACTATAAAAACAACTACCAGATTAAACAAGCCACACAACTCGCTGTTGGCAAAGGTTGGCTTTTTAGTTATTAGCATATGTGCCAATGTCATTGGGATTTCAAATGAGGTTTGCTCACTTCTGAAACAGATTGTGCAAGTTCATGTTTCACTTGGCTCTCTTGGAAATTCAAGTTTGACCTAGTCAACTAATCACCAAAGTAATTACAATTCATCCTGAGGGGGAAATGGATGTGTGTACTAAAATGTTTTGACAATCCATCCAATAGCTGTTTAGAAATTCTTCTTTAAACCATAACCATAAACCTCAACGAACAAGAGGGAAGGTCAGAGGATCAGCAAAGTGATTGTGATTAATCATGTGGCAACTACAATTGTCTTTACAAACTTTCTGTGCCATCCCATAAAGCAATTATGGATATATTTCAGTCCGGACCAAAGCGGTGGGCTTATCAGTGGACATCCCTAGAGCCACTCTGGTAGCATGGCTAAAAAGCTTTCTGGTTCTTCAAAAGCTGATTTTTTTTGTGGGATATTTTACTGTCGACAGTCAATGGCATGCCTTCTGGGTGCGAATGTGTGATAACAAAGGAATAATGTTGAGAATTTTTGAAAGTTTAATTTGCAAAAACAGATTAATTTTTTATTTTATTTTATTATAATTATTTTATGCCCTCCAGTGAATATCAATCAAACTGGTGTTTTTCATTTAGAAATTGTTTTTGCAAGGTAATTCTTCCTTTACACAAACATGCAGATACTTCATGCATACAATCACTAAATCCAAACACACACAGTATATCTAGCCCACCACACTGCAGCCGGTCAAAGAATCCGACTTTTCAAAGATGTGATGTAACCCTGTGAAACATTCTCTCGTCCAATCAGGGGCCACAAAGAGCACCTCCAGCAAAAATATGTGCCATACAAGGGCGGAGACCCATCTACATCAATTTGATTTGAGACGAGTGAAACAGGACAACACAGAAAAGATTAGAGAAGAGAAATGAGAGAGAAGATGAGAAGGAGACAAGAAAGGCCTGAAAATTACAACAGTGTGTGCAGTTACAAAGGAAATGATGAAAGAAAGAGTGGAAGGGAGGAGGGAAAGAATGTGGTAGAGAAATCTGAGTAATAAGAAAGGAGGGGTAGAAGTGAGATGGATGGCAAGATCAGGAGTGGAACAAGAAGCAAGAGTTACTTTGTTTAATGCAACCTTCATGAAGTTTGGAAGCGTCCTATTAGCAATATTATTAATGACTGAGAGATAATCTAATAAAAGTGATTATTAAAGCTGTAAACAAACATTTTCTTGCCTCTGCCTTTCGCAAAAACGGATATGAGATTACAACAATTCCACAGTTAATGGAGTGCCAAGTCTTGGCTCCAGTTATGAAAGGAAGCCTGCATAATTTGTTTAGAAGTATGCAGTGCACATAGTGTATGGAGGAAGGAAAGATGAAAGAGGGAAAGGAAAAGGAAAAGGGACAGGGGAAGAAAAGGGTAAGGCATGAAGAAAACATTAGGCTATGCAAGACAGGACTGTCGCCCTTATTTTCCACTTGATAACAGTTTTTGGAGTTGGCAGACAAAAACCCCCAGTTCATAGGCAAATAGGCAGTTAGTCAGACAGCTGTTGCTGAAGCAACATAGCAGAGCCCACCTCCGCAATCCGGCCTGTCTGCTGTGGTTGCAGGGCAACTGGCTCATAATCCGCTGCATCAGCTCTGCTGCTGGCTGGTTGCTTTTACAAACCAACCACAAGAAAAACACAAGCACAACCCATTAAGACCAGACACCCATTGAACATACAGTTAGGAAATAATAATAGAGATGACAGAGGCTGCCCTGCCACTGCACTGCCATCCGGCCCAAGAACTGCCCAGAGAAACTGCGGTTGCAGCAAAGAGCTGCTCCAGAGGATAAGTGACCCCGAGAGGAGCAGCAGCCATTTTCAACTCTGTTGCTGGCTCTGGCCTGTGCTCTTCTTCCACAGGTGGGGCATTACCCGTACTTGCAGATGGCTCATCCTCCACAGGTGTACGGAGCAAAGATTCACCACTTTAGGAGAGTTTGAGTGGCTGCTACTCATCAATCGATTCCCCCACAATTGATTCCCAGAGCCTGGGAATTCTCCCCTCCAATGACTGTGTCTGAAAACGCACCACATTTGAGGGGCTTGTTCCCAGTTTGGGGGTTTATTTGCTTCTGCATGGTCCCTTGTCGATTTCTGAATCAAGTACTTAGACCTCAGTCGAACCGGTTCAACAGTTCTATGTTGGCAACTGCCAGCGGCATTCACTTGCTGTGTTATGGCAAGGTGCTCTAAAAGTACCAAACAAGCACTGATAATAAAGGCGCACAATATCCAGTAATAGTTGTGTTTCTACAGCACTGAAGTTTACCCCATTGTTCTTTTTGGCCTCCATGTTGTCTGGAGGTTGGGTTGTCTTTATATACCATGCTGGCATTACTGAGTTCTTGTGTGAAAGTAGGCCGGGCTGATTGTGAGGAGCTTAAATTCAGTACTCTCTGCAGGCATTGTTCTTTTGCAATGACCTCAGTTGTTCACGACTGTCTTCCGACATCGAGGGAGAAGATATAAGCCAAGACAATCTACTTGAGCAGTACTCCAATGATGAACTTTATTCACGTTATAGATTAGGGCGATTTCATTTATGAAACTCTTCGTCCACATCTAGAATGTGCCACTCAGAGAAGCTTTGCTTTGACTGTGGAGGAACAGGTGTTAATTGCATTACATTTCTATGCATGTTATGCATGCAAGTTATTGCTGATGGACTAGCAGTGAGCTGCCACAGCATCAATGTCCAGCTTGTGGAAAATGCTGACCTTCTAATTATTAACTGTGTTTTGCGCTGGCCTGGCCCTGTACATGATGCCCTTATTTTGAAGGGAAGAAATCTCTACCGTAAGTTCCAACAGACTGCTTCAGATGGTATCCTCCTCTGCGACAACAGTTACCCCTATCTACCAACCAAGAACTTTGAATAATTAAATGTATTGTGCATTTCAACAGAAGCTCATTGAAATTGTCTCACTGTGGACTTTTTAATGAACGCAACTATACCTTAGACTATTACATACATACACTGATGGCAGTGGTTGCCGTGCAAGGTGCCGACCAGCACATCAGGAGCAGTTTGGGGTACAATATCTTGCCCAAGGACACTTTGACATGCAGACCAGGGGAATCAACGAGGTGACCTTCTGATAATAAGGTGCTGGCTCAACCCCCTGAGCCACAGCCGCCCATCCTCAGTGTTGGTATTAAAAATGCTTTGTGTTACTTGTTACTGTTCACAATAATTATCTGTAGAGCAATATTCTTCTTCACTAGTGTGTTTCTCTAGCAAGTGGCTTTGTTATTTCCTTACTTAAGACAAACAGCCAAATCTGATCTTAACAGCCAGGACAGCAGCAAACAAGATTCCAAGACTGTCCTTTTACTGGGTTTGCAGTATACTAAAAAAATCATCTGGCACCTGGATGGAAGTTGTCCTCATTCAGTGTGGGTCTGTTGGTAGCACACTGAGAGTAAAAAAAAAATGATTAGGGGCTTTTTTACTGAGTGCTACATCAATGGTCAAACATCTTTTGAAAATCACTTTGTAAGCCTACCTCATAGTTTTGGCTGTGAGCTGACAAATACAGCATTTGGGCACCATATCTATGTAGTATATGACTCAAGTAATAAGGGCTTAAAAAAGAGGAACTGGTCAATGAAGCCTAGTGCTGAAGAATGAACAGCCTTAATAAATAGTTGAAGCTATTTCATAACTATACATGATGCAGTCACATTCGGTAAGAAGATTGTTTGAACAAATTGAGTTGAGCCACCTGCCCCTTATTATAAGGACAATGCCTTCTTACGGGGATAAAATGATAATTGGCTTAATAATGGAATAAACATCTGGAGTAGACGAGAGCTCAGGGTTTGTTTTAAACTTTTGGAATTAAAAAGTGGATTTATCTTCACTCTCACTTCTCAACCTGTCTGCAGCAATGAGCCATGGAGGTGCTGAAATCCACTGTAATGAACTGTAATTCTTTTTTTATTTGACTGCTGAATGGAGGGAAATGTACTTTACTTTATGAATGTACAGAGAAATTATGGGAAGGATGTCAGAAAGCAGAGTGTAAGTGATAACAAAACACAGACACACACCCCCTCTGTGCTTGTTGTCACTCTGTATCTGTGGCTAGTTTACAGTAATGTATTCTAACTATACAGAATATGGTGGTGAATAAACCCAAGGTCAAAACTCACGCAAATACTGTGTGGCAAAATTTGCTTCTCTTTATGTAGCTAGCTTCCAGCTATTGGTTTGTTTAATATAACCAGGCTCTCTTCAGTTCTTCCCCTTTTAAAAAGAGAGCTGGAGCCATGAGGCCTTGTTTGAGCTTTAAGGGGGGGCTAGATTGGTTAAATATATAACTGTTTCTTGGCAACCAAATGCAGGGTGCATTGACTTCCTGGACTCTTGTCATCAGTAAAATTACAAGGGAATCAGTGCATAGCAGGAGGTCGTATTGAGTGGATGGATGTACGCTGGACTGTGGTCTCTGCGGAACCAGTTAGCTGTTTCTTTCAGTCTTTGTGCTAAGCTAGACAGATTGCCTGCTGACTCCAGCTCTGTTTTGCACAATTATGAGAGTGGTATTGATCTTCTTATCTCATTTACTGTGATGTTGAACTGGTATGAATGAAAGTGATTTGAGAAAAAGACAGTAATTAAACAAACAAATCTAATAATAATTTGCTAGTTTTAAAATGTTATTGCTAGATGGACGATGATGGATTCTGTTGCGATCATCTTTGTTAGGTCAAGTAACCAGTCAGCAACAGTGATAACTCCCCCTTCAATTGACAAATTTGCATCAGCTGACTAATGAATAAAGAAATCACTCTGAAACCAGGCTATTGGTCAGATCTAATTTACAGTCAAATCTAAGCTTTTGCAGCAGACCCAAGGTTTCAGGTAGTCGTAATAAAAGAATGAACCAAAAACAAAGTCACCAGGTTCAGTGAAAAGTTTCCAAATGCAATCTCCAGTTTAAATAAGTCTATAGGAGAGGAAGAAAACTTGGACAAAGTAGGAAGAGACCGAAATGAGAAGGATATGAAAAGGCAAGAGAAAGGAGAGCAGTTAATTGAGGGCAGCAGAAGCAATAGAGGGAGAGAGAAGGAGAGAGCGAGAATCAAGGATTTGGATAAGAACCACATGAATTAAATGTGTGAACCTATTAGTAACACTGCATTCTGACTGCATCTACCACCGATAGTCTTAATGAAAGGTTTGTGCACAAGTGGTCACAGATAGATGCTTTGTTTCTGTGGACTATGCAAAACAAGATAAAGTCATAATGAAACTTAATGTGCTCTGGCCACACAGCAACAAAATATTCTGTTTTTGTTCTGCAGGTGGTATCACAGTGCATCAGGCCTTGAGTATTTATTCATGAATTACAGCGACTCTTCTGTACACGCTGAACAAAACACCATTTTGACAGGAGAAAAATTTTGTCTTGGAGGACAGCTGTGGGTTTAGCAGCCCACATGGAGACAGTGTTGTGTGTATACAAACAGGATGCTGTCTGACATCTTTCTAAAGATACCTCCAACTATAAAGCAAGGAATCTCTGTCTGTCTGTATGTTGTTCACATATAATGAGAACCGTTCATCCAGTCTACTTCACACTTCGCAGGTCTGTTGCTGAGAACCCAAGGAAGTGCAGTGTTGAATTTGGTACAATATGGACGTGCAACCAAATTCAATACACATTCAATATAGATATATTTTGAATAAACGGGGGCTCTTCAGGCTGAAGCTGTGCTCACACGGGATCCCTCTCATGTGAGCTCATGGAGAAGCAGACGTAAACAAAATGGAGATTAACATGGCGCAACAACTTGCTGTAGTAACACGTTGCAGTGAGAAAAAATCAAAAGCAGAAGGTGCAACAAGTCTGGATGAGTGTGGAGACCCAGTCAACACAGGTTTTCGATTCTTCAGAGAGAACTGGAGGTGAGATTGTACTTTTCTATCAACAGTAGTATGATGGCTAATGTTAGCCTCAAGGGCTAGAATATGTCCGTCGTTTGGCAGCACCATCAGCTGCTCAGGGATGTCTCTGTCATAGTTGTTGTGGTCCGGCTCAGTACTGATGTAATCATCCAGATTTTAAATTGTAAGTATAAAAACATATTTTATACTGTCGGGTAGCCCTGGTGAGTCTGTGAGCAGTTCAGGAGGCTTAAGACTGGATCTGTAAACTCCTCACATAACTAGATAATATGTGCTGAACAGTATGTTTTGAACGGGCACTACACTAACTGGGAATGAATGTGAAGAACATTTTTGCTTTGCTTTATTTGTGCGAAGAGGATGTTCTGAGCGGTTTTGCATTCCAGGGTTTTTTTTAACACAAACAGCTGGTACACCTACTATACACATGTTAGCAGTAACTAGCTGACAAGGTAAGCCTACACACTGAAATTGGGAGTGAGTGTTTTCAATGGCTTCATGGTTGTGTCAAAATAAGAATTATGAGTTCACTTTAGCACTGCTGGTTTGAGTAAAATCATACCAAGGCAAATCAGTATAAAGCAACAGGTGGCACTCATAGCTGTCGTAATTGGTGTGAGAGTGGTGTAGCTGCACTGCCTTGTGCCTCTTAAGGGCCTTGTAAGCCATTGTTCTGACTAAGCAGTGTCAAACAGAAAATATTGATTTTCAAAGGTACTTTGGCAGATGCCGTGTGAGTGACGTACTGAGCACATTCAGGATAAACTCACAGGACCTGTTCCAAGAGCTCAGACACTGATAGGTATAATTCCAAAAAGGCATCACTACAGCAAACACTTCAAAAATGCTGGATTTTCAGACAATCCCGTCGACTGTGGAATCATGTGGATCTCCCCAACTTTTTAAGGTGTGGTTTTCCCAAAGTTCTAATAGGCAAGTCTTGTCACTCGGCCGCCATCTTTGTAATGGCCCCAGGCAGGGGGGGTCACCTGGACAAAAGGATCACATGTACAGTTCTGCCAGTCAAATCTGATAAATTCTGCCGCAAAACTTGCCACAAAATAGGGTTCACACAGGTTATACCACTGCTGTGCATGTGCATGGTTTCACGACAGCAAGTTCTTCTGGATGTCCTTTTAATGTGTCACACAACCTCCATCTCTGCTGTTATGGATTTCTGTATTCAAATGCCTTAAGTGGCCTGTCTGTTTCCCATGTCTCTGGTTTTACCCTAGCCCTGTTTAATGTATGAAGGTGCAGTACCAGCAGTGGGTGATATTAATAGGGAAAAAAGGACAAACAGTATAAAGAGCCAGAAAGTCCATGTAGAGAGGAGATGGTTGGATGGGTAACTGAAACAGTGTTTCTGGGAAGACATCTTTCAGGTGAACTTTTACTTTTAAATGATCTATTGTTCAACATTTTTTTACGTCATTATTATTATTGTTTATTTTATTTTATTTTTATTTTCTAAGAACCTTTAATCCTGTTGAAGTCCCCTCTGACAAACTGCTTCAGCCTTACCATTTTTGACACACAAATTAAAAATGTGATGAGATAGCGAACTTTGTATAACTTTGTAACCTGTTGTGCCAGATGGTTTGTTACACAGTTCGTCTGTTTTGTTTTGCCCTTGTGTTCCTGTATCTCCCTACTGCTACATTTTTTACACTCACAAGTAACTTAATGTAAAGCGAGCTTTAACAAAAAGCTGAAAATACAAAAAAAAGTAGCAGCAAAAGGAAGTAAAAAGCAAAGTTCAAACCAGAAATGCAGGAAACACAGAATGGGAAGATGGTATAGAGAGACACAGGACCAAAAGGGCAAGGCATTACAGGCCAACTGACAAAGAGAGAGGAGACAAGGACTTAAATACACAAGGGGTGATGGAGAGAAAAGGGCGGGAAATGAGACAAAGGGAGGAAATGAAAAGCAATACATGACACATAAGGACAGAACTTCAAAATAAAACTGACAACCAGCTGTCTATCAACGTCTATCAGGGACTAACTTCAACAAATCTGACAGTAGGAGAGAGCTGCCACCAGTGGAGCCAGTTGGTAAACCAAACTCTTACTGAAATCAGTTGACAGAAGAGCAAAAACATTTTTTACCATTGAGGAAAGCCTCCAGTGTTGTTCTCCGCTCTTCTCTTAATGAAATATACGCTCCAGTTCTAGAAGAATTGATGCTATAGCAGCTATGCTAACCTCTTGAGGAGCTGCCATTGTTGTTTTCAAATGAACAGTAGCTTCTCTCGCTGGTTGTCACACCCAAACCACGCCCGTCGCTGCCATCACCAGCCGCCAGTGTTCCCTCTAGAGATGCTGATTGGTTCAACCACTGTGTGTTGGTAGCTAGCACATAGCATGTAGCCTGACAAGATGGATTTGCAAGATCACATGATCGAATCCAGCTGGGACACAGCTAACATTGCAGCTCTGACATTTTGACCCAAATGCAAATTCAGCGCTAAATATCTGAGACAGAAACATTTGCTGTGGTTCTCTGTAGGAGGAAGCGTTTTGTCCATCATTGAGTGTGTGTCTGCAGTGAACCTCTGGCCTTAACAGCATCCTTCACCTCCCTCCACTCTGCTATGCTCCTTCCCTCACAAGTTATAGGTACCATTAAAATGCACACACTCTCTCACTCACCAACACACTGTAAACCAGGGAAGGGTATATGTGCCATTAAATTGTATGGGCTAGTGCCTTGATCCAAGGGCAAGCCTGCTGGCCTTTTCACAGCTCAATATGTACCAGCCACTCAAGTGTGAGGGTGTATCATCGCTGCCATCTTTGCAATCATCAAATATGCTGAGATAAACTGGGTCACGAGAAGCACAGGCTGCAGCCGAGGTTTCTATCATCTTATGTTGATGTACGAAGATGAAAATTGTTACATGGTTCATATTTCAGTGAGCAGAATTGAAAATAAAGACAATGTGAAAGTGTTATCGAGGAAAGTTGGTTTACACAAGTAGAGATTGCTGCCAAAACAGGTAAGTCCACAAGAAATGTGCAAGAAATCAAAAATCAATGTTTTCAATGTTTCAATGCTGTATCTGTGAAACCCCTTACATGCATGCACACACACACCCATGTGGTCTCTCTCTCTCTCTCTACAGACACACACGCACATGCACACGCACACACACACACACACACACACACACACACACACACACACACAAACACACTGGATGATCTTTCATCAGTCGATGTAATTATGTTAGTCTGGTTTAATGCAGAAGAATGGAGCCAAACTGTTGTCTGAAAACAAACAACTGAGTCACTGGCATACACATTTGTTTACACAGCACAAATGTGCCCATTAGAAATGGCAATTTTTGTAACAATATTAAACAACGATTTAATGGCCTGTATGGTACCCATGAAATCTCATTAGACCATATGATATCTGATTGATCTTTTTAACTTTTCTTTTACTGTCACTGATGGGCAGTTTCACTGTACCAAAAGTGGTATTACATATGCGTAACACACTAAATGTTCAAAGAAATTAGTGCCAAAATACGCAATTCATGCTGTCTTTATGAGATCCACAACAAGTGAAGGAGTGTCACTGGGCTTCCTGATTTCTTGCTGCTTAATGGCTTTTTTCTGTTGAGACCAAAATTGCAGCTCTTTCGTGGACTGTATTAGTCCTTTCATCAGCACTTCAGTGTGAAACCCATCCATAGACAAGGAGGTTAACCTTTCCCACTATGTCATACACAACTGGCAGATTCTAAGTCTTAAGTGGCATACAGTCCCTACTTTACTTTGCATCACTCACACAAATGCCGACAAACAGGTGCTTTGCTAAGTGTGTGCAGATATCTTTACATCACTGTTTTAAGTGCAGTATGTGTCATGTAAAGTCAGTCCTAAAAATCAGGAAAATGTATTATTAATCTTGGAAAAGGTAGTTTGACAAAATAATCAGATGAAGTAAGCTCTGTGGAGATGAATCCATAGCATGTTAAAGACTTTTTAAAAAATGTATTTTTTATGTATTTATTTATAGGACTATTTAATTTGAAGTGAACACAGATGGGAAACCATAATGAAAACTGTGTGATATGGTTGCAATCTCAGGAAAAATCTAGTAAGTGGACCTTGAGTCCTGGGTCATGAGGGTAGTTCTGATATGTCCCAAAATACTAATTTAACTGAACCAAGGAATCTCTGTCTGTCTGTCTATTAGTCACATATCTCAGAAACAAGCACTGACTTAATGGCTCTGCAGACTGAATGTGATCCCTCTCATGTGATCTCATGGGGAAGCAGATGCAAACAAAATGGAGATTGATGTGGTGCAACAACTTCCTGTACATGTCAACTGCTTCATTCACACTGAAAATGAATAGAAATGGTCCCAAATCTTCCTTAAAATGTATGCTCAGGATGTAAGACAGCTGACCAGCCTTACTTCAATATTGAGAGTTCACATGTTAAAGCCAGACATTTTGTTGACAGAGCATACAATTTCCTCTCTTTCACTCAACTCAACAAAAACTGAAGGCTAATGACTTTGTAGGGAACAATACAGAGAGGAAATTATGTAATTATAGTGTGGAAATACTCAGAGAAGTTAGCAGGTGTGAGCATGATGAATATGGATCGGTTTGTGTATTTTTCTACACGTAATTACCCATCAGGAAAATGTCATTCTCCTCCTTTGTCAACCTTCGACTTTTCAATTGCTGCTTTTCTATAGCTGTTATTATTCAGCCTCCTCTTCAAATATTCAATTATCATTAACCTCCATTTTCTGTGTGCCAATAGGGGGGGTCAACTTTTCTCTCAGAGGTCTCAGAGGTCCTCCAGTTGTTGAATAACAATGAAAACACCTCAATTGGTTGCTATTATACTAATAGCTTCTTTGCCAGTGTTTATCATGTGTCACACAGGGTTAAAACAGCATAAGAACGTTTATTCAATTGGAGTCAAGTATTTAAATGAAGTTCATGAGGATAAACACACTTGAGCACAGTTACTTGCAACTTTCTTCAACTGTCATTAGAAATTTAATGAAGTCCAGAGGGAGGAGCTCACCTGAATGCAACTGTATTCATTGTAATTGCTTCCAGGCTGCATTCATGGGGAACATTAGCATGACGTGGGTGGGGAAAAGGGCATTGCAACAATATGCTGCTGTACCATGCATAGCTTCACTCATGCAGGAATCTTACCGTACCAAATCAAGTCTTAAACAGCGCTCACTTGAATGATTAGGTGAGAATAATATGAAATAAGGGAAGGCCTATAATTGGCAATGACTCAAGTTTTTGATATTTGACATTTATCAAGAAGACACAAGAAAAATGGATGTATGGATGTACCTCAATCAAAGAAGGCTATCCGGTGTGACAGTTACAGTGAGCAGCTACAGAAGTGTGTTGCTGCCGCAGCAGCTCTTTATTTGGGTTCAGGGGCTGTGTGCTTTGTGCTTTGTGCTACTCAGTCAGCAGCTGAAGCACAGTCACTGCCGATGCTGCTCATTCGTTCTTTGGCTGACGGGCTGTGTGCTTAGTGCTACTGAGTTAGCAAGCTGCTGAACAACAGGCTCAGTGGCTGTATAACCTCCACATAGCACAGCGTTTATTATTTTTGCTAGCCATTATTGACAACCTTGTGTGACACTCATGTAAGAGAACACCTAACATTATAATGAACATAAGCAACAAATGTGGCTATTGTTATTACTCACTGCTGTCAAGCTAGCATGTTAGTATTCGGAGATTTGGCTGCTCTTTGTAGGTAGACAGACAGGTAGCCTTTCCAAACTTTTCATACAATTGGATGGGCATATTACACCCTGAAACAGCCATAGCTACTGGATATTTTTTTTCTTTGATTTGTCAGAGCATTTCATTTATTGATTGCTGTTGGGATGTTAAGAGATTTTCAACAATTCTTACAAAAAAGGCCTCTAGAATAACTTACCAAGCTTCCCCCCGGTGCTAAATTATTGATAAGGTTTTCATTAACCCAATATGAGTGACGGATGCTAGTCAGCAGCTAGGTACAGGAACACGACTTGGACAAACCATCTACAGAACTGCAGTGAAAGTAAAATGTACTTGCTAATAACAAATATTTTAGATTGGCGATGCACCTGTCATGGCAGGGCATTTTTGTTGATGAATGCTGTTGTGGATTGTCCAGATAGAGGCTAATCAATAATCACATCCAAAAATTGTTATTTTTACACATCATACATTTGCATGAAACAAACAGAACAAAAAAAAAGGATAACAAAAGGAATTATAATCCAAGAAATCAATACATGGGCTATGATATCAAATTTGTGCAAGCAACATTAAGAAATAAAAATAAACTGAATACCTTATTTACCTTTATTAGAATTAGAATTAAAAATGTCTTTAATTAGAAGTTTCCCAAGAATTTAAGAGGTCTTTATGTCTTTCTTGTTCACTGTTATCATGGAAAATCAGCAAATATAATGTTATCATAGTCATAAACTAACACAACAAAGTTCTGCTTTTACTGAGGTTCTGTATGTGGTTTGTCCAAGTCGTGTTGTCGTACCTAGCTATCCGAGACAGCGGACATAGCTGCACATGTGCCATTCACAGCAAGCAGGAAGACCGGATGAAAAACAGCAGTGTTGTACAGCAATATTACAGGATTTCTGTGGGATCACTACGTCACACACTGCACAGAGTGGCATACAAGCACAGCGGGCTGCAGTTTGAACTGCTTCTGACTGTTGATTGATCAGAGAAAATCCCCCCACACAAATACTGACATAAACACATGTTACCATGGTTACCAAATGATTTAGATAAATAAAGAAGCCGCTTATAGACATTGCTTATTAAAAGATTGCTTTGAGTTCATGATCAGCAGATGGAGTTATTAGTAGTTTTGCTTTTGAGATCATGCAAAAATCCACCCAAACTGCACTGCACTGTGTAGGTGTCAAAGCACCCTATTCTTTTCATCGTTCATTTTCAATAGATTCCCCAATGGTATCCAGCCATGCAGATACAGATTTAGTGTTTTTGGTTTTCTGTCTTTAAGATGCTTGCCTCGTCCCTAAAACAAGTGAGGTGAATAAGAAATTAAATGTGTTATTTGTCAAAGATTTCACATTGGCCCTCCTTAAAGAATAGTCATTTTATTCTCTACTGATGGTAAAGTAGAATGAAAGGAATGAAGAAAGCTGTTGTCGATCTCAGCCAACTTTGCTCTTTTTTACTGAACATATAATGCAATTAGAACAAAGAAGATTAGTTTAGTTTTGATCAGAGTGCCCTCATTTCTTTCTTTCAATACATTTCTCCATTGTTCTGTTTGCTTGCTGCTGAGCAGCCAACCCAGAACTCGGAGACTTGCTTTTCTTCTCAACTTCAAATGACTACTTTATAGGTTGGAATACATTAAATATTCTTTCTGAACACACTCACCCACTCACAAGTGTGTCAACATTTACTTTTGCCTTTGAGCATACAATGAAATTCAAAGCTTAAAATGTATAGAACTAAAGTTTGTGTATGCTTTACATACATGAGACGAGCTTTCCTCTGTATCTCATTTGGCTTCATTACTCAGTCTGCAAACTGACACAACTGGAGTGAACGTTGCTCTTAATCATGCTGACACGAAGAGGCAATGGATCAAGCTGAATCCAGCAGTGACTGAGTCTTGGCCATTGAACAATAAGAGGTCCAGTATTCTCCTGTGGTCCGCAGGGTGTCCAGGCCAGCACAACACTCTCTATAATTGAAAGCTGTTCCAATCCGAGCTGAGTTTTTCACCAAAACTACAAACAACTTCTGCCTCACCATCGATAACTCCTTTCTGGCTCCCTCCCCACACATCTGCAACTGCAGAGTCATTTTCAGCAGCAACCTCACATCCATCAATCAAATCATCAGAACTACGTTTTTTCACCGAAAACTTTCAGTTTCCTTCTCTGCTGTTGAAACTCTGATCCATTCCTTCATCACATCTACAAATGACTACCACAAAAAGCATTTTTTATGGCACATTATCCAAAGTCCTAGATAAACTCCTGCAACCCAGTTTCCAGAATAAAAGTTGGGAATCTACATGTCTGTATACCATGAATATGTTAAAACATCAGATTCATTCTATTTACTTAGGTCCAATTTTCTATTATATGTTGTTGCATATGGTATGGTTTGGTTTCAGAATTATAAAACACTTGGTTCGGGTTAGGAAAAGATCATGTTTTGGCTTGAAATACCTGTTTTCAGGTGCGCCCCAGTGGCTCAGTTGGTAGAGTGAGCATCTCATGTACAGAGGCCGTGTCCTCACCTCATGGCCAACGGTTTGATACCATTCTGTGGCCCATTGCTGCATGTCATCCCCCATCTCTCTCTCCCCATTTCCTGTCCCTTTTCGTCTGTCCTATACAAATGAAGCCACAAGAAGGCAAAAACAATATTAATAAAATAATACCTTCTTTTGTTGCAATAACACCGCTGGAAAGGTCCTGTGGTTTCATACTTACAAATAGCTTAACTTTATTGCCACCACCAACCCCTTGATGTCCTCATTTGAAAGTCAGCTCATGTGTGAACATGATATGAAAAGTACTGTAGAAATGTCAATATGGTTCGTTTGACATGAACAAATTTGAACGTATTTGTGGTTTGCAGAAACTTAACCTACCAACATTTTGTTCTGGCTGGCTCCTGTGACCCCATCGCCCCTGTCCTCTGGAGCCCACAACAAATCCATTACAAATTCTTTCTCCTTACTTACAAAGCACTCCAAACCAGGCCTCTTCCTTCTTCACCGACTTGCTGATGCCAACCTCCTGTCTCCACTACTTAGGACCAATTGGCATTGGCCACTTAAGGCTGGCTCCAAAAGCGATTCAATCACCGTAAGAGCCCATGTTAAAACGCCCAACTTTACAGCAGAAGTAAACATGAAGTAAACATGTTGAATTTTTATATAACTTACTCGTATAAATTATACTAGGGCTTAAAGTTATGCATAAGGAGTGGCCACTTTGAGTGACAACTAGCCACAAGCTGTCTGCTCTTTACCTCTCAACCATGTTTCTGTTGTTGGTGCCTTTTGGAAAACATTTTATGCAGATATCAGACAAATAATATACCTAGTTGTGTGGCTGATTGTACATATACAGTAGACGGGTGTGAAGGGACTGACGCTTTTAATCAGCAGACAGCTGCTGGAGCTTGTGAGCTCTGGAGGAGACAACCTAAGCTAGCTTAGTAGTTTCCAGTTAGGTGGGCTTGTATAACTAATGAGGCTAGCATCAGCTCCACCCACGCTCCACTTCTTCGCCCATTTTTGAGTAACCAGGAGTTAGGTGAAAGCAGGCACCGGCAGTCGCCATCTTGGACAATTTTAAAGCTTCATTCCAGCTCCTCAGAGACCTATGGGTGACGCCATGGGGGCTCTGCCCACTACTGCTGCTGTAACAAGTAAATTTCCCCGGTGTGGGATAAATAAAAAGTCTGAAGTCTAAAGTCTTCTTCTTCTGGAACTCTTTCCCCCAAGGCATCAGATCGCAATTAAAAACTTACTTTTTTTAAAAATGGGTGATTAATGTTGTGCGTTAAACATTTTTAGTGTGTTGTGATCATTCTAGCTTATATAAAATATCTTTGAGGACCCTGAAAATCACTCTATAAATAAATAAATTGCATGACTAAGTCGGCCAAAGCCTGCTTTGTGTATCATCAGTCGGTCTGATTGTGGGTGTTTGAGATGCTTTACAGCAGGCCATCTCTGGTTCTCTGATACGGGGACTTGTGTGTCTGCCCACTGAATCTCTGTCACACCCATTCTGTCTCTGACACATAACTAGTTTGTTCTCTGTTGTGCACTCCAATGACTTTAATCTGCAGTCTCCTTCTTGCATGTCCCTTGTTGTTCTTTCATGTTTGCCTCTATACCCCCACCTGTCAGCTGTGCGTTTTCTCATCATCGGAATGCCACTTAGGTCTAAATAGCTCTGCAACATTTTGTCTGTCTGCTTTTGTTTGGGCCAGAAACCTTGAAGAAGCAAATGAGACTGTACCTTTTTGAAACTGCAACCTACACTGGCACTGTAAGCTAACCAGGAATATTGTGGTGTGGGTACCCACAGAAAAACACGTCAGATACTGCAGGACAGAGCTGCTGACATTAACGTAACACATAACAACATAACTTGTAATTTTGGACCTGAAACTGGCTTTCGAAAAATTTGTTCTGTTCCTGCTATAGTTGTTATTAGTGATCCAGACATGGCAACAATTGTAGCTGAATTTAAAGTGGATAATCAGACTTATCTAATCTAGACTAAACTTATCTATTTATCTAATCTTTTCCTATCAGCGACCGCAGATTGAAATGATAGCATCAAGAATCAGGAAGTATGGGCTGTTACTTCTTAGGTGTTTGTGGCTAATATTGTTGTATTTTTTTTTTTTTTTAATAACTTCAAATGAATAAGTTAACAGCCAAAGTCTAATCACAGCTAACTAACTTGACTGACCATGCAGGTATCATATGCAGCCCTAAAAACACAAAAAACAAACTGTAAAACCACCAGAACAAATACAGTGTGATCACCACCACACTAAAAAACAACCAACCAACAAAGAAACAATCTGATTCTCGGAAAATAGTCTGTGGCATTCATAGTCTGGAGAGTTTGTTATATGCCACCTAATGGACACTGATGTCCTGGTTGCCATGGAAGCTGAATGCTGATCTCATTCATAATTAACCTAGTCCTTTGCCAAAAACAATTTTCAAATAATGAGAAAGCTATAAACACAAATCTCAAAAGCATTTCTTGGCCCATTTAGCATTTAACAAGTTTCACTACTTTGTACATTGTATGATAGTATGTGATAAATAAAGATTCTTCTTCCTTTTCTTCTTCTTCTTAACCTCAGCTCAACAGTTCCACTGCAGTGTCCAAGATGCCAGGGTTCAGGGCCGCCGATAGTCTTGCTTATGCACAGGACAACATGATCACCAAAGACCCCCCTAGATTATTTTAAGGGTTAGAGTGCCCCATGACCCAATCCCTGGGACAACTGACCTGGAGTGGCGGAGAGGCGTCACTGTTCACCCTATTAACCGTTATTATACCACTTAACTGAGTTTAGAAACATTATTTTAAGGTCGAAAAACTACCTAGTGTTGCTTTAACAAGAAATAAGAAATAAATACTGGCTTTGAGAATGTGCATACTAAAAAGACAAGTGAAATTATCTGCCAGTGCAGTAATATGATTTTACTTGACAGGATATCTTAAAGTTTGTGTCAGTTTAGAAAGAAGTACAGTCGGGTCTGATAACTGTTCAAAGGTTTGAATTAAGAAGATAATGCTGCTTTTAGATTAAACTACTGTGATGGCCCCTGCTACTGGTTGAGCATTTGTGCAGGTTGGTTATTGTAACAGTTTTCCCTGTCTGTCTCTCTGAGGTTACCAGAGGAGGGTGGTTGCAGTAGCAGTCTGATCTGGAGCACATGGCGCGTGTGCATAAAGCTGTTGGAGCTCTGATGGCACGTCTCGGTTCCTTTGTTCTCTTGTTTACTTTGGCGGCAAACATTTGTTTGTGCGTTCATGAGAAAGTTGTTGAGTCGGAGGGAAAGCACACAGTGCATTTTGGCTGACTGAACAGGGTAAGTTGTTGTTTTGTGGTGAGGTTTGTAGTTGTTTGCTTACTGTAAGCTCGGAGAGGATGAGTTTTGGTCCTGTTTCTGGGTGTCGTTTACGCAGTTAATAGGTGGGCCAGGGGACAGGTGGTGGTTCCCGTGTGCAAAATGGTGTAAAGTTTTCCCTTGTAGGCTGAAGGGGCGTTCCCCTTTGGGTTCATCGGGTGATCCTGGTAGTGTTGTGGCCACACAGTTGAAACTTTGCTTGCAGGGGCGGAGCTAGAGGGGTGGTCGGGGTAGCAGTAGACAAATGTGTGGCATATGAGGATATCTGTGAGAGCAAGAAATGTCAAGGAAATCATCGAGGGTGACAAAACCTCATGGTGACCATGACGAAGGAGCGACTTCATCTGAACCAGAGTAGGCAGTAAACTTTGTACAAGCTAGCTAATAAGCTAACATTTTTATGACAAATGTACTTAGTGTAAGTGGATATTGACTTCACTAAAACTAAAAATTTCAACTTCATTGCAATATTACTTTTCTTTTCAATATCATGTGCAATAATTACTCTACTAGGCACTGGTGCTATTAGTTTCTTTTTATTCTTATGCTGTTATAATTTTTTTGAGCAACATCTGGCACAATAATTCCTTTGGGATTAGTAAAGTTCTATTTTATGTCTCCATTGCTTTTAGGATGCCTTCTGCTGAAGTACCATCATGATATTCAGTGCAAGAGAGTCCCAGCCGTGGTTTCAGTCCCGGCCGTGGAGGTGCTGGTGAGGTCGTTCGAAGCCGGTCACCAATTACAAGTGCATGGAAGACAGAGGCAGATCCTGATGTTGTCACTCGAGCAATAAGGTTTACCCCGAAACGAAAGCCTGGTGTTCAACCCCCTCTCAATGATGGAAAACCATCACCAAGTCAAATATGCTGTCATTTTTTTTTATTCCGAAGTCCTCAAAGTCTTGTGTGCAAACATAAACAAGAATGTAGCAAGACATCTGGAGAATGGGAAGAAAATCACCTGGAAAGAACTAACCACACAAGAATTACAAGTAGTACCTGGGCTAGCTGCCTGTACATGGCAGTGATGGACTTCCCAAAAGTGACAGACTTCTGGAGGAGGAAAACAATTTATCATGTGGCCTTTCCTTCCACTGTTATGCCCAAGGACCGGTTCCTGGCAATTTCTGCCAACTTACACATCAGTGATCCATCAGAAGACACAGAAAATGAACAAAAAGAAGGGCACAGAGGACAATGACTGTCTACATCAGGTCAGACCTCTCCTTGACATGATGAGGAACCACTGCTTGACCATCTACCATCCAAAGCAGCACATTTCAGTTGATGAGAGGATGGTTGCTACCGAGGCCAGATTGGCTATCAAGCAGTACATGAAGGACAAGCCCACTAAATGGGGGCTAAAATGTTTTGTACTTGCTGATGTAAATGGCTACACCATTGACTACAAGCTGTGACAGGGAAGTCAACGTTTGCATCGGGGAAGGGCCTCTCCTATGATGTGGTGGTATCACTGGTCAACAAAGACTTCCAGGGGTCTGGCTACATCATCTACTGCGACAGCTTTTACACAAGTCCCTTCCTCTTCTGACACTTGGACCAGCAGGGATTTGGGGCTTGTGGGATGTACAGGCAGGGAAGAGTTGGTGTTCCATCCACTCAGGAAAATGCTTTGCATAAAAAGTCACCAAGAGGCTATAACTAATAGTTACATAACAAATAGTTACATAACTCATAAAGAATTATGTTCCAGCCAGCAGCAGAAACACACGAGATGCCAGGAGTTCCAAGAGCTTTCTGCGCAGCTCCTAGGTGTTCCACTGAATGGCAAGCCCAAGGAGACCACCAGTCACGACCACTTCCCTGTCCCTGCAAACAACAGATAGGGCAAATCACAGAGAGCCAGCATGGGGCGACGACGGTGCACTCTCTGCAAAAGGTGCACTCCCTTGAAATGTGAGGAGTGTAATTTGGGCCCGTGTCTGCAGCTGGAGAGGAACTGCTTCAGAGAGTACCACGAAGGCCAAAAAATGCTGGACATTCTTAGGAAAAACAGGCCAAACAATAAAAACTATGAGGCCAAGACTCACAAACTTTCTTGGGCGGATGTTTTATAGTTACAATTTCAAATTGAACATGTGGAACATTTTGTCTATGTGCAGTTACAGTTTCTACTTCACTAAAAACCTGTAAAATACAATTTCCTTTTGTTTTGGCACTAGATTAGGATAATGTGGGGAAACCACGTCATAGCTAGTTTTCAGTAAGGGACTTTAAATCAACTCAGTTTGCAGGAATTTCATACTAGAGCTCAAAATAAACTGTAATGGATGCTCGGAGATTAGCTCAATGTCTATGTAGCTTGTTTGCTATTGTGAAGGTCTAAATTATCGTTACTTAGGGCTGACTAGCCTACATGATCAACTTTAATTTTATAGTAGTTAGGCTGGTAGTTGATTTTAAAATAAGCTACAGCACGAGAATGGGGACAAATAGTTTAAGAATCTGCCGAACACAATCTTGAGGTGTAACCAGGCTGTCTTATTTTGTATAGGGACAGATAACAATGAAGAGGAAGGGAGAAATTTCAGCCTTTTTTTTTTTTTTAAGAAACACAAATCAGGCACAGATTAGGCCCAGACAGACCCCAGCCCCGATGTCAGCAGCCCTGGCAGCTCCGAACCAGGATTGCTGTGAGGGAGAGGAGAAGCTGTGGTAGAGTGGGTGTGGCAAAAGTTACAGTATGAGCCACAGGTGTGCACTACACCTGAGGGTGAAGTGAACCAGGAGAGTGTGTGTGAGGAGAAGGAGAGACTGGGAGCAGAAACAGAGGAAGAGGGTCTGGAAAGGAAGGAGTACTGGGAGATAACCCTGGAGAGGCCAAGTCTGATGACCACAGGTCACCTACCTTCAGAGCGGGTTTGATAAACATTACCTTTTTTTGCTACTGAGGCAGGTTGGAACTACCGCTCCTAGATGTGAGTCTTATCAGTTGAATTATTAATCATCAGTTTGACACTTAAGATTTCCTTTTTGCCAGAGACTGCCTGCCCCTGAACTCACCACTGCTTCCCCACTTCTCACTAGCCCGCATACCCTTACCCCTTTCATAAACCTGGGGAATCTCCACATTTCCCAAGTTGGACTCTCCCTTCCCCCTCCTGTCATACCACATGGACTGAACACACACACACACATTTTCAATGGACTTTATTTTAATGACTCTTAAGCCCCAGAAGGAGATTTAGTTTGGATGAAGTGATTTATGTTATTTCTGTTTATGTTTTCTAGTGAAATCCAGGCCCTGTTGTGAACTGTGGTGAAGTAGGTTGGTTGTGAATTTAATTGTGTTCTGCAAAGTTTGAGTTGATTAATACTTTTGAAAAGTAAACTGGGAGTGGACATTCTTTTGATTATTATTTAACATTTTTCGTTGGACCTTTTGTAGTGTGTCCAATTATCGAGGCCAAAACCCTGATATTTTGTATAAATGTAATATAATTAATGTTATATCTGGCGCCCTCATTAATATACTTGTAGGCCTTCATAAGTTCCACTACAAGTTTCATCAATTGATGAGAGTGACACACATATGTCTGCCTCTGAGGAGGAATACAGTGAGCCAGAGCTGCTAGGAGGAGATGCCACCAAACCCCCCACATCCACATCAAGCACCACATATTGTGCAACGAAAGGACCAAGTGGTCGGCCCATTCTTACTTACCTATCTCTAAACCCAGCTATTCAGACATGATATAGTATGGCAAACACAGGTGCTACTAATGGCATTAATTAGCCTAAGGTCCAGATTCAGCTTCACTTAAATTGAACAGAAGCTTTTCATGTCAAAATGGCTGCTGTGAAAATGGGCTACACATAAACCTATAAGTTAGCCACTGTTAGCCACAGTACTTAATCTTGTATTTAAGTATTTCAGTATTTAATCCCTTGAGATGTGTGTCCATTACTTCTTAATATGTATTCTAGACATCTCAGGATCAGGATAAAGAAAGTTGAGGAAAATCAAAGTTACATAAAAAGAATTGCCGAGGTGCTACTATTAACTGCAACTCAAAATATTGCACAGAGGGGTCAACAGGAATCTGATGGCTCGGACAATAAAGGCAATTTTTTGGCCATTTTGGATCAGATTGCAAAGCATAACCCCTTTATTGAGAAAAGACTAGATGCATGTGGCAATGGCAAGTATACAAGCCACCATATTCAGAATGAGATTCTCCAGGTGTGTGTGTGTGTGTGTGTGTGTGTGTGTGTGTGTGTGTGATGCATCTGGGTTATGAAAATTGTCAAGAAGAAATTGTCACACTCAGCTCTGCTGCTCATCCCACAAATGCATGTTCCTTACAAATGTGGCACCATTTAAAAGGGAAATAAGCAGGCTTTCCAATGGTATAAGATTTATTGCGAAGAAGCATTGTTACAGCAAAGGCATAATCGACCAAACACAAATTTCCTTACTTTTTGTGCTGTTTATTTAAATACTATCTACAAAAATAAGTATTTTTCAATCTTCACTGTGGCACAATCTTAGAACAAACATCAGAAATTCAGACCAGGATTCAAACCCACAATCTTTGAGTTGGAAGTCATGTACTCTATACAATGTGCCAGCACACCAACTTGACAATTACAGGTGACTGTAGTAATATAGATAAAGATCAAAAGATCTATTAACAAAATATATCAGCAATTATGGGATGGATAGCCATCACACTTTGTACAGACAGACAGGAAACTCAATGATTTTGATGATCCCCTGACTATTACATCTAGTGCCATCCTCAGCTCCATGTGTCCAATACAAGCTGATCATCTGGATCAGGTGTGCTGGAGCAGGGAACATCTAAAACATGCAGGGCGGGGGGTCCCCGGGAACAGGATTAACACTGCTCTACTGCTTCAAATAAGTCTTGAAATGGGTGTTTTACAGACATGTGTCTGACTAAAAATAACACAAAGACAAAATTACTTATCAAGTGACTAACTCTAACATTATTACACTTGTTTAGTCCTTAAGTAACTGTAGTGTTAGGCCCAACTGTTTATACTGGCAAAGAAAAAAAGGAGCACATTCTTTTTATATGATGAGAGTTAGGCACACACTTATGTAATATGTTTAATTACGTCTACTTATCCTGAATATTAATAAATAAGAGCTGAAAGAACCCCTGGGGAACATACTGTTATGCTACGCATTAATGTACACAACATAGGCTTACCATAACATAGCATTTATTGTGTTTAAGAAATAATTAATTAGCTGCATAACAGCCTGATGTTACCCACTCATACTACCTTCTGCTTTTCCTACCAGGAACACAGATGTGCATCCTTACTGAAAAATAAGTCCAGATAGACTGTGACACTGTAATGCTTCAGACTGTTCAATTACTGCTATCAAATAATTGCTATCCAAAAATGTTCTTGTGTGTATTTTCAGGCATACATGTGTGCACTCTACGTTCATAAATGCATTTGCCAATGTGTGAATATATATTCATGTACAGAATGTCTGTGTTCCTGCAGCTGAAAGTGTAGAGACATGAAAATTTGAACATCTGTGCTTCTGCACAGGTAGCGTGTACAGAACACATGCTGTATGAGCGTGTTGCTCCTAATGAGATTCTCCAGGCTGGGAAACATCTGAGATCCTTCTGGAGGCTGTTGGCAACACACAGAAAGGAAATGTGAAAAAATCAAACTGTCTGTGTCTCTGTAAACACCTACGGACAGGTAGCGAATCAGAGTGCAGCCTTTTGAAAATGACACAAGCTACATGACATAGGTGGCGAGCGGACACAAGTTGCTATGCTACCATACAACAAGCATGATGGAGTTGAGCTTCAGATGCCGTGGGCTGCCACTTTCTTAGATGTTTCTTGGTCACTGTGAAATTGGAAAACAGTAAAGAGGAAAGTATTTTTGCACTTTGGCTTGTCAGCTTACTGCCACAAACTAGCTGCAGACTATCTTAGAACAAAAAGCTGCAGGGCAGGACAGAATGTGAGCTCTAAGTCTGCTTTTTCTGTATCAATTGTGATAATGCAGCCCACTCACCAGTATGTATTGATACATTGTTAGCAGTTACTGTTCACATTACATATTTATTCCCTGACTTTCATGTGGGGAGGTGGCAGGGACAGTGCTGCCAAGCCAGTGACCACTGTTCGAGTCTGCGTTTCAACATTTGCAAGTGGAAACCATTGGATGATTTTAACGAGAACTTGGGACATCTCCAGCCTTCTTTCTGGGTTACCCTAATCCTGACCAAAACGGGTATTTTAAACCAAAACATGATGTTCTCCTAACCCAAACCAAGTGGTCTTTGTGCCTAAACCTAAACAGAGCATGAGCATAGTGTTGTGACAAGAGAATAACTGAAAATTGAAGCTAAAGAAATTTAAAGTTACAACATAAAGAAACATAAAGTTTTAAGTTTTTAAGTTTGAACTTATCTTTGGTTTTGCAGGGATGCACTTTGCCAACATTTATTCTGGCTATTGGGTTGAATAATGGCCTGAGAAAACTGATACAGGAAAACCAATCCTAACAATTGGTCATTGCCCTATATACATGAAATTAAAAAAAAAATAAAGTGATTTAAGTTGCATAGATAAGAGTTTTTTAACAATACACCTTTCTCATCAGCTTGAATCAGCAAGGGAAGCTGTAACAAAAGAAAGTGTCCCATCTTCACTTTTTCTTACCCTGTTCATCTCTGGAATCAACTCCCTCTGGTGATTAGCAAGGAAAAGTCTGTAGAAACCCTCAAATCCAAAAATCAAAACCTATTTATTCTCATTGTCACGTTGCTGACACCAGCACTGTCTAGCACGACAGCAGCACAGTGTCTCCTGCCTTCAGAGCTGAGACAGCAGGAACCTGCTGCTGGCAACTCATTCAGTGCCGTGTCCTGAGAGTCCACACACTCTGTCTGCTGTCTATATCAGTGTACACGTAGCTCTGTGTGTCTGTTCATGGCTGTGTGTGTGTGTGCTTCTACCTGCTCAGCTGCTCCCTCTCTCAGACCTCAAGATAAAATACTGCCTGTATCTGCCAGTGGATGAAAGTTTGAATATTCTCCAGGGATTTGTGTGTGTGTGTGTGTGTGTGCCCTGGGTTTTGCTAATTGTATCAGCTTTATCTAATAACAATGTTTGACACTGGATATTCATGTGCTGCATCCCACAAGATAGAAGGTTCAGGCAAACACCTAATGGAAACATTGGTCATTGTTAGGCGACAACCTCTAATAGCTGTGTTATCTGACCTCTCGTGACATTTCAGAAAAAGACTTCTCCTTGAGCAAGACCTGTGTTTCTGGTAACAAAAAGGATCCTATTATTTAACAAAAGAGGTCTCTCTCTGTAGAAATCGTTTTAGAAATGTTCTCAGACACATAGGGCCCTATTTAGACGGCCTATAGCACATGCGCTAAAGCACAGCGCGCTAGTGTTTTAGGGCCTGTCCAAGTCAATGCTGGACCCTCTGCCCCGCTGTTTCACAATCATCTGTCCCATCAACAACTCTGTTTGACTGCATATGAGAAAATACACTGATATTTAAGTGAGGAGGAAGAGCGCTGCTGCGTCTCTCTGTGTGTGCACGATTCTATGTTTCTTGGATCAGAAGGGACGGGTCATAAAAAGTATCATCCTGATCAATAACAGGTGGGATGAGTGGGGAGAAATACGTCCTTAACCCTGTAGGACCCCCTGTTGCAAATTTGCCACATCACTTTGAGGAAAATATTAATGACATCACCTGCAGCGATCCTCCAGCAGAAACCATATGTATATCTCTACATTTACATGAGCATTGCACGAGGAACAGCTGATAAACTTCATTGATTATTTAAAACTCCTGACTCGTTTCCTCTGGAGAGTTTATAACTACAGCTTTAAGTTTTGCTGATGTGCCACGATATTTGTTACAGAGACATTACTGTGTTCATGGAAATGTTTAAAATAACTGAAAGCAGCCTCTCAAAGCATAAAATCAGAGTGTATAAATGATGTGACCTGCCCGTGCAGGTGCATGTAATGCGTCCTTTAAATATCAGTAAACAGACTGTACCTTTGAATTTAGACCAGCTGTTTGTTGGTCTATGTTGCTGTCACTTTCTGTTGCCTTCTGTTGCCCCTCAGTGTGAGTGACCACACCTCATTTCAAGACCAACACACCCTGGGGCGCACAGGTGGGTGCAAGTACATTTGCTATTCATACAACGTGGAGAAAGAGCCCTCACAGTAACAACCTCCACCTAGCAGTGGCAAAAACAAGCACTTTTAGTGGACTTAATTTGACGATTGGAGTTGCCCCAAAGCATTACACTGGAGCCATTACAGCAGCATCCTCCTAAACAACTGAAGTAGCTGAAGAGTTGTTTTAAGACTGAAAAAACAACTGAAAAAAAGTCTCTGGAAGCCCCCAGACCAAAACTTGATTCTAAAAGACATTATTTACACACTCGATGTGCAGTCAGATGGGGTGCCTGCTAACACTTAGATCGTATTGTCTTTATTTAAAACATTAAATATGTGACAACAATGGTCCATGACAAAGTTGCGGTACACCTGTTGCTTATATCCCTAACAGTCATCTACTGTATTATATGTTGTTTTGGGAACCGTCATATAGGTCAATGTAGAGTTATTGCCAATTGACCTATTCAGTCATTTAGGTATGAGGACGTTTTGAATTTTCACCGCGTACAGTCTGTGTACAGATGTTGCGAAGTACCAATGCATCTGTGAAATATGTTGCATTACGCCCTTTAGTACCTCATACTAAAGGGCATGTCACTTGAGTCGGCATCAGTCGTGGCTGAAGACTACAAGTCTAAAAGTGAAACCAATCTTTTGGTGTGGAGTTAGAAAGAAATGAGCTGACCAGGTAGTCCCCTCATCTCTGCTGCAGGCCAGAGATTTTAGGCCACATTAGCTGCTATGGCATAACACTCCTGAAACTGTGAAGTGTCAGCAATCGAGATGCATTTTTGGGAAACGTATGCACCATGTTTTGACAAAGAAGAAGAATGTGTTGAATAAAAAATGACAATATTGCATCAGCTGCAACAATTTTAATATTTTTTTTAACTCTCCAACAACAAATTTATATGTTATCCATGGGTGCAGGCAGTAAGCAGGAAGTAAGCTACCTCTGATAGAGGAAGTCTCTAATGTGCATGCTTTCAACTGGCTCACAAAAACATCCGACATTCTATGTGACCCCAAAACATAGAAGTGTACTCACTGAGCACATTTCTTTGCAGTAAATGGGGTAATATCTTGGAACATAATATCCAATCATCTTAACACATCCATGTCGTTACTACAACCAAAAATGGTATGAAGTAATTCAGAGATGTGTATTGGGTCCAAATGTGTAACATAATGACATAAAATGTGTTGTTTTTTAAAATATTGAGTTCAAATAAGTTAAACTAGTGCAGTGCCCGCTCAAAACATGGTGTTCAGCACAGATTATCTGTGAATGTAAAAAAAAAAGGGCTTACAGATCTATACTTGAGCCTACTTAAGCTCACAATTCACAGGTATTTTGGCCCTCGAGGCTAACGCTAGCTAGCATACTGTTAGCAACTTAAAATCTCACCTCCAGTTCTCGCTGAAGAGTAGAAACCCCGTTTTGACCACGTCTCCCCACTCACCAAGACTCATTTAACCTTCTGCTTATGTATTGTTCTCATTACGACATGTTATTACAACAAGTTGTTGCACCATGCTGATCTCAATTTTGTTTACGTCTGCTTCCCCATGAGATCATGTGAGAGGGATCACCTGTGAGCCCAGCTCCAGTCAGCTGAAGCCGTGCCCCTGCAGCAGCACAAAGTAGTATTCACTTATCCACTAAAAAATCATTAATATTGAATGTGCAGTTTTTCCAAATTGCATCAAATACAACAGTGCACTTCCTTTGGTCCTCAGCAACAAACTTGCCAACTGTGAAGTAGATCTAATAAAAGGTTCAGGACAGACAGTTACATGCTGGCATTCCGACATCCCAAAAGTCCGACATACCACCATTCCGACATGTCACCATTCCGACATACCACTATTCCTATTGCGAACGTCCCGGCATTCCGACAAAGTTTCACCATAATCCGCAACCCATAACCCTTACTAACCCTAACCCTTTTAAAAGATGTGTCGGAATGGCAAGACATTTTAAAAAGAAATAAATACCACCATTCCGACCTTAGGAGGCAAAAAAGGTCGGAATGATGGGATGTTTCATTAAAGGTTTTAGCGTTGCCATTCCGACAATTAGGGCCTAATGTCGGAATGGCATTATGTCGGAATGGCGGTTGCCTCCCAGGACAGACAGACAGGCAGATTCCTTTCTTTATAGTTAGATATGAATGTACATTTTGGAGACAGAGTTGCATTAACATCTTATTTTATTTGACATCATTCCTGTACCTTTAATTGCCTGATATTACTTGAACTTGAAGATAGGTCTTCAGCTATCAAGGCAGATGTTGACATGTGGTTGATACATCACTGATAAATCACCAATTGCTGGATTGGTAATTATAAACTGACTGTGTTTGAGTTTCAGCGGTTTGGAGGTATTGAAGAGCCAGTGGCCTCTCACTTCCATCCATTATCCAGTATCAAGTTACCTGCTGCAGCTTTAACTGGTCAGGGGAAGCATTCTCAATTCAAATTTACAATCTTAGATAGACATCTTTGTGGCACTTGTCACTTTTTATACAACCACTGAACTTTTAGAAGTAAGCAAGGACATAAGACACAGTATAATGCATTGGACTCAAACTGACATGCTGCCATGTCAAACATATCACAGTGACACTTCAGTCAGTTGAACACTAACTTTGAGTTGTATGCACTCATTCTTTTCCCCCAACAGTCTAACAACCAAATCTGGTTCTTTTTGCTTTTAATCCAGCCCTTGAGGCTTGTCTTGCCACATGTCCCTCCATACACAGCCTAAATAGAAACGAACCAATTACCAAGAACAGTTTGACATGGGACCATGTCATCCTGTCTGCGAACAACCACCCCCATCCTCTCAGCAACAAGACAACTGCTGCAACAAGGGACAAATCAATGAGTGCGGGTCAATTTTTGCCAGAAAAGTCCTTGTGTGCGACGAGAGCTGTCTTGCGCAGTAGATGAATGGCTGTTGAGAGGCCTGTTGAATTCCTCAATCTCCTGAACTACAATAGAACTTACTGTCGTATTGCCAAAGCCTCCAGCATATTTTTCCTCCTTTTTCACTCTCCTGGCAAGTGCCTTTCTGCAAGCAGGGAGAGCTAGCAATCATGAGCATTTCTCCAAGAGAGATGGCATGTGTGAAGGGATTTGTGGGTCAGAGAGATAGATCGCAGGGGTGGGCGGGCCGAGAGAGGAATACAGACAAATATCTAGAGGGAGAATTATTTGTGCGTCCTCGGAGGGTGGGGGAGAGTCAGGGAGGGAGGGAGACAGATGGAGGGCCTGGCAGTGTAATCAGTGGAGTAGCAGTAGTGGTTAACAGTTGATCATTCACCCCACTGCACTCTCCTCACAGTTGATAGACTGGGCTGTGAAAGCCAGGAATTCATACAGATAGATTGCAGCCCTTTAAAATTCCAGCTTGTTTTTATGAACATACTTAGCTTCTTTATGAAATGAATCACTGGCAGGCAAAAGGGGAAAGAAAGCATAGGCTATAGATCAGGCTTATAGCAAACTCACTATATCAAAGTCTTTGGACAATAATAATACACAGTGAGCACAGAGGGCCTTTATACGATAATTCTGCCCAAGCACATGCATTTGCACAAAATCAAACTGTGCTGCTAAATGAAGCTGTTCTTCGCCTCTCCAGAGATGTTGGTGGTGGTAGGTTCATGCATGGGTGGAGAGAGCTGAATTGAGCAACAACCCACAACAGGTAATTTTTAGAAAATGTATCACAACATAGGCACCGATTACGTGGGTGCTTGGAAGCTCTGCACCCACGGGTAATTGTGAACACCCACAGTGAGCTTAGAGCATTGGGTGACTATAACAGAATAGTACATGTTGTCCAGCTATGAAAGATTGTTGGACAGCATATCATAGCAGTTCTCATTTACATGTTAAACTTTCTTGGAATCATCCTGTGGTCCTAGGTTTCTCACTCCTGTGGTGAGTGAGCCCATGATGGTAGCTGTATTAGAGTGTCTGGGTTAAATGCCTTTTAAAATGTTGAATAGGTGCAATTCAGAGATAGAAAACAGCTCTCGCAATTCAATCCCATTATGATCCTAAAGAAGTTGAGCCACCCTGTTGTAGTTTTGATCTGATACCTATCAGTTAAGCCACTGGATGATCTGTGTGGGTGGGGGAGTTGTACAGGTTCAAGCTAATGAATATGATAAAACTTGTCTCACTTGTAGTTCATGAATATGATTCACTCATGTGTTTGGGAATGAATATTTGTTGGCTAACACTTACCAAACCTAACTGACTAAACACTGACTAAACTCTGTGGAAGTCTGCAGAAAATCAGCTTGAGGGCCCTTATGGACTGAATTCTGTGTCTGGACAGCCCTTAGCACTCACAGACCGCCTGGGAATGTGCCCGCAAATTCTCGCAAAGTCGGCCAGAGCGGTGAAGTCTGGATTTGGACATTTGGATTCAGCCTGATAGTTGTAAATAAACTGTTAAAGTACAGTGGTTATTCCTCTTCTGGGGATTTTGGCAGATGGCAAACAGTTGTAGGTACATTACCACCTTCCTCTGGATGGGAGGAGGGCCAATACTGATTCTCATGTTGCTCCAGGATAACAAACACAGATTGTAACTGGTTCTGACCTGTATCTGGACAACTGAGACAACTAATATCAGCTTTATAATTTGAGTGAAAAGTTGAATTTAAAAAAAAAAAAATGTCCATGGATTTCAGATTTTATTTGAATATTTGGTATGTCCCCTTTTTGCTTTAATGACAGCATGCACTCAAGCTGGCATGGACTCCTCAAGTTTGTGTAAAACACAGCATGATTTGTATTCAACAATTATTTTTGTGATTTAGCAGAATGTTTGGCTTTCTCAGTCTTCAAGTGCCCTTGGCAGCATAATGAGCCCAAACAAACTTCAGAAACTTGTAAGTACTACCTGAAGACCAAAGACAACCAAGGAGTCCTGACTGTCATAGATTTTCTTCCACAGTTACCTGTCCTCAACCCCACTGAACATTTGTGGAGGCACAGTCTGGAGGCAGACTGAAGAAAGTCAAGCATTCTGTGACATACTGGGATAACACGAGTCAGCAGGTTTTACACAAACTTGAGGAGTCTGCTTGAGGACATATCAAGTACTATGATATTCTGAAATGCATGGACATTTTTTAAAAACAACTTTTCACTCACATTGTTAGGTTTATAATATCATTTATATTTTAAAAAATAGCATTACATTTGAAATAGATGTGAAATAGAAGTATCTTGACTTATCGCCTCAGACTTTTGACTCTACTGTATATGGAACAAAATGTTAATGAAAGTGTGTTAAATCTCATTTGAATTTTATTCAGATACCAGACACATAGCTTGCATCTTCTCATTGATTGTATTCCTCCTCAGCATGGATCGGGTCATGTCTCAAAACACAGCAGCTAAACCCAAAGGCCTTCAGTGGACCTTGTTCAGGTAGCTCGTACTTGCAGATGATTCAACCATCCTTGTCCCCAACCAATAAAAAATGCAAGAAAATATGGACCGAAATATGGATAACAGGTTGAAAATAAACAATATAATACAATACCTCCAGACCTATCCAGCAAGGACAGCAGGATATCAAAGTGAGCCATTTCTTGACAAAATTCCACTTTTGCAGTGCCACGTGTTTCTGATCTGTATGGTATAATGCATTTCTTCTGATTACAAAGCCAGGACTCATGAAGTTTGTGGCACCTTCACATCCAGACAATTGAAATCAAACAGAAGCAGTTCGTTCATGTTATTTTTGTCTCAGAGCCTGCATCATAACATATTACACAACTGACTTTGAGAGTGAATAACTTTGTGGACCATCGGTAACAAGATTCCCCAATTTAATCATGACTGAAATGATGAGGATCAAAAAAGAGCCAGATGGTTGTGGTAGTCTTAGGAAAAGTGACACTTGATACCAAAGAAGTTAAGTGAGTCTTCTTTTAAGAGGGTGGATCTTACATGTAATTGAGTGGTTTCAAGTTTACTTTCAAGTGCACCCATTGCACAAGGTCAAAACACTTTGCTGCAAGCACAGAGTTTAATTTCAAATTCCAGCTGTATAGTCACTGAGCTATACTGTGTGTCTCAGCTTAAAATACAGCTTCCTTTTGTTCTACCTAAATCAAATATGTCCATTTACCTTTTACCTCCTCATCTTTAGATATTAATGCCGCCATAGGATCCATCTTTAATTAAACTTTAAAAAAAAAAAACGTACACGTCACACATCTGCAGTTTGTCTGTGTTGCTTCAAATTTGCTGAAAACAAAAGTTAACTCCTGGATCAATGAACACACAGGAATTATAAGTAAATTTAATATTCTACAGATCTCTGTGGTCATTCTCAAAAACATATTTTTTTAAACTAAGAAACAGTAGAATGCATATTTGTTGAACTATGGTACATCAGAGGTACAGTCGATACATGTCGCTTTACATTTCCCCTGCCTGACACTGTGGTACTGAGCTGTTCCTTGTTTGTTACTTTATTGACATACACAAGCACCAGAATTTACTGTAGCTGTTATTGATTCAGGTGCATGAATGTGTAGTTCACTATTTAATACTTTCTACAATTTTACCCTGGGTTATCAAACCTTGGAAAAATACCAACTACACAACATGTTCAGCCAAAAGGAAGGAACCAAGCAATGAATAAATTGAAGCAGAGGAGGAAATCACAATTGAGTTAAGTGTGTTCCAACCCATCAGTAATGTACTGTCAGTCTTTGAAAAATTGACCACCAATGTCCCAAGAACATAAACGCAAACAAGGAAAACACAGCTACAGATCAGGAGACAGTACTAAGAGAAAGGAGGGCAAGCTATGTTGTTTGTAGATAAACCCTCCTGTACATGAACACACAATGTCAGAAATATAACAGAGCAGCTGGTGAATTCATTTTATTTCATTTAAGAATGCCCTTGTTTGGCTGCACTGTAAATAAAGTATTTGATTCTGCACCCCAATCATTTTAACACATTCCCTAGAGCCCCTAAATCACGCCCACACACAAATATTGTATACACCAATCAGTCATAACATTAAAACCACTACCAGGTGAAGTACATAACAATGATCATCTCTTTAAAATCAAATGTAATACTTCCAGAAGAACCTTACAGCTCAAGACGTTGACCTGAGCACCAAACTCCCAGATCCCAATCCATCAAGCATTTGCGAGACATCCATGAAAAATTCCGATCCATGGAGGCCCCATTGTGGATCAGACTTGGCTCTGACCTGTCTAGGCATGTAAACAGGACCTCTGGGACCTTCCAGTGGTATCTGGCATCAGGGCGTTGGTGGCAGATCCTTTCAGTTCTGTAGACTGTGACATGGGGCCTCCATGGATCCGACTCGTTCTGGTGCATCCCATTGCTGCTCAATCTGATCTGAGATCTGGGAAATTTGGAGGCCAGAGTGATGCCTTGAGCTCTTTGTCATGTTCATCGAGTATTGTCCTGCTGGGGCGGGCCACTGCAATCAGGGAGCACCATTGCTATGGGGGGTTGTACCTTGTGTGTGCCCAATTGCTCATCAGATTTTGCACAAACTTCTGGAGTCCATGCAAGCTCGGGTGTAACCTGTCATTAAAGCAAAAGAGGGCATACCAAATTATGAAATTCATGGACATTTTTGAAAGATTCAACTTTTCACTCAAAATGGTAGGCTTATGTTATCATTTGTAATTGAAAAAAACAAAAACTACTTTTACATTTGAAATGCAACGTAAAGGATCTTGACCAATTGTTTTAGACTTTTTGACCCCACTGTATATACTACATAGTATTACCATCACTATGATTCATTTGCTTTAGTAGTAATTAAGTTTAGTTTAGTTAATCTGCCGTGCTGTGAAGCACTTTGTTACGTTGTCTCTAAGTGTAATACTTTACAAATAAAACTATCAAAACAGGAACATAATCACTCAGAATGCTGTTGTATTTACTGGAATTTGTATTTTTCCCGGGGGGGTTCAGTGCATCAAAATCATGCCAGGAAAATGCATCACACTCTGAACAGAGCTGCCAGAAACTGAGCACAGGGACCTCAGGCCCGTAGATGTCTTTTAGCATGCAGTTAACACACAGAGTAGTTCCCTGCATTCACTGAGGTGAGAGTGAAGAATTATTCAGCCGATTCGGAGACTATGCAACCTTTGCTTCATGGCCAATGGACAAAAGCCTGCAGTTCCAGAACCATTTTAAAAAATGCATGTTAAGTGTAACAAGAGATTGCTGCACTCTAATCTGAGTATAATACCTCACTCTATAAAGCTGTCAAAACACAGCTGTTACAGAAACTGCCTGCTCATGCCTAACAATAGGTTCAAATTTGTAGTCAGCATAGCGTCTGTCTTGCTTTTCTGTGCAAAATTATAGCTACAATAAGTGAGTGTACACATACACAAACTGTTCTGCAGATATAATGTGAAACACATTCGCCATCTTAGTTTAGTACAATAGCATGCTAACATTTGCTAATCAGCAGTAAAGACATGAAAGCCAAGGCTGATGGGAGTGTTATCTGAATTTTAGGTATTTTGTAATACCAAAGTATTGGACAAATAAAAAATTCTGATCTGATAATGGCACAAAGTATAAAGATAAAGAAGTCAGAAGATTGCCAAAGTCTACCAATAGTTGTCAAAACATTTAACTCAAAACCACAGATGACAAGATGTAGTTTTCTTTTTTTTCTGCCTTTGCACATTTTAGCAGGTCTTGGTGTATTACTGACACTTGTTGATCAGTAGTATAGAGACACTTTTAGCAGGAATGTGTATCATGCGTGTGCCTCAGGGACCCACTCATAACGCTACAAGAGGTCAAGAACCCCACAGGGAAACCTTCATTTTTACTGACTGAACCAGCATGTATCTGAAGACAGGAAGCCAGCATTGAGCAGCTGCTCCGTCTGAAAAGCAACAGAGAAGCAACAAGTGTATCTGTTTATATCAACACAAATCACAAGTCGAGAGGATTTATCAAGGTGCATTGTGCCCTTGATCTCATTCTGCACACACAGCGGAGGTAGTTTACCCTCTTAATGGGTTGTCACAGGTAAAAGAGGTGTTTACCTTGATGACATGTTTGTGTGCTGGTTCTCATAAAGAGCAATCTGTCACTTGCAGCTGCTCATCTCCTATATCAGCTCAAAGTGGCTGTCCCTGGGGATGTATCCAAAAACTGCCAGAGGTAACTTCTTTGTATGTTCTAACAAATACACAACCCAATAACCAGAATAAATGTATTCTGGTTAGAATAAATGCAAAAGCAAAGTACATCTCACATCTACATCTTATGTTTCTTTATGTTGCAACTTTATATTTCTTTAGCTAACCAGCCTTGTGGCCTCTAACTCCACCACCATCTCCTCCACCTCCGAGCATGACAATCAGGTCATAAACATATGATATATGATATTGCATGTTTTGTTGACATGCCAATATGATACGTAGAGTTTGACACATACAAATATGAACACATCAGTGGTTTTGCAGAAACATTAAGTATTTTATCCTGGCAACTGGGCTGCAAATACACTGCGTTTCTTGTGGCTTCCTCACAATTACAGGTAACCAGTGGCTCGCCAGATAATTGACTTATTTTAATGTGAAACAGCAGCAGTTAGAAATGATCAGTTTGAATTAGCAGTAACTTTATCAGAAAGGAGATTGTCAACGAAACTTGTCAACTAAATATTTCGGGGCCATAGCAATTAGTTTCTTTTCTACACTGTTATCAAAAACAGAGTTCAAAATTGGGTGAAGATTTGCTGTTGAACACTGAGGCAGTTATGTTGGCTTGCAGTGGTTTATGTGGATGTCTATAAAACAGGGCATGATGATCTGTCATACATTTCATACATTCATTCATGGCTTTTATAACTTTTGAGTTAATTTATCCAACAGTGTCCTTGTGTGGTCGTTCATCCTCAACGTTAACAAAGAAAACAAGGCAAATTGATTGTACAAGTGACAGCTGATGGTGAATGAGAGATGTGCGGTGGATGAGCATGAAGATAACAGCACAAAACAACACAGACAGAGCACAGTGTTGTTTTGATTGGATGATAATCCCAACTTGCTGTCCTAATAAATGCTGATGAAATTCTTTGTGGCTGCTGTACATGTACACATTATGTTGCATTTCATTACACTGAATTGCATTATGTTAGATGAAAGTGCTTCACACAGAGAATGTTCCCACACTTGTTTGCACACACGAGGGTGCTTTCTGATGTGCAGCACTCTAGGATCAATAAATCACAAGCACATTAATTTCTAGACGTTAGTGTAATTACCATAAACAAGTGAGACCATTATGGGGAAGATTGACAGACTCCATTCACAATGGTCTGTGTTTTTACAGTGAGTGCTTCAGAGTGGAGTATGGCGATGTTTTTGTGGCATATACAGTACAAAAGCTTTGACAGTTGAAGGGGTTGTTCTTTTGTAAGTTGAAGGAGTGAAAAAAGGAGAACGGCAATTTCATTCAGTCAGTTCACCACTTTGGTCCAGACCAACATATTTCAACAAAGTTAAATAGTTCTATTGAATGAATTGCTGTTACATTTTGCACATGGCATTTATGATGATGATGGGTATTAACACTCAATTTTCCTCTTGTGTTGCCATGTGTCACAGTCAGTCATGTTTCTGTGGTGGATTTGTGCTTTTGGTGTTTGGGTTTCTGTGCTTGTTGTGCTTGCAGAGGTGCACTGAGAGGCTGGGCAAGGTTTCCCTTCACCAGGAGTTGCTGATACACACACACACACACACCTGCAGCAGATTGGCAATCAACGCCTGCTGATTGTGCTAATCTCTTTAAGAGTTTTCTCTCGTTGTTCTTTGTGCATATCCACGAGATCTAACCTTGCTTTGTTTTGCCTTCAGTGATCTGCCTGGTTTCCAACTACCAGTGGCTCTGTTTCCAGTGACCCAGCTCTCAGCACCTCTGCAGCCAACAGCCTTGGCCTGAGCTCTCCCGAGTCCCACACGCTACACTATCCACCAGCACCACCGTGAGCTACCTCTTCTCCTCTCCGACGGAGTCTCCAGCCAGAGCTTCTCACTACTCTCACCTGCATAACCCCTGTGAAGCCTCCATAAATCTCCTTGCAACTGTACTCCCTGCCTTGTTGTCCTCTCCTGGGTCCTACTAAAGCAACGCTTTGTAACACCATGAGGTTGAACTGTTTGGTCTTAGGTTCAATGTCTTGACAAATGTTCAATGGATTGCTATGACATACAACCTCTTCCCTTCAAGGTAAGCTGTAATCAATTTGATAAACCTCCGACTTATCCACTGGCACCGTTATCACTATTCAAATATGCAATATGCAATTTGATCTTAACGTAAGACCCGGGTAAACACGCAAAGTGATGACGCATTATCAACATCTAGTGGTGGCACGTAAATAAGGAAGGAATTTGGAATGCATCTATCCAAGGATGTTTTTTTACTGAACAAGGTGTTGGAGGCAGAGCTCCTATTATTCCTATAAAAGCTGCTCAGTGGTGTTTTGAAGCCAAAAAACTTGATTTCCCGGCTGTGGAAATACCTGGATCGCCGACCGAGCCGGCTAACTTCTGGTTTACTGTCCAGCTAACTTGAAGGGGATAAAATAATTTAGTTGTGTGGCTGTCTGTTGTTGTTGTTTTCTCTTCTGTTACAACTGTTTCCTGCGCATTTGTGACGTCAAACACGACATCAGTGATGTACAACGCAACGCTTCGAATAGAAATCACAGTCTTGCCTGCTTGAACTGGGAATGGGGTCGATAGGCGATTTTGAGCAGGTTGACATGCATTTAAAAAACTTGTGTAGACTGGCTGATTTGGTGGAAAAGCGGAGTGTGCTACGTCACTCTTCCAGCAGTGTCTACACAGGATGCATTCAGGCATGGTACTGCTGTGTGATCACCTGCATTTTTGGCATCACTCTAAGCAGAGCCTTAATGGGCCCTATATATGCCTGGCACCAAGCACAGCGCAAGTCTCATTGCTACTTTCTGACCAATGTTATGGCAACTGAAAACCATTCGCTTGTCCAGTGCAGATGAGAGTTGGTCAAACACCAAGTTCGACACAATATTTATTTTCTAGAAGTTCCTTTATTGCTTGCAAGCAAGAGTCACACATCAGCAGCACATAGATCTTGACTGAAGAGAGGCAGTCTTTCTTCAGCCTTTATAGTAGAAAACCAACACACACAATTGTAGAGGTCAGAAGGTTAAGGTTACATAATTAATGTTTTATACATCAACCATTGTCAGAACACATCAGGAGGGGTTACACAGAAAAGTCACAAAAATACTCGTCAGGGTGAACTCATTGGACTCCTTGAACTCCTTTGACAAGAGTCTGTTGTCTTATCTATGTTAGGTTTTTCAACCATCTCTATCACATATGCTCTGAAACCATAAAACTGTCACAAGACATAAACCATGGGAGGCCCATAGACACAGAATGTTTTTACTCTTACCACATCTTCTATGCTCGTTAAGTTTCATATGCAAGAATAACATATCAAAATAATAAAGGGACATTTGAGAATTTCACTCACAGCAACACAATGTTGTTATTTTTATGCCCAGCACCCAGAGCAAATGTACTTGTACCCATCTGTGCGCCCACAGGCATGTTGGTCTTAAAATGAGGTGTGGTTAGGCACATTGATTACACTTTGCTATCTTGACACAGCAGAAAGACTGTGCCATAGACCAACAAAAACCTGGTCGAAAGTTAGTGGTGCAGAATTGTTCCTGCTATTTAAAGGGCCCATCACTATAACACGGACACAATGATTGGTATAATTTTAAATGTTTCCATGGGAGTATTATTCTCACTGCAGCAAATATAGCAGCACATTCAGGCAGCTAACTAAATGCTGTAGTTATAAACTTGACAGGGCAGAGGAAACTCTCCAGAGAAAACAGAACTTTGAGGAATAAATATTGTTAGATACTGTAACTAACTGATGGAGCTGAGGACAGCTGCTTTACTCCAAACAATTTCACCAATTTCAAGAGTGCTGTGTGTGTGACCTTTTGGAAGTGAGGAAGAACACAGAACATTAATAAATGTAAGATCCTAGCTGATCCTGTCAGAGTGTCAGGAGTTTCAAATAAAGAAAGTTGAGCTGCTATGCCGCATGCATAAATGGTGAGTGGCATTTATCAGTTCTGCTGCTGGGATATTGCTGCAGGTAATGTTATAAATATGTGTTGAGTGATGACAACACTCTTCCTCCTCAGCAACATATTGTTGCATTTGCTTATATGCATTGAACGAGAGTTGTTGACAGGACAGAGGATTGGAGACAGCGGAGGCAGAGGTTCCATCAACTAAGGACCACATACCTGTTTAATTCATGTTATGTCGAAAACACACTTGGGACTAATTAAGAGACTACATACAACCCTTTTGCCCTCTCTGCCTTACTTAGTGCCCAGACTTTGCACTGTTGAAGTAGTAAAAGGTAGTTGACGTACCCTGAATGCACTTGCACCATTCACTGTGAACTGTGTGCTGTAGATTGTTTAAATATGGCCTACAATCTCGAGTCACATATGTGCATAATCAAACCCCCTTGATGCAAATAGTGATTTATAATATGTACAAATAAAAGACCTTCTTCATAAGTTTCTGGCAAAGCAATGCATTGTTTTTTAATTAAAATCCCAGTAGCTCATTAAAGTCATGCATTAGAGAATCTAGAATCTACTGACCATACCAATCAGCTCCTCTTCCAGGGTTGTTCCGGCTTTTGATTGGTTGTTCCACATTCCATTCAGAATGGATATGACCCTCCCTGTACTGCTGGATCTCAGTCTGCCTTTTTTCAGACTATTGTTAGATTAATATGCCGTTTTGTGACATTCTTTCCAGTTTTATGATGATATGTGTATTATTCTGTTGCACCATCAGACATTTTTTGTCAAACTGTCAAAGCAACAAATGGCATATGGCACTAGCTGTGAAGAGCTTTAAAATTCAGGAAATGAGAAATGTCTGAGATAACATAAAATCATGCTGCAATATGTTCTTCAGCATTGCTGGGGCGAAGAGAAAAGCTTCATGAATGCAAAAAATCGCTTTGGTATTGGAAGCCCCTGTGCGTAGAATATGAAAATCTACTATGTGAATACCCTGAAGTGGTAGTATCACAATGGCACCCCACCAGTGGAGTAAGTAATGATGGGCCCCGGTGCAGACTATTATTAGGGGCCCATGGTCTCATCAGTTACGAAGCACACACAAGCACATACGTACACATAAGTAAAGTACCAACCATGTGTTGGATTTCACAGTGTTACCTAGACTATTGCATTTGCAAAGAACAGATGTCAAAGAGAAAGTTATCAGAGCCATGGATAGTGTTGTGACAGTCAAAATTATGAAACACGACAACAAGCGCCTGAGCGCAGGGGAGCTGTCCATTTCACTGTTGTGAATATTATTAATATTATATTCATACAATATTATATATTATAAAATATTGTGACTTTTCGACTGTTATTGAGGTTTAGGCACAAATACTATTTTGGTTAGGTTTAAGAGAATATCATACTTGGGGTTAATATAACTATATTCAGTCTTGTAACGTAAGTAATGCAAGTCACATTGCCTGAGTGAAATAGGTTTCGCCATTTACGCACATTAACTTATGTTACCTACATTATAAACAAATCACTCTTTGTCACGACTGGGACACAAACCCTAGTCTCTGGAGACAAAGTGCTGTAAATTACCCAACCAACCACCCGAACTAGCCTGTCTCAGACCTTTCTTGCTCTTTGTATTACTGTACTAGAGGAATGCTTAAGGAAATGACACTAGAGGAGTACTTACAGCGTCAAACTTAAAAACATACAGCCACTGACCAGGCTGCTGTATTTGAAGCGTTGGAAGTGAGACCAGACATTTGTGCATTTTGACACCATTAACTAATTACACATAAACATTCCAAAATGTAGCACAGGTCTCCTTTAAACAAACTGGATAAATCAAAGAAGATTGCACACAGGTACAAATCCTAATTACCAAACACACAGAGTACCTTTTAAACTGACAAACACATTGCACACACACACACACACACACACACACACACACACACACAAAGCAACAGTACAGGTGGAATTGTGGCATCTATCCTCTTTATGCAGCACAGAAGCGGCTCTTATTTCCATTTATCATTGGAACAATTGCAGCAGTTATTAATCACTACTGGATTTGAAAAGTACGACAGATGAATAAGCCACCTGTGTGTGTGTTTGTGTGTGTGTGTGTGTGTGTGTGTGTGTGTGTGTGTGTGTGTGTGTGTGTATATGTGTGTGTGCGTGTGTGTGTGTGTTTTACCACCTGTGTTTGAATGTGTGAACGCAGATGTCTGTGTGCATTGTATTTCATGAGTCTGTTTATGTGACGGCGTGATTTGTCATTGGAATAAATACAGAGCTATTTGCATATTAAGTGATTTGTCAGTGAAGTCTGGCTGGGTGATAAAGTAAGTATTAGAATCCTGTTAGCTCTCATATTCATTGGGATTTGTCATCGTTTCCTCCTTCCCTCCACCTCATTGTCATTTTTCTCTCTCTTCTGCAGCATGTTCATTTTTGGGGCCACATTTGCTCCTTTTCTTTCAGTCCCTCATTATTCCCTCATCCTTTCTCTATCACAAAACACTTTTTTCCCCTTTCTTGGGATATCTCACCCTTTCTCTTGTTGCTCAAATTTTCTTTTTCTAAAATTCTTGTTGTTGTTATTATTATTTCATTACAAATGGTTTTATCGATTGAAAAGTTGAACTGTTTTTTCTGAATATTAAAGTATTTGTTGTCTTGGGCCGGGCCTGCCTCTAGCACTACGTTTCATTGGAAGCACACATTTGCCACAATACCACACAGTGGAGTACTGTATGTAACTGTGCCCCCTTATCTGTATCATAAAGGCAGTCAGGCAGGCGCCTGAGCGCTTCCCAGGGTCCGTCACCATCAGCACACACTGCATGATGTACTGTCTTGTCCACACTTTAAGCAGAGAATGTGGTTGGCCTCTGTGAGTCCCCAGACGTTTGGGGATGGACTGCAGATTCATACGCGCAGCAGAGCTAATCACATGTTTAAGAGGAGAACTGAATTCCTGTTGCCATGGTGCAGCCAGCCAACATTTCCAGTGGTACAGGGTTTCACTCATATATTAGAGTATTGACACGTCAGGAGACTCTTAATTTGTTTCTAAGAGGCAGACATGTGTAAGCCAGCAAGATTATTTCTTTCATCGTAAACCAATCAAACATGATGCCTCTTTTTACAAACACTATTAAAATCTACACTTGGAAAGCACACCGTCTCTCTCTTACACACACACACGCACAAACATTCATACTGTAGACCCAGTGGAGGCAGATAAAAGCAGGCATTCAGGCTTTGCATCAAAGCTTTTCTCTTTTGGGATGTGTGTGAACAGCTAGCCTGAGGTGTGGCTCTTTTCTCTGTGGGAATTTTCACTGTGTGTGTCCTTGTGTGTGTTGATGTTAGCTATGGCTGGCTAGTAAGCATACAGATTGCAGAAACAAGGCCTCCGGTACATGTGTCTGTCTCAGGCTTTCTTTCTTCCCTCTTTGTTTCTGTCATGTTGCCTTCTGGTGTGTCCTCTCTTTGTTCCGAGGGTTACAATCATTTCTTTCTTTCACTCTCTCCCTCATCCTCCTGCTGTTGTACCAGGAAACTGTTTCCATATTGACCCAGAAAACTTATCAATGAGGTACACACAAATGTGAATAGTTACTGAGAAATGAGTGGGGAATGAATCAGAAACAACTTGATAATTGTTGAACTGTTAATAAGCGATCCCTGAATAACTGTGATTCACGGACTATAGAGTAGATCATGATGAGTTACTGGAGAACATACTGGGAGATACTTTATAGCTACTGTAAATTAATCATTGGGTAACAATGTATATATATATATATATATACATACATACATATACATATTCCATAGTTGAATAAAAAAGCTGTGCTTGGTCCCCAGAACTTGCATGAAGCTAGAAAGGTGGCAGGGTCTGCCACATATAAACAAAGTAAAACAATATGAAATTGTGTCCTTTATGGTCTGTGTAGTTTGTTTATTTAGTTAATTCAGTCATGAAAAGGAAGAGAGTTTGTTTATTTAGTTTGTTCAGGCTTTAAAAAAATCATACAAAGAAGAGCTTTCTCTCCTGGCTCAAATGTCTCCTGCATAATAACATAGTGCACCTTTAATTATATGAAAAAAACAAACAAGTGAGTAACGACTCATTGATCGTGCACCTTCGGTAAAGTGAAAAATATTACTGAACACAAATTCTAAGTGTTTCATTATATATTGCGTATTCTCAGATATCTGCCATAACCCACAATAAATTACTTTTTTTGTTTTGGAATGTGAGGTACGCAGTATTAGGGGTAACATGTTACAAGGTAATATATCACTCCAGTTACATTACATTCATATGTAACTCAAGTGTAATGTGTTACTCTTTCTAAACCCAGTAATCACATTGCAGTTACTAACCATTAACAATTATGTTGTGACTTGGGTTACATGAATTCTTTAATTATCTGCATAATTGGCCAATATCAAAAAAGATCAAACTACTCATACACACTTGTCCAACAATCGCCTGACCTGATAGTCATGAAAATGAACACCATTGAGAGAATCTGAGGAGGAGCATGGTTTGCTGAGCTAGAGACTGAAGGGAGTTTGTGTGAGTGTATTTGACCCAATGAAAACAGTTAATTTGCCATTTAAACAACATAAAAGAAATATCTCATGTAAGGCCTCCTTATTAGGAAAGGGCTGAAATGTACGGATTAAACATTGTGAACTGGCAAGCATGTAAAAACACATCTCAGGTGGTGTTGAGGAGTAACGTAAATGTATTGTAACATGTAGTGTGACAAATTACCTTAGGAGTAAATAAGTAACATAATGCATCACTTTTGTTTAAGTAATGAGTAATGTGTAATGCATTACTCATTGTTGGAATAACTAACCCAACACTGACAATTTGTTGAAGTAAATACTCACAATTATTGCATATCATCTTCAAAACCTTAATGAAGGGTTAGGGTTAGGGTTCTACCTAGACACTGGACTGTCTCTGTTCTAGCTAGTACCTAATAAACCAACACATTGTACAATTGTCAGCATCTCCCAAAACAACATGTCACAGTTGGGATAGGTATAGGCAAGAAAAATACCTGGTTAGGTTTCATAAAATATTGTGGTTTGGGCTAAAATCTGTTACTTCTGTAACTTAAGTTTCATAGTGAACCTGAAGTAACATTAAGCCACATCTTCAGACTTCCTTCTTTGCAGCTTTAGTAATTACTACAGCCACTAGAGGTTGCTACTTAACAACAAACGTAAATGTGGGTTGTATTAACTGGTTTTATTTTTAACCTATTTTGTCATTTTTTTTGCTGAGTACAAAATCATGAAAGCAGCTTATTACAACCCATATTTATGTTTGTTGTTAGGCGGCGACCTCTAGTGGCTGTACAAATTATTACGGCTGCAAAGGAGGAAGTGAGGAGAAGTAGTATAAAGACTGTAAAGTCTGACATTCAGGTTAAACAAGCACAGGACTTTAATTCTGGAGACCTTGTGTGAAACAAGAAGTCATCAGTGAGTTCTTTTTACCTGCTAATGGAGTGAAATAATGTCATGTACATAATGCAAGTTACTGAGGTAACATAGGTACATTTTTTAGGGAAGTTACAGAAGTAATTTAGAGATTATTTTTTTTCTTAAGTCGTACTTTTAGTGTCTAAACCTAATCAAACTGTAAGTGCACAAAATGCAGTACAAAGGTGTGTCCCTGGTACACTGCAACAGTCATGTTGTTTTGGCAATCAACCTATTCAGTTATCTAGGTTCAACGATGTGTTGTATAAAAAACTCATCAAGAGCATTCTCTTGGAAAAAGGAGTTAGAGTACCAGCCACACTGTTCAGTCAGCAGGCAGTGCAAAAACGACACAGCGATGAGCTGATCATCAAAAATGTTCATAAAAAAGTCAACAGCAGTGACAATTTACTAGCAAAGATGGGTATAAAAACATTACTGACAGCTGGTGCCAAAGATTTAAAGAAAACTGTCAAAGAGAAGGTGACTCAGATTAGCAAATACAAAGATCAAGAGCACATGGGCTGTATTTTTTGGTCAACATGTCAGCAGTTTAGTCTGATGGTTGGGAATATGTGAGCACCTCAGCGTCCAGATGTCAAGAGAAATACTGTGTCAGCAGCTTCATAAAATTCATAAACGACTGACACAACATTGCATTTTCCCTTTAAGGCAGGCATCACACTTTGACAGTCTGTGCTTACATGAAATGCGACAGCAGAGGAAGCTTCAAATCCACAGTCTGCATGTTTTGCTGTCAGTTGACACCTTTAGCCCCAAGTAAAGCTGTTGCAGATTTTTCCCTTCATTTCAGAACATACTCCTAACTGTTAGTAGCAACGTATCTTCACACCTAAACAACTGAGTAGATCGATTGTCAGCATCTTGAAAAAAAAACATATATAGTATCACCGTTCCTAAAACAATCTGACCATAGCAGTGTGACAGGATACATGCACTGTACCTTTGTTGTACGGTCGCAGATGGTCAGGTTTAGGACAACCTTGTGATTTGCATTCAAATCACTATGCTGCATTTAAACCAGTTCCCACTGGGCCATGTTACGGCCACGATACGGTCGCCAGAGCTGATTGCGGACGTTCTAGACAATGCTCATGTTTCCACCAGCCGCACCACAGCAACTATTAATGAATAACCAATTGAAACAGACAAATAATAAAATGGTTTAACTATGTAGCCTACTCAACCACAGTAGAAGCACAAAAAACAAGGGAAAATGGTGAAATAAACATAATCAGAGCAAGTCAACAACATCAGACACTGAAACGCTCCCTGTTGGATATTAATTTTTGTGGAGAAAACAAAACAGCGTCACACACGCCAAGCAACGTGCCCGGCGGAATCAAGGGGTTAGGTAAATAACATTACCTTATGTTCGTGATGTAATTTTTAGTAGATATTATTATTTCCCCTTGCAGAGAAGTGAACAAATAAAAGATGGATCAACAAAAGATTGTCATTTCTATTACTTAATAGAATGGTAAAACAGAAAAATTGAGAATAGCAGAGTCAAACTATTTCAGTTGTGAGGTCAGCCCTCTGCACACCAGGGCGTACTGGGTGATTCTGACAAAGAGCTAGAAAGTCACATTTTAAAGAATACTATGATAATTAGGCAAAAGGGAGGTTCAGAGCAGAAGTTGAGATGGCCTTGAAAATACCTCAGTACCTACAGTGAACTGATAAGTGTTCTGAGAACGGTATGTTTATTCTGTGCCCACACAGTTCTCGTTAATAAGCCGAGGTCACACAGCTGTAAGCATTTATTTCAGGGAACATTAATAATTATAATACAAATTCAATTCATTGTCATAGTTTTTGAACAGGTTAGATAAATTGGCCAATTACATTATTATTATTTTTTTAAACCTTTATTTAATCTCAAGAATCATTGAGAGCAAGCCCTCATTTTCAATGATGTCGAGAGTACAAGTCCGATATTTACAAAACAAAATACAAATAAGACAACAACAACACAGCACAACTTAAAGAAGGAAAGAACACAGAAGACAGTTTCATCCAACACAGAAGACAGTTACATCCATTACAAGAAGGTTATATAGGATAACACAAAAACTGAACGGATTTTGTCAAAACCTGGACGAAGGATGTGTCTTTTGATTTAACTTGGGAGTTGATTTACCCCCATTTAAGACTTGACTTTACACAACCTGTGACTTTACTTGACTTGCCTAAACCTAGCTGAGAGTCATGGGCATCAATGTCATCTTTTTCTGTTCCACACATTGTTCTTCCTTGTCAAAACCCTGGTGCCACCATTAGCTTTCAGAACCTCCTTACTTTGTATTTTTCTTTATGTAAATGTATTTCTCTTGCTCCAGCTGTCTGTTGTACCAAAAAGTCAAGCCATCATGACTGACTCTTCAAAGTTGATTTTCCACTGAACTCTTCTATGTGCAAATTCAGGGCAGCACAGAAAATTGGTTTGAATCTTCTTACAGCGGGGGGCCGTCAAAGTGCTCCACAGCCCCAAAATTGATGTTCTTCCTGTCGGGCCCGCCAGAAAAATCTGGGACTCGAGGGTCTAGTTTTGGGTCAGAACAGTTTTTCCAGGAATCCATGGAGTATTCTCTTTGATCACTCTGTCAACCAGGATAATTTTAGTCCCTTGTTCTGATTCATGTGCTCTGACAAATGCTAAGACCAGCAATACAGATTTCTCTGCAGTGTTCATTAAGTATAATAATAACCCATCACTGCAATATTGGACCCCTCAACTCGGTTTAGAATTACTTTTTTTTTTCTTTTCTTGAAGGTGCAGTTCGAATGTATTTTGATTTAATGAATGATTTATTCAGGTACATTGTTAAAATGTTTTTAACAGTACTTTCAGTATAAGCCACTTCTGGTTCAATCAGAATACAGATTATTATACTCCTATTGTCTAACACAGGGGTCTCAAACTCAAATTATCTTGGGGCCACTGCTGGTATTGTCATCTAGGAGGACTACTCCAGTGTTCAAGTATTCCAAGAAAGCACAATATTTCTGAAAATGTAGTTCTTATTTCCATTATTAACATAACATTACAAAAACAATGCATGTTTTTCCTCCACACTCTTAAATAACTTATTGAAACTTGCACTGAACAAACAAATGAAATATGTTTGTACTTAAGTCTTGCCAGATGCCTGGCTGTACATCTGCTTGTATCTTCTTCATATTTAACAAAACGTGCAAACAAAAGAAAACATCTGTATGCAAATGTGTTTTTCAAATGTTACGTGACAGAAATTAAGTACATTACATACTGTAAGTAAAAACAATACAATGTTGACTTTTGGTTTCACATGGGGAACAAACAGCTGTCTCCTGGTTGAAAGTCCAGGTGTGACCTGTACACCCAACCCAACCATGTCCAATGCAGACCTTGAAGTGATATACTACATGATCTGAACTTGTATTTTGCTCCTGTCATGATTACTGCAGCCTATAGAGGTCTACTGCCTAGCAGTGAATGTAAATATGGGTTGTAAAAAGCTACTTGCACAGACGCCCTTTACAAACCTTTGTCTGTTGAGTATCGGGTGGCCAAGTCAAAAATCATTATATTTCTTAAACTTTAAATTGTGTATGTGAAAAAATGTACGATTATAATAAACTTCCTGTCTTTGCACTGTCTTGTGTGTTTGCAAAGACAGCAGATGAGACCAGATGTTCCACATGGTCTGAGGTGATGCCATACTGACCACTGTCAACAACCAGGTCACCTTCCTTGTGTTCTTCCATTCTCACTCCCAACTCCTCAAATACAGCAGCTTGGTCAGTGGCCTTAAGCTTCAAACTATGACGCCCTACCTACCCCTCTAGCGTCAGTTGCATATGAAGGGCTCTGGGGTCAAGTTAGCAATAATAAGTAATATGCAACACCCAGTTAGACTATCAAAATAGAGCAGAGGGGGTAGAGCGGGTCGTCCAGTTATTGGAAGGTTGCTGTTTTGATTCCGCGGATCCCCCGTCAAAGTATCCTTCAGCAACATACTGACCCCCAACTAGCTCCTGGTGAACCGTTGGCACCTTGCATGGCAGTTTCTGCCATCAGTGTATGAATGTGTGTGTGAATGGGTGAGTGCTGTAAAGCACTTTGAGTTTTCAGTAGACTTGAAAAAGCCTTATAGAAATGCAATCCATTTACATATTATGACTTTTTGACTGTTATTAATGTTGTAAATGGTTGTGGTTCGGTTAGGGTTAGGCTCCAAGACTTTGCGATTAGGCTTAGGAAAGGATTATACTTTGCATTAAAATAACTACATTCATTTTCATAACACAAGTTATGTAAGTGTCTCCAAGTAACTTGCGTCACATAAGTGACATAATTGAGGTATGTCAACTCACTTACATAACATCTTTTTTTTTTAGTCAGGTGTATGACCTAACCAACCACTCCAATCTTGACTTTTCTCACTCCTTATACTACTGCACTAGAGGGGCACATCAAGATATGACCTGACAGGGGTACCTGCAGCATCAAACTTAGAAGCGCAGTACCACTGACCAGACGTTACCTGTGGATAGCAACCAGGGGAAAAAAAGGTTTGGGTTGTGCGATGGCAGATGCGCTCCCGCTGTACTCTAGGTCCTTCTTTTTTTTTCAGGAAAAATCAAAATCAGTGAATACATTGTGCAATTGGTATTTAACTCAGAATGATAAGTTAAAGCAAAACTTACCTGTTTAACTTAAAAGCCAACATCAAGTCATTTAACACTGTCAGTTATATTTAAAGCCTGCGATGCAGCCCTCTCAGTATGACACCATGACACCTGCCAAACATCAGAGAAGCACATGATGGAGCTGCTCATGGATCATCAGAGCGATCATTCAGTCATATAATCCTCCTTATACTGACTGCTCTCAGGAGCCACAGCTGTGGCATTTTTCTCTGCTCCCAAAGCAGAAATTGGACTGCTTCCTTTAGCTGAGTCGTACATCTATTGTGGTATTTAACAATCAGTGTGTGATCCATTATGGGCCAAATAACCCCCGCTGCCTTCCTAGGACCTCACCATGGAAGCATTCTTTTGAAGTACCCATTCCCAGCATACAATTGCCACTTTGAGTTTTGTCAAAGTAAAAATACACACAGAAGCCTGTGGTTTTCACAAAGCGCTCCTAGGTAATGTGGCGATTCAGGGAAAATTATGTTATGGCATATTTAGAATGTGCTTTTACATCTGAATCTGCTTCAGTAGATTACATTGAAGCAGCAAACAGCTATAGATATAAGGTATCCCGCTGGGACCAAAGAAAAAAACTGCAATCCTGAAACTCTTTATTGTGTCAGAAAAGCTCTCTGCTTACAAAAAACTCTCACACTGACACTTGACTCCTTTCCTTAACACTGTGAATTTCTTCCATTCAATTCTAAATTGAAAGTCCGTCTATATGAAATTACTGGAACATTTTCAATGTAATAGCAGGAAGAGGCTTGACCCCACTTAATGTAAAAGTTCTACAGACTGCTTTCTAAGTGGAAGTTAACAGCCTTGAACTCTTCTGATGGCTTTTTTTAAAATTCCCTTTACAAACATCATGTGTACATTTGAATGACAGCAGTGGTTAAAGGAAGTTACAGTCTTCATGGTGGCATTACTGTTTTTTCCCATGCTGAGCAGGACTAAGAGCCATCGAAGCCATGCTTCCACTGCTGTAATGGGATTTCTAGTCCCTCTCTGAGATAAACTGACACATGCTGACGAGAATGTGAGGCACAGTGCAGGCACTCACCATCACTACACACACACAGAGTTACTTTATCTGTGGACGTAGCTGCGACCTACAAACACACACAATATCGATCTCAGTGTAGTAAACCCAGACATTATGGAGACGTTTTAACCCTTTGAAACCCCTCAGGTCTGCAATATGTTGTCATTGTTGGTGTTAAAATACCTTTTGTCAGAAAGATGTTGTAAAAAAAATAGAGTTAGTTAGTTAAATAGATTTTAATGTTTTTAATGTCTTGTTGTTTTGGCTGTATATCCATAGGTTCTTAAATCACTTTTTATGAGAGGAGAGGAGAAACAGAGATTCTTCTCTCTTAAATAAAAGTATATAATTTTGCACTATGGCAGCTCATATTTTTTTAAGTATATAAAAAAGGTACTTTGCACCCACCTAACTAAAAGGTTCAGGTTCCTAAAAAGCATCAGACCGGTGTCAGCACTGAAGCAAGCAATGCTCAACTTGGATTCAGGATTATCATTCTTGCAGAACAGAAATCTGCCCTGCAACTTTACATGAGTATTGCATGGTGATGTTACAGCAGCAAACACAATCATTTGATAGGAATATGCAAGGAAACACAGATCTGTGAAATTAACAACATTTGGAAGATCCATGTTGATACAAAGTTGCAGGTATCCCACATGAACTGATTGTTGTGGTCATTCTGGAGCCTTACAGGCTGGCTACACTGGGTGCTTGTATAGTGAGTGGTGGCTGTGTTGCTGAGCTGCTGCGGCTCACTCGTGTGTGTGTATGTCCTCATAGGCAGGGTTGCTGCTGCAGCGTGGCTCCTGCCTTTGATAATGATCAATAAACATGATGATGTGACTTTCTTTTACCCCCGTTGAAAGAGCGGGAAAGCGGGTAGGGGAAAGAGGGATGGAGGGGGACAAAGAAAAAAGAGCGTACAGGGAAAAAAAAACTGCTGTATTCTCTTGATGTCGGTGACATATTCTACACATACAGGCATTAAAACGGTAGTGAAACGCTGGTTTGAAGTTGATATTGCCATCTACAGGTCTATTTCTGGTCTATTCTAGATGAGGCGCTGCTGCAGTTGCTTGACACGTGAGAATTGCGACTCGTGCTCATGCAGCTAGTGTGGCCAGCCTGTTACTGTGCACAAGGGACACAGTGATGTGCTGTCAGTCAAAGACAACTAACTCTCTAAATGATTGGTCATAAATAAGTTATTTTTATCATTGAAAATGTCTTTACTTTTAATAATTATTGAAAAAAGCATAGCTAAGAATCAATAATCTAAAGAATGAATGACAGATAACTAGCTGGCCGCTAGTTAACAAGCAGTGGTTGATCCAGGGCAGAATAGCTTGTTTGTTAAATCACATGTTGGAATTTACAGATGAGTTTAAAAGACACATTCACAACACATCCTCATACCCAAACGACTCAATAGGTTGATTGTCAGCGCCCCCCAAAACAACATAACTGTTGAAGCATAACAGCGACATGTGTGTAATAGAGGGGTATGAATTGCTGTTAATTGTCTTTAAAACCATATTTGCTATTTCAAATAAGTATTTGTTAGGATACAGGGGTTAATTCAGGTCCAAAACCTAAACGGACTGCTTTTGTCAGGATATGGATTGTATAAAAGATGGAGGAGGAGGACTTCTGATTGAACTGCTGTGTTAAACTGCGTCACTGCACAGCAGCCAAGTCGATAGTGAGGTTAAAGGCCGGGATCTGAAGCTCCGGTAGTTTATGATTCATCCACCACCAGAAATATTACGCCAACTACGCAACACAAAGTATACTTTTGCCAAATCAAATATCAATACGAGCCAATTTTAAGGCTAAAACCCTGACAGAAAAAGAATAGAGTCAGTTTAAAAAAGACAATCAGAAGGGAAGGAAGACGGGAGAGGAAAGGGTGAGAGCTGCTGGTCATAGACAGCGAGTAAGATGAATGAGAGGGGAGAGCTTAAAAAGATGGATAGCAGCACTTAAGTGGTGGAGTGCACATGCATCTCCCCTCCCATCTGCTGCTGTAACATGCACACACACACACACACACACACACACACACACACACACAAACACAGCCAAAATAACTTCCATTAGGTATTTAAAAAAGGTTTCTATGTTTGCCAATGTCGCGTAAACATTTAACACTCGCATTTAATTTCCTGTGTTTCTCTGGTCAAAAGCTGAAATTAACACTCTGGTGTTATTGGTGGTGTGATGTCTTCATTACAAGGATCATGCTACTATCAGCAGCCTTCTGTTCCCATGGTGACAGGAAATTCACAGCTATAGTCACTTTCTCTCCCTCCCTCTCTCTCTTTGAGTGAAAACCTGATAATGAGGCTAATTCAAAGGCATGATGTGTTATTGTTCGACATGCACATTTTTTAATTCAGAATTTTTAAAATGTACTTAATGTGATGGCTGTTGGCTCCGTGACATCCAGAGCTGTCGTCATTTTGAAACGCTTAATCATATCAGAGTGCGGGTGTCAAGAATCACGTCTGTCCTGAACTAGGGAAAAAAACGACAAACTTTGAAAGCCTGTGTGAGACTGCATTGTAACTGTATTCCTAAAATATAGAAAAGTGGTCCACGAGTTGTTTCTCACTGATTTTACTGCACTGTGCTACACGACATGTTTGGTTTAAGTAAAGTGTGAACCACACATCACACCACGAATCTTAAGGATGAGGTTCCCGAATGCAATCAGCTTTCCGCCCTCTCATAGCAGCTGAACATAGAAATCACTCGAAATATCTCCCCCAACATCTCTATTTCTATAAATACATTTCTCGCCTTGCACATCTATATTCTCTCTCACACTCCTACTCCATCTATTCATGAATCTGTGTTTTTATCATTTTCATGTCCATTTACTGTACACTTAAAATCGAATCTTCAGACATCCCCAATTCCATTTTCTTTAGGCGGAAGCTTTCGGATTCAAGTTTTTAATGTACAAATATATGGGCCGTATAGGACATTACTTATCACCCACCTACAATGCAGTACTGAGTTCTCTCCCCAGACAGCTTAACAACCATTCACACCTGGGCTCACCTAGCCTTAGCAACCCACATGGTGGCCCTAACAACTCTGAAACTCAGAGCTCACGTGTCCACACAGAGTTTAAAAGCCTGCCAACTCTCCTCCAGATAGTGAGACTGAAGAAGCCTCTTAGATGAGAGGTGAAACATCTTCAAGAAAAATGAAACAAGTCCAGTTGCCTATCATACAGCACCTAGATTTACCATGACCTGGATGACTGAGAACCTTCATCAACGCATGGTCTTCCATGCATGGCGCAAGTGAACTCATGGGTTGTATTTAGACTCAGGTGTAATTCATGTCACACCCAAAACACACCTGAGTGCCATCTCCCATCCACTTTATGAGCCAGTTGCGCCTTCACCTGGCATGTTGCCATGTAAACAGTGGCGCTCGTCTTTGCCGAGGGGACAGGCATGTGGTTGCCGTCTCCTAATTCTCTGTCCTATCTACCTTCCTATGTTCAGCTGAGGAGGAGGAGGAGTGCTGCTGTGTGTATCGGTGTAATAGAGATGTGCTGATTGGGTGGGCTGGGTCATGAAAACGATCATTCAGAGTAACAGTGGATGGGTGATAATGGCCTACATCTTTATTAAGAAAACATTAATGACACTACCTGCAGCGATCCCTCAGCAGCAGAATCAATAAGGGCATCACGCCATTAAGCGAGTCCAATGTGCACATTGTAAGCACAAGGCAAAGTAGATGAACTTCACTGATTATTTAAATCTCTCAACACCACGACAGGATCAAAATAGTTTGGAGCAAAGCAGCCGTTCTTCTGATAAATCCTGAGCCCCATCAGAGTTATCTAGAAAATATTTATTTCAGAAGCTAAAAGTTTTGTTCCTTTTCTTGTGGAGTTTTTCTTTGTCCCGTCAGCTTTAAGTTTTGCTGCTTAAATATGACACAATATTTGCTGCAGTGTCATTACTAACATTTAAAATGACTGACGCCTTTCTAATCATTACAGCAGGGTGTACGTGCACTGTGAACCCTCCTGTTTAGGCTCATCTTACTATCTGAATAATATGGATCAGAAGTAAGAGCAAATATACAGTAGAAGAAAGCAAATTTAAACTTCAATGAGGTTGTTTGTCTGACAGCTGGTAAAAACACATTCTTGAGTACATGTGGAAATGCTATAACTGTTGTCACTCGCATTATATGGATATACCGGCGCTACACTGGATCTAATTTCGTCCGAACGACTTCAAATGACACCAAAGTTATCTGGGTGAGTAAATGATCATATTTTATGCTAGAAATAATGTCCAGGTTGTAAAAAACGGTAGTTCCCCTTTAACCTTCCCTTCTCAATCCTACCCATGTAGCTTTTTGTATGTGAACAATTTGGAGGGACGAGTTATGTTATGTCACGAGATTAACTTAATGGCAGGATGAAATGGTACACATGGTAACAACAAGCTGATGAACTAACAGCATAAAAGCTAGTCTAGCTCGTAGCCTGGTTATCTAACAATAAAACACTAAAAAAAAGCTTATGAAAGTTAAAAGTTTTTGTCCAAATCAATTCACGGTGACTGGTGTCCGATCCCGCCTCCGCAGCAAACTTTGCTATGATAAATGTGCTAATTTTACATTGAAAGCGAAGCCCAGCTGCGTAAATCTCATATTTGCTCATTGTTGTTTTTGTGGTAGTTTTTCGGCACATGTCGCTGTGTAAATGGGAAGCTCTTGAGATAGCTAACTAAATGGCTAGCATGTTCCTGCCGACTGTAGGCTGTACGGCCTTATAGACCACAATAGCTGTTGGTTGACAATTTTTATTTTGCAAATTATTATTAAAAATGTCCTTATTGATATATTTCAGTAGGCTTCAACAACATATGTGTGCGTCCTCATTGTTTAGTTTTTTATAGTGCAAGCAGACAAGGTAGCAAGGCTACCAAAAAGTACCCCACTGTCACCGGCTGTCTCCCTGGACAGTACTGGAACCAGTCCTTAAACAGATTACTGTAACAACCATAAAGTGGAGGCTATCTAGCAGCTAGATGTTACAGAATAACACAAGGAGGGGAGAGGGAGAGTAAGTAACTTTGGAAAGAAAGACTATTTTCAACCACAAGACAGATAAAGTCATAGGAGATGTATAAAGAGAAGAGAGACAACTCTGTTTCCAAACCAGTGTGTGGGCTCAGAGAGGTGGCAGACTCAGTGGGCTTTGTGCACACAGGAAGCAAAGCACTGTGGGAGTTTTTAATCCATCAATAGGTGCCTTTCCCTCAGGGTCTCTGGGAATTGAGCCAGCAACCCTGCGAGTGCTGGCATCCCTGCCTCTGAAGGCATACAAGTCAGTGCCTTCAGTCAGACACACACACACACACACACACACACACACACACACACACAAATATATATTCAAAAACGCAACTGCATGCACTCAAACACCCACTTTGTCAAATCCTCTACACCTTACTCTGCAGTGACACACACACACACACACACACACACACACACACACACACACACACACATAGAGAGACTTCTGTCTTCTTTCTATCAGGCATCAACAGTTTCTAGGGTGACACTTTATAAATAATGATTTATTACATGGGGAGAAAAAAGAAAATGAAGGGAATAGGTCTTGGATAAAGAATACATTTCTTGCCCTCGAAGGAATACGTGTACCCGAGGCGGCACTCCAAGTGGAGGAGTCATCCAAGAACATTTGGAGAACTCAGCTCGCTCGATCAGAGAGGATGGTGAAATTGGGTTATGCTTCTGTCCTTGATATGAAAATAAAGAAGATTTTTTTTTTCTTAATCAAGCAGGAAACAGTGAGAGACTGAGTAAAAAGAAAAAAAGGAAGAGACTAGACTGAATTTAAATTTAAGCGTAAGGGACACTGATTAAGACCTCAGCCGAGACATGGGAAGCTGAGAGAGAGACTGACAAAAGGAGAGGAACAAAGAGGAGATGAGAGATAAAGTGCTCTTTAAGAATCTCTCACAACAGTTAATAATAGTCTATCCTCATTAACCTGCTTAAACCTGCACTAGTTGTTTTGTATGGCTATATGTAGCAAGTGGCAACAAAACAGATGTGAAAAAATCCACATCCAGAAATCATTGAGTCCACACAGCAGGCTTGTTTTTGCCAGCCCGGACATGTTTTGCAGACTGCCGACATAAGCTAGCTGCTGTTAAGAAGCCAGTTTTGATTATGGCCCTGGTCCAAGGTCCAACCTTAGCCCCCTTTAATCTATTTCGCCTGCGACATCACTGCGAGTGTCTGAGCGCAGGAGGTGTGACGGCTCAAAAACCTGTCTGAGGAATGGGAATGTTTGTAAAGCAGCTCTGTTGGACTACAAATCTTCATATTTGAAGTTGAATCACAAGGCAAACAACTACACATACATGATGCTGGACAACATTGTCGTCTTGTTTGTTTTGTTTATTCTTGTTTTTGTGATTCCACTCTCATTGCTGATTTATCACAGTGCTATGCATTGTGGGTTTGTGCTTTAGGCGAAGTCTGCAGAGCTGTGAACTGCCTTTATGAAAAGTGTGGAGGAAGTGTCTGGAACTGGGCCTTGGTCTTTATAATAGTTTTCTCTCTGGCTGTCTGCACATTTATTTACCAACAGCGAGCATTCACTGGACTTGGTTACCCAGCGGCAGCACATTATGTCCCGCGTAACACACAGTCTGATGAGCATTCTTGGCGGCTCACATTGGGTCGGATAAACAAGCAAACCTTTACTCAACCTACAAAGTTGTTTATTGACTTGATCTTTGCCTTCAGCCCCAGATTAAACCTACAGTAGACCTCACACCTAATTGTAACTTCCAAATGGAGATAAGTCAGAGATAAGAAACGTTTTCTTAAACTTCACTGACTGTTTGTTGTTGTAACCAAAATGCAACTGAAACTGAAAATAGTAACAAAACACCCTGAAAATAATACAAGTGCTAAATCGTAAAATAACCATGTATCTGGACTTAGTCCCTCTTTATACCATGTATACTTCTGAAGACAAACTTCTCTCATAACAACCCAAACGGTTAACATGTTATATGTACACAGATGTGTAACCAAATATACAAACTGCAGAGACATGCAGGCAGGGAAGTTTAAAAAAAAAAAAAAAAGGAAATCAAGATTCATGCATTATATCCTGAGAAATTGATGAAAATGTTGAACAATCTAAAAAGGTTAAAAGAAGTGAGAAAAACATTCCAGGACCCGCCCCTTCATCCAGACAAGTACCAGAAGTTCTCAGGTGAAAACATAACCATTTTGGCAGAGGTAATAAACTACCAGCAACAAACAACAGAAAGAGAATGAAGATGATATCACAGTCTCTGGTTGGAAAGTGATTTCAGTATACAGCAGTGCTAAAATACTTTTTTTAATCACAATCAGTGTGTTTCAACTCTGTTCCCAGTCAGGTTAACTGACTCCAGACGCGCTAAAGGGCATTTTCACACTGGCAGTTTAGTCTGTTTCAGGCCAGGCTCAGACTGCAGGAGTTTTAAATCCTAACTGATTTTGAAAATCAGTGGCAAAAATATGCATTTTCAGGGGAGTTGCCCCAAAGGATTATGTTGCAGCCAGTGAAGTCGTGTCACAGCTGCCACCTGAGACAAACTACTGCACGATTCCAAAACTTTTGGTAGATATGAATCATTTCCACGCCAAAACATGTAAATAATAGTGTCAAGTCCCAGGTTAAAAAATACCGGAATTTCCCCTTGAATATATGATTGTGGTGGGGGCAGCTTTAGATAATGGAAGTCAGAATAGTACTGTATATCTTGCTAGTGCGAGAGGTTGCAGCCTTTCAACAGGGTGCCCTGAGCGTGTGGAGTTGACTAAACAGTGACACGTTCTGAAGCACCACAGCTGTGATTTGGCCAACTTTGTGGAGCGCAGCAGAAAAATATGTTAGGTAGGACACCTTTATTAACCTGCTTCATGGGGGATTCTTCAACAGATTGCTCTGGTTTGCAGCATTTGACCTTGGAGCACAAATAAAGAGTAATATATATATTTATATATATATATATATATACATATATATATATATATATATATATATATATATACATATATATATATTTATCATACACACGAAATGACAGCAACCAACCAATGAGGTATCTCACACACCAATAACACAGCATTATGCTAATAGATTTAGACTTTTCTTTACAAATATGATATATATTTTAGGGGTGACATGTAGCCGAACTGTAAACCACCCACAGTATTCACAGTATCAGTATACATATTCTGCAGTCCTTAAGTGTTCATACTGGCAGAGCATAGAGCCCCAGTACGACAGTCATGTTATTGAGGGATAGAACCATTTGCACAACACACAGTGGGTGATGAGACCTATTCAGAATGAAATGAGGAATAGGCTCCAGCCTCCCACGGCTCTGAACAGGATAGGCAGTTGAGAAACAGGATGGAAATGAGCTTGAACATGGCATGGTTTCTGTCATGATGAAATGAGCCATGGTGAGATGTTAAGAGCAAGGGGTTGTCATCCATGATCTCAGCTAAGACTTCCCAACAGATGCACATAAGACCAAAAACCCCCCGTCTGAGAAGAATCATGTAGTTGGATAGGATTTAGTGGAAAACCGCACAGCTGGGAAGATAACACACTTCATTATCCTCCCAGGGAACCTTTCAAGAACTGCTGAGGGGCCCCAGAACCCACTTTATGTGGCACTGATTTGAAGGATATTGCCAAATAGATGCAGCGATCATGGCTTGTTGCTTTCACTCCGGATTCTCAGAATCTCTCTATTGAATTCTGCTGAAACACTGCTCTATAGTGGAAAATATTTTCACCTGCAATGTTCACACAAGTACGTCACAAAGTAAAATCATCGTTTTCAGTTTCAGAGACCGTCAAACATATGGTTAATATAAAGTGTCACAACTTGTTACACTGATTGATTTTCATTGTTCCAAAAAGCAGGTCCTTCAGAAAGGTCACAATACAGAAAGTAGAGCTACAAATATACTCATGTTTCTAATATGTATTTCAGTGGAACTGCTGCAAATCAGTGAATTTACTCTTTACACTCAGAGCTTTCCTTTGGTGAGAAAACAGAGATGAAGTTGACTGTAGCTCATCCTAAAATACGTGTTTCCAGAATGCTCCAATCATCTGGATTAACATATTCTGTTTTCTATTCCAGGTAGCTGGGATGAATACTGTATACAGTATCCTCACTTGTGTACTACAAAACAAATAAACCGAACAACGTCTTAATTAATAATAGTAAAGTAAAGTAAAGTAACGTTAGTATAAAATGCTGAAATATGTATATTATGTATGTATTCCGGTGCCCTTGTATAATACGGGTGTTAAATAAGAACATGTTTAATAAGAATATGTACTAAAACCTTAAAAGAAAGGAGAAGGAGAGGACATGTAGTTGTACAGCTGCCCACTGCTAGAGCACTGAGAGCTCTACCTGTGAAAAAGGTTACACAAACCTAAGTAATCCACAATTCAAAAGAAATAGCATACTGACAAAATGTGGCACCACAAATCATATTGCCAACAAAATGAGTGGACTCTGAGCACTCTGACCACACCCATCAGCATAAACCATACTGTAAACAGAGACCCTATACTATGACAAATCGACCCTTAAATGAACAACACTAAAGATGAGGTAAAAAGGACTAAAACAACCTGTAGTGAAACCAAAAACTCTAAAATAAATGTCAGTCAGCACTTTGCCTTCCACCGGGTGATAAAATGACATCTCGTTCTTCTTTCAGAAGCACTCACAGCACAAAACAGGCAGCAATTTAGAGGAAGCAAATAAAACATCCAGCAATCCCAGAGTGTGCAGGGAGCCTCCAGTGTGATACACCTGCTACCCATGAGCCTACCTGCTATAGTTCTCTCATTTGCCACCAACCCTGCATTGGTCCTGGCTTCCCCCTGCAACGTTTATATACTGCTTATACTGTGAAAGCCAAAGAGGGAGACAAAAAGTGTTTTTCAAAAGCTAGTATGTGTCATCTTATTTTCCAGTTAGCAACAGACATGAGCCCACAGGATACTAAAAGACACCACCCTTAGACTTTCAGTCGTGTCTAATATTAAAGCTTTGTGACATTGTTACCGTGTCTGACTTCTTTTTATCCTCCTTGTTGATTTGTTTGATAGACCTTGGAGGACCTGCAAGGTTGAGACTGATTTCATTACCCTTAATAATCCGAAGGGCCATGGAGGAGTTTCCCATCAGCCCCTGCTCTGTCTTGTTGACAGCGGTGTGGTATTTTTGGCAGCAGCAGCAGTGTTGTCATTGTCATCCGTGGCAGTCTGAAGAGCAGATAGACAGCAGTTGTTCAGGTGAGTGCCCAGATAAAGAGCTCAGCCAGGCGTGAACCTCCTTCCCCTCCTTCACATTATTGTGTCTGTCTCGGTCTTTCCTTTTCTTATTCTCATTGCTCTCTCTTGTTTTTACCCTCTTCTGTCTCTTGTGGTCTTTTCCCATTGTCAGGTATAGCACAAGAGGATGCACACTCAGTCATAAATGCCACATTCCCAATGTTTTCATGCCGAGGATGCCCAACAGATTTGTTTTAGAACACTATTACACAAAAACTACAGAACAGATTTCCACAAATCATGGATGGGTTATGAATCAAGCAAAAAAAAAAGCTGAACACTGAAAATGAGCATAACATAATACATAATACAGACATTCATTGTTCCCAGAGGATGAGGACTTTACCTCTAGCCCCACTTTAGGTTGGTTTCAAGAGAAATGACTCAGCAACTGAATTTCTCAACCTCTAAAGTAAATACTTTGTTCAGAGAGTTTTGGATTCTGTGACAAAATAGGCTACTATTCATTTTGGATATCCCCTGAAGTAAGATGGTGAATACCAGTGGGCGATTTAAAGGGGAAACGGGGGACGGGGTTAGGGTTAGCCCCCTTGTTAACGTGCAGTCCCTCTCCATCCCCCCCAGATCACAAGACCCACCCTACTCTGCCCCTGTTTAGTTGGCTTTGTTGGTTGCGTTGGCTATACTTGACTTGACTGTACCTCACACAGTAGCACTGGTAATGATGGTTTATAATGGTGTTTCTGAGCCTTAAAACCAACCTCCTTGACCCCTCTCCCGGTCTTCTGCTGCTTCTCGCAGGGTCACTCATCCTCCGAGGGCGTTCTTAGCTGCAAGAGTGTCTCTGCACTGCCTATGGGCTGCCCTTTAAACATTTATAAGTGGGACCCTATTGGAAATTTTTAAGGAGACCTGGGGACATATCCAGCTGTGTTTGTGGTGACCAAATAAGAAATGTTATGCCAAAACAAGATGTCTGCATAAGCACAGAGTTTTGACAATAGAACATTTTTTAAATTGAACCTAAACAACAGTTGCAACATAAAGTTTTAATTTATCTGTGGTTGTGCAGCAGCACTTTGCCAACATTTATTCTGGTGATTAGGGTGGCTGGTGTCACTGTAGAGTCTTCATCTTATGAAAGAAAAAGACACAGAAGCTTCATGTTACAACTATAGCATTTCTTATTTTTTAAGATATCTCTGCCTCTGTAACACTTTCCTCTCTCCAGCTGCATGACTCATTCTTTATCACCCTCATCCCTGTCCCCTCTGCTCTGTCTTCCTCTTTGGTATGCAGAGTCTTGCACTGATCGCCAACATACATAATGAGCAATTGGTGCATTTGGTGACTGAGTGCAACTGCATGAAGCTACTCTCCCATACACACTCATGTATCTCAACAGGCAATTATTCAAAGACAGGACAGTGTAGGGGCCACCAACACTTTGCCCTTCCTCAGTGTAATTAATCGACACTGCAAATGATCCTCTTCCTCTTTGCACACTCACACAAAATAAAGCCATATGGAGAGAGATCAAATTCTCTGAAGGCCTCCATACTTTCTGGTTTATAATGAATTAGCGCTATCTGTCATATGTCATAACACTGATGAGGAGGTATGAATCTCAACTGGTGGAATGCAGGTTTCTACTGTAAGAAATCCCATCCTGCAGTAGACTGAAAGCCCCCACCTGCTTTTAATCTGTGTTTTTATCCCTCATTTGTTAAAAAAGGCTTTGTTGTTCAGAGCCGGCTACTCATTAGCATTCACAAACACCCTCTTCCTTTAATCATATCCACAGTAGAACTACTTCAAGCGCTCAGCACGTAGTGACTCATTAGCGTTTTATGCATCCAGGTTCTATATAATGCTTGCGTTAAGAGGAAGGTATATAAGAGCCGTCTTTAGCAGTAATTTTGTTCCAGTTTTTTAATTCCCCTGGTGATAAAATGTAGCTGGACCACTGTAGGGTCCAGCGTGTGGGATTTAGGAGGATCTATTGGCAGAAATGGAATATAATAATCATAATTATGATGACTAATTATCACAGATATATTTTCATTACAGTATAATCACCTGCAACCAAATAAATGTTGTGTATTTGTTACCTTAGAACAAGCTTTTTATATCTACAGAGGAAGCAGGTCCTCTTCTCTGGATCTAACAATTCAAGTCTGAATACAGCATTTAAGATGGCACCCTGTTCATTCCTATGAAAGCTGCGCATGAAGCCATAAAAAGCTAGCAAAAAGCCGGCTAACTTCAATAGACATAAAATGACTGAATCTTGCAGCTCGTCAAGACTTTCCAATTAGTCAAATGTAGCCCAGGCTTCATAAGCTGTGAAAAGGTTAAAAGAAAAAAGAGTAGAAGTTTGTTATTTAGTCTGTATGTATGTGTGAGAGTTATAGCTGGCATTTATAGGGTTAACCACGTTTCCCTGAGCAGAGAGAGAGTAGTGCGTCATGACGTCACGGCCAACCGCGTTACAGGTGCGCGCAGCACTCTGGGAGATAGTTAGGGACAAGAGGAGAGACCACACCGTCTGGCTGTGTGAGGATAGCTCTGCCTGAAAAAAATATCCAGAAGTGGTTAAAACGAAGTGAAATGATCAGAATTCACCGCGAGCTGAATCTACAGAGTTTTCGGTTGATGTTTCCTGCTCGGCGGTGAGTTTAATGTGTATTTTGAGGAAAAGAGTGTCGAGTGAAAGTGGTGTTAGCTGCCGCGCTAATGTTAGCTGCTAACCGCTAATGTGATACCGCGTGTGTGTGAGCCGCTAAGGTAACAGTCCATGTGAATTTGTAATTACCTTAGCTAACAACTGAGCTAACAAATGAACTATTGGTTAACATTGTGGGGGTAATCCATATAAAATGCTGAGCTATTGTGTGTGTGTGTGTGTGTGTACCGTGAGTCGCGTGCGTGTCGCGTGCGTGTGTGTCGCGTGCGCAACGTGTGTGTGTGTATTGTGTGTGATGAAGAAAAAAAAGGGAGAAACTCATCTTATTTCATCATTTTGCTTAAATAGTTGATGGTAAAAGGCTTAGTTTGAGTCATTTGTGAGGATTTTCATTTGATTTACTGGTAAAGTGAGACCTATAAGGAAAATTTAATTTAGAATAAATATTTTTTGTAAGATTATTTGAAATGTAGATATAGGTCATATTTATGTTATCTATTTTAACTAAGAATTTATGGCTTATAGTAATTTAAGTTACTGAGACAAGTGAATGTGGCCTGTTTTATAGGTCAGGTTTTTTGTGGATATGATTCGGTGAGACTTGATGTTGAAAGAGAGGACATCAGCGACACCATTAGTCGACGTTAGAGAGAGGATACCAGCAGTGGACAGCCACCAGGCGGCTTCCCAGACACCTGTTCGAGAGACGGATCCGGAGAACCAGATGGCGGGCTAGAGCAGAGGAATGAAGGACAACTAAACCTACCTTCCTTACCTGCGGTGTGGTAGGACAGTGATATACACACAGATTAAAGGGCCCCAACGGAAAAAACTGAGCTCACAGTAAAAGAAAAAAAGACAATACAGACTAAATACACCAACAACGAAGGACACAATTTTTTATTTTATTTCATTTTGTGCGCGCTTTATTATTTTTCATATTCAATTGGATAATATTGTTGTCATATTGTTCAATGTTGATGACTGACAATACATTTTTGAAAACTAAATTGTTGTGTGTTCAATGTTGATGTTCCACCCTGGGCTCCATGAGCGTTTCCTTAGAATTCTGGTAACTAGTCCATACTGCGAACTGAAATTGAAACCTACTACTACTTGTGACCTTATCAGGCAAAGAGGGGTTACACAAACAAGTCATTTCACAGGTTAAGTGACACTCAAAAGATTCACCTACCATTTTAGAGCTGCTTCTTTCACAATGTAAACTTATGGGAAAAGGTCTTCTGGGCCCCTGTGCATCATGTGATGTTGTATTTACATGATTTGACAAAAACTAAAGTTGGCTTCAAAGCCTGGCGCTCTTCCTGTGGGGTTGCCTCTTCCAGGGAGTCCACCATGTTGCACTGCCATGTTTCTAGGGTAAAGTCACATCACTGGATGTCTGTATTGAATAAAGACAGGAGTAGCTGTCATGGTACAATTATGATAAAGTTTTTTCCTTTCTGGGGCACTGACATGTTGAGTTCGGAATTCGACAGTAGCTTACAACATGCTGACACGTCAATTATGTCAGTTTAAATAAGAGGAAAATGATGGAAGTAATTGAGTGAGCAGCTGAATGAGTAAGTAAGTGTGTTAAACTTAAGCATGTGTGATACCTAAGGTGTAAGCATGTGTTTGAGGGTTTGGCAGTGCCCAAGTTATATGATAGACCTTTTTCACGGTAACCATTTTGACATGAGATAGTAGGACAAATACAGGTGTTACCAATGATACTAATTAAGTTTCCATTCCATTCAGGCCAAACAGAGTCAGGGTGCTGCTATTGCGCATGTTGGCTCATTAGAAAAGCTCTGCTACACTAAATGAAACGGAACCTTAATTAGTATCATTGGTAACACCTGTATTTGACCTACTATCTCAAGTCAAAATGGCTGCCGTGAAAAAGGTCTATTAAGAACAATTGATCATTTTTAGGTTGCATTGTGGGTAATGTAGGCGGCAGGTTTTGAAAAGCTGCATTTCACTTCTGTAACACTGTTCATCATCACGAACAGTTTAAAAGATCCCGTCCTCACCAGAAAAACGACCATGTAAATTGAAAAATAAAAGCAGCTTAGTTACGTTACTTGTGTAATGTAGGTGCGTTTGTAACAGAAGTTACATAAGTAATGTTATTTTAAGCCAAACCATGATATTTTTCTAGACCTAACTAAACTGTGACACTACTAAGAAGGTCTGGTTCATACTGCACAGTAATGTTTCTTTGTTTTTTTTAAACAGTGATATGTTTTGGTAGTCACCGTCAATTTACCTATTCAATTGTTTTTGAATGAGAATGTGTTGACGTACTAGGAGTTGACTGATAACCGGCCTGGCTGATTGTCAGATCCAATATGAAGTATTTTTCTGATGATTTTTTTTTATCCGACTGCCGATAAAATTTATTAATTTAAAAATGCATGACTTTGGTTCTGATGAAGCATTCAATACATTAATACATGGTAGCTCTGGTTGTCAAATTAATATAGTGGAGTAAAAGCTCAACATTTGCCTCCAAAATGTAGTGGAATAGAAGTATACAGTAATGAAGAACGTAATACTAAAGTAAAGTATCTAAAAATTGTATTTCAGTACAGTACTTAAGTAAAAGTACATAGTTGCATTACATCGCTGATGATAACCGGGGAGTGTGAAACATCCAATCAAATCACAGAGCTGAAAATGTTGTCATGGTTGCCTCTAATACACTTTGTAGAAACCTGATAAAACACTCAGCAGTTGAAGTTAAGTCACTTTCAGATTCTGGTTGTCTGTTTGATGAAACCTGGTGCAGTTGTAACGATGCAGCTTTCCAGTTCTTTCTCCAAATTGGCTAGAAATACAGAAGTATGAAAGAAACAGTAAATAACATTCTTCCTTCTAATATTCTCTCAAATTTGATTGATGGTTAATACATGTGAGTGACACATTTCCACAATGTTGCATGCAACACTAATGGTTTCTGACAGACATCTCCCCCACCACCATGTCTTCAGCAGACTAACTTCTCTACTCTTCTGTTGCACTTTGCATTTTATCGACGCTGCCCCTCCTCCACCCACTCCTCTTCCTCCTCTGCATTATCCACCCACATTATCCTCCATCCATTCCTCTTCATCTCCCTCCCATCCCACTCCATGGCTCTCTCATCCTTCCTCACCTCCTGTCCCTCGACAGTGGTGTCAGATTCTCCCCTGGCCATGAATTTTGCATGAATTTTCATCTATGCAGCAAGAAGACTCTCTTTCCTCTTCTCCTCTCTCTCGCTATGTCAGACTCTGACACACACACACACACACACACACACACACACACACACACACACACAGTCCCACTAAGAACACTGTGGCCACGTCTTCCCAACCGTCCCCCTCATTAAAGTTCAATGTTAAATAAATGTTTCAGGGATATCCTCTGACTTGCGGCACCCGAGCCTTGTACAGAGGACATTACTTTCAGGCGAACAAATCTATACACTGCAGTCATTCCAGTTCCTACCAACCTATGTAACGATTAACTAAGAGAGAAGAAGTGTGAGAAGGGCAGGATTCAAGGGGAAAAGGGTTAAGGTAGAGGACATGACTGGGAAATGAGCTCTGTAGAGGAGGTAAAGACTGATGTAGAAGAAGGTGTGATGAAATTCAGCTGTTTTCTCTTGGTGTTTCTTGAGGCGAGCAATACTCAAAAATTTTATTTGATCCAGTACCAAGCTGCAAAGCCAGAATCACCAATAGTTATTCTTTTTCTTAGTTGTATTTGGGATAATCATACTCCTGAGTTTTAGAAACTACACTTAACACCCATAATGCTGTGGGGCATGTAAGCAATAAGTATAATGTTGGTATTGAGACAGTAGGTTAGCTTTGGACTTTGAGGGGTGGGGACCCGGCACTTGGGCACAGGTAAACTGTAGGTGAAGGTCCTATATGGAAGAAAAGTTGATTTTGGTGTCTCATTCCCAACTCGCCAAATACTGACGCTTTGGGATGGTCACCGACTCGACCTATGGTCCCAAAGCGTCAGTAATTAGTTATGGTTAAGTCGCACTAAATCTTCCAACCAGTGATCAGACAGCACCTCTGGCTCAGCCTGGTAGTCTTGAGCTGTGATAGCTGTAATAAATAATACGCTGTAATTATTCCTCCATCGGTCCTCCACTGATTCAGCACTGCACTACTTTAATATAATCAGACTCTTGATGGACAGCAAATAAATAAATAAATAAAAGATGCTGCGTCAGAGCCAGAGCTAACATCCTTTTTATTCCACACATTCTTACTTGTCAAAAGTTGATATCAACATAACCAACAAAAAAATGCAACCACTAACACTTAGCTTAGAGAGTGGGGTTTGTTATGCTGGTAGAGGCTGATGTAGCCTGGAGCCTCTAGCCTAGAGGAGGGCTCGAGAGGTCTGGTAAACTTCTTTCTGACTCCATTTTCAAGTTGTTTTTTTTCTTTCTTTTTTTAAATTTTCAAACTCATTCACATAAACTACGTCAAAAATTGCCAACCCATCAGGTTAGAAAAAGGAAAGTATGCTTATAAAATTGCCAAATGCAGATATGCTGATGAATAGTGCTTGGAGCTAATATTTGTGAATATATATATATATACATACATTGTCTACAGGTCCTTTTCAGAAATATAACAGTCATATGGACATCATACCAGCATTTTACTATAGTTTTAATGTCTGTATCTGTTGAATATGTCACAGACCTGCAAACAAACAGGTGAGGGGCAGTTTCTTTCTTTCACTTTCACTCCCTCCCTCTCGTTACCCTTCCGGCGTTCTCGCTCATTCAGAGGGGATAAAGGAAAATCACATCATATTTATCGATAATTATCAAAGTCAAACTCCATGTAAACAGATAGGGCAGGCGGGAGCCAAGCAGTACACAGGCATGCAGTGTGTCCAGCCTGTTATATAGTTTTAGGGTGCGTTGTAATCTACTCCATCATGTGTTATAATTTACCATACAGTGGTTATCTTTTACAAGGTTACAAGGTAAATTTATTCTAATTTTTGAAAACACAAGCGTTTCAAAAAAACAAACTGTTTCAGTCCGCTGTGCTACATTTATTTTAGAAAATAGAGCGTTGATAATGAATGGAGGAGTCTCACAGCCTGGGGAATAAAGCTGCTCTGTAGTCTGGTGGTACGGCACCTGATACTTCTGTATCTGTTGTCAGATGGCAGCAGACTGTGGCTGGGTGGGTGTTGTCTTTTAGTATCAGCTGGGCTCTGTGCAGACTCACTTCTCACTTCACAGATGTCACTGATGCTCTGTAGATGGTATCAGTGATGTTTTGGCCGATTTTAATGACCCGCTGTAGAGCCTTGCTGCCCTCAGTGGGGCACGGAACATAACATGCCAGTTTATGATGTTTCCAGCTGGGATGCTTTCTATTGCTCCGCTGTAAAAGTTGACCAGAATCTTGCACCGGAATTTAGCTGCCCTAAGTTTTCATAGGAAGTAGAGCCTTTAATGTTTTTAACCAGGGTGTTGATGTGTAATGACCAAGACAGGTTCTCAGTGATGGTAATTCCAATGAACCAGTAACTATTCACCTGCTCCACTGGTGTAAACATGATGGTGTCTCTTTACCTCCTTTCTTCTAAAATTAACAATCAGCTCCTTGGTTTGGCTGACGTTGAGCAGTAGGTTGTTCTCTGTGTACCACTCTGCAAGATTGTTGATTTCCTCCCACTATGAACTTTCATCATTGTTTTGTGGCCAATGATGGTGGTGTCAGCTGCATACTTCACTCTAGAGCTCTCCTGATGTCCGGGAGTGCAGTCATGGGTGTACAGTATGAACAGAAGGTGGCTGAACCACAGCCCTGGGGGCTCTGGTGCTGAGCACTAATGTAGAGGAGGTCTGGCTGCCAGAGCCGATAGTTGCAGAGAGTTGTACTCAAGCCAAGAGTGTTAAGTTTTCCAATCAGCTTTATGCTTGACTAGTTCACTTAACGTCTACCTTATTTGTGTAATAAGCAGATTACAAATTAATTGTACGTCTCTTGCAGATGTACATGTAATATACTATTGAGATGTTCTCATTGTGGTAATAGTAAGATCAGTTATACGTCTGATTTATTTCAATTACTAAATAAATACACTTTGAAGTTAGTTATCAATATAATATGTTATTTATTTTCTTTGTTACTTTGTACATTACACAACCTTATACACAACAGTGTTGCAAATGTATTGCCAGTATACTAAAGTCTGAATTACTTATGGGGCTATTTCTCAAAGCCCAGATAAAAAAGAAATTGTAATTCAATACACTTTTTATAGTATGTTTGTCTGTCTTCGCAGAATGGCATTTTCAAAAACATTCGGCACAAGTGCAAACCCATATAACTGCCTGCCGACCATGACCATCAAGGTCATTTGTGTGATCAGGTGGTTAGGGTTCAGAAATGGGACTTCACAACAAAGGGAGTAAGACCATCACTGGTGCACAAGAATACGGTGGCAGCAATTACAGATTGAAAAACTGTCATGAAATTCACAATGTTTGAGGACGTTGCCCAACAAGTTGAGGCAGGCAAATGCTATGTTGTTAAAAATGATGGCATTGGAAAATATGGCACTAGGCAGCGCTCCATGTTGAGCCGCACAAATACAGCCATGTATCTCTGCTCTCCCTTCAAAATTTCGAGCGACCTGGAGGAATAAGCTAGGAGACTGATATCCCCACCCTCAGTATCTGTTGCCCTCAAGGATCTCTAGCCTGAAATAAAACACTGGATTACAGTGGAGGGGTCCATAATATCAGTAAGTTGCAAGAATGTACCCAACCTCCCATCCCTTTTTATAAGCATAATATGTCATGAGTCAGTGTCTTGTTTTTGTGTTTCTTTTATTTTAATATTATGCCCTCATGTGTCTCTCCTTGCTTTTCAGTTCCTCCTGTGTGTTTTTCCCTCCCAGTGTTTTTCCGCTCGTTCCCTCACCTGTTCCTGATCCTCTTGTTCGTGTGTCTGTGCATATAGTCTTTGTTATCCTTCATGTGTTTGTCAGTTTGTTCCGTGTTGTTAGATGTTACTCTGTCTTGGTCCGTCTTCTCCCATGTTGCCTCCCAGCATTTCCTCCAGTGTTTCCTTGTGCCTCCCATTTGGTATGTTTCTGAGTTTGGTTTCTTGTTTCTCATTTGATTTGAACTGGCTTTTCTGTTGCACTTTAAGCTTTTTAGTTGCTACTATGTTTTTGGTCCTTGTGAATCATTTTTGGCTTCTCTTGGTTTTTGTATTTCAGCTGTGTGTTATTAAAGCTTGCTTTTTGTCCCCCCAATCCTGCCTCCTGTGTGTTGTCTGAGTTTGGGTCCTCTCCTCGTACATATCAGACAAAGTGTAACAACATTATACAATATGAAATATTATGTTTATTTATTTAATACTTTTGCCTCTCCTTGAACCGACACCTTATCGTGGTGGAGGGGTTTGAGCACCTGAATGATCCTAGGAGCTATGTTGTCCGGGGCTTAATGCCCCTGGTAGGGTCTCCCAAGGCAAACAGGTCCTAGGTGACAGGTCAGACTAAGAGCGGTTCCAAAGCTCCCTGTGAAAGACACAAGACCAAGGATGTTTACGTCGCCCGGAATGGTGTCACCGGGACCCCACCCTGGAGCCAGGCCCGGGGTTGGGGCTTGGTGACGAGCGCCTGGTGGCCGGGTCTTTGCCCACGGGACCCGGCCGGGCACAGCTCGAAGGACCGATGTGGGCCCACCCTCCAGTAGGCTCACCACCCGCATGAGGGTTCAGAAGGGGCTGGTATGGTGTGATTTGGGTGGCTGTTCTGGGCGGGTGCCCCAGCGACCCAATCCCCGGATGGTGACTCTAGCCATGGGGACATGGAACCTGGACGCCTCCCTCGGGAGGTGTTCCAGGCACGAAGGGAGAGGGAAGTCTGGGTGTCCCTGCTCAGACAGCTGCCCCCGCGACCCAGCCCCAGATAAGCAGTAGAGAATGGATGGATGGATATAATAATTTCATGACCAATTTTTCTGTACACTTAGTTGGAGCCAGTCCAAAAATATTTCGCGAAACATGGGGATGTGCTGCCCATGAGGACTCTCAGCATATAGGAGGCAGCAAATTATTAAAATAACGCATTTCTTTCAGGTATGAAGCACAGTCACTGTACAGATTTTTTTTATGTTTTTTTCATGTTTATAAAAGCATAGATTAAATCTTTTCATCTTCAAGGTGTGGGGATGATACTGACTGAATGAGGAGTTTGTAGAAGTACGAGGCAGGGACATGAGGCAAAATGGCAGGCAAATCTCAACTTTGAATCAAAATGGCCAACTTCCTGTTGGACTGAGGGTATGGGTGCCAGAAATTGTTTGGTGGGTCTGGTCATGATACATATGCATACCGAATTTGGTTGATGTATTTGCATGTAGGGGGCAGGGTTTCAAGTTAGAAATATTCCAGGGGGCGCTGTGGAGCCATCTTTTCATATAAAAGGCCCAGACCCATATCAGATATCAATGTTCGTGACTGATGATGGATGTGCAAAATTTGGTGTTTGTAAGAGTTTGTCTGTACGTACAAAATGGGAAAATGCGATTAGGTGGCGCTATTGAGCTGTCTTGCCGCAGCTGAGGGCAGTTGTGGTGTCAAATTTACGTACTCATGGGTTAGAAGCTACGTGCCAAATTTGGTGAGTCTGCGACCATCCTAAAGTCCTCTAAACCATATCAGAAAAATGAAAATCACGGCACGCCATTCAAGATGGCCGTCTTCCTGTAGCGGCAAAAATGTGACGTATGGTCCGAGTTTGGTGAGTTTTGGGGTAATGTTCCGACCTCCAAATATACGATCTCCTGGGAGGATTAAAAAGAAGCAGAGGAGAGCGTTTCATACTGTAAGCAGATCTTCCTGCTCTTCATTACTCTTGCATTTAAAGGTGTTGTGAAAATGCTTTGACATTGTGTGTGTGTGTGGTTTTCGCTGCATTGTTTTGACACCAGAACAAAAAAAAACACTACACTACACAACACACTAAAGACACTACACTACACAGTAGCCCTTTCCACACAGAGACGCTGCATTATCGCCGCAGCTGCGGTTCGCCAACTCTCCACCGTTGGTTGTTCACACAGAGCCAAGCAGCTCTGGCGTTAAAGACCAACCTGAGTGTAATTCACACAGAAAGCCGGCGCTGCGACTCCAAAAGAGGCGTGACCGTACGCGTCATGACGATGACGTGTGTGGTTTTTTTCAAGGTGTTTCCCCGGTGTCCTCCTGTCAATCTAAACATGTACCCACTGACTGTTTATAATCCTATGGATGCAGTTATAATGTGTTGTGATTGACATCCTGACCCACCATGCATTCTGGAAAGTGGCAAGTGACATTTTTCGCTCTAAATTACATAATAACATAATCGCCATCAGTAAACAGGATGCTGTCTGACTCTTTCACTCGCAGGGAGGGATGCTGTTTTCTGGGGCAAACTTCACTGAAGTGAAGGGAGGGATGACCGTCGCAGTGATTTTTTTGACCGCAACAAATACTTGGTGAGTTAGTATTCTGTCCTCGTCAAAGAGTCCCTGTCCTTAACTGGACAGACAGATAACTCCTCCACACACTGTAGTCAATGATCAATGGATTTATTGAGCACCACTGCTTTATATTGACAGCATGAGAACGGAGTTAAACTGAAATGAAGAAAGAAAATAAAAGCAACGATGAGCATAATAAGCCTCATTAATATACATTTTCATCGTATAATCTTTGGCCTCATAAAGTCTATTTTCACGTACATGGCTAATAATTTAGCTAGCTGAAAGCCATTAGCGTGTCAAGTCACTTGCTTGGCAGTGAAACCACATGAAACAAAACATGGCCTAACAGAGTCATCTACACATAATACAAACATAAAAGCAAACATAGGCATCTTATTAACACTGTACTTACAGACGGTGCTTCTTAAAGTAATTCCGACAGAGGATGGATGTAGATGGTTTTGCTACCCGAATCCACAATGTGCTCTCTATCAAAAGCTGTGTCCAAATTCAGGGGCTGCATCCTTCGAAGGACCCAGCCTTTGTGGACTCCGAAGGCTGGATCCTTCGGGGAGTCCTTCGACGGCCGCGTCAACCGTTGTTAAATTGGACGGTCTAGCCTTCGGAGCATTTCCTGGTTGCGTCACCAGATTTTCCCGCCCCTTACCCTTACGTCACGATTTCTGCCGCCCAGGACCGCGAAAGACCGAAAAGAAAGTTGGAAGAGAAAGAAGAAAGAAGAAAAGATGCTTGAAATTGAAGTTTTAGTTTTATTCCTTATCTTCCTCATGTTGGAGGAAGAGGAGATGCGGCTCCGTCGGCGGCTGGTGTATCTCCGATTGAGAGGGGAACGTGGAGAGGTAAACCTGTTATTTGAACCCACAGTAATGTTATCATTATAATCACTATTAGCTAGCTAACAGTCAGGGGTCATTAACATACCAATACAACCACGTTAATACTAGACATGTATAACTGTAGAACGGCACATATGGTTAATGCCTTATAACATTGACAATTGATTAATAGTTAAAGAACCCTGACCTTAATTTAATATTAAAATATTTTGTCATGAATCATCAAAACCAGATTGAGAAGCCTAGATAGACTGATAAGTGGATTGATAATCAGATTCAGCATTATCTACCAAAGCTCTAAAATGAACTAGAATTATCTTATTAACTAAAATTATGTAGCTATTGTCTAATTAACCATTTTTCTTCTCCTGTTCTGCCCTTCCTTTCCCAATCCAGACCAGACCCCTGTACTGCAAGATCAACCTGGCTGTTCCTGTCCTCGACAGGTTTTTCGAGGATGGGGACACCAGGCAGGATTTCCGGCTGAGCAGAGAGTCCCTGGCAGTGCTGCTGAATCTTCTCAAACAGGATCGAAGACATGGATGGGGTGCCACAATAGAGACCTTGGTGTTCCTCTTCTGGCTGGCGAGTGGGGCATCATACAGGGTGGTCTCAAGGGTGTTTGGGATGCCTCGCTCCACCGTCCACTGGATCGTCCACCGAGTTACTGGGGAGGTGGTGGCCATTCGCCACAAGGTCATCCACCTCCCAAAGACCGCTGAAGACCTGGCGGCAGTAACTCGGGGGTTTGCAGGGCTGGCAAGACACAGAGCTTTTTTAAAAGCTGCTGGAGCGATCGACGGCTGCCATGTGAGGATCAAGCCACCAAGCGGCCCTGATGGTCACTGCTACAAGAACAGGAAACTGTTCGCCTCCATCATCCTGCAGGCAGTTTGTGACCATCAGGGCCGCTTCGTAGACACGTACGTGGGCTGGCCGGGGTCGGTGCACGACTCCCGAGTACTCCGGCACAGCCCACTGTACAGGCGGGCTATCTACCCTCCTCCAGGGCACTTCATCCTCGCAGATGGCGGGTACCCGTGCCTCCAACATCCCCTCCCCCTCATCACTCCCTACAAGCGACCCGTACAAGGTGTGGGCCCCCAGCGCTTTAATCTCCATCATTCCAGGGCACGCTCTATCATTGAGCGTGCCTTTGGAATCATGAAGACCAGGTTCAGGTCCATCTTCCTGCAAGCGCTGGAGGTGCACCACACCTTTGTGCCCCAGGTACGTCATAACTCAACAGGATTCTTTTTTTTTTTGTTTTTGAGTACTGAAGAAGAGTAAATCAAAATTAATGAATACTTTTTTTCATTTCAGGTCATTACAGCTTGTGCCGTCCTGCACAACATCTGCCTGGGGGCAGGTGACATCATGCCCCCAGAGGATGAGCAGCAGGACGACATGCCGGAGGATGAGGGGGAGGGGATGTTGGAGGCAGCCAGTGGTGCTCCATGGCGGGACCAGTTGTCTGCGGAGGTGTCTGCCCTGGAGGAGGTGATCCCCGACCACGACTATCTTTAGTTGGTAAGTAAAATAATCTTAAAGGCATTATTCAAATTTAAAGTGTTTGGTAGATAGTTGTGTTCGTCGCAATCAGTCATCATTATTATATTATGATCACATTATGAAATCATAATTCTTGCCTCTTTCTTAAAAAATTCTCAGTGGCATGGCAGCCGTCGATCAAGTCAGCCCTGCAAACCCTGTTGATGGACGATGTGGTGGACAGTGGAGACTACACCCCCCAAACACCCTGAATACCACCCCAGATGATGTCCCACTGACACCAGGTCTTTATTGTGGCATCCCATCAGCACTGCCAGGGACTCCTGCTCAGTGGGGAGATTTTTTTGGAACAATTTAACTTTTTTCGTTTGATCCTTTTTTTCTATTTCTCAGTCGAGTGGAAAAACAACAATAAATATGTTATAAATGTTATAAATGTTGTGTTATATATGTGTAAATGTTTAATGCTTTTATGTTGCATAAAAGTCTATTTGGTTCAAATCTATCAAATGTGTACATTCATTTGTGTAAACATTGACCCATTAGTGAATAACAACTATATTTAGCATGTTGAAGATGCAATATGGAACAGAAAGTGAAATAAGAAAGGTTTGATGTTTGAAAAACCTTGTGAATACTAAATGGAATAGACAACGTGGGTGACAATATTTAATTAATGAAATAAATAACAAACAATGATTGCGGTGAACAATTAACTAATTAACAATTAACTAACAATTAACAAACAATTAACTAATTATAAACAACTAATTTAAACTAACTAACAGCCTGAACAAAATAAATGAACAACAAAAGAAAATAAAATTAGCGCTCCACCATCCGCTCCAGGAGGGAGAATAACCTGTCCATTCTTTGTCTGCTCTCTCGCTCCCTCCTCTCCTCTGCCTCCCTCTGCAGCCTCATATCCTCCCTTATTAGGTCCAGCAGGTCATCCTCCCTCCTCCTCTTGCCTTGCCGTGGCTGACGCTGCTCCTCCTCCTCCTCCTCCTCCTCCTCCTCGTTCTCCTCTTGGACAACCGCTGCACTCGGCCCTGGTGTGTCCTCAGGCATCGACAAAATCAATACGGGGGGGCAATGGATGGCCTCTGTCCCAAAATTTCGTCCATGAGGACAAACCAGGGCCAAGTGGCAGCGGTTGGCTTCCCGCTGACCCCCTCTCCACTTGCTGGATATTTGCAATCCTAAGGCAGTGGAAATCAATCATGTCAGCATTTTTCCGCAAAGTATTTATTAAATTGTATGGGTAAAACAAATAAAATGTAGTTTCCACATCATCATTCACACTTGCACCTACCTTATATTTTTTTTTGAGGTTGTCCCATTTCTTTTTTGCCTGCAGGGGCTCGACCTTTCCCTGCAGGCCCATTTTTTCTAGAATTGTTCTAAACACAGAAAGAAGCAAAAGAAAAGGTAAACACAGGATCACATTAACACAGGGATGCAAAGATTTACAAAAAAGTGACATCAGGACACTGACAAATGGGCTATTTATTATTGCCTTACCTCCATCCAACAGCGGCGGAGTGTTTGGCCCCTGTAAATAAATGGTCGTTTTGGCCTCTGACCCTTATAAACATCTCTGTTTGCTCCTTGCTCCCTAAAACAAAATGAAATGTAAAACACGTGTTATGTAATGTCAACAGACAAAAGGGCTCTGATATAGCAAAAATATAATAATTATTATTATAATGATGATGATGATGATGATAATCCTAAACTTAGCTCTTTATTCAATCCAAACGTTTAACTAGACTTTACAGTTTTACAGTTTAGAAATAAAGCAGGGATCACAGCCTAATCTAAATTTGTTCATCTTGGTCCAACTATGTACATGAAGTCTCGTCACAATAAGATATGAGTCAACCTCTGAACGGCTGAACATTTTGAAAGTGAAGGCTTTTAAGGCTTTACTTCAAACGGCACAATGCTAATTTATGCCGTGTGCTAATGCATCACCAGCGTCACGTATTTTAACTGAAAGTTAAAATTTGGAGGTTTTCCAAGTCCCCTGAAGTTTAACATATCTGGCGTTGGATGTTCAAATGAGTAAAAACCGAGTATAAACCCAATACTTACAGTTATATGTCATATCTGCGCCACTTGATGTCGCCATTGCTCAAATTTTCCCTCTTCTTTTTCGGGACTGAGCAGCGGCGCGCAAAGGATCTTGGGATATGGGAGGCTGCGAAGGATAGTAGCGGTCCGTCCTCCAAAAAGCGGGAGAAGCAGGCTGCATTTGTGGGCTGCGTTTGGAGGAGCCTTCGAATTTGGACAGCCTTCGCGCAGCGTTGTGACATAATTGGCCTTCAAATCCGCACTTCGAAGGATGCAGCCCCTGAATTTGGACACAGCCAAAGTGTCAGGGAAAACCAAGATGGCCGCCTACAGGACACTGGAGGTAAACAATGAGGGTCATAATACACAAAGAGAATAAGCACCACCTAGTGGCCGCAGAAAGAACTTAAACCCCTTCTTTCCTCAGGCCAGAACAGTTAGGCTGGATTGCACCAACAAGGTTTAATTTAATTTAAGATTAGCTCTAATCGGGGATTAATAAAACTAGGTTTAAAATGACTTAATCCAGGTTTAAAATTAAGCAGAGCTCTGTTGCACCATTTAAAATTAATCTCAGTTTAGTAAAACTCAGTTCAACTTAATTTAAACTTAGTTCAAACTGATTTAAATCAATAGGGATAATTGTGGGTATCAAAATTAAAATTAATTTCATATGCAATTAAATATATAGGCTACATCGATAGCGTGCTGTCAGGACCCCGGATTTATATAAAAAAAAATGTAAAAAGAGGGAGACTGTTTCAACGGGTGCTTTTCCGATTAAACGTTACATTGTTGCTAGCTAGCAAAAACGTTAGCCTAACATCACTTGTGACGGATCGGCTACGTTACAATGGCTCGGCAGAGAAGCTCAAACTTTTCCTCCTTTGAAAAAAACTTGCTGACCAAATTAATGGTGGGTTGATACTGTACATGTTTTTATTCTCGCAATCAATTTCGCTTGCGATCAGTGTCCTGAGAATATTAATTGTTTATTCCTTCACCAAACGCACACCAAACGTGACGACAATATATTGTAATTGTAAATCATTTTTCATAAGTGTGGTTTTACTTTGCCTATCAGCAAATTGAAAAAGTTTTGAAAGAAGACGACTCGGCTGCGTGAGGCTGCGTCTTGCTGCTAGTCACCCTAAATCTGTCACTCATCGTTGCCTCCGTACATTCCAGAGACTTGTGATTGGTTGTTTTGAAAAAGTCTCCTCCCATACACCAGCAGGGTATAAAGTCAGCAGCAAGTTTGCTTCACCGGGTCTTTTTCTCACGGCAACAACAGGTAACTACCTTGTGTCTTCTGGAATGGCTTCTCTCTCATCCCCAACCAGATTTATTCAAGTAGATGACCCTGAGCTATCAAGCCTCGGGCAGAGCCTGCAACTTAATTCCGTAAGTATTTAATGTTGCATTTGGTGAGAGTGGTGTCATGTAATGTGTGTTTGTGTGCGAGTTATTGTAGTTGTGAGTATTGTTAGGTAAATGTGTGTATGTTGTGTATGTTGCAGTATTCATGTCTCGATCCAGTGGTCAAACCTCAGGATCGATACAGGGAGTCCCACAGAAGGCAGACTTTCTACTCAAGAAGTGCGAGAAGAAGCAGGAGACGATCCTTCAGCTGCAGGCCGAGTTGCGGCAGCTGAAGGAAAGGCTACAGCCTGTGACACCTGATAAGTAGAGTTACTGTGTAAGCCAGCAGTATAAGTCTATGGAAAGTCAGTGTGGGAATAACTGAAAGACTTCGTGAAACAGAATGGTGATTGTGGCTATTTGCAGATAGCAGTGATGCTGAGATAATCCAGACATCTGAGGATGGTAAATTTTAAATGTGGTAGTTTGTTACATTTAATCCCTGCCTTCATATGTGAGTGTAATTGAAGTGTAATAACTTATTTGACTGTGTTGTTTATGTTGTTTGTTGTAGGAGCACAAGGTGATGCAAATCCTGATGTTTAAATGATGATGTTGTTCTTTGAATAATTTTAATAAAGTTCTTGTTAAGCATTTGGATGCGTGTTTGTTTTCTATGGTGTTGAGGGTGTTTGAAATTGTCATACGTTTTCACACAGAAAACAATCAATCTTACAGTATGGGGAAAAAAAAAAAAGTCTTCCAGATATGTTACTGTTAGCCATTAGTTATCTTTGTGTTTGTAAAAGATGGAACTCAATTTTTGTGATGTTTGACTGTAGCATGTGAGAGGTGGTTTGTTTTGTAATCAAAAACTTAAGAGTATTGATGGAGGCAAGTAGGCATTATTTGAAGTATAAAGTTCTGATTGGTTGTTTTGAAAAATGCTCCACCCATACACCAGCAGGGTCTGCTCTGCTGGTGTCACCTACATCCCTGTTTCATTTAAGAGTTTCATCCACCAATCTTGCAAGGTAAGCACTATGTTAGCTTTCATAACAGCAGAGTATACATTACTACTTCTTAAATGTAGCTGTTACAGTTGGTTTGGAAAGAGTTTTGAACACAGCATGCATGTAGAAGTAATACACTGATTTGGACATTTTCAGATGCCTCGTGGAAAGTCTTACAGGCGTTCCCAGGCAGCTAAGCAGAGGATGGCGGACCGTCATAGACCGTTGGTTATGTAAGTTGCTACTCATATTATCCTGCAAATGTCTCCGTCGTCTCTAGTCAGGGGCTGTTTCTCATGGGCAGTATGGGCAGCCGCCCAGGTTGGCATTAGTGCCTGCCAAAAAAAAAAAAAAAATCCAGGTGTGTCTGACTCTGACCTCAGTAGTCACAAGAATGGTCAGACACACCTGGATCAATCAGTTTGTCCAATAATGTAAAACAGGAAATAAAAGAGCTGGTTTAAGTTCAGGAAGTAGTGGAGCTGTGCATAAAGCCTATTGCCCCAACCGTCTTCTACTGCCAGATCTGCCAATAAATCCTCACTAACCAACTGAAGTCAATGTGCCCTATTTTGACAGGACCTATTACCAGAGGACAAACACCATCATGTGTGCTCCTATCAGTCTCTAGGAGGGACAAATTTCAGGGCAAATCTTCGAGTTCGGCTTGCTAGGGAGGATGAGGTTCAGAGGTGGCTGGAGGACTTTCAGAAATCCTCAGGCTTGACCTGGAGAAAGTCCAAAACCTACCCTGATGCAGGGCGAGGCTCAAATAAGTATAGGGTTAGTACTAAACAGTCCACCCCCCCACATCTCCTTAATGTTGTGTATACATGTGTGTGAGTTTCCTCCAAATGAGACCAACTCAGGTCTGTACACAGGCTTTTATCATACATGATGTTACATGGGAATGAGTTTTCCTTTGTTTACAGTTATATGTCTGTCTGTCTCTGTCTAACCATCTGTAGTCAGCATTGACACTGAAGAACCACTGGATTGTGGACTGGCTCCTGTTGAGACTGACTCAGGTAAAGACAGTCAAGCATGGTTGCACTTTCAAAGTACATTTAAAGTACTATTAAAACATTCTTATAACAGACAATGCTGTTGATACGATGTGATCCGTAAGGTGATTTGTCAACAGGTAATATATTGAAGCTTAGTTGTCTTAACAAAAAAATCCATTGATGAATCACATGACATTTCTGAGGAAGATAGCAGGAAGAGGCTATCAAAACATGTCAGGATACAAGGTAGCCTACTTAAACTGTCTGTTAAATTCAATAGTACTTTTTCAGACTACATTAAAAGTAGGCTATAACCATGTTTTTTTTTAGTGATACTATAAACACCTTGCACTGTACACACCTTGTAATGGAAAGTCATTTCTCAGATGTAATGTTTTTTCATGCTACCTCAAGGAACATCTGGACTGGAGGAGGAGCTGATGCAGGTTTTCGATTGCCTGAAAAAGAAGCTGAGAGTTCCCTGCAGTCGGCTCTCTCAACTTTTAGTAAGGGCCCAGTCACTGACGAGCCAGTACCAAACACCAAAGGGACACCTTCAGATGACAACCCAAATTGGGGGCCAGCCCACAGCTGTAGCCCGCAGAAAGGCGAGGCTGGGTGGGAGAAGGGCCTTAATATCAGGGCGGCCCACAAAGGCCTCAGCGAGGGAGCACCGGTATAATAAGACTGGAAGGAAGAGGATTGCTCCTCATTGTCTGTGTGGACTGAAAACATGTCCATTGGTGGAACACACTAGCTGGTTGATGACATTCATGATTTCTTTAGTAAAATGTCGTAAATAAATATTTGTTATTTTTTTCATTCCTTGATAAAAAGGTTGATCGGAGGTTTCATTTGATTCAGTGGCAACAATAAATTATTACTTTTTTGTGTGCATTAAGGCAGAGGTCTTCAACAGGGGGTCCGCGGAGGTGTTGCAGGGGGGTCGTGGAATTTTTGGTTGATGAGGCAATGTTTCATATTATTTAGTTTCCACATTTATCAGGGTTCCCACTCTTTTATTGAAATCATTTTCCAGGACTTTTCCAGGACATTTATACATCCCCGCCCCATTCAAGCTTTGGAGAAGTGTTCTTTTCGACAGTTGTACTTTATTGGTATTTGTAGATGTGCGGTCTATGGCTATAATTTATGAAATAATCTGTTACATGCTTCATTATATGATAACTTTTGAACAACTCAAAGTTGCTAGTTTTATCACCAGACACTTATTTGGAAAGGTCAAATAGAGCTCTGGTAGCTGATGTCACTGTGTGATAAATCATTTTCCAGGACATTTTACTTTTTTTTTTTCTCATTTTTCATGCGTTTTCTATGACTGGAAAATTGGTCAACCATTTTCCAGGTTTTCAAGGACATGTGGGAACCCTGTTTATGTTTCATATAAAAACATCAATTTGAATAGCTTGTCTGCATGATTATCATGCAGTCGACAGACATTATTGATATTGGCATCGATATCATTTGACAAGGTCTGTTTATAAGCTGCAGTGGGATGGCGGCCCCCCTACTCAGGGTATGTGTACATGTTTACAATAAAAACATGAATATGAACCTGTGTATTATTTAGTTATTATTATTTAATATAATACACAATTTTATACAATATAGTAGGGGTCATACACATACCAATGCGCACGAATACCACTGCAAAACTCACCGTTTAATAGTGACAATGCAATTAGCCTACCATTAATACACGTGGTGCTAGCTGTCCGTCACGAATTCGCAGTGAGTGGCGATAATTAAGATTATTTCAGATGTTTTGAGCAGCCAGTATTTGTCATGGTGATATGATTACATTAATGTAGCCTAGTAGTTTTGATGAATAACTCATATCAGTGGGAGTGATGAGCCATAATCTTACTGCATGCTGCACTCTGCATTGAACATTTACCGAGACAGTGTAGCCCTTATATACAGTCTATGGCGCAGCTGCACGTAGCTGCATCAACCAATCACGAAGCACCTTGATCTGCCAATAAGATGACGGTGCCTCATGAATATTAATGACATTCCTGGACTGACTGTGGAGGGCCAAGTGGTGGATGCAAGTTTTTTTCATGGCTTCTAGTATTGAGATGGTAAAGTGGCAGTGACGGGCTGGCTGTCAAACAGCTGCAGGTTGGCGACAGAGTGGTAATGACACCTGATGGCAGCAAGACACACTGGTCTGCAGTCGACCTCCAACACAACCTTTGAGGTACTGTCTTGTTTCTTTTTATTTTTTTAACTATGTTTTAAAAACACACCATTTTATGGCATAGTTACACTATGTGTTGTTAAAAGACAGACTTTACTGTGCTCTGGCAGAAATAGAAGCCCTGCGTATCTGCTCCGTAAGGGTCCGGACTGCCAGAGCGGCAACGGAGCAGATACGCAATGCAGTGGACCTCGTGGAAGTGAATACAGAATAGAGTGAAACCTATCAGCTCCGTTGCCATTCTGTTTAGGAAAATTAGAATTGTGATATCAAGCCATGTGTTTATTTTGTCTCTGAACAGAAGCCTGAACAAGTCACAAAAGAGGCAGACATCCTGGGGGTGATGGAGGACACAAAGGAGGATTTCCTGCAGCTGCTCGTCCAGGATGACACCATCTACGAGATCTGTAGGGAGCTGTGGGACCCCATAGACCACATGTTAAAAAAGGGAACAATTAGAGGGGTTCTGACAATGGACAATGGAAGAGGAATAAAAAGGGTGGAGGGTAAATGTTCTAATCAGTTTAAAAATGTTGTGTATGATTTTCTTCAATTTAATGTTAATCTGTTGTGGTGTTGTCTTCCTTTGTTAAGTTTTTAATGTTCTTTTTGTTCACATTCAACGTTAAATTTTGTTATTAAATGTATTCCAAAACATTCTACGTTTTTATTAAGTCAATGGTACTCAGTTGCGGTTTAAGTAGTCTGTTGTCAGTGCTTAATTGTCTTTACTGTAATGAAGGAAAAAAATGAAGTGGAAAGGCATAACAATAAAAAAAAATGTAAGTGGCAGAATCATCACAGAGGAGTTAAAAGTTTTCAATTTGAAGAAAGAAGAAGGCATCTCCGAGCCGTCACAGCAGTGGAGCTCATGATTTTCACCGGCTCCGCTGTGTTGCGTATCTGCTCCGTCCCAGCTCCAGCAGTCCAAAACCTTCCGTAGCAGATACGCAAGCCTTCTACTTCTGCTGGATGCCGGAGCACGGCGCATCAATTCATCCGAATTCAGCACAGAGCAGACATTGAGTCAGACATGGAAACAACATGCCATCCCGTTAATTTTCCATTCATTCTTATGGGGAATTTTGCAAACTGTCCTGCTACTACTTCAGCATACGTTCAGCTAGATAAACTGTTAGGCCCCAACCAACCAAATGGGGTGTGTGAGTAAGAAGTCAGCAGTCATGTCAGTGGTGTATGGATAACTGAAACTATTGTGTCATGTCTGTTGTAACCAAGAGAGAACAGGCTGTAGTGGCTGCATCAGGCCCAGCTGAGAGAGAGAGACTACTGGAGGAGCGGACCTTATGCTTTCGGGAGGCCCTGCCCAGATGGGTGGGTATAAGTTAGCCACCCTCTCAGCTCCACCTTCCAGCCAACGCCCAGAGCTGCCGGAGAAAAGTGAGGCAACATGCCAGTAGAAAGGAAAGGGGCGTCACAACACACACTTTGCCTTCCATAAACTTAATTTTGTGTCTCTCTTCCTCCTTGTCTCCTTGTTCTCCCCCACTCCCCCGTTCACTTCTCAAATTGATCAGCTTTTTAAGCCTATTCAGCCTACAACTTTTCAGCTGTTCTGCCTCTTCAGCTTTTTCTGCTAAATCTTGCTCAGCTTTTTTTTTTTTTGCTTTTTCAGCCTTGTACTTGTACTTCAGCTTTTCTTAGGCTGTCTGCCTTTTTTTTTTCAGTTACTACTACTAGTACCACTACTACTACTCGTACTACTACATGAAGTTTTTTTCAGCAGTGTATTGCAATGCATTATAGTTTTATGCATTTCAAGCAATTATTTTCCAGTATATTCAGGAATTTGTTTCTAAGTCACTTCAACTGTCACATTCACACTGTATTTTTGCAGGAAATACAATTATTATTTTTTTTATTAGGAAGCTTCATTGTCTTCAGATGAGACTTTTCAACAAACCCTATATTATTTCACAGTTTTCAGATATTCTTGACATTATTCAAAATTTCAACAGCCAGCAATGTGCATTTGCCATCAGCTTCTCAACAGGGAACATTCACAACCGCAAGCTCGTCAGAACTTGTCTTCTGTAGTTCTTTTTCTTCTTTGTGTAATATAATTTATGTTGTGACTATTTTGTTTTTATATGAGCTATAAGACAGTACATGACCACAGTCAGGCAGAGACCTACAATGCATAGAAATCGATGGAGGAAAAAAATCGACAAGCAAAATATGTTAACCATAATATTAACTTTCAATCAGACGAGTCATGCAAAAACTAGGCAAAACGCAGCAAGAAAAAAATGTATATACACTAAAAATGAAGAACGGCAAAAAGACAGTTATTTTTGCTAAAATTGGTTCGAGCACAAGTGTGTATGTGTATGAGTGTGTATTTATATGCAAAAGACATGAGACCGAAGGACGAGTGAGAAAATAGTCCAGTGGAAAAATAAATGAAAGAACAAATGGGTTAAAACACCAGAAAGGTCAGAACAACACTGAAGTTGGCACCTCGGGGCACGATCCATGGTGCCATGGATGCACCAGAGCTCGGGCAGAGGTCAGCTGGGTCGGACCTACTCCTCAGTTGTTTTGGACTAATAAGCTTCGGGACAGATCCAGACCCTTAAAGGGCTACTGGCCTGTTGCAGACACCTATGACCCCTTCCAGAGTCTGCTCCCAAACACGTTGGAGTGAGATGGCTTGAATGTGTGGAATAAAAAAGGTGGTACCTCTGGTTCTGTTGTATCCAATTTGATCATTTGTTTTCTAAACCAACATATCCTCATATTTAAATGACTTCATAGGCTAATTGTTTGTTGCTCCCAAGATGCACTTTAAATAAAGAAATAGTATCCATTATGCATCTCAACAGGCAATGATATATATGTGGAATGAGTTTCATTTCACAAGGATTGTGTCATCTTGCCAGTTTGGCAGGGCAGTGAGTTTGATCTGCAGCTGGTGTTTGGACAGAGTCACTGACTTCACTGGCAAAAGGATGGTAGTTGTTACTTTAAGGAATTGTCATGTCAGCCGTGCCATTGTAATGTGCTCAGACAGGGGCACTGAGTGGTTATGTATATTTTTACAAGTGAGAAGAGTGGTTTTCTTCCTGATTATTAGGGTGACCAAAGTTCAGGCTGTGTATGGCTGAGTGATGGTTCAGCTGAAGAAAGGTCATGTGGACTGCAGCGGCAGTGATTGTTGAGGGTTGCTGAGTTGATCAGTCAGTGACGGTGCTAGAAAGGTTGTTTGATATCGGCTGAGTTTGAATTATAGGCAGTATTTTGTGAGTATTGCAGGAAGCTGTTACCACCCATTTTCCTAATTTTGTCTTAGTGCTTCATGTGGTATCAGTGAGTGGTCTTAAATTAATGTCACAGATATTCTCGGCTGTAAAAGGGTTTTTTATTCAGTCTTATTCCTGGCATTCATATTGTTCAGAAGCCAGCCATGGGTGATGTGATTGTTGGTTTACTTTTAGTCATTTTGTAATGTATGGTAGATGGGTTGCAAAATGAAAATAATCTAAAATCCGTGCTGTTAGAAAGCCATTAATATTTGAGAGGCAATCCCGACGGACATTTATTGTTTTTATATCACAGTGAATGTACACATTACAAACATCATTAATATTTAAAAATGCTCTGTAATACACACTCAAACTGTATATAATCTCATTGTGATGACATGTATTGTTTATGATATGTTGTGAGTATAACATTTTAAAGCCTGTGGAGGCCTATTTAGTCTTATTACTTGCTAACTTATTTATCTAATTATACGTAATATAGCACCTGTAAGTAAAGCTCCATTAACTTCCGAAAAAGCTATGATCAAGCTCATTACAATGACATGCATTATTTACATACTGTAATGCAGTAGAAACATATGCTTGCATATTTCTAAACATCATTCACTCTAATTGCATCTATTAAAATCAACACATTCTCATTCCCACCTTCAGTCAGTCTTCATATAATAATAATAAAGTCATCCAGAAATCATGTCAAAAGGCAGCAATGTAAACAGCAATCACAAGCACAGGCACATGCAAGTCCAAAGTGCCCTTTTAGTCAAGATTTGGGCAAAGGCCTACCCATGGCCCTTCAAGAAGAACATCTAACAATTGATAATAATTAGCTATGAACAAAATGACCTGCATAGTAGCAGGCCACTTCACATCTCATGATGACAATTCACCTCATCATCATGTGATGTACCCTCCTACGAAGCGCACCCTGCAGTCAGAGGGATGAAGAGTTGAAGTTAAAGTGACGGTAAGTGGGCTTTGCTGTGAAATTATGTGAAATTATTATGTTCTGTGTATTTTACAAGATGAAGTGAGTGATCATACAGGTCATTAGCCGCTAGCTAACCAGTCCCCCCAGGATGAAAAAAGTCAGCAGGGACAAGCTCAATTTGTGGCAGCGAAAAATACAGTTAAAGTACTCAGATATAGTGAAGTGAAATGTTCCCTTTCAGTGTTTTACAATTATATTTATGGACTAATGTTAGCCTACTGTTGCATAAATGTGTATGTCGCATCTTTGGTTAATTTTATCTGCAATAATGCATTACTATCTATGAGATCGTCATATGTTTGCAGTCTCACTGTCCTGTGAGAACCACAAATCTGTAAAAATTCAAAACTTTTAATGGTGTCAGAAAAACAGCATTCTTCTCCGTTTTGTGACAATGCATTTTCAGACTGCAAAGAGACGTGTACATATTCAATTTTCTTTTTAATGGGTAGCTGAATGCGTTTGTAAGCGGCTGCCACAGCAACCGTAGATTTTTAGTCAGGTTTTATTTTTTATTTTAAGCCATCTTATCGTGAAAGCACTCCATAAATAATTCCTGGCGGGTCTGACTAACCAGACAGTTGCAGCACAGGACACATGGGAAAAGAGTATGACATACACCTCTTTCTTACTTTTTGTCATGGGCGACTCGACTTCTGATTACTTTAATTTATGTAATTATATCACCAGATATTAACAATTAAGGACAGAGTCTGCAGTCTGTATCAGCAGTTTACTACTGCATTTATTTCTGTAAAAGACAGTCAGTGTGTGTGATATTATTATATTAATCATGATATTTTATTCTACAGTGCACAGATGCCTCGTAAAGACAGGCGAGTTAAAGAGAGACAGAAGGGGCTGTGTGAGGCAGCTAAAGGCAGTGGATCCCTGACCAGTGACAGCCTTCGCAAAGAGGAGAGGCTGTCAGACCTTCTTTTACTGGCAATTGAGAAGAATGTTCCAGTTAACCACAGTGATGTCATAGTTGTTTTTCTGGATGTGGCCAACAGAAAGTTGCTGTTGTAGAAGAAAAATATGTAAATGCACAGTCTGTCATCTACAAGGTGTTATATCTGCTCCATGAAGCTCCCAGACGAACTTCGAGCTTGCAACACATTCAGGAAACAATAACGAGCTGATTAATGATAACATATGCATTTTGACTCGGTGAATGCCTCACTGTTCTGGTTGCATTAAAAAATAAAACTTTTTACTCAGATGTTATGCTCATGGTGGTGTGTTCTTTATGCGACAACAGTTTTTTTTATATCTCCTCGCTCACATTATTGCAATATATCATAATATATTGAACTGAACACCTGTATCATCACCTATACTGTGGCTATACGCAGCCCTAACACCACTGTGCTTTAAAGTCAGGTCTCATATAGCCCTTTTCAACTTTGAGCACCTGCCCCTTCAGAGGCCCTGCACAAGCAGTATTGTCAGGAATTGCTTCTCTAGTGTATTTGCTACAGAATACATGATGGAGTTGAAGTCCTACCATCATTATGTTTCTTTCGTCCTATCAGCTATGATATAATTGTAATTCATAGATAAAGACATGTTTTTGCATCTCAATACTAATGGGTTCCCAAGTGGTCTTCCTACAGCATAGTATGTGCTAAAGATACCAGTATTCATTTTGCTAAAAGCCTCTAGCCCATCAGTGTGTGGACTCAAGTAAGGAAAAATGACTGTACTTAAGGACTCTAGAGTACTTGGTTGGTTTGGAGTTCACAACCATCCATGTCAGTTTTTCCCCTCCTCTCTTCACCCCCTTTTAAGACACAACATCCTCCTTTGGCCTTTTAAGACACCTTATACTGAACACAGCATCTTCAAAACAGATGTTGAGGCACCGTGGATCATAAATTTACATATTAACTAGGAAAAAAAACATTGTTATTCTGGACTCCTTGATGCCTTAAGACATAGACCATGTGTTAACAAAGACACATTTTCTAACTGATGAATTAATTATCTAATAATCTCATTAGTGTAACTGGCTATGTTTAATATGTCACAGTGATTATGGATATGAGGCAGCTTATGTGCCTCAGTGGGTAATGTAACGCTCAAAGACGTGAAGATGCTGCTCTAATTTCTTCAGTTTGAATTAAGATGAAAAAAGGAGCATGGACATAATATTGAGATTGAGCAGCAAACTATGAGCAAAAGAAAATTACAGAAACAAATAAGGTAGTGTGTGCTGTTCTGCTGTTAACTGAAGCATGTCAAAGTGAAAACGTTGGTGGCAAAAATGAGTCTTGAATGGAATCAAGGCTTCATTTTCCCCCTCTGTCAAGTATAAGTAGATCATATTTTCCTGTCACTGCTTCCTCTCTCCCCCCCTGCCTGGTTCATTTGGCTATAACAAATATGTTGCCAGTGATGACTCTTTTTTGTGTTCTTGTTTGATCTGGGAGATGAAGATTTGTTTTGCTGCATAGTAGCAGGCCACTTCACATCTCATGATGACATTTCACCTCATCATCATGTGATGTACCCTCCTACGAAGCGCACCCTGGAGTCAGAGGGATGAAGAGTTGAAGTTAAAGTGACGGTAAGTGGGCTTTGCTGTGAAATGATGTGAAATTATTATGTTCTGTGTATTTTACAAGATGAAGTGAGTGATCATACAGGTCATTAGCCGATAGCTAACCAGTCCCCCCAGGATGAAAAAAGTCAGCAGGGACAAGCTCAATTTGTGGCAGCGAAACTACAGTTAAAGTACTCAGATATAGTGAAGTGAAATGTTCCCTTTTAGTGTTTTACAATTATATTTATGGACTAATGTTAGCCTACTGTTGCATAAATGTGTATGTCGCATCTTTGGTTAATTTTATCTGCAATAATGCATTACTATCTATGAGATCGTCATATGTTTGCAGTCTCACTGTCCTGTGAGAACCACAAATCTGTAAAAATTCAAAACTTTTAATGGTGTCAGAAAAACAGCACTCTTCTCCGTTTTGTGACAATGCATTTTCAGACTGCAAAGAGACGTGTACATATTTAATTTTCTTTTTAATGGGTAGCTGAATGCGTTTGTAAGCGGCTGCCACAGCAACCGTAGATATTTAGTCAGGTTTTCTTTTTTATTTTAAGCCATCTTATCATGAAAGCACTCCATAAATAATTCCTGGCTAACCAGACAGTTGCAGCACAGGACACATGGGAAAAGAGTATGACATACACCTCTTTCTTACTTTTTGTCACGGGCGACCCGACTTCTGATTACTTTAATTTATGTAATTATATCACCAGATATTAACAATTAAGGACAGAGTCTGCAGTCTGTATCAGCAGTTTACTACTGCATTTATTTCTGTAAAAGACAGTCAGTGTGTGTGATATTATTATATTAATCATGATATTTTATTCTACAGTGCACACCACTGTGCTAACACCACTGTGCTTTAAAGTCAGGTCTCATATAGCCCTTTTTAACTTTGAGCACCTGCCCCTTCAGAGGCCCTGCACAAGCAGTATTGTCAGGAATTGCTTCTCTAGTGTATTTGCTACAGGATACATGATGGAGTTGAAGTCCTACCATCATTATGTTTCTTTCGTCCTATCAGCTATGATATAATTGTAATTCATAGATAAAGACATGTTTTTGCATCTCAATACTAATGGGTTCCCAAGTGGTCTTCCTACAGCATAGTATGTGCTAAAGATACCAGTATTCATTTTGCTAAAAGCCTCTAGCCCATCAGTGTGTGGACTCAAGTAAGGAAAAATGACTGTACTTAAGGACTCTAGAGTACTTGGTTGGTTTGGAGTTCACAACCATCCATGTCAGTTTTTCCCCTCCTCTCTTCACCCCCTTTTAAGACACAACATCCTCCTTTGGCCTTTTAAGACACCTTATACTGAACACAGCATCTTCAAAACAGATGTTGAGGCACCGTGGATCATAAATTTACATATTAACTAGGAAAAAAAACATTGTTTTTCTGGACTCCTTGATGCCTTAAGACATAGACCATGTGTTAACAAAGACACATTTTCTAACTGATGAATTAATTATCTAATAATCTCATTAGTGTAACTGGCTATGTTTAATATGTCACAGTGATTATGGATATGAGGCAGCTTATGTGCCTCAGTGGGTAATGTAACGCTCAAAGACGTGAAGATGCTGCTCTAATTTCTTCAGTTTGAATTAAGATGAAAAAAGGAGCATGGACATAATATTGAGATTGAGCAGCAAACTATGAGCAAAAGAAAATTACAGAAACAAATAAGGTAGTGTGTGCTGTTCTGCTGTTAACTGAAGCATGTCAAAGTGAAAACGTTGGTGGCAAAAATGAGTCTTGAATGGAATCAAGGCTTCATTTTCCCCCTCTGTCAAGTATAAGTAGATCATATTTTCCTGTCACTGCTTCCTCTCTCCCCCCCTGCCTGGTTCATTTGGCTATAACAAATATGTTGCCAGTGATGACTCTTTTTTGTGTTCTTGTTTGATCTGGGAGATGAAGATTTGTTTTGTTGTTTTTACTAAAGCACTGAACAAGCTGTCGAAGTGGCGAAATATGTCATCAAGCATGTCACAGCCTGAGGAGCAGCCAGTGGAACAACACATGAAACCGTACTGAGCTCTTTCAAAATCCATCCTTTTTTATCTCTGTTGCCAAACTTTGACAATTTATTTTCAATAATTTATTTTCTCATGAATTGAAGAAAACTATGCAAATAGTGTTGTTTGAAGCAATTGTTTAATAGGCCAAATATCGCTTATTACTTGTACTTATTAATGCTGTTGTAATGTTAGAGAAAGAAACCTCATTTTGGTAGATCATAACACACACTGCATGGCTTGTTTATTATAACTGTATGTATGCAAACATACTCAAAAGAAATCAAATTTTAAAAAAATTCAGCAAAGCTCGAAGGAGCAATGCTACTATGCCTACCAGGGGAAAACAGATTTAGCTCCAACACAATTACACACCAGCATGTCAATAATCACCCTCCTTTGGACAAACAGGTCTGGGGTCTGAGGTCTGGAGGCCTCAACCACAAAAGAGAACAGCTGATTAAATGCTCACAAACAAAACATCTAACCAGAACTTTGACGAGCCCCCAATGTGTCACAGCTGGCTCAAAGCCATGACAAATAATGGGAGATGACACAAGAAGTTAAAGCAAGGAAATCATAATTTATTGGAAGTAACTCAAAACCAACATATCAAGTTGGAAACCGAAGCAAATAAACACAATAAGGAGCATTGAGAGTAGAGAGCAGAGTTTTCCTATGTCCTCTCTCTCCTCCAGAGCTAGTGAGGTGTGGTCTTGTAGTACTGGGAACACTGGGCCCAGGTGTTCCCAGCCACTAACGCCGAACCCAACCCCTCCTGCTGGGCATCTGCAATACAAAAAGAAAAAGAGGCAAACAGCCCAACAGCCACAAGAGGCATGGCCGTCACACCAACATCACAAAAATTAAGTTCCATCTTTTAAAAACACAAAAATAACTAATGGCTAACACTAAGACATCTGGAATACTGTAAGATTGATTGTTTTCTGTGTGAACACATGACAATTTCAAACACCCTCAACACCATAGAACATTTATACACAAGGAAACAAACACACATCCCAATATTTACATTTTACAAAATATACACACAACCTTAACCAATAAAAACCAACACCAGCACTTAACCATAAACTTAACACTGTGCAAACATGTTTTTAAATGTATAAAATATCTACTAAATTATCATGGGGCGACTCCTCCATCTCCTTCAGCCTCAGCCACACCTTGAACTTCAACATACAACATAAACAACACAGTCCAATAAATTATTACACTTCAATTACACTTACATATAAAGGCAGGGCTTAAATGTAACAAACTACCACATTTAAAACTTAGCATCAGAAAACACCTGTGCTCCCACAACATATGCTGCATGGCATCTTCTGTCTCCATAGCTATGGCTACCAGGTCCACTCGCTTACATCTGCAAATAGTTTCAATCACCATGCTGTTACATTTAGTATTTGAGTTTTTCCCACACTAACTTTCCATATACTTATACTGCTGACTTACACAGTAACTCTACTTACCAGCTGTAACAGGCTGCAACTTTCGCTGCACCTGTTGGACCTCTCCCCTCAACTGCGCGATTGTTGCCTTTTGCCTGGCAACCACCGTACGCAGCCAGGCCGCCTCCTTTGTTGCAGCCCTGCACTTTCGCACAAGCCGCACAGCGGTCTTCACACTCCTATCCCCTGTCTGTAGGCATCGCTGGTAGTGCTCCTGCACTGTCACCGCACCATCTAAGCATGAATACTGCAACATAAACATACAAACATTTGCCAAACAATACTCACAACAACAACAAGTTGCACACAAACACACATTACATGACACCACTCTCACACCAAATGCAACATTAAATACTTACAGAAAGCAGTTGTAACCCCTGCCTCATGTCCATCAGCTCAGGGTCATTAATATTCACAAACTTGGCAAACTTGGGTGACAAAGAAGCCATTATCCATAGAAACACACAACCCATTCACAATCATTACACATCACTCAATCACAGCACTAACAACACAATTTTTTACATTACTTGAAACATGCACTTTTTCATTTGTGTATTCACCCAACACTAATGTTAGCAGGTTGTCGCCGACGTTAGCTAGCTAGCTTGACACAAACACCTGTATCGACCGTTGATCGTGGTTCATAGCAAAGCCCAGACATGTATCTCACACTTCTCAAGGCGTGGAGATGAATATCATAAGGGAGAGGTTGACTCCTCACCAGAAGTTAGGGCACGGGTCAGCAACCTTCACTATCAAAAGAGCCTTTTTGTCCCGTCTGGTGCTGCAAAATACATTTGTGTCCTATAATGAAGGTAATGCAGCCCAGAAAGACTAAGGAGTATCAATAGGCCTAAATGAGCATTCATTAACATTTTCACATGATGTGGCAACTCTGCAGGGGCCTACTTAAGCATACAGTATAAGGTTCTTGAATTGTGCATTTCCATGATGCCATGTTTTGGTGCATTTATGATATAAAAGAACTAACCAACAGCACCTTGTGACATCCCTGCAGTGGTCAAGCTGCTCTTTTGTGGCCCCAAACGGGTCCAAATACAGGGCCCTGTTCTCCTTCAGATACATTATCTATGGAAATGCAATTGATGATTACAGCCAACCTCTTGTACACCAGATAGTCACATGATTTGTATCAACTCCGTTAACAATTACTCACAATAAGGGTCCAGTGTCCCTGGTGGCATACAGCTCCAGCTGCAACATCGTGGTTCACAAGATCCAGCTAAAAACAAGAAACACATTTTACACACAAACATCTCAGGGCCGGATCTACTAAGATCCCAAATTGCTTGTACTAATCTGCCTGAGAAATCTAGAAATTTGCGTGTGGGGTTGAACCGTGGTTTGCGGGCGATTTACTAAGAGTGATTGCGTAAATGACATCAGGCGCAAATGTGTTGGAGACACGCCTATTTAAATGATGGCTTAGCGTGTTTCATGGTTTGGGAGTTTGAGAGAGCGAAATTCCTTTTGGAATAAGAAGTGTTGGTAGAGGAAGCGAATAAACATTTAAATGAGCTGCAGCAAAGGAATCTGACGGTCGCACAAAGGAACGCCGTGTGGGAGAAAATTGGTGAAAAAGTTAATGCTGTTGGAAAAAACAAGCGAACAGTGGATGATGTGAAAAGGAGATACCAAGACATCAGAAGAAGAACAAAAGAAAAATTGGCGTATAATAATATAAATATAATAATAATAGTAAACTTGCAAGGAGTTTTGTTATTGCAGGTATTGCGTGACTCCTTCTCGTAGCTGGCTCCAAATCCGCTCGGAGTTCCTCCAACAGCTCCAAAATGGCAAGGCTGGATAGGCGATATGTTCTAATGATAGTTTCCTCATTCATCCCAAAAATGTTCACACAAGGGTGAAAAATGCGTTCTCGGCTTCTCCTTCCATTGTTTCGGCGTCTCCTTCTTGCAACAATAACCGCAGCCATGTGTGCGCAATTACGCATACAAACCGTTTGAACCTCCCTTTGCGACGTGGTAAATAAAGACGCAGTTTCTATTGGCAAAATTGCTTTCAGGTTTGATAAATCACTTTGCCGGTGCTAAATTAATATATTTACATTTTCTCCCACAACAAGCACAATTGCGTGTAAACGCCCCATGTTGCATATTCATTGCTGCAAACGTACTAACTGAATGCAGGCGCGCTATTTTGCACCTTTGACAGACGCAACCCTTTTTGCGCACTGTTAGTAAATCAGTTTGTACATTTTTTTGTGTGTGCAAGGAATTTGCACACGTTTTAATACATGCAAAACTTTAGTAGATCTGGCCCTCAATGTATAAAATGTCATTACATAGGAATTGGTAGACATGGTACTCACTCTTTTATATTGTTTCTGTGATCCCAGCCAGACTGCAGACATGGCGAAGGAGTTCACAATTTTCGTGCCCGTCTTCTTTGCAGTCAGCATCAAATATGCATTGACAATCTATGAGTACAAGAGAGACCGACGTTACACTTAGCTAACTGAGAGAAAAATAATTGAACAGCAATGAGCACTTAACGCAAGATATTACCTCCATCTCCAACTCCTTTCCTGGGGCCAGGTGCCGCAGTGTTTCTGAAAACACCTTATATGGCCCGACCTTTGACCATAGGGTCTCTCCACGGCCACCTGCCCATATGTCCCTGATTACTGCAAGGATGAAGATCAATGACTGTTATTTGTGAAATGCACGTTTGATGGTGTACATGAATGAATCTTTACTCACAATGTTCTGCATCCTTTGCAGGACCTGGGGCTTTTTGGCAAGCTGGTGTCCCAGTGGATGTGTGTGCATGTGTGCTGTGTGTGTGTGTGTGTGTGTGTGTGTGTGTGTGTCTGTTGTGTGGTTGTCTGTGATGAACCAGCCAGAGGAGAGGAAACCAACACCTTTCTTAGTTTGGCAGGGACCCTCTCCTCTGGCTGGATGTATCAGCTGGTCAATGTTTATCTTGATTTGCTTCTTTCCCTTCTGGGACACTGTGGACTGCACTTTTCCCCTCGAGTTTTACGATTTTAAGGGGGCCAAGTAAATCGGGCTCCAGCTTGCCCCCTCTCCTTTGCTCCTGCCTTATGTTCTTTCGGAGGACAAGCTCTCCAACTTTAAAATCGTCCTCCTGGCCTCTGTCCTCCTTCCATTTTTCGAACCTTTTCCTGACTTTTTCTTATGTTCCCCAGAACTTCACTGTAAACAGGGTCATGCCTCTGAAGACCGTCGCAGGGTTCCTCCATGTTCAGCAGGTTGGTGACCCTGTCTTCTGTGACCTGCGACAAATCATGTGTAGTAGTTACACACACACACACAGTTAATGCCGAGAACATTTAACAATCTTACTTTGTACTGTTGTGGCACCTCTGAGGGGTACCTGGCCTCCCTCCAAAACATCAAAAAGTACGGGGAGTACTTTGTGGTTAGCTGGTCCCACTGCACATGATGGTCGGCAACCATTTTGTTCAGGGACCTAGAAATGCAGATATCACATTCATGTGCATAATAAAGCTGCTCTGCTAGCAACAGCAACTTAATGTCATATTGAGAGAGCTACAATTCATTCCAGTATTGAAAACAAATTATACCTCTGTATTGTCCCATTCAATTTCTCCACAAGGCTGTTGGTCTGTGGATGGTATAGGGAACAAAGGCTTCTTTGGATGCCCAGCCTCTCGCATAATTCAAAGTTGACCTTCAAATGATTAGTTGGATGAACATGACATAGGTAAGTACAGCAGTGGTTGCATACTGGGGACAAATGAGACATCATTACTGTACCTTGTTACAAAACTATTTGCCCTGGTCTGTTAGCAGTCTTTTAGGTTCACCAAATTTGTAAAATAAATCAAGTGTACAATTTGTCACCTCGACTGCTGTTTTGCTCTTCAGTGGGTAGGCCTCTGCCCATTTGGTGAAATAATCAACCATGACACACATGTACTAGTTGCCACCACCTGTAAGTGTTAGTTTACCCACCAAGTCCATCCCGACAAGCTCAAGAGGCTCAGTTACCAGAGAGAAAAGACAATAGGACATGAGAATGTGATCAGTGATGTGTTTGAAAGCGGACTGTCTGCCATCACTGTCTCTACCTCTATTTGTTGTATTGCCTTTTTTCTTTGATGCTTGCCCTCTTGGCCTGGCACTGTGGACACTGAGCAACCTAGAAAAGACCAAATATTCAAATTTGTGATGAACGGACACATTAGTTCAGTGTTACATCCACAGACGCCCCTACTCCATTTGCAAGAATACACATTACACTCCCCAGTGACCCACGATAGAACTGTGGCAGGTGGATGTACCACAGATAATCACTAATGAAGTGTGTGCAAACAGCACATGTATCAACGCAAGAGTCTGAGGATACCAACTTACCCATTTGCAGACGTCTTGCAACATTCCTGGCCAATAGTACCTGCAGATGATGGCACTGTGGGTCTTTGCCACTCCACAGTGTCCACCAACTGGACTGCAGTGGAACTCCTCAAAGATGGAGTTGGCCTCCACTGCAGTCAACACAACTTTGGCCAGGCGCTTGGAGCCGTCCTTCTTTCTCCTGCAAATATAGTGCAGGTCTCTATCTGATGATTCAATGGTACAGTGTTAGTTTTGTAGGGAGTTGAACCGTAGCAGATGATCGTTGTGTTTTAGGGTTGATAGAGCATGCATCCTTACCCTTCATCCTGAAGGTGTTGCTCTGTCTGATGATGAACCGCTCCTTGGAGGTCAGACCATCTGGGTAGTGACCGCGGAGCTTGAGGTCCAGCACCTCCTGTACTCGTTTGGGATCCATTTCACACAACTTGAATCCTATCACTACTATCTCTATATAACTCTCTATATTATATATCTCAAATGCTGTCTGTCTTTCTCTGGTCAACCTACTTCTAAACCCACAAAGATATTGATTATTAAAGGTAGTCCTCCAAGCAATGCATATTGACCCTCTTGGCTGAACAGATCCACCTTCACTGTCACATTTCTTATTCCTTTAAAACACTTTTTTATCATCTATAATGTGCAGATATCATCATCTTGGAGCCTGACTGAGAAGCCGCATTCAAATTTCTCAGTTCAAAGGCAGTGTTTTAAATTCAGGTAAAATATGATATAGATGTGAACATTTAATTATTAACTTTACACACTTTTGCACCAGTTCTGAAAGTTTTCAATGGTGACCATGGACGTTTTTCTAAACGTCCTTTGAAGGAAAACTGCTCTCTGTGTGGTGAATCAGTCAAATCAAAGCAGAGATTATGTGGCATCAAACTCGTTCTGCTCTGTAACTTGTAACACAGTGGCATCTAAAAATATAATACACATATTTTTCTGTGGACTGCCTGCTCTGGGATTTCAAACCAGACCAACATGGTGGCTCGTTTGGAAAGTGATTTCACCTATCATGTGATTTGGTCATATAAAGTCTCGGTTCTATCATTTAAATATTTTAACTGTTTTGTGGTCCATTATTGCACCCCCATTACAAGACAGAGAAGACTTGCATACTGATACTCACACTGAGCACTGAGGCTGCATAATGATTTCACTTGATATCCGGGGACATGGTATGAATTTTTCATCAACTTCTTGGAAAAAAAAAGATTATCAAACATGAGGCAGAGTTAGAGGAAATGCCTCTTTCAGTAATTGGATTGGGTAAAAGGAGGAGGATTTAACTTGTGATCAGTTTTCTACATTAATACTCATCAAATACCAAAGTGACTGCAACTACTGCAAACTTTGGGGCTGTCAAAAGATTTGTTTTTCTCATTTAGCTTTTAGCAAATAATTAGTGAGATATCTGTAGCAACAGGGACACAAGTTTCTATGAATGACATAAATGTTTAATCACCTTTATCTTTCAAATGTATTTTGATCATTGGTTCCAAACACCAATGATGGAGGTTCATGACAGAGATTTAAGATGATGTATGTCTTCGTCTCCACGATGTACGTCTTCAGCAATGCATGACGTCCATTCCTTTCTCTCAGCAGGTTCCGATTCAGCCTATTGAAAAAAAACGTTCACGTGATTGAAGCGGAGAGCGACACCACGCATCTTTTCATAGGTTGTGAAGGGACAGTGGCCGGCACACATGTCTCTCCACATAAATGTGCTGGAAGTGCTCGCTGTGCGGAAGGTGATTCAGTATTTCCCCTGCTGCTGGAGATTCACCACGTTTTGATTCATACAGACAACAAAACAGCAGCAGCTTACATAAATCGCCATGGGCCAGCGCGCTCAGCTCGGCTTCTCAGAATAGCCAGACAGCTATTGCTCCGGGTGCAGACTGGGCGAAGTCAACACAGCAGCCTCTCTGCGCATGGAAAGCTGTTTTCTCTTCTATTCTGTTCTATGCTGGACTGTTACAGTGCATAGCCATCGTCTCTGCTTCTCACAGCAGTAGGTGTTAAGTTTTTTTTTTTTCGTTGCTGTTGTTTTTTGTCTTTCCCTCTTGGTAAATAACAGGTGGTGTTGTGTTTCTGTGCCACCTGTGCGCACTGATGGATTGTGATGCACCATTGCCCTGTGACGCATTGATGGAGTGAGGACTGATTATTGTTTCACATGAAGAACCCTGTGGGGTACGGACCACATCCTACTTCACCCTTATCCCACAAGTGATAGCCCCAGAGGTGAAACCTATATAAAAATAAAACATTAGTTATGTAGGATAACCCTCAATTTTAGAAGAGGCACAGCTACATGTGGGCCCCACTGGGTTCCTTTAAAGGAGACATATTAAGCTTACAAGCATAAGAGCAGAAAAGATTCATTCAACCCTGCTGCCTAAAGGAACGGCACAGGAAATCGTTCCTACCTGGTGCCATCAGACTCTATAACGCTCACTCCACAACACTCAAATAATGTGCTTCATATTATTACTGTCAATACTGTACCTTATCCTCTCGCACCTTATGTTCCACTTACCTTTTATCTTCTACCTCACTATTTTATTTTATTTTGTAGCTACCTCAGCATCTATCTATCTATCTATCTATCTATCTATCAACACATACTAACACTAGCTCTAGCTGTCCAGTGGGCGATAAAACCAATGGCGTACCGATCTCTCAAGCCATTGCTGTGGACACTCAGATTAGGGGCAGCATTATTCAAATGAGCCTCCTAATTATGTAAGGAGTGACAAGTCTTTATGGTGCACAGGCGAGATAAATGCACTCATAGAATCAGGAGTTAACTTACATCTTGGCTATTTTGAAAGGGCAACACCCAATAGGGAAACTCCAACACTAAGTCACAGACTACTGCATTTTCACGGCTGGGCCACCCTTCGAAAACTCTGCCTGATCCACAGACTACTTTGTTGAGAAGAGCTGGGAACTTGATTCCATATGAATGTCACTTGCAGGTCCATTATCGTGCAGCTTGTGTTGTAAATGATTTGTTGATTTCTTTTCAAGCAAACATTAAGCTTCCTCTTCAACATTAAGTATGAAGAAAACATCACTTGACAGGGACACATCATGTTGTTGCGGATGTTTGTTTCATGGCCAAGTGGGCCTTATGGATACTCCTGGTAGGATAACGATGTTCCAGATTCATGTTCCAACATTTTAATTAAGTCTCAAGGTCTGAATCCCATAAATACTCAATAGAGTGAGGTGAAATGGGGTGTCAGTACAAATGTGCTGCTGACGCAGGAATCAAGTGACAATATCAAGTCATCATGGACCAGGAACATCTGGGAGGCAACCGCCATTCCGACATAACGCCATTCCGACATCAGGCCCTAATTGTCGGAATGGCAACACTTAAACCTTTAATGAAACATCCCATCATTCCGACATTTTTTGCCTCCTAAGGTCGGAAAGGTGGTATTTATTTCTTTTTTAAATGTCTTGCCATTCCGACACATCTTTTAAAATGGTTAGGGTTAGGGTTAGGGTTATGGGTTGCGGATTATGGTGAAACTTTGTCGGAATGCCGGGACGTTTGCATGTCGGAATAGTGGTATGTCGGAATGGTGACATGTCGGAATGGCGGTATGTCGGACTTTTGGGATGTCAGAATGCCAGCATGTAACCGGAACATCTCTAGCACTTTATTGAATCCATTCAGCCGGTGAGCTCAGTGGCTAACTAAAGCTTATACACTCATCATAGGCAAACAAACTTAATCTCATAATCACACCTGCTAACAATTTATAGGGACAGAGAGATGCGTTTAATTCTCTTGAGTGTTTGTTACAGGCTGTCGTAGGATTCTTTGTGGGATTTACAAACAGATAAGTTGAGAATGGAATATTTTTTTGAAATAAGCTTGTCAAACTGGGTTCATTAAAGTGTTTGAAACCCCAGAGCAAAATTATTATTGCACATTATTATTAAATGTTCCCAATCTTTTTTTTGTTTTTGTTTTTCATAGTGACAGTGTTGTCATGCTGCTAACAGTAACCCCCCACCAGCTAAACGGAGGTGGGGAGGTGATCATGACCAAAATAAAACTCAAATGTTTGGATATTAATACTTCTGCTGAAGGCCTTTATCTGCCCTACCTCCTCATTAATGCAGATAAAGTCCAAAAAGGCTGCAGACATCCTGTTTTGGCTTAGGCAGAGGGCACAGACTGTGTACAATTGGCGCATAAAGTCTGTGCAGGTTGTGTTGTTAGCATGCAGGGTTTACATAAATCCTCGCAGATGTGGCAGATGGCAAAATTTATATCACATGGACCGATGAGGAAGCTCACGCTCATGTGGATGCAAAAACTATAAATTACAATTAAGAAACTCTGAGGCCCTCTCAAACTGGACCTATAGCTTGTTGTAACAGCGATAGGAATCTAGTACATGCAAGTCAAGTAGCTGAATCAGTAATGACCAACAGATGACTTAACATGGAGCTCAAAATTTGTATCCTTGTGTTGTGTTGTGTAACAGGGATGTCAGTTTTGGTCAATTTTGCTTTTGGCAGCCCGACACACATTAAAAACAAAGAAAATGCAAAATGACATGAAATACAAGAATGGCTTTCCTTTTAACCCAGCACTCCATTGACTTGATGAGCTCTGGTGCACGGCGTCTGCTTCTGAGTCAGACTGCCTGACGTGCACCAGACATAGAGGCTCTGACCGAGGAGCAGGACTCCCTGATAGCAAACGGACATCTTGCTGACATCAGTGCAACGAATTAAAGTTACATCGGAATGATGTAGAGGGAGGAGTGTTTGCTAATTGGGAAGACGTTGCCGCAATGTTGGCATTTGGTTGAAATGCTCTCGATCTGGCCCATCTACATACATTTAGGTCGGACATTACACACAACAAATATTTCATTATTCAGGACTGAATTTAACATGCATAAGCACATTGGAATATAAGGAGGAAATGAAAGAAAGAGCTACCTGATTTTATGCATTTCAGTTCATGACAAGAAAGTTAATATTGAACTGGTGCAGCCATCAACCTCTTAAAAGAGCTCCAGCACAGGAAAATAAGAGGAACACATCAGCTGGCAGCAGTGAAGGCTGAATGGGGCAGCAGGCGGTCCGGACAGCCTGCGAGGGCGAGAAAAAACAAACAACACAGCGCTTTGGGAAAACACCTGTGAAATAAAGCCACGTTGTTCATTTGACTAGTTTCAAGTCACGTCCGTCAGTTTTTACATCGCTTTACGGCTGAAGTTAACAGCTTGTCCCTCCATTTCAGTCCAACTCAAACAGTCTTAGTTTCCCAAAGGCCCAATCGATCAAAACCTGTAAAATATTTAGTCCAAACCCAGTAATATATCCATAGCTGGAGAGGATGTGCAGTTTCATTGTTTCCAACAGCCTACAAGTGTTTCAATAAATAAATAAATACATACAATACTGTGGCAGTGGGGTGTGGTTGAGGCGCCGGCTGCTGGAGGAGAGGGAGGAGTGGCTCAGCCGGTGCTCAGACAGCTGGACAGAATCAGGTAATCAATCACCAATATAAGCACGCTTGTAACCTGGTTCTGGTCTCTTGCAGTAGGCTGGGTCCTGGGAGAGGACCGAGCACCAGAGACGACAGGAGACGGCAGGCAGTCATTCCCCTCGGCCGCGTTACCCTCAGCCGCGACGGCTGTTCCTTTCTGTTTTATCTGTTTTTGTGTCTGCCGGCTGGTAAATAAAACTGTCACCATCTTCATCCCACGCTGTTGCCTCCTTCCTGCCCTTCCTGTGAGCACCGAGGCTCACCAATACTTTTTTCATTTCAGTTTCAAATAGCTCTTCTTTCCAAGTATTATTTTGTATACAAAGTTTAGTTTTAAGATGGAAATAAAGCTGTATGATGTGCTAATGCTTCTGTTACTCTCATGCAGGTGTATTTATTAATTTAGAACAGAAATGCAACAGTATAAGGGGTGATTTCAGACTCTTTTCAGGGGTTCTCTATCAAACCTAAATTAATCTGATCACCTCTAGAAAAATAATGTTACTTGGAATGCAGGACCCACCTAATTGATTTGCACTGCAGTGTTGCAAGTTGCAGTCTATCTACCATGATCAATAAATGTGCAGCGAACCTAATGATTTTTCGGGCCCCTACCTGTCTGGTACCTGGGGCAATTGCCTGCTTTGCCTGTCCAACCCTGGTGAGATTCGTCCATGTAGCACTTTGTAGTGAGGAGTGTTTTAAAGTGTGACTGACTGTCTTGAAAGAAGTGGATAATAAGTTCACACTGCTGTCAATTGGCCTGACTTAATGTGACCTGAAATACTTTACCCATGGCCCAGAGCTGAGATTCGTCAGCATCCGTTGATAGCATCTAGGCTTCGGATATCTCCCATGGCTGTCCCCAAGACTCTCTTAGCTTTCGGGAGGAGCCAATCACTGTCAAATCGTATTTAGACAATGCTCTGTATGGTGTCAACACTGACAGAGACTCTAAGGGGTTCAAACTGTGCAAAGAAACAACATTTAAATGGTGGGTTAGTGTCTTGGAGAGATTGTATCATCCTTATATTCAACCAGTCTCTGGTACACTCAGGCTCACAGAAGGGAGTACAGTGAAGGTAAGACTTTGAGTTTAGTCCAAGTTCAATATCCTTATTTCCTTATTTTGTGCTCCACTGCTTCAGTCTCCTGGACTCAACTTGGTATGCATCAATGCTCCTAGGCCTACTGTTTACAATGTTGCATATTCAAATGAATAGACACACAAAATGACTCTCAGAAAACAACTATGGAGACCCCAAAGAGTAAGTCAACCATAATTTATGAAACTCACAAAGAATGTAAAAATGATGCTTTGAGGGACTTCCCAAATCTCCCAACTGGAAGAACTTTTTTATTATGTTTTTTTTTTTTTTTGTAATGGGAATATTCAAATTGGTAGCTTTTAGGAAGATATCCAAATCTCCCAGGAGGGAAAACAGAAAACAACACTGTTGGCACACTTGATTGTCTGTGTTTGTGTGTATTCAGCTTCATGCTACAGTAGTCTTACCTTAAATGATTTCTCACAGTGGGGGTAGAGAGTTGCTTTATGAGTTGAGAGGCAGACATGAATACTTATAACAAGGACAGAGCCACTTTAAATGATGTGAGTAAATATGATATTTATATGATTATAGCGCCACAGCTTCCAGCTGCTATAATCAGTGTCATGTCTAGTGCCTTGTGATTAGCTAATGGTATGCTTATTTATGTGTACCATTAATTAATTGTCAATCAAATCATCAAACACACAATGCGTCCATGTATTCCTGCAAAGGGACATTTTCTTTAAAAAAAAAACGAAAACAAAAGAAACAATGCTACTGCCCAATAAACACACTTTCTCTGATTCAATCTCTTTTTAGAGAATTCTTGATAATTAGTCAGACAGTGGCATATCATTAAATATTCATTCAATTATAGATCTTTCCAGGGTGTCATGGATTCCACCTAATACATCATGTAAAGTTATGTTTATTGGAGTTATATATTTAGAATTTAAACCAAACACAATTTCAAATGAATAGCAGCAACCATCCGTGCCCCTCTCTGCATATCCCATCCTTTCCTTTCTGGTTTATAAATGTAGAGCAAATAAAAAGCATAAAGCATCCTCACCTTCCATGACCTTACCGGCAGGAACTAAGGAGAACAACATTAGCCATAAAAAGAAACAAAAACAGTTGTTCACTGCAGGAAACAGGGATGTAATGAAGCACCACATCTGCATCTTTTCCTCTGGAGGGCCAGATGTTGTGGTTTAGTCCTTCCTAACAGAGCACTTGCTTTTAAAGTGCAACTTAATTGGAAATTTTGTTTTGCTGTCACAGCAAACTAAAACCCTAATTGCATTTGTGTCTAATCCTTCATTAGAAGCAGAAAACAACTCAGATATAACAAAGAATTAGTTGAAACAGTATGATTCAGACTATGTACACACACACACAGACACACACATACATACAGTAGATATACTTTATATGTACATTTTTAGCTTGAGGCAGGAGTGTGCAAAAATGTATCTAATTGATTACAAGCTTTGTGATGAATTAATCCCGATTAATCGCATATGCCAATATTTGCCGTCAGCATTTATAAAAAAAAATATATATATGCAAATGTTTTTGGTAGATGAGTGAATCAATGAATAAATGGACATTCTAAACTTTAAAAGGAGACGATATCTCAAGCTTGAAGTACTCCAATGGCACAGCGATTCCTTGTTGCGTAAACAGCAGAAAACAATGCTCCTGTCAACAGTTCCATCTCGGTGTTGTTTGAAGCCCCACTCCAGTGTGAGCATTTAAACATGTGTGCTGGTGTGTCTGCGTTGCTGGCGGTGGTGAGCAGATTGCCAGCTGACTTTCTCCTTTTAACACACCGACCCACAGCTGCGTCCCTGGACTTGAGAGAGCAGACAGGCAGAGTGTCAGCGGGGGGGCTCCATACAAACCCAGCTTGAATGACTTGGTTTCGGCAAGCTGGCATTTGCCACCGGGCTGCTCGTTGAGGGGCAGCCTGCCCTTCAGACATTCAGACTGTCCACTCTCTCTTGCCCAGAGACTCCGACTGTGAAGAGAGACTACGGTATGTATTACTATGGTATTGGTGTAATCCAAGAGGAGCAGCCAGCCAGACAGGAGGGACAGTGTAATTGTTGGGGAAACTACAGGTCTAAATCCAGAAATGATTTTGTGCCATACTGAAATGTAAGTTTTTGTTGGTTTGAAAGGCATTTTTTTTTAAAACAAATGAATCATCTCAGCTGGTTTATCAAGCTGAAGCCTCAAACAATACATTTGTGTAAACAGGGAACACAGTCAACCAGCATTTTCATTGGAGTGTATTTTATATGTTTTAAGTATTTTGACAAAAAATTTAAAGTTAGACATGCTGGGGTTGGCAGGTGAATCTAAAATCCCTTGTTTTCTGATCCATCAGTTAAAAAGATTCATCTGAAGTAAGGAGTTTCTACAATTAGTTGACACAGCAGGTGCCAACCTTTACCTGCTGACACCTGACACAGCATTCATCTCAAGTCCAGGCCTTTTCAAATTATGAGCCTTGAACGAAAGACTATTAAAAAGTGCATCCACCATTTCTCACTGACACTTGACACTTGATATTGGACATGATTAATAATGTACACCAATCTATTACACGTCAAATCAAACGCTGACGTGCAGTGCAGCATAATCACCGTTATGGCACTTTTAATCAAGATTAATTAACAGTGAGCTAATGTAGAATTCAGTGCAGCACACCCAGAGGATTTACAACGTTAATGAACTTGGAGATAAATGGTTTTCCTGTGTTTTATACCAGGTGAATTTGCATGCTGTAATTGATTGTATCTATTGTTTTACATATGTTAACCTTCCAACTGTTACAGGTGACTTTTGAGGATGGCCTGTTGAATGAGTAAGTATTTACAAGTATTCCCATCAGAATAGCCATTTAAACAACATATTGTTTCCCACAATAAAATCTTCACCTATTTGGTGTTATCCTCCTCTGCCTGTTGTGGCGATTTAGCAGAGGTGAGACCCCAATTACAACATCATCTATCCAAGTATATGACCAATGACCATATATGAAAAAGTTAGAGTTTGAATGATGATATATATGACACTTACACATAGGTGACACGGAAGTGTATATTACACGTGCAATTGAATGAAATCTAGTTGATGAAGATATACAACAGAGCATATCATACACTTTATCTCTGCTCCTGAGGGTGCTCCCTGGTGATTCCATACCCAGGGCTCAGCAGGGAGTGCAATAAACCCCCAGGGCTACACAGAACAGAACCCATATCTCACTGGGTGATAGGAGATACAAAAAGCACAAGGAAAGCGATGCTATTACAAAGCATGGTGACATAAAACACAGGGGGCTGGTTTGGTGTGGCAAGAAATGTTGAAACGGTCAGCAACAGTGGTGTGTAGCAAGAATGTGCAAACAAGAACCAGTATTTGAGACTGAGGGTAGTCTTTCGTCTGGAGCATGGGCGTTTCTAGGACATTTAGGGCTTTTTCCCGACCTCTCTAGGGGAACTGGGGGATCCTCCCCTGCAATTTCTTTGACAAACATGTTCTATTGTGATGCTTTTTATTGCACTGTGGTGCATTAAATATAAGTCGTAAAAATAGTTTGATTAGCTTGACTCCAGTCAGTGTTACTTCCTGTCTAACGGTGGTGTGGTTAATAGTCAGTCATCTTGCAGTACTATCGCAACCAGACAGCTAGCAAAATCAACATCATTAGCGTGCATAGTGATAGCATGTACATTAGCAGGGGTAGCGATAGCGTTCCCTTATGAATTCTACTTATGTATTAGGGAACTGAAGAGTTTATTCATGGTCCAACTGTAGCCTGTACTGTACATTTACTGGCACTAGACAACTTCGCTGCTAAACTCTCCCTCTGCTCCGATCGCGACACCTGTCTGCTCTGAGCACCATTGCTCTCTCTTATTCAGCCACATACACACTAAGCACTGCCCTGTGTTTTGAAGGAGCCACGCTACTCTTATACCATAAGCAAAACTTGGAGGATGACGTATGACTTGCAGATTTAACTGTAGTCATATGTCATTGTTCCATTAAGCAACAGCTTCTATTTTTATAAAAGTTTAAGCACAAATTAAGTTATTTGTTAAAAAATATTTGGCAAAAAGTGTGGCTCATCAACACTGTCATGAATGAAATAACATAAAAAAGCTCAAAATTAACTGGAGTGGTGCTTTTACAACTGCTCATTGAACATGTATGGACTAGATTTGGAAAACAGATATATGTGTTATATTAAGTGCTATTTGCTCAGGGGTGGGTAAAACATTTTTTTTTTACGATTTAGAATCAATTCAGAATTGTCAAAAATACATTTTCTAAATGTTCATTAGTGGCGTGATGTTGGTGTCTTGACTAATGATGCAGAGATGGTGATCTCTCTGCTGGACAATGATAATAACACAGCAGAGCACATCCCCTAATTGTATTATCCACATACAGGCATGCATGCCTTCAAATTCATTCATAAATTAATTCATTCATTTATTCATGCTGTTTACTTTTTAACATTTGGAATCTAATCAAATCATGAGATAGGCAAGGATTCACACCCCTATTTGAATTGTCTCTCCCTCTTCTCCAAAGTCTCTTTGCACAAGAGGGTTTTTTTTACCAGTGTTAAAATCAGTGTCATTTATAATGTTTTATATTACATTTTTGAGCCACACTGAAAGTAAAGTATGTTATGCCTTTTGAGGATTGTAATAAATTATGTGTATACTGTGGGATCAGACACTGGTATAGCTCATGATGGAGATAAATATACTTCATATGAATTAACAGGACATTTCAACCATGATTGAAAAGTTGCTACATGCTTCCTTCCGTTTAAGAAAAAAATATATATATTATTATTGAGTTATTTTCTTGCCCAGCATGCTCTGCCCTTTCTCCTCTTCCTGCTTTTTCACACATTACATTTTTTAACTAGCTTCACACAGTCTAACTACAGTATGCTCAATGTTCTAGGATTCAGCCCGACAGAATGACCTAATGACGCCAATGGTCCGGAGGGAAATGACAACCACAGGTGTTCGTGGTCCCCGATTATAATAGCTGTATTGATCCCCCGGGTTTTCAACGAGCAAGGCCACCACGTCAGAACACTGCTATAAGTGGATCTTTGTCAGCCTGGTTATGGTTACAAGATGCTAACTGTAAAACTGAAAGCTAAAAGATAAATGTCACTGCTACATATTACACTTGGCAAAATGTTTGTGTATTACCATGCCGACTGCCAAACTATAAAGGTCACATGCAAATTGATTATGTTAAGATGCAAACTGTAGCATGCTAATATGCTAAAATGCTGACTGCTCAATCAAAATCAATCAATCCAAAATAAAATGTGCCGCACAACTCTTTTTGAGCACATCATGCTCATTTACCAATAGCTTGTTATCCCTTCTAAAGCCAAAACCTAGCTGGCAAGCTGCTAATGATTGCTGACATGGTCTCAAGGGTCTCAATAAATTTGGAAAACCCCAGCTAAATGGAAATTATGTGTGTACTGTGGGATCAGACACTGGTATAGCTCATGATGGAGATAAATATACTTCATATGAATTAACAGGACATTTCAACCATGATTGAAAAGTTGCTACATGCTTCCTTCCGTTTAAGAAAAAAATATATATATTATTATTGAGTTATTTTCTTGCCCAGCATGCTCTGCCCTTTCTCCTCTTCCTGCTTTTTCACACATTACATTTTTTAACTAGCTTCACACAGTCTAACTACAGTATGCTCAATGTTCTAGGATTCAGCCCGACAGAATGACCTAATGACGCCAATGGTCCGGAGGGAAATGACAACCACAGGTGTTCGTGGTCCCCAATTATAATAGCTGTATTGATCCCCCGGGTTTTCAACGAGCAAGGCCACCACGTCAGAACACTGCTATAAGTGGATCTTTGTCAGCCTGGTTATGGTTACAAGATGCTAACTGTAAAACTGAAAGCTAAAAGATAAATGTCACTGCTACATATTACACTTGGCAAAATGTTTGTGTATTACCATGCCGACTGCCAAACTATAAAGGTCACATGCAAATTGATTATGTTAAGATGCAAACTGTAGCATGCTAATATGCTAAAATGCTGACTGCTCAATCAAAATCAATCAATCCAAAATAAAATGTGCCGCACAACTCTTTTTGAGCACATCATGCTCATTTACCAATAGCTTGTTATCCCTTCTAAAGCCAAAACCTAGCTGGCAAGCTGCTAATGATTGCTGACATGGTCTCAAGGGTCTCAATAAATTTGGAAAACCCCAGCTAAATGGAAATTATGTGTATACTGTGGGATCAGACACTGGTATAGCTCATGATGGAGATAAATATACTTCATATGAATTAACAGGACATTTCAACCATGATTGAAAAGTTGCTACATGCTTCCTTCCGTTTAAGAAAAAAATATATATATTATTATTGAGTTATTTTCTTGCCCAGCATGCTCTGCCCTTTCTCCTCTTCCTGCTTTTTCACACATTACATTTTTTAACTAGCTTCACACAGTCTAACTACAGTATGCTCAATGTTCTAGGATTCAGCCCGACAGAATGACCTAATGACGCCAATGGTCCGGAGGGAAATGACAACCACAGGTGTTCGTGGTCCCCAATTATAATAGCTGTATTGATCCCCCGGGTTTTCAACGAGCAAGGCCACCACGTCAGAACACTGCTATAAGTGGATCTTTGTCAGCCTGGTTATGGTTACAAGATGCTAACTGTAAAACTGAAAGCTAAAAGATAAATGTCACTGCTACATATTACACTTGGCAAAATGTTTGTGTATTACCATGCCGACTGCCAAACTATAAAGGTCACATGCAAATTGATTATGTTAAGATGCAAACTGTAGCATGCTAATATGCTAAAATGCTGACTGCTCAATCAAAATCAATCAATCCAAAATAAAATGTGCCGCACAACTCTTTTTGAGCACATCATGCTCATTTACCAATAGCTTGTTATCCCTTCTAAAGCCAAAACCTAGCTGGCAAGCTGCTAATGATTGCTGACATGGTCTCAAGGGTCTCAATAAATTTGGAAAACCCCAGCTAAATGGAAATTATGTGTATACTGTGGGATCAGACACTGGTATAGCTCATGATGGAGATAAATATACTTCATATGAATTAACAGGACATTTCAACCATGATTGAAAAGTTGCTACATGCTTCCTTCCGTTTAAGAAAAAAAAAAAAATATTATTATTGAGTTATTTTCTTGCCCAGCATGCTCTGCCCTTTCTCCTCTTCCTGCTTTTTCACACATTACATTTTTTAACTAGCTTCACACAGTCTAACTACAGTATGCTCAATGTTCTAGGATTCAGCCCGACAGAATGACCTAATGACGCCAATGGTCCGGAGGGAAATGACAACCACAGGTGTTCGTGGTCCCCAATTATAATAGCTGTATTGATCCCCCGGGTTTTCAACGAGCAAGGCCACCACGTCAGAACACTGCTATAAGTGGATCTTTGTCAGCCTGGTTATGGTTACAAGATGCTAACTGTAAAACTGAAAGCTAAAAGATAAATGTCACTGCTACATATTACACTTGGCAAAATGTTTGTGTATTACCATGCCGACTGCCAAACTATAAAGGTCACATGCAAATTGATTATGTTAAGATGCAAACTGTAGCATGCTAATATGCTAAAATGCTGACTGCTCAATCAAAATCAATCAATCCAAAATAAAATGTGCCGCACAACTCTTTTTGAGCACATCATGCTCATTTACCAATAGCTTGTTATCCCTTCTAAAGCCAAAACCTAGCTGGCAAGCTGCTAATGATTGCTGACATGGTCTCAAGGGGATTGTTGGCACACCTTCTTGCTGATGTTTCAGTGAGCTTGTCAGCATCCTCATCAAACTGCTGCGAGGTGAGTTCTTTGGAGGCCTGGGACAACTTCATAGTACTTCATGCCAATGCTGTTTCCACATATGCATCACTCGATGGTGGATTTGTCTTTGCTAGGTTTGTTGTTTTGAGATTGCGTGGTTGGGGTGCTCATGCTCCCTGAGGGTATATTTCATAACTGGTTTGGGTCCTTCCTCACAGAATATGCACCTCCGGCTACTTACCATTCCTGCCCCAGACTTTTACTGGAGCAACTTGCAATTTTCTACAGAACCAAAACAACATTACAGTTGTGATATTCTCATTTGATTCAAGTTGAGAGACAAGAGACAAGTTCCTCAGCCCTTCCCCTTGCTGTAGCCACTCAAGCAAACAACCTGACCTGATCTGACCTGACCTACACTAAACTCAGCTAATGTTTCCCCATGTCCTCTGTCTGCGTTTTATGAATTTATTCACAAGGAAAAAGCTAGAGCTGCAGTGGTGGCTTCATCTTCCTGAGGCAAGTGCTGGTAGGAAGAATTGTATCACCAAGTTCGTTTTAGTAGGAACAAGAGCACCAATTCTCTGAGAACTCAGGCGTTTCAGATTCTTGGCCACTACTTGATGTTAGATGACTTTTTTGAAGACTAGTATTTCTCGACAATTGTAATGCACTCCTGGTCTACAAAAAGAAAGTTATAAATCTATTACAATTGATTCAGTACTATGCTGTCTGAGTGCTGACCAAGACCAGAAGGAGGAAACACATTACACTACATTACACTGTTTTAAAGTCCTTACATTGGTTACCTGTCACTTTTTTTGATTGATTTTCTGATTGCCCCTCAGGTTTTCTTGCACAATTCTTCACACAGTTGTTCTTTTGCTGATGTGGCCTTTAATTTGTATGCTCCAAGTGGTTGTAACAGTCTGCCTGAGGATCTGAGGGGAGCTGAAAGTGTCATCTTTAAACATAAAACTCATGATTACCTTGGCTTTTAATTAGAATTTTTTATTGAATCATTTACAGTATGTTATTGCATTAATGTTTTAAAATGCCCTTCGATTTTGTCAATGTCGTTGATATGTTTTGTCTCCTTTATATTTAATTTAATTTACTTTATTTGTAATGTGTTTTTTTTAACCAATCTTTAGAAAACAAATCTACAAAGTTCAGAAAATAATTAACATTCCTTTATTGATGGCAGTTGCCTTCAAGCTTATATGCAAGATCATTTTAGCTGCACCAGTCCTTTCTGTAGGTTATGACCTTATTGAATCAAACGTTTACAATGCACCATTCACAATGCATGTGGTAAATTCAAACTGAACTCTTATCCTGTCCTTTGGATATTGCAATTAAACTTCAATAGGAGATGTTTCAATGCACCGTCATGTATTCATTCTTCAATAACTTCTTATTTTTTGTATTTCCAAGATACCAAGGTTGTCTATTCAGTTCAGTCCAAGGTTGATGTTGTTATCACTGTTTGGTAAAGTACATTAATCATGTTTTTAAAGTGATACAATGCATGACTTCAGACAGAGCAAAAACAGATAGACCTCCGACAGAAAAACAAAGCAACAAGAGTACTGACCATGTCCACAGTTAAAGTGGAAAGAGTTTGTCTGTGTGTACATAAATGAATATGTTGGTGCCAGTTATTACTGTAAATACATGTAAGAATCGACCTGTGTATCCATGCAGTGTTTTCCATTATTAATAGGTCAAAAGCTGTTAAAACGTATTTTTGTGTGTGCTACTCTCTGCACTACATGACTACATGGACTATATTAACTGTATACTAGTTCATTCAGTCCAACAAGAATTTTCCTTACAGATCGCTGTAACACAATTTTAATGAAGTTTGAGAGTTGTTAATTCTCTGAAGAATTTTAGACTCACAGATGTCTCCTGTTTGTCCTGTTAGTCATGTGGTGGAATTGCTGTCTGATATTACTGATAATGCTGATAATAATGTATTTCTTCTTGAGCTCTTTGTGGCCATTGTGATCAGAATCATTGTGCTTCATGAACTGCAGTCAGTCACTGGAATCTGATTTCTCCACATGGGTCCTGAGGATACACTGATGACGCAGAATTACATTTTCTTAAACAAGGTTGGGAGATTGTCCAAGCTGAGATTGCTTCTGAGTCACAGTTTTTGGGCAGAGGCTAACTGTGTGTGAAAAAGAGCAACACACAACCCAGGAGAGGGCCTGATGCTCTGAGAAGTGACTGCTGATGAGAGCCAGACCAACAATACACCAGTCCAATCTTTGATTGAATTTTTGGATGTACAATGCTGCCTTTGCTGAGAAAGATTTGTGATAATAAAAGATAAAAAGAGTTTCCCCATTAGACGTTGCCAGGTCGAATATGATAGCTAAAAATGTGTCCAGTTCTAATCTACGTTCTGGATAAACTTCACATACGATGTCTTTATATATGCCAAAGGCAATGTTAAAGTTTTTACTATATCATTTTGGTGATTGGCGTATGGCTGAGGTGTTGCTCTCTTTATCTGATTCTTAGGCATTAGCAGCGGAAAAAGGGTAATTCTTCTTTGATTAACTTTTCTTGCGGATGGAGGAAGGAGTGCTCTTCATTGCTACACACCAGAAAGAGCAGAGATGATGTGACTATATAGAGCTTGAAGAACTGACTCAGAGGCCAGTTTTTCAATTTATGGAGGATTGTTGCTTGCCAGGTGAGAATAGTGGATATTGCAGCTTTCTTTTGCTCTTTCCTCTGTCCCCTCCTCATCATCTTTGGTTTCAAAGGTGCAGTCGTCTTCGACGTTCGACTCGTCATCCGGCTGAACATGAGACATGAGGTGCACATAGATGGCGAGTAAAGAAAAGAATAACTAGTGGCATCTCATAGCTCTCATACCTCCACAACAATCTTTCAAGCTTGACCAGCAACAGCGGTGTGTGGCAGCATTTGAGTCGGGGGGATCTGTGAGGAGGAAGTCATGATAAAATGGACTGCTTTGTTGTGAGAACGGCCTGTGATTGGTCTGTGGTTGGATGAAAACAAGGATGTCAGCCGATTTCAGCTGGGGTGTATGACTTCCTTGCCCTGCATGAGCTAACACAAAGCTTTATTTGACAAGGTTGGTTGGTCATTCTGTCAGGTTGGCAATATCGGCAACACTTAATTTTGTGGGTCTGCAAATTTCATGGTAAGTAGGTGGTAATTAGCAATTAGCATATTTAAAATGTCTTTAAAATGACCTCAATTAACTCAATAACTACAACATTTAATGAAATTAGCCTACCGTGATTTAATAATAATAAAAGAATGCTATTTACCAATAATCACTTCATAAATAACCGGTCATTCCTTTGATACATTTCCAGGATCTGCTGAACATGACATTTTGATTTCCAACCAGTTTCTGCCAACAGTACCTGCCTCTCGCTCCTCCTTCAATAGCATTGATTTAAAGCAAACCAGACTTGGTGACAACAGAAAAACAAACTGAGATATTTTGGTGAGTTAGGATGAAGTTTGTTGTAGATTAGTTAAGTTACTGTTTCTGTAAATGGAGTCATGGATAAACAGAAGGATTTTACTCACAAAACATAAAGGTCTGTCTCTGTAAAGATCCGTTCCATAATAGTGTCAGACACTAAGGAACAGCAAATAAGTTTGTCGGTGGCTAAAATAAATAATTCCAGTGGATTTACTTTGAAGGTCAAAGTTGCCAACACTGGTTACGTTGCAGCCATCGCAGCCTATCTTGCAACTGCTGGCTGAGACGATCTACTGGACCAATTCCAAAAGTTTTTGTGGCCCACGTTTAAAAAAAATGGGAGTTCCCTTTTTAAGAGAAAGTAGAATAAGGTAAGATGAAAGGTAGAAAAAGGGAGAACAGATTGGTGAAAAGCCGCTTTTAACTCATGTAATAAGCACAGTCAGCATGACATAAGCGATGTTTCCGACTAATTCTCCGCTTCTTTCTATCTTTTCTCTCTGTGACTCCGTTCTGTCTCACTCATGACCTCTCACCTCCTTTCTCTCGCTCCCAATCTGCCCATCCACTCCCGTGCTACACCATCAGCCCACAGGGAAATTATGGGATGTCAGCAGAGGGGTAGAGAGGATGAGAAAAAGAAAGAGAAAGAGGAGCACAAAGAGAAAAAGAAACAAGACGGGCAGTGGCTCAAAGAACTCATTTATCTTCTGACCGTAAATTCAATTTCTTATTTGTTGTTCTAATGGAGAGAAAACAAGGTGTGATATGAACAGAAAGATGACAGATGAAGAAACAGATGTAGCTCCCACTTCACCCTCCTGAATAACAACAGTTTTTTGAGGCTGAAGGGCAAGCATCTGGTTGCACTGATGCTTCTCAGCCTTGTGTTTTTTTCAATGTCCTTACTGCCGTATGAATGACTAGAAACCTGCAAAGGCCAGCTTATTATCCCACTGACACTGGTGTTCATTTTAAAGCTTGTGTAGAGATATACCAAGGCAATAAATGACAGTATTTTTTATTGTTTATTAAACCATTTTAGATGGTGACGGTGGATTGCTATTTTGAGGCAATAGACCAACAAACAGCTGGTCTAAAGTCAAAGGTGTGTCTGCTTCCTGATATTTAAAGGACGCATTAGATGCACCTACACAGGCAGGTTCACTGCGTTCATACACTCTGATTTTATGATTTAATGATTTGAGAGGCTGCTTTCAGTTATTTTAAACATTTCCATGAACACAGTAATGTCACTGTAACAAATATTGTGGCACATTTAATCAGCAAAACTACAAGCTGTAGTTATAAACTCTCCAGAGAGAATGAGTCAGGAGTTTTAAACAATCAATGACGTTTATCAGCTGTTCCTCGTGAACAATGCTCATGTTAATGTAGAGATATACATATGGTTTCTGCTGCTGGAGGATCTTTGCAGGTGATGTCATTAATATTTTCCTCATTAAGCACATACAGTATTTCTCCCCTTTCATCCCACCTGTTACTGATCAGGATGATACTTTTTATGACCCGTCTGATCCACAGACTGACATCAGCACACATACAGAGGGACGCAGCAGCGCTCCTCCTCTTCCTCCTCAGTTAAATATCAGTGTATTTTTTCATATGCAGTCAAACAGAGTTGTTCATGGGACAGGTGATGTGAAAAGGCAGGGCAGAGGGTATAGACTGTCTAAATAGGGCCCTTTATGTTGTGGTCTCATTGTATTTTCCAGCTAGTAGTGGAAGTAACGGATCATCTGCAAGCTTATTATTGCTCTAAAAAAAATTCATGCAAGAAAAAATAATAAATAATTCAGTGTTTTCAAACTCCTATAGATCAATGCCAGAAGCACTTACAGAGCTTCTGACTGTTGGGGGGGAAAAAGAAATGTAGACTTCAACCTTTCAAAAGAGCCCAAAAAACCCTGACTGTACTCAAAATCGTTTAAGAGCAGCTTTGAGTTCACATTAGGCCAGACTGGGAGAGGCATTTTAGGATCATTTTTCTGGGAAGGGTAAATTAATGGAACAGCAGTTCAGCCAGAAACTACATTAGGAAGTTTGCTAGGTTCAACTTTATCGATTTCTGACTACATGTCAACTATTGCACGAGTGTTTTGGCTCTTTCCGTCTACCCATTCAAACAGATGTGTGTTATTTTTAGCATCCTGGATCGCAATTTTCTATATAGACAGTTTAGGCTACTGAAAGTTAGAGGACTTCCAAGGCTTTGTTTCATTATCACCCCGGGATTTAAATTAGCTTGACAGCTGCATAAAGCAGGGCCACTATATCTGGACTTTCTTTGACAGGTTTAGATGAATTGTAAGTAAAGTTGGATTGGCATTCAGCATTAAATAGTCATGGATCAGCCCAGGCCTGAGGCAACCAATGTCAAGAAGTCTGTGTGTGTGTGTGTGTGTGTGTGTGTGTGTGTGTGTGTGTGTGTGTGTGTGTTGCATGACACAGGGGTGAAACAAACTATAATTAAAGTTAAAGTCAGGTGACTAGTCTGCTGAATGACAGATCCTAATTAGCTGTGCACAGACACATTTATGCACAACCAAGACACCCACACACATTTGCATACACACACACACACACACACACACACACACACACACACACCCTGTGGCTACATCTGTCTCCCAGCCCTTATCTCCAGGTTAAAACTGAGCTGTATGATTCTGCTTATAAACCAGGGAAGTTGTTTGTTGTTGTTTTGGGATTTTTCTCCTTTCTTCTTTCCCCCTCGAGCTAAATGCAGTTCTGTAGTTAAATTCTTTTCCAGTTGTCTCGAGTGCGGATGTATGGTGATCACAAGCAGGCTAATCTGCTTTTCTCTGCCAAACATGCTGATAGCATGGTGAGCCATAATCATTCACTTTTTTCTCTCTTACCCCGTTCTCCCTTTATTTCTCTTTCTATGTCTGTGCCGGGGGTTTAATCCAACAACTGCAAAACTATTAAGAGATAAATTGCTTAAGAAAGCAAAACAAAAAAGAAACTACAAAAAGAAATCGAATTATAGGGCAGAGACTTGAACACATTTATTTCTATGTGCTGTGTTGACACAAAAATGCACTGATCCCCATAAACCTCGAATAAAAGAGAATAGAGTAACGTTTGATACCGTATCTACTAGGGGTGTGCAGAGCAGCCGATATTTGTATCTGTATTTGTATTTGTTGAGGGGGGGAAAGTATTTGTATTTGTATTTGTATTCGAGTAAAATTCAAAATAGGCGTAAAAATATATATTTTTTTGAGTTACACTTCTAATTTTCGTTGTAGTGTAAGTATTCTTTAATTATCCATTATAATAATTATGGATATGCAATATTGGTTGATGTTTTTCCATAAATCCAGCAATGAACATGTAACAAGGAATGTCATTGAAAAGAAAATAACATAACAGCCATTACCTCATCCATGGTTAAACCAACAACTAATAAAATATCATTGTGAACATTATGAACCCCACCACCACCCGTCCTTGTTGGAGGACGTTGAACAGACAGAATAAAAACAAATAATACTTAAAAGAACTGTTCTTTCTAATGCACAGAGCTCCAAGAACTAAACTTGATCTGTAAATAATATGACATAGTAGCCTATAGCTAACGGTCATTATGCTTCTGGCCTCTACCTGGTCTTTTTACTAAACTTAACCAACTCCTTTCTTCATTGCCTAAAACCCAACCAAAGCACCGAGCAAAGAATTCTTTTTTTCTCCCCTGGTCTGCTGTCAGCAGGGTCGCCGGCTGCAGCAGCCTCGCGCCCGTGAAGTGGGCCAAGCCGCGTTCAGCCGCGCTCGAGCGGAGCGGGGGAGAGAAACAATGTGTATTTCTTTTACTCTGTGGAAGATCTCCCAACGGAGTGAGGGACAAAGCAAGTGGGACAGATCTGCCCAGTCCCTGAGCAGCGCGTTTCACAGACAAGCCACAACGCAGAGTGTAAACAACGTCACCTGGTTCAGCAGCACCATGGACAGCTGCTCCCGACTCCTGAACGTCACTCACTCACTCATCCGGGCATGTACTGCGGTCTCATGAGGAAACGTAGCTTTTTGATATGATGTTTTTCTTGTTCCCGAATACAAATTTTTAAAATTATTTGTTCGAAATAAGTATTTGTAAAAAACACGTTATTTGTGCCTTTCCGAATACCGTATTCGGGTTCGGCTCCACCCCTACTATCTACCAAATAAACAATATGAGATTTGAGATTCAACTCATTTATTTGGAGGACAGATGGCATGTGGTAACAAGTCAAAGTCAAAAGTCCTGCTTGGATCCATTAAATATCCTTGTGGTGCTAGATGAAGTCAGGGGACCAAAAAAAGTCACTAGTATTTATCCTCTGGGGATCGTGAATGTCAGTTTAATAAGTCCAGCAATCTATCCAATAGTTGTTAACCAAAGTGGTGAAACAACAGGCTGGCATTGCTATTTCTATAAAAATGGTCATGAAGGCAGAGGGTCATCAAGATCAATACTAATAATTCCCTGGGGACCATGAATATCTATGGCAAATTACATGGAGATGTCAGCATATCTCAATCCAATCGCCAAAAAGGATGTGAAAAAAGACTGATCTGTTGTTCATCTTAAACAGTAACAGAAAGCTGAGAAAGATTTGTTTCAGTAGTAGTTTGCAAAAAGCCAAAACACAATTTTGGGCTTGCAGTGTTTACAAGAAGCATATTCCTACCAATCACAAGTTATACAGAGCAAATTAGCCGAGCTTCCGCAGCTGATTTTTTCCATATGGAAAGGTTATTACATTGTCCTGTTTCAGGCTTACCAAACTCCAGTCATAAAACCCTCAACTTTTACAAAATGCCACTGGTAGAATATTAATGTAAACTAGAAAATTACACCCAGTTTGACCTCCTCTTATGTGCAAGCCACACTGGATTTGAGTGCCTCTGCTCATGTATAAACCATCACACAGGCTTGCAGCATCGAATCTATCCGACCTCATCATCTCTTATGTATCCCCCTGTGACCTCCACTGGCAGGATGCTGCTTACTTTACTCTTCCAAGAATTATGAGTGTTTTTCTACCATGCCTCTAGTCAGTTACATAACTTTTCTTTTTCAATCAAGGAGTCAACTTCTCTCGAAGCGTTCAAATCCGAACCCACCGATTCAAATATATTTAATAGCTGAGCTATTAGAAATTCTCTCCTATTTTGATTGAGGCAGACATAGTAGGAGGCTGGACCTCATCCTGTCTTGTGTCACTGGCTGTCAGAGTTTCTACATGGATACATGTGTGAATGGGTCATGTATAGACTGTGTGTGTGTGTGTGTGTGTGTGTGTGTGTGTGTGTGTGTGTGTCTGTTGGCCTTCCCTGTTTCAAGGCCTGTCTTACACAGTGACTTTACCTGGCAGTAAAGACTTGTCCTAACTCCCATCTGTCCGCATTCGCACGTTTCTCTCTGTGTTTTGCTTGTCATCGCATTAATGCATTGTCACCACCTAATGCCTGTTCAGCTGAACTGATTTGCTGGCTGACGCAGGGTTAAGCAAGTACTCGGCTAAGCTGGCTCATCCCTACTGACTGTATTTATACCATTCATGTTTTGTATTTGCGCATTTCACCTAATGCAGAAGACATTGGATCAACAGTGTTGAAAGAAACATTAGTTTAGAAAATCAAAAGGAACATTAGTGAAAGTAGCCTATTACAACCCACTAGTTGCCACCACTAGTGGCCATAGTAATTATTACAGCAGGAAGTCAGACAGAGTAGAATAAAGAGCGTCAAAGTCTGCATTAGGAGGAGGTCGAGGGTGGATAGTTGAGTAAAACAAGTACAGGACTTTTTACTCATGAGACCACTGCTCATGTCCAGAGTGAATTCTCAAGTCAACAGTCAGTTATTTTAACTTACTAAATAGTGAAGTTTGCATGTAGGGTTCTGTACGTGCAGAAATGAAGTTAGATTACAGATATTGTAAGCCAAACCATGATGTTTCCCAGTAGTTTTAGTGCCTACACTTATCCAAACTGCTATTATGTAGTATGTGTTTAGTGCAAATTAGCATGCTAATATGCTAAACTGACACAATTACTGTGGTAAACGTATGCCATACTATACATTAGCATGTTAACAGTGTTCTTGTGAGCTATGTTAGCATGCTAATGCATGCACTGATGTGCTTAAGTACAGCCTCACAGAGCAGCTAGTGTGGTTGAAGTCTGGTTTTGTTCATCATTTTGCTTTGCATATGAGTTCAAGTTGGTGATAAAAAAGAATAAATAAGTGCACGATGAGTGGCTTATGAGTCAAATATCTATGGGAATATTAACTACATCTATAGATGAGCAGCCTTTTGTAGGCTCCAAAGAATCTAATAGCATTAAAAAGCACCCAGCTGACTGCATCCTTTTAACATGGAGTTTGAGAGTGTGTTTCGTCTCACAGTCTAAGGACATCAGGACAAGGCTCAATCACATTAGGACAGAAGCAGGCAATCATAGACTGGCCTTCTTTAACTTTAACTTTAACTTTATTTTTATTTGTATGGCACTTTTCATACATACAGTAACACAAAGTACCTCACAGAAGATAAAAACATAAAATAAGTTTTTTAAAACCCAACCCTCCCACCCCCACAAATAAACACATATAAATACATGAATACATACACACTCAGGCACAAACGCAGGCGAACACACAGACACACACACACCGACAGACAGACAGACAGACACACACACACACACACACACACACACACACACACACGCTCACACCCACACCCACACACCTACACTGGCTGTAACTGAGGAGACATGGCTGGGAACCAAGACCTGGGGTGAGGAAGAAGCTACGTTTTGGGGCCACGCACACTGAGAGAAATCATGGTCTATGACCGCAGGGGGCGCCGTCACAGGGACCACCCCGGCCCAGGCACACAGGAGGCGCCACACCAAGGTGCAGAGCCCTCTAGGCACCCTGGCCAGTGCCGTCCACGGGACAGCACCCCCATTGGCAGACCAAAAACCACTCCCAGTGTGGTAGGCCCCCATTAGGGAAACACCGGAAATGCGAGGGTCTACAACAGTAAATTAAGGTAAAAGTGTAAAGCTAAAAACTGAAGTAATCAAAACGATTAAGACATTAAAGAAAAAAATAAAACAGTAGGATAACGTAAAAGGTAAAAAGGCTAAAGCTGATGGATTAAAAGAGTAAAAGCTAAATTAAATAGTAAAAAATAGAATAGAATAATAAGAAATTATAAGAATAGGGGTAAGAGCATAAAAGGAATTAAAAGAATTAAACAAGCTCAGTTAAAAGCTTGATTAAAAAAGTGTGCAAAGTGTGTGTGATTACAAATCCACAGGTGTTTCTTTAATATTTATTTCATTCCATAGCAGAGGGCACTCTCTTTTGTTTTGTTGCCTTCAGACATGTGCGGCATAAACACTCATCCCACACAGGAACAGATCTAATTTATTTGCAGTTCATTCAAATTAAGTTAACCCTGCAGCTCCGATGGTAAATTGGAGAAGGCATAATGAATAGACTCCATGTAAGTGTACTTTATGTGCTGTGTGTTTCTGCAAAGACTGGTATTTATCTCAGTTCTGCTTTAGTTCACTGTCACACTGTTGTCAGTAATGGACTGCAAATGTTTTCAGTCTGTCCTGAAATGAATTCCATCATGTTTGGCACTTGAACTCGGTCAGCTTTCATTCCACATCAGTTTGTCTTTTCTGTTGCTTTTAATTCATTTCAATTGAATAATGTTGAAAGATGCTTTATTGGCATGACTGTTAAAATCCAGCAAGTGTCAAAGCAGTTCACAGGCCAGCTGTCACCAAGAAACGTGACACATGATAATCACCTCAAAGGCAGGGAGCAAAATGGGTAGGTTACTCATTTGCATGAACTGATCAGCAAATACTACTATTGATGCAGAATGTATTGATACAAGAATCATTTTTAACATTCTCTCCACAGGGAGGACGTCTAGTTTACTTCTTTAAAAAGGGAAAACTAGGACACTTTGTAAAGTTGATCAGGGCTGCAAACTCAAGCTTGTCTTTTGAAAAGCAACTTTTTAAAAATTGCTTTTTAGTGACTGTATTTGCTTTTGTGTTTTGTGTGTTGAGATTAATGGCTTTTAGCTTGTTTTATTCACTTTGTGTTTTACTGAAAAGCACTTTTTAACTGTGTTTCACCGTGTTGAGGTCAGGCATAATCCTGACACATTTCTGTAGGCAAGACAAAAACCTGAAATTGTTTACTTTGAATTCCATCATCATCATATATATATATATATATATATATATATATATATATAGATATATTCATATAGACAATATCACCTCAGATAAATGAAGGCATACTAAACAAACTGAAAACAGTCATCAGGACAGCAGTGATTAGCCTTGTGTCTAAACAGTTGTGTGTGTCTCTCTCTCACACCCTTTTTCCTTCCTATGTCTCTCTCCCTCAATATCAGTCTCCACTACCTATCAATCAGCACATTTCATTGACCAATCCAAAGTCTCAACCCCCTGAGTTACTGTTGCTAGGTCGGACAAGCCTGACAAGAAACATGGCGACACCGGTCCTGTTTAACTAGGTGCTGCGGTGTTCATTAGATTCTGGGAGTCAGGCATAATAGCTGCAGGAAGCCAACAATAAGGACACATTATGATGATGTCAAGTTTTATAAACCTGGAAAAACAACATGCATTGAGGCCAAGTCATTCCAGTCTCAACAAAAACGAGAGAAGCCTTGATCTTTTCTGGCTAACAATAATTCATGTCATCTTACCTTTTTTTTGTAGCTTTTTCATTAAGGCTACGAGTTTCTTCCTACAAGAACAGGAACGGTGAACATTGCCTCTGTATTGAAAAAAGAATAGCAGGAAACAGAATAGATGTTGTAAAATTATTTCAAAAGCAAGGAAATAATATAATTTGCATACAAAAAGTGAATTACATTAACTAACCTCTAAATTAAGTGACATTAATTCGAAAAAAATTCCTGTGACAAGGTTTGAATTAAAGAAATAAAAGTAGTGTTTGGAAAAACTTGGTAGTGCTGCCTTTCACTGTTAAACTTACCTTTTCTAATGTCAGAAAGGACAAAACATCCTTACGCCACAGAGGCATAGATGGGGGTTTAGGAGATCTCCAGAGGGGTAAAATGTGATGCCTCATCAGAAGGTAAGTAAAGGCCAATATTTTTGATTGTGAGGAGAATTTTAGGAGGGTCAGGAGCGACCCTTTATAGTGATAAAAGCATCCATCTTTATCCGGGTTCCCAGAACCTTTGTAAAAATCTTTAAAAAGTCGATCCAAAATTTGTGTAGTCAAATCGCAAGAGGGGGCACATTGGTCTGCAATATCTGGATTTCAGATTGTCAAGATTTGGAAAAGTGGACTGTGCATTACCTTAAAAAGATGCAGTCTGGCACAAGGTGTAATTGAGCTTATACAGTACTGTGCAGAGCTTTATCCCACCATTAATCTGTGAAATCTACCCTGAGCTCGTGCTCCCAAGTAGTTTTAGTTTTGACAGCCAAATGAGTATCAGGAGCTTAAGTTTTTCATATATCTTGGTCATCCCATGGTTGCTTAATGGGAAGGGAAGGGTAGTGCGGAAAGAGGAGTAAAAAATAACAAAATAAATGGGATGTAGGTTAATAAATGTCTGTAGATAAATCTAAAAAGCTAGCAAAAGTACCATCTTTATAGAGGTCTCTGAAAACCTTGATGCCTCTGTTCTGCCATAACATGCAGGAGGCATCGATAAGAAATGGCTGAAATAGGTGATTCTTCACTGAGGGCATCATGGTGGAGGCCAACAGAAACTTAAAGTGATGCCTAAACTGACACCAAATGTTGAGGGTATACAGCACCAAAGCATTCTTTGTGAAACTAGCTGGATTGATTGATAATGAAGAGATGAGTAAGTCCACAGGTGAAGATGGGGAGCAACCATAACTGCTTTGGAGATTGGAACCAGTAAGTCAGTTTATAAATGTTTACCAGCCAATAGCACAGGAGGAAACTGGGAAAGGCCAGACCGCCGCTAAACATAAACTCTTAAATATGATTTCTTTGGGGCCTTGCCGCCCCGCACAAAGTAAGTAGTAACGATTTGGTCTAAAGATTTTCAAAAAATGTTTGGGCAAAAATAAGGGAATGCACTGAAACAGAAAAAGACATTCATTTTTACTACATTCATTCTGCTAACCTAAGATGTGACTATACTATGTGATACTGTATGTCCATGAAGATCTTATTATCTATATAATGTGACTTTACATCATAATGTTACCTTTGAACAAATATGGGTGTCTTTGGTGATGGTGTTGATGTTCAGCTGATGGTGAGGTCTACCACACAGACTAATCCACTGATTATATCTGACCATATTTTTTGAAAGGCTGGAGCAAGCACAATGCCTTCCATGTGATCAGAGTATTGAGGTAAGGGTACAGGTCTCCCAGCAACACCTTTTAACCATCTTCTTGTTTTTCTTTCCAACATCTGGGTACCAAGCTTGCTAAACTGTTATTGGAGCAGAGAGCGAAAATGGGCGGGACTCAGGAAGGGTTAGTTTCTCCCATATGCCTGACCTTATTTTGAAGCCATAGATTACTTATTTTAATAGTTTTAGGTATATAATGCGGTGCCTGTTATTCTGGAGGAAGTTACAACAGTAACTACATTCAACTGCAAACTGACTTCTTTAGACCGATGGTGTGTCTACACAGGAGACGTTTCAGCTCTGTTTCTTACATATAACTACAGTGACGACAGTGTGTATTGGGCTCTGGGCACAGACAGACCTTCAACCTTTGTAGACACCGTGTTAGAGCTTAAACTTAAATTTGAATTATTCGACTAGAACACACACAGACACATGCAAAGTTTGAGTACATTTTGTAAATCCTTGTGCAGACTGAACATCTTGTACGCACTGTGCTCATCTGAACCCACAACCAGACTCTCTTTTCTGCTTGTCTTACTCTCAACTTTTTCTCTCTAAGTTAGAACTCTGTATTATGTGCAGACACACACACACACACACACACACACACACACACACACACACACACACACACACACACACTTGCCCGTGTTGTGCTCCAGGTGGAATGTCCTTGCCTGCCGTTTGATTTTACCCCTGCTGGCCGACTCACAAGCAGCAAATCAAATAATCAAAAGGAGGAAGAGGAATCAAAGGGAAAAGCAGATCAGAGAAAGGTTAAAAGTCCTTAAAGCAAAGAATGTGACCCATGAATGAGTGGAGGAAGATGGGGAGGAATGAAGAAGGAATAGAGGGAGAAGTGAAGCCGACATTTAAAATGGAGAGAAGAAGAGAAATGGTAAGTTGGGAAGAGAGTTAATGAAAGGGCAGTAAGAAAGACAGAAGGAGGAGTTTATAAGACAGGTCGCATCATACAGATCAGCAGACTCAGAGCAAGCTTGGGCAAGAGGTTGTGCAGGGTGGTCAGGGAGGTGAGGGTGCAGGCCGGATTACCAGCCAGGCAAAGTGCAGGCCCCTCAGATCTCCCTGTGAAATTAGCTGGACTAGTACTGGAAGAGTACGCCACCGTTTTAACATTGTCCTCTCAAACCGATGCAGCAGTACCATAAGTTTCATCTCTATTCATCATACAAATTCTTCCTCGACAAAACCTTGCACCTACATTACCCAGAATGCAGCTGGACCACTTACAGTTCAGTCCAAGCCCTAGGAATGGTGCTGGGGTTTTGAAGCCAATATCACATAGTGGCCAAACCGTGTACTCACAATGTCATGTGATGCACAGAGGCCCCAAAAGACTTTTTCCCATTAAATAGGGAAAGAAATGGCAGTTTCTTTTATTTGAGTGTCACAACTCCCACGAAATCGCTCATTTCAGCATCAGAATTTGATAATTTGATCATCATTTGATCCACTTTAATTCAACATTTAGAAATGCCATTAGAGCTTCACAATTATAATGACTGCAAGGGAGTTTCAGTTTTTGTTGATTCTAGCTGCCCCTTTTGACAAAAGCGGTACGACACCAGCGCCTAGCGTTGTTTTTCACCGGCGGCGCATGCATTTGTTTTGGAAGCAAGTGACAGAGAGACTACAGGATGGATTGCAATGAGGTAATGTCTTTATATGTGATTTTATATGTGACCAAAGCACAGGCATTAATAATAACAAAAAAATAGTAGTCTTTCCGCTGATGATCTCATTACAGGTCATTTATAATTATCAGAGGAATCACAAGACTGTTTCATAAACACTTGAAATTTCCTCGTAGTCACTTTAAATTATTCTATCCCCAATCAAGTTAGAGGAGGGCTAAACTGGAAGTTAACTGGTTCGTCAGTGAAGGTATCTAGTGCACATCCTTTATGGGTCTCAGAAGGCAGAAGCGATGGTGAACACACATACCCCAATGTTAACCTTTCATGGTTTTCTAGGAATGAACATGGACGTGCCTTCGACGCTTTATACATTTCTTAATACACGTCCATGGTTCAGTTGGAGATACAGGTGTGTTATGCTAGTAGCAGCTAATATAGCCTTGAGTCTCAAGTAGTGATGAGGAGAGGGCTACAGAGGTCTGGCACGTTCACTTCTTTCAAACTCACAGACCCACAGACTTTTTTAAATCATTAGACCCAACCAATGGTGACTCAAGTGATATGAAACGGTGCCCTTTTTTTAAATGTTTTGAATTTGCTAATGCACTGCTGTTCATGTAAGCCATGGCAGGGGCTTACACATCCAACGGATGCTCAATCTGTTTGGGATCTGGGGAATTTGGAGGCCAGGTCAACACCTTCAGCCATTTGTCATGTTCCTGGGGTCATTCCTAAGTAGGTTTTTATGGTGTGACAGGATGCATTGTCCTCCTGTGAGAGGCCACTGTCACATGGGGTGCATTTGCGTGTCAAAGTGGCAATGACATGAATAACGGGACTCTGGGTTTCCCAGCAGAACATTGTATTCTAATGTGATGATCAATCTTATTCACATCTGTTTGTCCTTTAATGTTGTGGCTGATCAGTGTATTTCTCAACTATCAACTAAGGGACCACATCTCCAGACCAGTTCACTTTAGGCTCAGACTTCTCAGCAGGCTGTTCTGTCTCTGGATGAAGAGATAAATAAAAGAGAAATGTAAAAGATATTTTTATATTCTGCTGCTGGAGATAACGTTGACTCTGTGGAAAAGTTTCACACTGGGAGGTTTAGCTGTTTATGTCCTTTACATGCAGAATCAAACTCAGGGTGAAATAAAATTTAAATAATGCCTCCAGCAAAGTGCCATTGTGTTAGACCTGCCCTCTGTGTATCATCAGACTACTCCCAGCATGGTCCATTTCCTTTGTTATTTGTCTCCAGACAGAACTTTGAAACAGCTATACCTTACAGCCATATGAGCATGTGCTTTTTAAGTTTAGAATTACCAGCTAAATTTCCTTCCACATTCTCAGCTGCACAGAGCAATAATACAATTAAATGTTATTGCACAAGAAAAATATATATAATCTTTAGGGTTTTCTGGGTTTTCAAGATATGGATCTTGTCACATAACAATTTGCGTGGGGGGGTTCTTTAGCGGTTCTGTTGCTATAACTAGAAAACTTAAGGTTTTATTGAAAGCTCTCATATATCAACCTAATGCCTAATAATATAGACGTTCCTGCTGAAAAGGCACACAAGTATTACCTCACCTCAGCCTAAGGTTATCATTCAAGGTATTAATAGGGTTGAGTATCATCCAAGTAAAATATGCCAAGATCTGTACTGGTGATAAAGAAAAAATCCTCATAGGGTATCTGAAGTTTATTCCTTCAAGTTCCTTAAAGACCTGTCCTGTAAATAGTTCTCTTAAATTTGTCATCAAAAACATTGACCTGGAGCTTAATTCTGGGGCAGTTTTATGTAAATGTTTTTATAATCAACAATAAATATCGTAACTTCTGATCAACCAATATCAATTTCAGGCTTTGATAAACAACTTCCAGATAATCCCACCCACTTCCGTTTTCAAGGAGCAATTTCTAAGATATGTCCAGAGTTTTAGTTTAAAGGTCCTATATGTAATAGAAGTTGATTTTTGGGTATCATTTCCAACTCATTAAATAATAACACTCTTTGTTTCCCAACTCGTCAAAAACTGACTCTTTGGGGAGGTGGCCGACCGTCCTACAATCCAAAGTGTCTGTTTTTGAGGAGTTGGTTTGTGAGAACAAAAAATAAACTGTTCTCACAAATAGGTCCTTTAAAACATTATCATTATAACTAGCATTATCAACAGAGTGTGAAGAAACAACAGCTTTGACATTATTGACAGCCATCTGCGGCCTGTCCAGTCTTATTATACCTCTTTGTATCAGCATGACAAGAGACAGTCCGATAAGCATGACAAGAGACAGTCCGATAGCCCCCTGTAGTTTCAGCTAATACCGGCAGATATATGCCAGCTGATTGCATAATAAATGAACAAAACAAACTCAGAATATAAAAAAAAACTAAATACTCTCACTTTTATTTTCCTTACTAAACAGAAAAATACAGCTGTACACCTTCTGAATTCAAGTTTCACACACTGTATTCAGACTCAACATAAACTAAATAAAACTCACCAAAACAGTCTTTCCACAATCACCTCTGGTTTGGTCAAAATGAATCCTCAATACAGAATATGTCAAATATTCCAGCTTTAGATGCTGTTTTCACCCACTGCTGATGTCCGACTCTTTGTCCCCACCTGCCGTGTCTTGTCATTCCGGAGGTCACAGTCTTGGTCAGAGCCACCTTAAATTACCTCTGTACTGTATCCCCTGTCTTAAAACTGACCTCTGTTGGTCTTAGAGGCTGTTTTCAGTCCCAGTTTGGTGTCCAGTCGTGTTCACTGTGACCTCAGGCTGCCAAATCCAGTTGAGCTAGGCCCTGTTAGCTGTGGTGACTCCTCTGGGATCCAAGGTCCCGGTCTGGACATATTCTACTGGCTCCACAACTAACTGAGTCATGAGCTAATTAGCTAACAGTAGTGAGCTAAAGCCAGGGATAGCTAGCCAAGAGAAGAAGGTGTCAGTTACTCTGCTATGCTGTCCCCTATGTTTCTGGAGCTACCTTTAAATTCTGGTCAAAGTCTACAAATTACACCTTAAATCACCACCTAGTTCTGGTTTAAGCCGAGTTTGAATATGGTAAAAATAATTTAGTTGGTTAAAAATATACTGATACAGCTAATGGTGTACTTGCTCATCCCTAGTAAATAAAGTTCAACTTAAATGAATACAGCACTAAACTAACAACATATAGACCATATACAATCACTTTGTACTGTATATGGTCAATATGTTGTATGTAGCTTCCATCTTACAAGTTCCAAGCTTCTGTATTTGGTGGACTTGGTAATGACCTTCTTTCTACTGACTTTTCCCAATTCCCTCCAAGAATCTTGAATGAAGTTCAGATAGCCAAAGAAGTTTTGTTCAAAGAGTTGTCACAGGCCTGTCTATTTTAGCACTGAAGAGAGTTCAATTTTAGAACTGTAGCATTGGATGCTTAATTATCTGTGAAAGATGGCATTGTCAGTATGCATAGAAAAAGCTTGGAGTCCTGTTGATCTAATCTGCAGAGGATTGTTTCGACCCAGCATGCTTCTACTGCACCACTCTGCTCTCTGTTCCATATTTTGTGTTTTGAACAGATCAGTTATGTAATAACTTATTTATAATAACTTATTTTAGCAATTCAGACCACTGAGCCACCTTAACTTTTTTAATACCATAGCATTCTCTATGGGTTGGTCATTGGTCTTCTATAAACTATGAGCAAAAAAAAAAAGTTTTGTACTGTTATGGTAACACAAACTGAAAAACCTGAAGTCATCCAGGGTCTCTGACAACTCCGTTATCCTAATCCCATCTAATGAGTTTCTGTGCTTTGATGGCACACATTTCATAACAATAAAGCACTTGCTTTTGGCTTTGAAATGTTTTTCCTTCACATTTTGGCATTACTTGTTACTGCACACGGTGCAATCCTAATATACTAAAAGTTACTAAGACATGCATTCATGAACTGTGCAAGGCCGTCACATTATACATGGCTAACAAAGTCAAATGGCAGTTGTGGGATTTGAACCTATGCCTTGAGAAGCTGGAGCCTTGATCCAGCATTTAAGCCACTCAGCCACACTACTTAAAAATGGAGCTTTTCCCCTCTGCCAAGAAGGTTTTGGATGGAGTTGTGCCTGCAAAGTAGAGATGTAAGTTAAGATAGCTTTAAATTAGTGTGAAACAATTTGCTTATTAACCAGATAGTAAAAATAATAACACATTTATTAATCAATTAATCACTAAAGTAATTTCTCATTTCAAATCATTGTTCCAGCTTCTCAAATGTAAGAAATTGTTTTTTTTTGTCTTGTCTTTTTTTGTTTCCTGGTTTACTCTTAAACTAACAGTTTAGGGTTCTGAACTGTTGGTTGACGAATGCAAGCATTTTGAATTTGTTACCTTGGGCTTTAACTGAATGATTTTTTTTTAGAAGTAGGTCAATTGATAATTGGTTTCAGCTCAAAATACAATGTTGCTTCAATGTGTGCATCTGTTTAGGTGTGTTTTTGTGTTCACATGCAGGAAGAAAGTTACAGTCTTTGATCGACCAAACATGAAACTGCCCAAGATGTTTGTGTTTGTGTGTGCGTCAGGGGCGTCTCTAGGATTTTGACACATCCGGGGCTTAGCCCAGAAGAGTGAAGCAGATGTGCGTGCCGAAAATTTTAGACATAGAGACATTCTCCACATACCTATATCTCCATAGGTACACAATTCTCACACACTACAATTGCATTTAGAGACAGATCGTTTTTTCCCATGTAATATCAACTAGCTGCTAGCTAGCTAACGTTAGCTACTTCCCTCTAGTAGTTCCAGCTGCAACACTCTTTTCGAAATTATACATTTTAACATAATTTCTATTCCCATTACCTCTTTGATTGCTGACCACCTTTGGGGGGAAAAACATGGAAATCTTTTTTTGTGACATCCCAAAGACAGCTGAACAGCTTGCTGTTGTCAAGCCTGCCTGTTGTCAAGTGCGCCTGCTGCCTGACGCCGCTGTTTTGGGTGAATGACGTCGCGTGCGACCTGGAGGTGTTAACCTCTTGTGTGCCAAGGCCAAAGTAGTGGCTTTTTAAAAAAAAAAAAAAATTAATTGTTACTCAAACCTGTCCAAAAACACTGTTTTATCGAAGCATCAACATAAGATAACCGTAGTTTGAGGATGTGATCTTAAAATAAATAAATAAATAAAAAAATTTAGCATGCACACCAAAGGGACGCCTTTGGTGTGCATGCGTGCACGTGTGAGTGTATGTGTGTGGTTTTCTCAGACATGTGTTGAAATCCAGTCAAGTCAATCTTCCCATTTTCCCCGACATGCACACATTTAAACAAAGCCAAAAACGTCTTTGCCCTTTGGCAAAACCAAGTGACACGCGCGGATGCACAAGTGCACTCCTTTTGCATGTAAAACCTCTCACAGTCAAGATAAAACAGTGACAAAGACTCAAGTTTTCCATGTTGGAGAATACAAATCACTCCTCTGCACTCTCCAAAGCCACTCTTTGCCCTCAGGACTGTGACTCTGGCAATAAACAATTAAAGTTTGATCACATTAACTCAAAGCTGAGTTGTCTGTGGTGGCCTGGATAGGGCTGGTGAGAACGGCAGAGAGGACAAGACAAGCTCTCCTGCAACACATGGGTTTTATATCGCAGCTGACATACGGTTGACACACGACACACATACAGATTGGTGCCTAGTGGGGCCCAGGAAAGCTTGATATCTTATTTAGTGCTACGGGGAGGCATAGATCCTGACCTGCGAATCACAGTCTCACTCTCACTGCCTTGCCTTCAATGTAATTGTCAATTCAGCTCTTGTTGTCCTAGTCATGACACGTTTGTTTATTGAACTGACTATTGACCAAACCGCAGCACACTGTAGTACACATACTGTATGACATGAGAGTCTATTTTGAGATGCAATTCTCACCCAATTCCAGTGACTCCTGCAACTTTGTTATCAAAGGGCTTTCATACACAGAAACATCTGAACAACAACTCTATGGATATGTTAAGACTGCCAGCACCAAATCAGATTTTTGGCCTTTCCAGATTGTATCCAGATTGATTCAGCCTATTACGTAGCCTATTAGCCTATGAGTCTTGTGCCTCATATACGTAAAAAAAAACCTCAGCAACACCACAGAATAAGCCCTGTACTACACTCTGTGTGTACTGTATTTATGGGCAAAAGAGAGGGACAAGGCAATTTAACAATGCCAACAAGCCGTTTGGATTTACATGTAAACTGCCTTTTAATTTGTGTGCTGATATTCACACTGCACACAAATATTCCTTTCCTTAGTCACTTGAAAAAAAGGCCCTTGAATTTTTCTGGCCAAAAACAAGTTGTCTTCTGTCAAAAGTTATTGGGCTAATAACTGTCAATCAAACATCAAAGAAAATACCAAGTTTAGAATGTGGTTTACTGTTTTTTCCATCTATGGATTTTTTCTTCCCTGATGGCACAGGCCTATTCCAAGATGACAATGCCATGATTCATTGGGTTCAAATTGTGAAAGAGTGGTTCAGGGAGCATGAGACATCATTTTCACACATGGATTGGCCACCACAGAGTCCAGACCTTAACCCCACTGAGAATCTTTGGGATGTGCTGGAGAAAACTTTACGTAGCAGTCCGACTCTCCCATCATCAATACAAGATCTTGGCAAAAAATGTATGCAACTCTGGATGGAAATAAATGTTGTTACATTGCATAAGCTCATCACAACAGTGTCACTGCGAATGCGTGCTGTAATCAAAGCAAAAGCTGTCAAACGATGTATTAGATTTTGGTTGGGCAGTGTATTGTGGTGCCTATACTGGTGTGTGGTGAGAGGTTTTGGTAGGGATAAGCCTGTGTGATTTGATGGTAGCCTCACTGAAGCTCTTAATCTAACCCTTGAGAGATTTGCAGCTGTCCTGTGACTCAATCCTGTCCACATCGTAGACAATACCAAGGTTGTGGTCTATGGCCATCAGTTCAGTGATCCCTCTGGTTGCCAAAAACTGTTTAGTTTCTATGTTTATTTTTTATTGGGGCCCCTCAAAAATTGACATGCGCAGATGTGCATGCCCAACGTCTCCCTTTCCTCCTTCCAAGGTTTTCTGAAAAGTTGGCAGCCCAACATTCAGCGACACCTAGAGATTTCGCCATTTGCAAAACAAATTCATAATATTGTTTACAGCTAATTAGCAATCATGCCCAGCCTGTAAAGTTATTAACCCATTAAGTTACTTACGCATCGAGAAGAGGAAAAACCAACTCTAAGTCAAATTGGATCCCTTTGGCAGCTTGTAGCATGTAACTCACATGTACTTACATGCACTTGCAGCAAGCCCGACCGCCAAAACAAAGAACTCAGAAGCTTGGATCACAACACACACATAGGAAGTGTGACTTTAATCTCCTTACTCCTGTACCTTAATACAGATAGGTCGGTTGCCAAAGGTTTGTTTTTTTTAGATGATGTGAATTATCAATAGTTAGAAAAAAATCAAGCCTTGTCTTGTTTTCATTGAGATTGTTGTTATGCCATGTTCAAAAAACATAACATTGTGAATACATCCTTTCATGGTGTACTGTAGTCCTTGCTGTCAGCTTTTTGAAGGTACGTTGCCTGACTCCCAGAAACTATATAATAAACACTGCAGCGATCAGTTAAACAGGACCGACATCTCCGTGTTTCTAATTCTCAAGCTTGTCCAACCAAGCAACAGTAACTAAGGGGGGCAGAAATTTGAAATCTGTAAGTGGATTTGCAGATCACAGATATTGATCGGGCAAAGGACAATAAAGAATAATTTGGCATCATCAGCGTAATGACAGTGATAATGTTGAAGGATCAGATATCACATTCCAAAATTGATGCCAACAAGTTTTTGCATTGTTCCAAAATAGCAGAGCAGCAACCTTTATCTACACTTTTGTGACCTTTTGGGGCCTTATGTGTAATTACTGTCCTCCCAAGACAGCGGGAAGCAGACTGAAGTTGCTATACTGTCAAAAATCCCTCACACCCTGTCTCCACTAGACCTGTAAATATTTCAGTCTTCTGTCTCATTCACATCTGACGGAACAGATGTGCTTCAATATTAATCAATAGAGTCATCTACAACAGCTGCACTAGGGGCTCGTACTTCTAACACTTTGGGTGCCTAACTGCGACCTTAAGCTAACTTCTTCCTTTCGAGTATATTTTCTACCAACTCTTGTACAAGAAAAATGTGAGGCCTGCAAGCTAGTTCAGACAGTCAAATCAAGTCTGATGCTCACTTACATGGCATACTCCTCCCACTGCAACATATATCGCTCCCACTCTTTTAATCATGGCGATGTTCTTAGGTTAGCAATGCTCCGCTCACTCTTTTGCTGCTGTGTCTACTCACATGACAGCTATGCTGAAACTTGCTGCTCCTGCTGCCCATTTTTTGTGGCCTTTCATACAGCATTTCAAAAGTACCACCTACACCCAGCATTCACCTGCAGGATCTGAGTCGACATTTCCCTTGGGGGGAAGTTATTAACATCTCTCCCCAATCTGTGCCAAGCTTGAGGCTTCCACATGGGTATTGATGAGATTCGGGTTTAGACATTGTACATAATCTACAATCACAGAGTGTTACGTTTGTTCAAAGTTGAAGACTCAAGTGCAGACACAGAACAAAAATTAAGGTATGATGAACAAAAGTAAACTTTAATAAATATACTAACGGTGGGAAGAGAAGTAGGCTGAGCAACACAACATAACTAAAAGTGGCTAGGAAGTCCAGGTACAAACAAGTCCAGCAAAGAGTAATTGAAAAGGAGTGGTCCAACAAAACAATAAATGATATCTAGAAGGGAACCAAGGAAAACAAGGACCAAAAAAGGAACACAAGGAGAAACACAGAGACATGCAGGGGTGGGGAACCAGTGCAGAAAAAACTGACAACATGTGAGGTAACTCACAGGGCTGCAGTCGAATAGTCAAAAAAGTATAATTCAAAAAGACTTCAGAAAAGACAGCTGCTGTGCTGAGAGAATCTGACTGCACTGACACTATGCCACTTAAATATGCGGCAGCAGATGTTATTGATATGGTTGTGCCATGGTGAAACTACACTTTTCAAAAGATGGCCTATTCACATGCATCCTGATCCTGTTACTCCATGCAGACTATTTAAACAAGGACAGCCCGGTGAGAAAACATTTCTGCATTACCAGTGTTGGATTTTATATTTAAAAAAGGATTATAGGCCATCTGTCCATTCAAAATTGTCAACATGAACACTAGTGTATGGAAATAATTGTTTGATGTATGCAGTATGCAAGAGGTACTACTGTACGTATCATCATTCTTAACCATGTTAAAAATGTAATCTAGATTAAAACATTTTACATTCTGTTTTCTTAAATTGTACAGGGGTCTCAGTGTGTATGCACAAAATGAGGCCTGAAAGAGGCACATGCCACTTCCCACGCATGTGTACTTGTGCTTTTCCTGAGCAATGTTTATTCCATAAACACCTTTCAATTGTAAAAGAAATAAGCAAAGCCAAATCTCAAATCAAAGTCCATTAGATATTTCATCAACGCTGTTTTCACCATCTCATTTCCCCCCGGAGCATAGTGGAGAGGGCCGAACCTCTGGACTTGAGGTCCACAGCTGCTGAAATGTGTCAGGTGGAAGGATTCTGAAAAGTCTGGCCTGCCTTTCTGCTATATTAAGCGTGAACATACTGAGTCCTTTTCAACTCAACCATGTTAACTAACTGATTCAATTATCATGTAGAAATAAAATAAAAGCTCATCAAATTAAAGTAAACATCAAATAGCATTAAAGAATTGCGAAACAGAGTGGACATTGCCTAATAATATCTTCTAATACTGTGGATATACCACTAAGAACCATGTTAGTTTTCATATAGTTTTTGTGTTTATTTTCTGCAGTAAACACCTGGTACATCTTCACCACCTGGACATATGGACTGTATAAATTAACAACGCCTGAAAATAAAGTCAGTGACAGCTCTCTCGCACAATTGTTACACTCCATATCCTCATTGGGAGTTCTAATCAGAACTTAATAAGTGTCAACATATCAAACTTTCATTTTCAAAAGACATCCCACTGTCGGGGATACCACTGATCACTTTGGCGGGTGTGAAGCAGTCAGTCTGATCCTGTAAACATATACATTTTGCAGTGACACTCGTGCGTAATGCTGTATCATGGACGCATGCATATTTTCACTGTCCTCGCACTGCGAAGAAAATTGCTTTTCTCCGTTCTTCTGTGGCCATGATTCACTGTAAAGAACCGTCGATCAGCTGCTCATTTCTATGCAATAACATTCATAAGGCACTTTGCACTGACCATTAATTGTTGAATGTGGGAGTAGAGAACGTACCAACTTTTGCCAAAAGTAAAAGTACTCATGCAGAATGGATATTTCAGAATAATGTATATGATTAGATCATAATTATTGATGCATTCATTTGGTCATCATCCAGCTGGCAAAAACGGAGCTCATTTTAATGACTTCATACACACATCATAGTTCATTAGATGAATATATAGTGTATTAATTATCTACATCTGCAAATAAGCCTGCAACCAAATCTGTTCAAATAATTGCAGTGGAGTAAAAATTGAAATCCCAAAGTGCAATACCTATCTCTGAAAGGAGAGTAAAGTATAACATGGCATAAATTACAAATACCCAAGTGAAGTAGGACTATCAGTACTTCAAAATTACATTGGACAGCAGTATCGGATTAAATGCTGTAACATTCCACCACTGATTATAGGCCTATGCATTGGAAAGTACAAGACTCACCACACAACCCAGTAAACACCATAACATTTTCACTTGACTGTACTTTAAAGTTATTCTGGCTGAAATAGGCTGTGGCCATGTCATGTGACAAAACAGTTGATTCCCCAAAGGTATTAGCCTACTATCAGATAACCCACCTACGCAGCTGAGTAGAATATATTCCATTGAGCCACTTTTTAATCAGTGGCCTTTAAAAGGGCAGGTGGGTAATCAGTGGTCGGCATCAAACTGGGAGATGTGGAGCTGCTGTGTGGCTCACCTTACAGCGAAACAGGAGAAACATATAGAGTAGGAGGGCACAACTGTGGCAGCTCATCGCATTTTGTGCTCACAGTGGGTTAGGGGATGCTAAACCAGCTTTTGAGGCACTCATGGCCCTTCTCAGGAGGGAGAAGACCCATGGCTGGCTGCTGTACATGGAGGTCCTACTGGTGGTGTACTGGTTAGCACATGGTCTTTCATACTCTGTTGTATCCCAGGTCTTTGATGTGCCAAAGACAACAGTGTGTGACATTGTGCATCGGATGTACGCTGCAACTTTGTCTGTCCTGGAAAAAGTGCTGTGCTTCCCCACAACAACCCAGTGTGCTGTAGTTGGCCATCACTTTGAATACCTTGACAACTACCCAGCCTTTAGCCATTGATGGATGCCATGACCGCTTCAAGCCTCCCCATGGTCCACACGGTTAAGATTACCTGAACAGGAAACTGTTCCACTCCATCCAACTTCAGGCAATGTGTGACAGCAATGGCAAATTTCTGGACATAATTGTTGGTTACCCTGGGTCAGTCCATGACTTTAGGTCATGAACACTAAAAGTTCAGTGTTTGTCTCAGGCTGTTACCCACCAACACATTTTTTTTCATTGTCAGAGATGGAGGATACCCATGTCTGACTGCACTGGTCAACCTCATCACCCCATGCCTGGAGCCAGTGAGCGGAAGAGTGGAGGCACATTTCAATGCTCACCATGCCAAAGCCCTTATGAAAGTACAGTTATGTACAATTTGACATGAATGAAAAGTGCAGGACGTATAATCATTGGTAATGGGGCCTCCAACTGGCCAAACTATTCTGAAGGGGGCCCTGATATCTATTGTTACTGGCCACTTGTTAGATGTACAATTTGACATGAATGAAAATCTAAGTGCAAGTCTATAATCATTGGTAATGGGGCCTCCAACTGGTCAAACTATTCTGAATGAATGTAGGTTGTCTAATGTAAGTGAGCTATTAAAAGGACAACACTGTTGCTGTGTCCTGCACTTATTGCCTGCTTGTGTTCATTTACTGCTGCACTCATTTCATCTGTGTAGTCATCTTTAGCTGGTATATTTCATGAGAAGGTTGATCACTTTGCATCCCGGTACGTCTACTTAGCAGTTATGCTCTGGTGTTGAGGGGGCCCTGATATCTATTGTTACTGGCCACTTGTTAGAGGAGGGAGATAGGAGCTTTCACAGTACAGTGAGTTAGGCAGTGGTGAGAGTGGTGGCCAGGGACAGCTCTAACAAAGCTATTCCATTCATTAAGCAACTGAAGAAATTTGTATTTGACTTCTTTCAATGAACACAACAACAACACGCAATCTAAGTTTCTTTGTTTATTTCTTACTAGTTCTATCAACAGTGAAAGGAACCTTTAGTTTTGCTCATATAGAGAAGCATCGCTTGCCATCTTCTTTTGGTCCTGTTGTTTTAGGAAGGCCAACATGCGCCCACCCTTCTTTGGCCTTTCTTGGTGAGTGGCTGGGAGGAGGTGGAGGGCAAGAGCTCTTCCTCACTGTCAGATTCAGACAGGAGATATTTGTAAGGACCCATCCCTTCCAGAGGGTGAGGCTTTAGCAGCACTTTGGCTGTGGTCTGGCACTAAGCATGAGATAATTTATTTTCACCTTAAATTTCACCTCCTACTGGTGGTGTACTGGTTAGCACATGGTCTTTCATACTCTGTTGTATCCCAGGTCTTTGATGTGCCAAAGACAACAGTGTGTGACAATGTGCGTCGGTGTACGCTGCAACTTTGTCTGTCCTGGAAAAAGCGCTGTGCTTCCCCACAACAACCCAGTGTGCTGTAGTTGGCCATCACTTTGAATACCTTGACAACTACCCAGCCTTTAGCCATTGATGGATGCCATGACCGCTTCAAGCCTCCCCATGGTCCACACGGTTAAGATTACCTGAACAGGAAACTGTTCCACTCCATCCAACTTCAGGCAATCTGTGACAACAATGGCAAATTTCTGGACATAATTGTTGGTTACCCTGGGTCAGTCCATGACTTTAGGTCATGAACACTAAAAGTTCAGTGTTTGTCTCAGGCTGTTACCCACCAACACATTTTTTTTCATTGTCAGAGATGGAGGATACCCATGTCTGACTGCACTGGTCAACCTCATCACCCCATGCCTGGAGCCAGTGAGCGGAAGAGTGGAGGCACATTTCAATGCTCACCATGCCAAAGCCCTTATGAAAGTACAGTTATGTACAATTTGACATGAATGAAAAGTGCAAGACGTATAATCATTGGTAATGGGGCCTCCAACTGGTCAACCTATTCTAAAGGGGGCCCTAATATACTGGACACTTGTTAGATGTACAGTTTGACATGAATGAAAATCTAAGTGCAAGTGTATAATCATTGGTAATGGGGTCTCCAACTGGTCAAACTATTCTGAATGAATGTAGGTTGTGTGAGCTATTAAAAGGACAACACTGTTGCTGTGTCCTGCACTTATTGCCTGCTTGTGTTCATGTACTGCTGCACTCATTTCATCTGTGTAGTCATCTTTAGCTGATATATTTCATGAGTAGGTTGGCCAGGGGCAGCTCTAACAAAGCTATTCCATTCATTAAGCAACTGAAGAACTTTGTATTTGACTTTTTTCAATGAACACAACAACAACAACACGCAATCTAAGTTTCTTTGTTTATTTCTTACCAGTTCTATCAACAGTGAAAGGAACCTTTAGTTTTGCTCATATAGAGCAGCATCCCTTGCCACCTTCTTTTGGTCCTGTTGTTTTAGGAAGGCCAACGTGCCCCCACCCTTCTTTGGCCTTGTTTGGTCAGTGGCTGGGAGGAGGTGGAGGGCATGGGCTCTTCCTCACTTTCAGATTCAGACAGGAGATATTTGTAAGGACCCATCCCTTTCAGAGGGTGAGGCTTTAGCAGCACTTTGGCTGTGGTCTGGCACTAAGCACGAGATAATTTATTTCACCTTAAATATAATAGAGTCAATGAAATGTGTAATTCAGGGTCAAATTGCATTCCCATAGAGTCGACTGGTATAGCCAGAGTAAACCTGTTTTAATTGTACAACATAATATGCACAAACACTACTCCACCACGGCACAGCCATATGATTTGCTTTGCCTTGTATTTGGTTTTGGAGGCCCGCACTGGAGTCACCTGCCCCATTTCATCCCTCACCTGCTTGTAGTCAGAAGTGGCTTATTCAATAAGCATATGTACGATGTCATTTTAGACCACAAAATATACTATCAGCCTGATTTTGCTGCGTCTCTCTTCCCACTGAAGAGAGAGTCCAGTTTAGCCATTGCCTTGTTTAGGGCAAGGGTTTCAGCATCTGTGACTGAAGTGACATTGACTATTTGCTAGTTTCGACACCAAGAGACAGTTAACAAATCATCATTAGTGTTGTTTCATTTCGAATATTGAAAGGCCTTTCTCCCTGGCTTACATGTGTGATTGTATAATACACCAGATTCAAAACCAGATGGAAATCAAGCATTTAATGAGTTTATTCAAGTTCAGAGATATTCTTACCTTTACAAATGGTTATGACTTGCATTTTTCTAAGCGTTTGGGACTTTGTTAGACCAAATGACATTCCTGTAGGCTGGCAATACAATGTTTGTTAACTGGACAGCATGGGTTACTCTACAGTGCACTGCTTATGAACGTTAACGCTGCAAAGAAATGTGGAACGTAACAATCTTCTCTTGGAAAGGATGGTCCAGTGTGTCCTATGCTAAAGGATTGCGAAAGGAAGCACTGAACCACCTTTCTTTAGCATTCAGACAATTCAACCAGGTCTTACGTTGGCTACAACTTAACTACTTCTGGGTCATTTCAGTCAGTTAGCAACTTTCCTGAGCAAAAAGGACTATTTGACTGCAGCCATGGACTAAATACACAAGGAATGGACTGATGAAACACAGGTGAACAAATGAAAAAAGGTGGAAAAAAGACAAAGACAGAAAGTGAAAAACAGGACATGACCATGAGGATAAACCCTACAAAGTAACACAGGAAACAATTAAACTAAAACCCAAAACACATAACACATAATACATCCCATGTGAGTTAGTTAAAGCAGCCAAAATGAACTTACTTGAACTAGTTATTTGTTGCTTGTTTGTTATGTTTTTGGCATTGTCACGCAGGAAAACTGTGTCCCGACAATCTGCTTAACATTTCTCAAACAGAATATGGAGTGTGTCCAACCAAGGTAAATATGCTTGTATTTTACCAGCCCTATCATACTGAGGGATATACACATGATTTATTATTAAAAGCATAACAAAATTCAGCTTGAAGACCTTGCACAATAATCATTAAGTATTTTTATGAGCATCATATAAAAAGTTAACTTTTCTCATAGGGTATGCTTCAGAAGTTATTTAAGGTTTCCTCTGACTTTGGGAGAGTACAGCTGGGTGGAACTGTAACATTGTTACGGCTTTGGCTACAAAACTCCCTCTCATCTGTCATTCTGATTTCCAAACTGCAGCCAAGCTTCTGAGAATCTACAGTCTGAGAGGGACACATAATGGGACACATTCTTGCTTATTACTGGAAGCATTGGAGTGCGAGCACAATTGGCCTTACAGTAAACACACTGGCAGTCAATGGAGATGTATTTCATGAATGGGAAGAGGAACAACAGGACCTCAGATGGATCATCCCTCTCGACACAAATGCAATCTTCTCTCTAATGCTCCGGCACAGGCGGACATATGCAGCATTTGCTAGCTCACAGAGAGGGTTTGGGTGGGCGCCCGCTGAGGGCCTGCCACCAACGAGTGTGTGTTGGGATGGCGTTGGATGGGGGTTCGAGAGCCAGAGAATGCAAAGGGACTTAAAATTTGAATGAGTCGCTTTTCACAAGGGAAATACTGTGCTGGCAGGCATAGAGGTAATCCTCATCCCCAAAAGACGGACAAACAGAAAGACATGAAAGAAAGATGGAGAAGGGACAGGAAGATAGGCAGAAGAAAAGAGAGGCAGATGAAAAAGATTGGTAGAGGGAAAGAGCAGTTAGAAAGGAAAGAGAGATGATAAAGGCAGACAGCAGGGGACAGAATGCAGAGTAAAATACAATACAAATCTCCCAGAAGCAATTTAAATGTTTATCACCTTAATTAAAATTGTTTTTGAATTAATTGGAGGAAGGTTTAGCTCTGGCTTGGCCACCATGAATGATTACACTTCGTATAATTACAGTGGCCGCCCAGCTAGAGTGTGTGTGTGTGTGTGTGTGTGTGTGTGTGTGTGTGTGTGTGTGTGTGTGTGTGTGAGAGAGAGAGAGACTGCAGCGAGTTTCCACGAGTTTGTGAGTTTGTATTTGAGGATTTGTGCATGAGCTATAATGGTCCAATGCGATGGTAATGAGGTAGCCAGTCATTGATTACCTGAGGCTGTGAATGTCATCCACTCACTACTCACAGCATTTGTCAAAGGCTAACAAGCAGGACAAAGACTCACGGGATGCATGGTAAACACAATGACATTCTGAGTGCAGCCTTTTACATTTCCTCCTGCAGTATTTCATATTGAGAGAGATTCATAGAGTCCTGCAGGTCATCCCCTTTACATTTTTCCTTCCGTTGAGAACTGTTACCTGCCCCTAGCCAAGGTTTTGTGACACCGAGAGCAAAATGAATTAAAAATGCATTCCAAAACATTAGCAATGAAAATGCTTTGGACCTTGAAGCCCTCAAATCATGGTTTAGGAGCAACAGGGAGGCTCGCTGTTGCTCCTAAACCATGATTTAACGGTTTAAATCCCATCTGTAGAAACTGACAGCAAAGTAGGGCAGTGGATGCACGCTGAGCCTGGAACTGAAAGCTTACAGCATATCCTGCCATCAGCGATATTGTTATGGTTGATTTTCTGGAGTCTCTCTGCAAAAGCAGTGACTTTGTCCTTGATTCGTGAGTGGACACAAGTTTGAACCATTCTGGTATTCAGTTTTGTTTGCACATCACCTAAACCTATTAAAGAATGTGCCACGGTCACCATCTTGCTTTTGTATGTTAGCATGCTACATTTACTTACTAGCACAAAACACAGAAAAACAACTGATGGCAATATAAGTTTAGGCATGAAAAACACTTTGGGGTTAGGAAAACATCCCGTTTCATGTTAAAATACCTGTTTCGGTCATCACTAACATGGATGCAGATGTCCTGAATTCCTGTAAAAAACTATCAGTTTTTTGTCACCACAAACACAGCTGCAAATTGTCCAGAGGTCCCCTTAAAATCGTATCAATGGTTTGCAGAAGTGTTAATGTCCCAGAAGTATTGGAGGAATTCAAATTTAAGCTGACGATGGTGCTAAAGTAAAAAAAGTAAAGTAAGTACTTCTTACTGAGAAGTCAGAACCAAATTTCATGGCAATTAAATGAGCATTTTCCCCAACTGTGAGGTGGATTTGAATAAAATTTTGTGCAGACATTCATGTTCATCTGAGGGTGAATTGCAATAACTTTGGTAATTTACAAACTTTTCATCTAGCACCGTCATCAGGTCAAAATTTGAATTTGTCCAACACTTTGGTTAATGACCAAAACCAATGACATCCCCATTCTGCCCAGTGCTGCAGTTTGGAAGAAACCAAAGAAATTTTCAACCAACCAGCCAACCAACCAAATGAGTGCTCACGTTAGTATTTGAAACAAACAGAAATGTAATGTTTTCATTATGTTTTCTACTTGTTTTTTTGCAGTATGAGGTTTGACTGGCTGTCATGATATTACATTTAATTACTTAGGAAATAATGCCACTAACTGCAACCTATTCCTAAAATTGGGTTTTCATCACTGTCAGACCCTGAACTTTGACCCCTGAGTTAAAAAAGAGTGTCCACAAAAAGAAATCCTTGTTTTCACTTCTTCACACATTGTTTTCATCTACAGAGCAGCTTCCTGCATGTGAGGCGCCTATAATACTGCTGCACAGTATTTTTGATCCCCGCCAACCTCTCAGTTTAATTTTTTCACAGGTAATGAGCATCCTATAGAAAATAGGCTTCTAATTTAAAGTGTGCTGCCTCATAGGCTATTTTCTGTACTGCACATGATTACTTTCTGCAATAACACAACGTTTGAAGCAGCTACATTTTCAGGTGTTGAAAAGCTGCTTCAGCAGGCTTATTTGACCCGCACCTGCACAAAGAGAAAGTTATATAAACATACTTAATAATTCCAGAGAGAAAAATGGGGAAATGTAACAGAGTGCCCGAGGGTTAGGCAAAGCATAATTCATTCAATTTATTTCACAAACTGAAACTATTTCATTTACATAATGTCTGCACTCTTCCTCTCCCTCTCGTGTTATTATACTTCTCACTCTGATACTTTCTCTCTCCAGCATTTTCTCCCGCACCCTCCCTCTCACCCTCACATTTTTTCTGTTTGACTCTGTCGCTCTCACTTTCTCCTCAGAAATCAATTTCACAAGATATATTTTTCTGCTAAAAAAGAAGAACAGGTCTTACCGAAACAAGCACAGTGCTGTTGTCACAGTTTTAACCCCCGGCCCTTTGTGACCCACTTTCAATTTAGAACAAAACTCTAATAGGAGGTCGTCTCTCACTCTGTCTCTGTCTGTCCTCTCCTTGCACTCTCTCACTCTCTCAGGTCTGCCTGCCTCTTTATCTCATTTTCTGTTTGTCCCTCTTAATCTGATAGTTGGTGTCTCACACGCGCAAACTCACCCAGACACATTAATATCCAACTTGTAATATGTAATACTAAGTAATAATAATGATAATATAATAATAATAATAATAATAATAATAATAATAATAATAACAGTATATTATAACATATACTTATTATAATAAGTATATAAATAAATATGTATATTCTTACTCAAAACTGGACTGAAGACTTGCCATGAAGACAATGTGTTTTTTCTCAGATTAGATTCAAGTAATCTGTATCTGGCTAGTGTTTTTAAGGAGATTTAATGCACCATGTATTTGACACAGCCAGTATCACTGCCAAAATGCCTGCATCCATTAAGTCCACCCACCAGTGTTGCCGTTAGGACAATGATGTACCCTTTACAAAGCACATCAACCTGCAACCTTATTATTAGGACATCATCATCTTTTTCTTTTGTTTAATATCAGGGTAAATAGTGTACTGTGGACTATGTATCATGATGATATTGTACTGAGAGTTTTTGGTATTATTTCATCACTACTGTATAGCTGTCATGCTGCTGTAACTTGACCACTTCTTCTGTCTACACGGAGAATCTGGTGTTCTTTGTTTAAGTGTTTGTCAGGAAGTCTGGATTCCAATCAACAAGCCACCAGAGGAGACAAACATCTGTGGCTGTACAATAAGATACAATAAGTGGTCCTCACAACATGTGGAAGGCTTTTTAGTTTGTGTCGTGTGACCTTGGAGTTTTAAAGGATTAGTTCGGGTTCACCAAGGTCAACCAATTTCACAAACACGCTAACTGATCAAGGCAGCAGTAAACCAGCAGCTCCCATGTTCTCTGAGGTAAAATTACTCTAGTTTCCTGTTTGAAATGGCTGTCTGACAGAAAAGTAATGCTCTTAGACTCTGAGAGGGCACTGTAAATGAAGGTCTTTATAAAAATATTGTTTTTGTGCTCATGAAGTGCTCTTAGTTCTGGAACATGTTATTCCATGCTGCATTTATTTGAATACGCACATAGAGGTCATGCAGAGATGTTTCCATGAAATGAGTTTTATTTTTACTTTGAAAGATGAGTGTGACATGTGGCATAATGGTGAGGACCTAAATGCAAGACACTCAAGAGGCAGGCAGGATTAGGAACAAAGAGCGAGCTTTTAATATCTTACAAAAATTAATAGTAATGAAAAAACTAGGACATGCAAACGTTCCAAAATACAAAGTAGAAACACAAAAGCTAAAACAAAGTACAAACCAAGAAGAGCAAAGTACAAATCAAATGCAAAGTACAAACCAGTAATGACGTGAGCAAACAAGAATGAAAGCCAGTAACAAAAAAACAGAAACATACCACGGGGAGACAGAGGAAGACACAGGAGCAGGCTCAGGGGAACAGAACAGACGAACTGACGAAGAAAACAGGGAGCATGCAGATTATTTACACAAGGGCTGATTGACTAACAAGACACAGGTGAACACAGACATCACACAAAAGGAGGAAATGAAATGCAAAACATGACACATGAGGGCATCACAGAATCACAAACTCAAACCCTAACCCATGACATATTAGTATATTAACTACAGATAACCAAACATGTTAATGTGTATTTTATGAAAATCTCAATTCCACCCCTAGCATGTATTATTGGTATAGTTTGTAAAAGTTGTTTGTAACTTCAAAATTAATAATGAAAAAAAGAAAAAGAAAAAAAAAAACAACTCACATGCTGCATGTACATGTTAAGCAGGCTGTGGGTTTAGAGTACTGGTACTGATTTGACATAACACTTTGTGACTACAAAAGGCCCAAACATCAGTCAAATGTCTCATGTGTCACAACACCAAGAGATTTTTAGACAGAAGAATGACTTTTGATCTAGTCTAGACCACTGAGTCTTCACAGTGAATAATAAGGTGGTGTGACCGAGTCAATATCAAGGCATGGCTTACGTGCTTGCCTGCTTCAGGCAGCTCACTGCTGTTACGGTGATGATACACTTATAAAACTCCAAGGCTGCCCAGTATGAGTCTCATTTCCCAGACCATCACTGATGTATAAATAAACATTCATTTGAAATGTGAAAATCTCTCTGCTTTGATATCAGTTCTTTTTTCTTTCAAATTAGAACTATATCTGTGACCTGAATCTGTGTATAAAACTGCTAAGAGAGCGGTTTAGAGTACCACAACCTTATTGCTGCATTCTGAGAGACATTATTTTAAGTCTGCCTTTGTAAACTGAATATTTTATAAAGCAATGACAAGACCTGCCACAATTCAGAAGCTTCTGGGAAGTATGGCCAAAAACTGCAGCCATCTATTTTCCCACATTTGGAGGACACCGCTCATGTGTCCAGTGCCTCAGCGGTTTATAGTGCATTCAGGTGGTCCTTATTAAGTTATAAATCACAAATATCTCATGACTTCCAACTATTTTACCTTAACAACCAGTGTCATGGACACTACAGACCCATTTGTCTTAAAACAAATGGGTTTAGACACTTAAATCAGATCTGACCACTGGAAGTCAGCCTGAAACATCAGATTTGAAAAACAAATTGGACATGCTGTCTCTCTCCTGATCTTTTCCCTCTTCTCTCTCTTTCTGTGGCTCCTCCTCAGCTCAACAGCATCCCGCAGGTCATAGCATTTTAAAGCTGCCCTGTGTGCCCGTGCTATATGCAGCCAGCTGGCTGGAATAAGACATCTTGGCTTCAGCTGTTGTGACTTAGATTATTAAGGAGAACTTATGGCCCGGTTCTGTCCATCTGGCCCTTTGAGAGAATGGATTACCAGGTATTATTCTTCACTCAAGCTGACACTCAGCTCACCCTAACCAGAACCCTTTTCCCCAAAGGAATGAAATGAGTCCTGGGAACAGTTTTAATGGAGCCAGCAGTCCAGAGATATTAATGAGGCAGGCTTGTTCTGACAGGACCCAACTCTTTGTGATGAGCCACAATGGAAACTGCAAAGGTTTTAATATCCTGTTTTGAGGACATTGACCCCAAGTTGTAGAGTCCTACTCAACTCGATGGGGCATTTTTTAGAGCACAGTAGATAACTGAGCACTCAGCACCACTGTTTAGATTATTATATTTTCAAAGGGCAGAAATATCATGGCCAAAAGCTACTGCACACAAGTGTGTCATTTGGAAATAGTTGTGCACTTAATAAAAAATGATGTGTTGACAGGTATAACAGTAGTATCCAACTTTGGAAAATGAATGATTAGTATAAATCTTTGAATCTGGTTTCGGTTAAACCAGGTTCAAAGATTTAAAAATGTATATATAATGTATTATTTTTTAGGTAATGGTCATGTAAATGCTTTAAAGGCTAATTCTACATTACAACTTGGCGTTATGATAACATTACATCCGCTGGGGACCTTGAACATTTGTACCAAATTTCATGGCAGTCCAACCAATTGATGTCAATGTATTTCACTCTACACCTAAAATGTCAACCTCATGTTGGAGCAAGAGGAAATGTTGAGGCATCATCAAAATTAGTAGTATTCATCCTCTAGGGACCATGCATGTCTATGAAATATTGCCCCAATTGTTGGGTGGATTAATGTGAAATTGAAACAACCGACCGTCATTGCTGAACTAGCTTGGCTACAAGGAATGAAGGTCTGGCCCACTGTTGACTTGTTTATGTAATTTAATGAAATACAGTGGGAATGCAGAAAGAATCCAGCACTAAAGCCTTTCAAGATTCTTAGAGGACCAGGTTAGAGGCTGGCCCAGGTTTACGTACACAACCTACTGTGTGCTCAAGTCTCAGCATGTGTTACAGACACATTATTAACCAAGATAGAGGCATAGCTCTAGGGATGCCAATGCCCAACACATACATGTATCCTAGCACCTATTGGATTGCTATGACATTTTATACCACCATTCATGGTCCCCAGAGGATGAATCCTAATGACATAGATTATCCCCTGACTTTTCCTTTAGTGCAACATTTGTGATCAACATTGATGGTTTTGAGTAATATGTTCTTTAATTTGTCCTGCTCTATGGTTTATGACCAATTACCTGAAAAACCAGCAACATTCCCATCTGCCTCAGCTTTACGCTGTGTATAGTGCTAATTAGCAAATGCTAGGATGCTAACACACTTACCAACCAGGATGAACATTGCAAAATCCTGGTTTCAAATTGTGACTCCATCAGCATCACAGCGCAAAGACTGCCCTTCGAAAAATCACTGATGACCTTTGAATGTCCAATGATGCTAGCATTTTCTTCATTTGAACTGCAAAACATAAATTCTTGTTATTGGCTGCAGTAACACAAACATTCAAGTACTGCCATCTGCTGGACACATTCAGAACACAGTGAAACCATACAAATCTTAGCATGACATTTAACGTAATTTTCTTTGAGCATTACAATACAAAACTCGTGAAAATTCCTTTATCAACTTGAGACCATTGCCAAAATTTGACCTAAGTTAAACTTTAAAGATACAGAAACGAGTTACCTGTCAAATTCTATTCTCAAAACATAGGGGACAGTCTATCACCAGAGTAACCACTAACGGTAGCTGCTATTAACTAGTAAGCTCGGTTAGCCGTGTGTCTAGTGGTTCAGACTGGTAGCTGAGAGCACCAGAGGAGTGTTTTGTCTACACCACTGGCACACGAATGTTGTTTCCAGGAAGGGTTGGAGCTAGGTGGTTAGCATGCCAACTTCTGTAGATTTCTCTGCAAACAATACATATACGTCATAACATCAATTTTTATTAACATAACAGTTATTTCTTCATGGTCTGTTGATAATTTTAGAATGTTAAATAAAATATGAATAAAATTACTACAATTCTTACATGTTGCACCTTTAAAATGCTTAAATCTCATCACACCTGACATGCCTAAACAGAAAAACTGTAGACCAGAGACAGACAGTGCAGAACTCAGCTGCCAGGCTTGTAACCAGAGTTACAAGGTTTGAACACATCAAACTTCTTTACACTGGCTTCCAGTATGTTTTATACCTAATTTTGAGGTTCTTTTTATCACTCACAAGGCACTAAATGATCTGACTCCTCAGTATATCTCAAATTATTATTATAGGAATCACTGCTAATGTTAGCGCCAATCCATTTGTCAGAATGTGGTCACAAATAGAGAAAATGTTAGCTTAATCCTTTAGGCAGACTTTTCTTTCTGCAACTCTTCCACTTAACACATTCCTTTTTAAGCTGAAACCACTTCTTTGGGTTGAACAGAGCATTACATGCTAATACACAATCTTTAATATATTCAAGTGCCTGAAGTGTTGAAAAGACATTGTATTTATTTTATTATTTTCCACTGTTTCCCATGCAACAATGATGTTGCAAATATTGTCTTCATTTCAGAATAAGTCTATATTTAGGCATGTCGCTGACTGTATCATTTTCAATATCACAATTGTTTCCCTTATCCAAGTGCTGCTGTCAGAGCCACAAGCATCTGGCAGCATGGATTGTAACATAAACTAATCCCCACAACAAGATATGCAGTAATAATATGCTCTAAGAGCTACTAAGAAAGCCCTTAGGGTCTAATTTTCATATACTATTATGAAAATCCCAGGCCTAACCCAGATACCCTTCGATTCCTAAAAATGCAAGCCCTCCTCCGTGTCTAAACCATTTTGAAAAGTAATGAGCTTATTTGATACGAAGGACTGTCTGCTCGGTAGCATGCTGCCCAGGACTGATTCTTGACTGATTCATATCAAGAGTCTTACCGTCTGTTTGTCTCCAGCTGTCACTCATCCTCGCTCTTTCACACACTCACCCAAATGTACTTATCCATACCACAGCTGCACATATAACAAGGAAGCCTATGGCTAAATACAGCCAAACTAGTCATGCTCTGTGTGTCTTCACACTGAAAATAGCTGTTGTCTTTGTACACTGTATGTGTAAGTGTGTGTGTATGCTTAATGGTTTATATTCGGGTGTGATAATTTGACAAGTCTCTGATGGTTATCTGTAGCAGGTGATGGGTAACGAAAGCAATTCCTAAACAAAACTTTTATAAAAGAAATTCCAATACATCTTTACTTGCACTATCTATAACACAGTAATAAGGCCAACAGTAATTATATTCTTACATACACGCTCAGTTGTGGTGTGCATAACACAATGTCTGTTATTGCTCTTGTGCGTGAGCAAGCTAGGCTAATTACTTTAATGTTTGGTAGAAGTGTGCCAATTAATTTCAACTAGAGCAGTGCCCTTTCAAAACATGCTATTCAAAAATGTAACATAATGCATCATGATTCATTAAAATATTCAGCATTACATCAGAATTAAAGCTCCACCTTGAACAGACATTTGCCTGGGGCCCACACTTCAATAATCCACCCCTGAACAACACACCCAAGAAAGCGACAAAGCAATCATGCAAACGTGCCAGATTTAGCCATACAGGCTTATTTTCAACTGCACTCTCTACAGTATGAAGTGCACAGAGAGGTGTTCACAGTTTATTCAAGATTTACTGATGTTGAACATGCACCAATTTCACACTGTACTTCATACAAATCTGCCAAGTGGGAAGTAGATTGGATGAATGGTTCTCGAGACATGTGAATAACATACAGACATACAGAGAATCCTTGCTTTATAATAAAAAATTCAGATTCGGTCACTTTCTTTGACTAAACCAAGAGCATATGTCTGCCAGTAGATGGTGCGTGGACTGAGTCATGAGTGGCTCATACTCTCAGGTGATAATGACTGCGTCTCACAGTTGGAATGATGCAATAAATCCAGCTCCATAGTTTGTCCCAGAAGAAGGGATAATATGTATCCCCACTGGGGATGAAACATTAATAACCACAGGGGGGTATCAGGTTTCAAAAGCAGAGAGGTGTGCAGCAGCAGCTGAATGGACAGAAATCCTTTGCTGATAAAAATAAGGAAGACACAAGATATTGCTAAAGAAACTGATTCCTGTGGCTTTCCCTGAGAGCTCAACTGGGTTTAGGCGCACTGCAGGTGATCACAAAATCATAGGTTTAGGTAATATGGATGACTTGACTAAGAGGCCTACACAAGAACAGTAAATTCATGGCTGCTGGAGATTTGGAGGGAAATGATGAAGCAGGATACTGCTCTGTCGTAGAAGCATCCAGCATCCTTCGAGACGGTTTTCAGATCAGTGCTGGCCAACCTAATAGAGGGCACATGTGTCACCTGGCCAGCCACGAAGCTTAACTAAAATATTTAAATTAAATATTTAAAATGAAGTTGTTTGTATTTTATAAATTACAAATTATTAGGTGTCTTTTTACCAGAAAAAAATACTTCACTAATGTTTTGCATCTAATTTAGTTTAATATCATACTTAGAGCCTACTACAAAATACAATATAATCAAAACTATAAAATGCACTAGTAGTACAAAACTACTGACTGTTTCACTCAATCTTTCTCTGAAAACTATCTACCTGCTTCTCTGCTCCCCTCCCACCACTCTCTGGCACCATGCATCACATCACATAATGATATCATCCAAGTGCATGACGTGATGTGGCGGAAGACAGAAGCCTTAGCTTCCTGCTGCAAAAAGAATGAATGCTCTAGCTATTATTGTTTTTATTTGCGATAGATTTAAACAGAATCATGTCAACAACAATCTCCTGCAGCCATTTTGGGGCAATCCTTTAGGGCCACTGCTCGTTGGTGTGACTTTCTGCACCGCACATCACGAGACACAAACAATGTGATTAGGCCGAAGACAAAAGACTAAAGCCCTGTTCACACTGCCCTGTCAATGCGGGAATCATGCACCGACACTCCGCTTCACCGTCTGTGTGAAAGTTACAGATGCAGAGAGGAGGGACAGTTTCACTGCGGCTCTGATGCCCCTCCAGAGGTAGTATCAGAGCTGCAGCAGAGGCGAGCCAGCGTCTGTGTGAATGGAAAAGCAGGAGAGGCGGATCAGGAGTGTGTCGGTCTGATTGTGTTCACAGTCCGACAACTAAACTGATCCTTCACTCATCAATTAAAAGAAAAATGTCCCTCACTTCAACCTACAAAGCATCGTTACATGACCAAACAGTAATGTGGTAACTGGTAGTGTCTTAAAAAAATACAGCATCGTGGAAAAGTGTCTGTCATCCTGTCTGTCCTACTGACTCTTCGTCACACTTCAGCTTGAAAAACAGTGTCTGTCCCCGGCAGTAAAGCCAGGCGGCTCCCGCAGTTGAATGGAGGTGATTATATGAGGCGATTCAGAGCAAAAAACTTTAACTCACATGTCTTTGTCTCCTTCCACTCTTGTGTTGGTGTAGTTACTGTCTCTGGAAACCTGTATTGAACAAAATCACTGTGACTGTCAGCCCTCCTGACTAGACTTCAGTGAACTTTCCCCCAGAAAACAGCATCCCTCCCCAGAGACAGGGTCTGCTGTTTACTGATGGTGATTATGTAATTATGTAATTTAGAGTAAAAAATGTAACTTTGTCACTTTCCATGATGCATGGTGGGTCGGGATCGCAATCACAACACATTATATTACAGCATCCATATGATTATAAACAGTCAGCAGATACATGTTTAGATTAACAGGTGGACACCGGGGGAAACTCACGGGTTTCACCGTCATGATGTGTACCGTCTCGCCTCTTTTATTCTGCTTGGTTCAATGTGAACAAACAAAGGCGGCATAAAGGCGAGCCTTCGCTGCGGTGATAATGTGGAGTCTCTTTATGATAAGGGCTTAAGCTTCCTGCTATACTCAGCTTTACTTCCTGAATACTCTTGCTATTATGCATTAATTTTTTGTACTTAAAAAAATTGTCCTTACTTTTTTAACTTAAATCAATTAATCAGGATTATGTCAACAACAATCTCCCATGACCAGTTGAGTGCCACCCGGTCGGTTTTCATAAGTTTCATGACATCCCTCGCAAGTATATATAAACTGCGACAGCAAAAACCATCGAAAAGGACTAACTGCAGTTCTTCTGGCTGTGAAAAGCTGTCCTCAGTCCAACATCTATTTTAAAGTTTTCTTTCGGTGGAAGCTGTATAATTAGTCCTCTATCTACATTATTATTACAACCGGAGCCAGTGTAGGAGTACCTTAATATACAGTTTGCTGCGTTAGGAGACAGCGGATGCCACGGTGAAAGTGGTGCTTTAAAGAAGATTTTAACTGTAACATTAATACAAAATGACCTTTCAACAGTCTGCTTCCAATGCAAATGAAAACACTTAATTATTTTTATATGGCCATTTCTAGCATGGTGGTTCATTACCTCCTAACTAGCATAGCTAGAACTCAGCTCTAATTAGCTACACTATAGGTATATAGAGTATGCTCTGCACATTATCAAATGGTTTTCACATTCTTACAAATATTGTGAAGTTGCAATTAAACTCTTCCTCATTTGGTTCTCTAAGGCCAGGCTGTGCACCACTGGTATTAAAATTCAGAGAGCAAAAATGCATTGAAAAACCTTGCAGACAGAAGGGAAATCACTGTGGGGTTGGACTTCTTGTGAGTTTTACTGCTGATCTTTCAAATAAATTAGGAAGCACGAGCCCCGCTAAAGCCACCTAATTGTAATTCTGGTTGGAGCGGCAGCAAAGTTAGAGGTAACATAAAGTTATCAGCTATTAAGTGTGAATTTCTACTTACTGAAACAGCGGGATTACATGTGCAGTCAAATAAATATTTCACAATTGAGAAGTAGTTTCAAACTTGTGTTTATACCAATCTAAGACAAACTATAGGTAGTCAGAGCATTTAAAGAACATATACATCCCAAGATGTACTAAGAGTAAAAACAGTAGAATAACTACACTGCCACTGACAAGCTTCTTCCATGCCAGTTTGTGTGCAGCTCATCCAATGTGAAAACGTAATTCAAATCAACTACATGCCAAAAAAAGGAAAAAAAAAAACCACAAGGATTCATGGTTATAATCCAGCAAATGCTGGAAGCTTATGGATCGGAAAGACTATGTTGTTACTGATTGAGCTGATCTCCATGGCAAGAAAACATTAAAGATATGAGGGGCACATATAGTGTGTGTTTTTACACTGATGTGAAAAAGGGAATCATCTAATGATAAACTGTGTGGTAACACTATATTTTACAGGCCTGCAAATTTCATGGTAAGTAGGTGGTAATTACCAACCAACATGAAATTACCCCCAAATTACCACAATAATTACCTCAAAACTGATTGAAAAATAACCCAGACATTAGTCAATAATAATATTCTGCTAATTTCCGACAAGCAGTTTATAAATAGCTGGTAATTAAATGTGTGTGTTTCCCCTCTCTGAGTGTGATATTAACAATTAACAGCAATATCAAGTTTGTGTGCTAGCTTGCAGTGCCAGTGCATTTCTCTGTAGTCCTACTGTCTTGCTAAAGTTAGCTGGGCTAGGCAATGCATTCTGTGTTCTATGACTTTGTGCCTGACAGAAGTGAGAGTGAAGCACAGCTATTTATTTCGTTTGATGAACGGCAATGGGTGACAGCATTCATGAACTGCAGGTCGAAAATGATAACCGCACTGCGCAGACATGCTGTCGTATGCACATGCACGAAATGAAACTGTCACTTTCCAGCAGCAAACTCAGTTGACTCAGTCCAGATAATATATTTGCGTGATGACACATACAATGAAGACAAAAAAATGGTGTTAAATCTGGTCTCCTTCTCGTGAACCCAACATCGTGTATCGTCTCCTCGCGTGAGCTGAGTGTATCGTCACACCCCTAGTAACTAGCGACTTAAGCTGTCAAATGATTGTAGTGGAGTAAAAGGTATACTTATACTATACCTCATTCTCTTCCATATAGACCTACTGCTTTTTATTTCGTCAGATGGAACATACAGTTTTAAAGGAGGGAGGATTGTAGTGGGAGCACTGGGGTTTCAGATGTGACTGTGCAGCAAAGGCAAAGCCAAGGTTTACATGGCTCACAGGTCAGGTAGAAGGGCTCCCTATCAGAATGTTTCTTAGGGCCTCAGGGAGATCAGGGGCGGTGTAGTTTTGTTGTAAAAAGTTGCTAATTATCATTTAAAGCAACAATTTTCTTTCTTGGAAAATGCAGCTTTGCTTCCTTGATCAGAGTTGGATAGAAAGATCAATACCACTCTCAATCTGTATAGCAAACATGTAAGGGGAGCTGGTCAGCTTAGCTTAGCATAAAGATTTAAAACAGCAAGTAACTATTAAGAAAAGCTAGCTAATAGCACTTGAAGCCCACTAGTTGACAAACGTTATCCCAACTAGCTGCTGGCTGTTATTTTGGATCTACATATTTACGGTTGTGAGAGTGATATCAATCTTCTGATCTAACTGGGAAAAAAGCCATGAAGTGCTACCCAAAAATGCTGAACTATTCCTTTAAAATTTTAATACTCTTCAGCAGTACTATAGTGACAGTGGTGGAATTCCTTTTGACATTTGTTCATCTGCATTTATTGTGCAGACTGACATTTACTTTCAATGTCTACATGAAATCAATGCAAAGTTAGAGGATGCTGCATTTTCACCAAAGAATAAATGAAAGAGAAAATGACACACCGCCATTCTTGTTACATTTTTAATCAGCATCTTTCATTTCTCCTTGAGGATGTCTGTTCAGTTTCAGAGGCACAGCAGATTGATTTCTCCATTTTAAGACCTCTGTCATGTATCGATTGCGGCCCGCTACACTCTCTTACCCACCGTTTTCATCACAGTGAGCAGAAGTCAGCAGTAAAAAATGCCTAAATCCCAGACAAAATGCAGTGAGGTCTGAGAGAGCCGAGCAGTGCATGTATACAGAGCGAGCGGGGCACTAATTCTTCAGCAAGCTCAATAAAAGTTAAAACCCTATTTGGAGAGTGCTTGTCCTATTGATTATGCATCAGCCTGGTAACATGGACTCTCTGTTGCATTGGAGTCGTGCACAGCTTCAGTCAGCATGTGGAGCAGCAACGGGATACGCCGGGCCAGATTTTAGAAAGCAGGGACACGTGATGTTTTAGTCATTGGTTTGTCTAGATTTATCAGTGTCAACATGTTTTCAGCTGCTTTACATTTCAGTCCAGCTACTGTCTCACACCAGAGCTCACAGTTTCTGTCACGGTCTTCTGTTACTCTTGCTCTCACTTCTTTTTAAAAACATCTTTTGTAAAAGGTGCACTGTGTAGTTTTGGGGAAGACAATTTATACAGAAGAGAAAGCTCTTTACTGACTGTTTTTTTTTTAAAAGCCTAAACAAACTCTCTTTGTTTTCATGACTGGATAACTGAACTGACCTTAAAGGGCAACACAATTTAATTTTGGACCCTGCCACCTTTCTAGCTTCAAACAGTGTACTGGGGACCTTATTTTCCTCTGAGAACAGCTTGTTTATTCAGTTATGGGTTTGTATTATTACCTCATTAATATTGTAAATATATGTAATATAGTTTTCCTCTCCAAAACAACAAAGTGTCCCTTTCAGAAATCTTGAATGATTTGATTTATTCTTTCTTCTGTATCATTTCTTTTTACCATACTTAACTTACTCCCATTTTTTTTTTTTTTTTTTTGATATCCACAGCTTATTTCTGAAATGTTGTTATGCAGGTCAAATATACATGAATCTGGCAAAGTACTGGGAGTAGACAGGTCGCCATTACTGCGGTGGCATCTCCCTGCAGTAGACACGTGTTAAATGCAGCTGTCCTATGAGGCAAATCATTTTCTGCTTACTGTACCTTTACCTTCAATGTATTCTATGAATGAAATCTTCTGAGACCAAACACTAAAACTACTGAACAGATTCCTACTAAACTTGAAACTTCCAATTAACTTTTGTTCATTTCTCAGGGAATAATGCAGGGAACTTGATGGAAAAAAAGGCATTTTATGGAGGCTGGTATCTAAGAGTAAGTACGCAGATAAACAAGACTGTTGGGCCTTGGCGTAGGTGTGCACTCTACTGAGTGCCAATCTAGTTTATTTATTTATTTATTCTTAGGAGGTGGAACCATTTCTGTCCAGCAAACCTACCTGGCATGCATTTTAGGGTGCCCTACACCCATTTAGTTGCACACCCACAACTGCCTCTGAAGAATAGGCTGGACTTGACCAGTTAGTGGAAATCATTTGAGATGGTGTGAAGCCGTCACTCAAACCCTTGTATTGACCAGACAACTGGACCGGGGCCACTCAAATACACTCAAAAAAGTGCTGGGTTGTTTCTCTAAACACGTTGCTGGGTTGATTATGCTGGGTTGTTTGGGGTACTGTAAACACAATGTTGGGTTGCTCGTGCTGGGTCAAAGGAGTTGTTAGGGGGTCATCCTCTACAGCTGCTAGGGTTATTTTGCTGCTGGTTCATTCATTTTCCTGCTTCATCCTTTGCAGATCATTCTATCTCCTGCAGTCAGATCTTTACACGACACATGGTGGCCAAGATTTTATGTTAGATTTAAATACTTTACCTATATTTTTAATAATGAGGTAGCAGTATGGTCTTAAAGTCATTTCACTGTTAAAAATATAAAAATAAAAAAATGATCTGGGATCATTGACAAAAAATATGTACATTAAAAAATGTATGTCATTGTAAATTCTCAGCACAGAATGGTGAAATTGAATTAATCTGAGATTTCATTCTAGCTTTGTAAGTGAGAGTGCAGCTCAGCAATAGGCAGCTTTGTGAGGGAGAAACTGACTGAATGGCTCCTTTACAGGTAAGTTAAATGTTATCGAGATATAATGTTGAAAATTTACTATTAAAGGGATAACTCAAATAATTTGATGTGGGGTTGCATGAGGTACCTATCAGTAGTCTGTGTATAACCTATAGTAGAGTAGCAGCCGGTCGGCACACCCCCCGGTTAAGAGAAATAGAGAGGCACACCAGCACAGAAGCTAACTTGAGCTTAGCCGGACTACATATTGGGAATCTAAATGGTTATTTTCTCACCTGAAAAAATATTCAAATTGAATAAGTGAAATATTAATAGTCCGACAGTGAATGTAATTCATTGTCACTCACTCGCATAGGTGTATTGTTTTGACATACGTCCGGGAACCTGCAAAGCTGAACACATAATTCAACTCCAAATATTTAATATATATATATATACATATATATATGTGTGTGTGTGTGTGTGTGTGTGTATACATATACATATACATATACATATATTAACATGTAACTCATGTTAGGAAGTGGATGAGGATACTTCATTCCCAACATAGGAAATTCCAGAGGCATCATAAGGAACTCTTGGGTAAGAGGAGGATAAATAAGTCTCAGGTGATGGAGAATTGTAAGAACTGTCATGCTACAAATGTAGTTTAATGATGACATTACATGCTTTCACTGCAGACAAGTAATACCCGGTCATGCAAAGGGTTTGGTTGTTCACTTGAGGGCAGTGTATGGCATAAATATTGCTTCAACATTCTTTCAGTGCTGTGAAGATGGTTGGTGGTGCACTTTTCAATATATTCAATTTTCTGTCCCATAACAGAAATACTGGGCCAAACTGTATTTCTCCAGGGAGGCCACAGGAGCATCTGTGCTGGGCCTCTTAGTTACCAAAAATGCAGAAATCAGAACTTCATATCCTCATTAGGCTCCAACACAAGATAATGAAGACAATGATTACTAGGTTGAGTTGGAACCAGAAACCACAGCAGAGCGAATAGCTCTGTATTTGGCAACCCTTAAGTCAAAATCAGCACAGATCTACAATACATTCAGCTTTGTTGTCCAGCTAGATTTCAGACATGGTTGGTTCACTTCAGAGGAAGACTTTGTCTCTGTTTAGAAAATTAGGTCATTGGGATGATCCAGGAGTCAAAGAAGTCCATGATTTTGAAGAAGTAGCAGTCCATTCAAAGGATTGCAATCTGATCTTAAACAAATGCAGTATTAAGTCAGGTCACTTCTTTGACCCAGTGAAGAAGGCTTTGCCTGGATTCTACTATGTACAGAGAAGGGACTCTTCTACTGGGAGGTCGTCAGGCTGTAGTTCAAGACTATTTTTTTTTAATATTCTATAATGGTGTATATTGCAGGTGCACTTTGTTTGCGGTGTGACAGCAAGCAGACCAGAATTTTTTATCAATAGATATATGACTGGCATGATTCCATATTACTGTTAAATCAATGAGCTCATTATGGACTCTTCAGGAAGCAATTTTATAATTGATCTGCTTAAACTGTTTATAGACATACAGTGTATAATTATGTAAAAATCATTTGTTAACCATGGTACAGATGTCTCTCCCTTCAGAGGACACCATTACCGCAGCATTATGGCAGAAAAGGAGGGAGGACTTTTATTTTATCCAGCTGATTTTTCATTAGCTGCAGTGCGCACCAACAACCACCAGGTATCAGATGTGAGCGGTCCAGACTACAGTGAACACCTCAGAGCCCTGGGTTTCTCTCTCCTCCCTCTGGAACCAGACATGCCGTTTTATTTCCTCACTGACTTTGTCCGTATCTACGGAGCCCCTCAAGGGTCAAATGGTAGAAAAATATGGATGTGAAAATCTGTGCGAATGGATTTGTGTCCATTGTCACAACCCGTGTGCACGGTTTTTGCCCTCTTCTCATTGATCAGCTGGAGGCACCATGGAGTTTGTCTTTGATAGTGATCAATAAACAATAAAGATGATGACAACAACTCTGTTTGACTGTTTATGAGCAAAATGCTCTATTTAACTGGAGGAGGGCTGAACAGGACATACAGATTATCATTCTGATAAATGAGTTTGCAGTAATAAGATTGGCCCTTGATCTAAAGTCAATGTGTCAGTGTTTACTTGCTATATAGAGCCTCAATGTTCATATAGTAAGATGAGCCTTCAAAGGCAGGTTCACAGCACATGTACACTGTGCTTTAATGATTAGAGAGGCTGTGTTCAGTCATTTAAAGGTTTTCTTTCCATGCACGTAGTCATGTCACTGTAGCAAACATCATGGCTCATTTAAGCGGCAAAACTAAAATCGGTAGTTATAGACAGGACAGTACAGAGGATTCTCTCCAGAGGAACCAGCAGTGATGGAGCTCAGGAGTTGGGAGATTTCAATAATCAATGAAGCTAACGGTATCCTCCTGGACAAAAAGAAAAGTAAGTCACTAATATTCAGCTTTCCAGAGATATTTAGTATGTCCTAAACAACATATTTTGAAAAAGACAAGGTTGGGTGGAAATCCTTTAGTTGACACATAAAATGTAATATTACTAAAATCTTAGTAGTAATGTGTTATATTACGATGTTACAGCTAAACGTGATGTAGAAGAAATATAGAAGAATTTAGAAGAAAAGCACACAACAGTAGTAATACCCTGTAGCTTGGGACACTTCACAGAGAACACTGAAACAACATGGATTCAACAATAATCAACGCAACTATGATTGAATCAACGTTGAAATTTAATATTGATTTTTCAACAGGTTTGCCCCCTGAAAACATTTTACTTCTATGATTAAAAATAGATCAAGATGGGCCTAAAATCAATGGTGGTTCAAGTTTTATTCAATTGCTGATTTAACATCAAATCAATATTGAAACAATATCAAATGAGCCTGTTTTATGTACAGCAGGATTCTATGCAATTTGCCAGTAAAACATCATGTCAGTTTTGACTCCTTTTAGTCAGATACCATGTTGTCACTATATGTCATATGTCACGATAAGAAGCTGTATTTTGCAGTGAGAAGTAGTGACAGTGGAGCATCAGTGAAAATATAAATGCCCTAAACCAAAAGCAGTAGCTCAACTGGGAGTAAAAACATCAGTGCGTAAAAAACATCAGAAAAGCCTGTTCTTACTCCCCCTAGCAGCCTGGTCAGTGGCCCAGTTGTTCTACATGGTGGGGTGGTTGAGGTGGTTGTGGTGGTTAGATGGGTCACTTCCATTAGGTAAGATACAAAACAGAATGCAGTTTCTTTGTTTGTTTGTTTTTTTACCAAAAGTGTGATCTTCTCCTAAACCTAGCCAATTAGTGTTGGTGCCTAAACCTAACCAAGCTGCCACTGTTTGACAATGTTAAATATAGTCTAAACGTCATAATATGGCATAATGTGTATATTTTTTTGTCAGCAAGCTTTATTTTGAAAGTCTAACCAGATGTTAAGGCCACTGACCAAGCTGCAGTAATTGAAGAGCTGGAGTGAGAACCACCACTCAGCTGACACATCCTCCCCCCAAAGAATGTACATTTTAAAAGTTATTTAGGTTGTTCTAGTACTTTGCCTACTACTAGGTAAGAGTAGTAAGGTTAGTTAAAAATTTTTGTCGAGAAGTGATGGTCAAAATGACAAAAAAAACTGCCCATGTAATCGTAATCGTAAACGGGAATGTTCCTTTAAATGTGTCACTTCATCACTTTCAAATAACTTTCTCAAAATTGACAAGTAAATTTTAATGTAACACCTTATTGAAAGTGGCTCACATCTTCTGCAGAAAGCAGGGAAATGGACATTAATATGTATCAGATGTAGCAGATTATTACATGAAAGCCAATCCTAGCTGCTTAGTGTCAGTATAACCTAATCTTTCTCTGTGTCTTCATCTGTTCATGGCTCCATTTCCTCCTGCCTCACATTAAACTAAACCTCTTCATGGCTTCTTGGTGGCCCTATGGTGAAGCCCGATCCACCCACCCACACAAGTTAATGATCCTCACACTCATTTCCCCTCCACACACTCTCTGTCCCATCTGTTTACCTAATTGGCTGTAATTAATTATGTCACACCAAATTAGCAACCTGGTTAGTCATTCAATAAAAGGAACAATTTAAAATGGCCCAATGTATTTATCAACATCAGTCTGGATCTTAATCTATGTCTGATGGTGAGTGGGTGGGATGGAGTGTGTGTGTGTGTGTGTGTGTGTGTGTGTGTGTGTGTGTGTGCTATGTTGTGTTTCTATGTTTGCATGTGTGGGTTCATTCTTTAGTGTGTGCATGTGTGTGTGTGTGTGTGTGTGTGTGTGTGTGTTTCAGGACTTGGCTCTGGCACAGTAGAACGGTTGATTTGACAATAAGTTTAATGCAGGGTGAGCAGTGTTTTAGATTTAGCTTTAATGGAAATAAGCAGCTCAGAGCTCAGCGCCTGTCCTCCCTCTTTACTACGCTTCAGCTAAACTTAATCAGTAGTCGGGACCTTCCATTAATTACTGTGGAGCAGAGAGAAAAAATGCCTTCTGATTGTTTCATGAATTAGGATGAAGTGAATCGTTAAAACAAGCTAATTTGCGAAGCCGACGAGTTAGTTTTGATTTTGTTTTCCTTTTGGTCTTTAGTCAGTTCTCTAGTGGCAACAAGTCTTTTTCAGTGGGCACTAAGATTACACCTACAGTAAGATGTGTTAGGAATTGCACAATGCTATGAATAGGCTCCAGGTATTTAAGAGGTGGGAACACACAGTAAACACAGTGGTTGTGTCTCTTCTCAGTTCCTCCCTCTGTGTGATTTTCCCTTCTTTCAGTGTTTATCCGTTCCTTTCCCTCACCTGTCCTTTCCCCGCCTCACTCCACCTGTACATCATCCCCTTGTTAGTGTGTGTGTGGATATAAGCTGTGTCCCAATTCAGGGGCTGCATCCTTCGAAAGCCGCATCAACCGTTGTTAAATGGGACGATCTAGTCTTCGGAGTATTTCCTGGTTGCGTCACCAGATGTTCCCGCCCTTACCCTTACGTCATGATAATCTGCCGCCCAGGCTCGCGAAAGTGAAAATATGAGTAGAGTTGACTGACAAAAGTTGGAGGTTTTAAGGTCCCTTGAAGTTTAACATATCTGGCGTTGGATGTTCAAATTAGTTAAAACCGAGTATAAACCCAATTCCTACATTTAAATGTCAGATCTGCGCCACTTGATGTCGCCATTTTATTTCTTTCTTTCTGCGTTTTCGGGACTGAGCAGTGGCACACAAAAAATCTTGGGATATGGGAAGCTGCGAAGGATAGTAGCGGTGCGTCTTCCAAAAAGAGGAAAAAGAAGGCCGCATTTGTGGGGTGCATTTGAAGGAGCCCTCGAATTGGGACAGCCTTCGCGTAACATAATTGGCCTTCAAATGCGCCCTTCAAAGGATGCTGAATTGGGACACAGCTATAGTCTTTGTGCTCCCTCTTGTCTTTGTAAGTCCGTCCTGTGTTGCCACCCTGTGTTTCTCACCCGTGTTACCCCAGTGTCTCCTAGTGACGCCCCGTGGTATGTTTCTGGTTTTTGTTCCTGGCTTTATGTTTCTAGTTTACTCTCATGATTACTGGTTTGAACTTTGCCTTTGATTTGTACTTTGAAGTTTTTTTTTGTTACTTTGCATTTAGGCATTTTGCACTTCTTGGATTTTGGTTTATTCTCAGCTTTAGTTAAAGCTCGCCTTTTGTTTCTTAATCCCGCCTCCCGAGTGTTTGCTGCATTTGGGTCCTCATCTTTTTGCCAAATTGTAACAGACTCAAACCAAATGAGTTTTACGATGTTGCTGGCATCATAAAACTTTTACTAAGATAACAGTTCAGTCAGCTATGAAGCTGAACAGGGAGACCGGACCGACTGTCGGACAGGGCAGTGAAAGATACTCTATGCATTTCCACATGCTCTACCTTCGCCTTGACTCGGCTCCCACTCTGGCTGCGAGAGCGGGTGAGGGACAGTCTCAGCCAGTTAAGTGCAGGTTTCCAGCAGATGTTTACTACCCATTCTTAGATAAAAAGTTAAATAAGTCTGGCAGACTGCCCTTTAGAGAAAGCTGCAATGTCATGACTGGCCTCCAGAGTGTGAATCTCTCACAGTCCTCATTTCTACAAGAGGTGGCTCTTTTTCTATGCTCTGTTTTTATTTGCCAACAAGAATAACTCTAACATAAAAAAGAATTTGGGACATGAATTACATCAGTTCAAAAGAATTTTTGAAAGGAAAATAAAGAATGGAATACAGAAGCCCTCTGATGTTGCAGAGCTACCATTGTCCATTGAACCATTCAAAGAAGTTTTCTTTTAGCTTTTTCGAACTATGCAATATTTCAGCTGCAATCCCAAACTGAGGTTTTTCTGCTTATCTTTGGTCTACTTTGGCAAAGAGATTCATAGATGGGCGTCGAGTCTAGGAGGGCAAAGTCAAGTAAGTTTTGGAGTTTATTAAATAAAACTGGATGGAAAAAAACATGTCCATTATCTTTAAGGGCTGTCAGGCATTTAAAAAGCTTTGGGATTCATTGATCAAAATTAATCGCATATTCAAGATTTTGCTGTAGCCAATTAAAACTATGTCAGTGAAAATGTATAAATGTATTTTAGTAGATGAGTGAACCAATGAATGAATGGACATTCTAAACATTAAAAGGAGGGGATATTTTAAGCTTGTAATAGAGCGATGGTTGATGGCTGACAGCAGACGGGATGGTTAGCAGAGAGGTTGTCTAATGGCAGTAAATGAACTGTACAGGTTACAGCTTGATCATGAATACACTCTGCAGCTTCTTAATACACAAGAGGACCTCATTCTTGAGTAACAGCTACCAAGATCCCTGCTAATATCCATGCTATTGCTATCCATGTTAATGATGTTAATCATGCTGAAATGAGAGCATCTGGTGGCGATGGTATAACGTCCAACAATTAAACACAGCCCATTCTATGTTTGAGAAAGAACGTTAACTGTTTGACAGTTAGAAACTCTGGCTGGAGTGGGACTCTTCATTCAGTATGCTCAGCAGCATTTAGTCATCTGCCTCCATCACGTTTACCATGCTGCTGTCGAACGTGAAGGGAACGTGTTCAGTGACATAAGGTCAAGGGTGTCACAGTGCGTGATTAATCTGGAGTATTTTTTTTAATGTGTTATATTTTCTCTAATTAATTGAAATTAACGTGTTATTTTGACAGCCCAAGTATTTTAATTTTAATTTATGACATAACTCCATTACTTTTATCATTTATTATGATAAAACAACCTTTATTGCACAACATTTGAGCTTAGGTTGTACAGATTATAAGGATCTGAATTGCTTGAAGATACACCAAGAAAAGACATTACAATATGCAAAAATACCAGTGTAGGAAGTGGTGGACCATTTCTACTACAGAGTTTAAAAAATATATTTGGTATCTGTAAAATCTCATGTGAACCCAACCACCCTTTTGACATGGTCATTAAGGATGCCCTGTGGAGGTTTCATATCAACAAACAAAATCATGTGCGTGAATCCATTGACCTTAAACAAAATTTCCTTCTGCATAAAATATTTTTACATTCATACATTGCCTCAGGCCAAATCACTGACTATACACACACGCCAACAAAACATGTAGCTTGACTTTTACCATAAGACAAACCTGAGGCAAGCAAAAAAGTAAAGTCACTGGTATTCCCCCAGTTGGCTCTGTGACTTTGTAAGATATGTTCTAGTTTCATTATTCATCTGTTGTTCTCAACTAATTCCCACTAACACAGAGGACCCATCATCAGAGAAGCCACTCTAAAGATAAGAAGAATCTAACAACAGAAATAATTAAGCTTGAAGAAGGAGCTGGTACCAGACTGCTCTGTGTGATACAGCTCCTTTTTGCTTGTTGTCTCTAGTACAGTAACTTTTGTTCTCTTCTGCTGAGCCTGTTGCTTCCAGTTGAATCATGACTGAGTGCTGCATCATGGCTTTTCTCTGCGAGCTAATAACAACTGCTTCTGTTTTCCCTGCAATGACAAGTCATTTCACTTCATTTACATTGTTCAGACCAGATCAGAAAATGTTTTTCTCTCCTCTACTATCTAAAATGACCCCATAACATAATAGAGATTTGTATAAGCTATGTACATTTTTAGAAGACTGCGAGTCACATTAGCATTTGGCTATCATTCATACCTTTTCTCTCTTTTAGTCATGCACACGCGTGAGCGCACGTGCGTGCGCACACACACACACACACACACACACACACACACACACACACACACACACACACACACACAAACACCCTCTGCTATTTAATCATTGCCTGTGTACACTCATGGAAGGTCCTATACGCACTCAAACACGAATATTGCTTAATCATAACTCAAATGTATTATCTCACACATACACAAACACACACATAAAGTAGAGCGTATCTGTAGCAAATATGGATACAAAATTTAATGTGATTTCTTGAGAAGAATTCACTGTTCTCAAGTTATGAGGGATGTCAGAGCTTAAAAAGACTCACACATAGACATGCAATTTTACATATTCTGCAGTAGGAATGGTTAACCACTGCCTACATTGGTATTCTGACATTTGGCAAGGGCAGCTAATACCTTGAACAAGTCTCCAGTCCATCACAGGGCTGACATTGACACTAACATTCACACCTATGGGTATTTTAGAATGTCTTAATGATGATTTACCTAACTTGCATGTTTTAGGCCTTGCCCCAACCGTGTCTCTAATCAGATCAAATTTAAAATGGAAATTTGTTTCCATGAATGCAACAAACAACCATAGGAATCCTAATTTGACCTAGAAACCCTGATCTCAGGGTTGAAATATAACTGCAAATGTGGATGAAGTGGAGTCGTGTGCAGTTTTGCCTCAAATAAGGAAGAAACAATAGAAAGTCATTACAAAGTCAGTTATGGACGTGGAAAAAGAAATTGTTTTTACCCAAACTGGCTGACATTCCTCGAAGCCAATTTGGAATGTGAGCAACATTTGGACTGAATCACCATGATGTTGCGCTAACCACTCACTTCTGGGTAGACAAGTGATGGTTGATTTGCATTATGGGAAATTTTCAAACTTATATTTCCAACGTCATTTAAAGCACTAACTATAATGTTTACAGATATACAGTTAAAAACGGCGGTCTGACCTATTTGAGATATATACTGTGCTTTTCTTAATGTCCTTTGTTAGCATTTGTTAGCTTTGATATCTTCCCATAGTGGCAACTCAGACTAACCGCTAGTCTGGGATAAACTCAAGCGGTCATTTTCTTTAGTCAACCTAACCCCTAACCCCAGGTGAATTAGGTCTCTAAACAAATGTTAATAATGAAAGTTATCGTTAGTAATGAGAAATGAAAGCATCAAACATGCAGTTTAGATGAATAAGATGTAATGATTTAATGAAAATATTAATTGAAATTGCATGTAAGCTAGTGCGTGTTGAAGGTTTTCTACCTGGAATTTATTGCACACAAACATTGTGATTGAGTCTAAAAAGAATCACTTAAAAGGTCCCTGGTTGCTGAAATTCGCTGTGAACTATGTACTACAAAAAACACTTCAAGGGCACTTTTTCGGCACCAAGCAATATCAAACAGTTTGTTCTTCATTTAAAGACACATTGAAAAACAAGAGACTGTGAATTGTATGTTTGCAGGGTTTTCTTTTAAGTCTCAACATTTATGGGTCATCGGTCAGGTTGTCAGTCGGCATTAACAGTCTTCTAAGTTTCACAATTTCAGATCCGACCTGTCGTGAATTGTTACAGTCGAGCCTTTGTGAATGAGAACAGGATGACTTGGATGATTTCACATTACCAGATTTAGTTGTCTCTGAACCTGATAACAAAAGTACATTCAGTCTTGAACTTCATCCCTTTCAGATAACAAAAGAAAGTACATTTATGAAAGAAATGTACTGTCATTGAACCTGCGTAATATGATTAGAGTGCACAAGAACGGACTCATACTGTTCACGTCCCTATTCTAAAGTTACTCTCTGTAGTTCTGAAAAGTTACTGCAAGCTTTGGAGGGAAACGTTCCAGTTAAACAGTCTGGCTACTACAGACTGTTCAATAGTCTTTTCAGGACGGATAAAGAAAATCAACTCTTAAGTCAAGGTGTTAGTTGATCTATAACCTTGTACATCAACATCTTTTACATTTGTAATCCTTTAGGCACATCCAGGAGGAGACTTCAAGTACACAGAGTGTATTGGCAAAAGATCTGTGCAGCAGGATGCCCTGAGGCGATAATCGACAAAAGGAAATGAGGCGGTAATGTGAAGGGAAAGTTGTAAAGAACTCAAAGAAGGGTGAGGTCAACTACTGCCCAGATCCATCTGAAGGACAGGGACCTGAAAACATGGAGGGAAAGCAGAAGATGATGGAGGTGGAAGTAAAAGGCCATGATCCTCAGGTGGTACAAGACCTGATGACAGTGACATTTTCCCAGCACAGAAAAGAGCTTATTCACTCATTTACAGATGACCAGCTTTGTCCACCAAAATAAAGTTTTTTGAATTGAATTGAATTGTTCCATGAGAGACAGGTAATCAGTCACACAAAGACATGGAAAGCATGTTGTGTGTCAGACACTGCTCTGTGTCTCACTGTTTCTGTGTCTCATGTTAAGAAATGTTGACTAGTATTCAATATGTGTCCTCAGATTCAGGCAGAGTTCAAGAGACTCCTCACCACAGACTTTCTCTAACCTTTTCTTGATGATTTGATGGCCTGGTCCCAGCAACCACGCCTGAAAAGAATCAGGCACTCAGAGTCATTTAAGCAGAGAAGCTGATGAGCATTAAATGAGGCACTATTTGTAATGTTTGCTGTAACATATTCATCTCACTGCATATTTCTTTGTCTTGTTGCACACAAATGAGAGGAGAGGAATTGCTGCTTTGCTCAGTCTGCCACACTGCTTATTCGAAGATCTGTCAGACCCCATAACCATTTCTGTAATGCAAAACTGCAGTTGTGTACACACATTAACATTTAAGATGAGCTGAAATGAAGACATGCCTTCTTAACCATTTTTTATGAAATCCATGGTCATTTTGTTTGCCTATTTAACAAATTATGACAAACAAATTAAAAGAAATCAATTTCTTTGTATTTTTATATAAAAATCCAGTCATGTCTTCATCCTGTAAAACAAAATGTCATGTGCGTGCATGTTTGACCAGGCCTCTCATCACTTTACCAGCTGTGTTCACTGGGAGCTCACAGTCGAGCTGTCTTTTTAAATCTTTAAACTCGACGAGTCCTTCCCTACCGGACCATTTTTACAGGAAACACGTTAATATGCAGAAGCAAACAACACTCCGCCTTCTGTTTAATGGGGAGTTTAAATGAATGAAGTCAGAGTTATCCAGATCTGTATCAAAAGTTAATATAAAATTAAACAGGCAAGTAATGTAAATAATTGAATGAACACAAAAGGTAAATAAAAGGGGCAAATTAAAGCAGAAATATTCATTAACATTATATTTAATAAATTAAGGACAAGGAGCAGTGAAAATCCAACCATTACCACTGGCTTTGATTTAATCATTCATCTAAATGTTTTAACATGGCAGCTGCAGGGTGAGTTCTGGTTGACAAAGAAGCTCACCAGCTGAAACGACCACTGTCATCATGCTTCATGGTGACGGTGACATTTTAGCATATTTTATTTTAAATGTCAGTTTATTCTGAGTGAGGGAGTGGGATCACAAAATGCCATGTTCAACACACCCCGCGTTCAAATCGTTGCGGGGAGGCCTTTTCAAAACAGGTACTCTGTGTTTTTGTGGAAGGCAACATGGGGAAAAATTGCATTATGGGACTTCATGCCAGACAAAAACAAAATAGGCCAACGCACAAAAAGGAAAAACAGACGCACAAGAAACTGAAGTGTCTGCACTTGCATGTCCTGACGCACACACATACTGCTATTTTATTTGGACTCATGTGTTTGTCAGTGTGAAATCAGATAAAGTCACGTGTGCCGGGGGTGACGGGGAGTTTTAGTTGTGTGTTCATGAGTGTGTGTTTTAATGCGTGTTTACTATGTTTTTCTACCCTTGTGTGTTCAGAGATGACTAAGCTATGACACTTCTGTTCAGATGCTGGCTCACATCTGACTCTTTAGTGCCTTTCTCCACTCGTCTGGCTCCTCCTCGGCTCATCTCTCACCTCTGCACCTCTCTTGCCCTCTATTTTTTTATCCTTTCTTCCTTTTTGTTTCCTCCTGGGATTCCCCTCTTCTGAAAAAAAGGCAAAAACACAGGCAAAAGGCAAAACACTACACAAAGTCCATGATTATCACAATGCTAACATAGTGATTCCAAACTATTGGTATGTGTACCCCAGGGTACTTCTGTATGTTGTTACCAGGCTGTGGAAAGATTGTATTATTTTAGCCAATCTGAAAAAGAAAAACAATGATTTCATAAAAACACAAATGTGTAAATTCTGATAAGATTTCACAGGCTGTTGTTGCATAAATAGCAATCTTGGGTTCCATGAAAGGCACTATATAAATGAAAGTTATTATTATTATTGCCCAAGATAAGATATTATCATAATTATGTCATGTTTTAAGAAGGTCTTGCAAGCTATTTTACATTATAAAACAGGCAAATATTGATCGATGTGCTGCACTTTTCACTATGTGGGTTGTGCACATTATTCTTGCTTTAGAACCTTTTGAAACTTGCTTCCTCCCCCTCTCCATTTCTCTTGTTGAAAGAATACTGCAGAAAGGCCATAACAGAGAGAGTAAGTAGACAGAGAGAAAATGTGTGTGTCTGTGTGTGGATGTGCCAATGAAATGGGGTCCTTTGGGGAACTTATCAGAAATATAAAACTCATCTATCCAGAATAATGTCATAGCTCTGATCGTCAAAAAGTGGTGAAAACAGCACTTTCTGTGGTGATAAAGATGAAAGCGTTTCAGAGGTGCAGTGATGTGTTCTGCCAAACTTTTCGGCAATGCAGGAAAAGAAAATGAGAACAAAAAGAAACATGCATTCAAAGTTGTACAACTAACCCTAAAGTCATATAAGAAGAGGTACACTTTTTGTTTTGCACAATTGACACAATGAGGTCAGCAGTGACGCAAAAAAGCTTCAAGTCAGGAACTCGTTTTGGAATATTCGATGTTTATTAGCAATATTTAAATACTGGTTGATGTGATGCAGCTTCGAGTGTGTTAATGTAAAAGAGAGACACATGGAAAATACATAAACTCAGTGATAACAAGTGTCAAGATGAAGTTTGGTTTGAAGTTGTAGTCTATCAGAGTCTCATGTCTGAGCTCATTAACAAGTCAGAAGAAGTAAAATATCTAGAAATGCTTTCATTCCTGCATATGAAAGCAACTGGGCTGCCAGCATTTGCACTTCATATACATCTCCATCCAATGACAGCATATAAATAAGTAAATCAACATCTGTGTGAACCCAAGAAGAAGTCAAAAGTATTTTAATGAGTGAAGTTTTAATGAAATCAGATTGACTGCCAAAATGTGTCTTCACACCAAACATCAAGCCATTCAACAATGTGAGTGGATGTAACATTTGGAACCAGCAGCAGTGCCTGTATGTGTGTTTTCAATCTACCAGACTTTTTTCTCCTAAAAGCTTTATCGACTGAATTTCTTTGGCCACTTGGAGGCAGAAGAACAAGTCTCAAACACATCATGATAGGTTTGAGAGTTAGCACATTTATGTCTGAGGCCATTATGGTGCGTTGCCAGGAAAGGATTGTTCAGCCCATTCAACAGGATTTTGTTGCGACAAAACTGGGTGTTTTATGGACAACTCAGGACATCCCCAGCTGTTTCTGGTGACAAAAAAATGGTATTTTAAGGGAAAAAAGAACATGGTTTAGGTTTAAAAAGGCATATATCCTGTATATGGTTTTGCAATTAAATGAATGGGCGTGTATCTACACACACCCCTAGGAGGAAGGAGGGACTCCCAGTGGCTGGGAATCAAGTGAGAACCAGCTGGCAGTCGGCCGAAAGGCCTTTGCTTGGGAGGTACAGTTAGTACTACTAGCTTTAGTCAGGCTTTTCTCATGCCATCAAAATGTGGTTAGGGTGATTAGATTCAAGTGCTGCTTTTGACACCCATTTCTAGACTTAGGCAATGGGTAAACATATCTGGATCAGCTTTAAATTGGTTCACCTTGTACCATTCAGTCAGGACTTTTCCAGTAAAGTTGATAATTATTCATCAACTGAGTCTTGTCTTGTTCCCCAAGGTTCTGTCCTGGGCTCAAAGCAGATAACGAGCAATTTTAAAGATATTCATCGCCTTGTAGATATTATACATTTCATTTAAGCCTGAATTTTTTCTAAACTCTGTTCTACTAAATTGAACGACTGGATGACTGATAATTGTCTATACTTAACCCTGACAAAAAAGAGAAGTTCTTATTTCTGCCCCAGGTGGTATTGTTGGGAAAGTGATGAAATGTCTTGGCCCTTTATCCTCTATTTAAGCTACCCTCCGTAATCTAGGTGTTTTTAATGGGTCAGGCCTCGAGTCTCCACCAATATGGAAATTGTTTGGTTTGTTCCTGCTTCTGTCAGCTGAGAAATATTGCTAAACTCAAGGCCCAGTGTGCCAAGACCTCAGTTAGAGATGATCATTCATGCGCCTATTTCCTAATCTTGATTATCTAGCTCTCCTTTAACCCGTTTTAGCAAGACTTACATAAACCGCTTACAACTGGTTCAAAAGGCGACTGCCGAACTTCTGATCAAGTCCACCTATGTCACACCAATCCAGATGTCTTTACACTGGCTGCCCATCAAATTCTAAATCTAATTCAAGGTCCTTGTAATCACACTTAGTAGTACAGTTTTTAGGTGGTAGTTAAGTTGGACCCAAAAGCGAACACCAAGGGAAATGGTAGGCAAAAAGCAAACATTTAGTTAACCAAAAGCTGAAATAATCCAAAAACCAAGAATCCAGTGCAAACACCAAAAAACAAAGTAGCAACACATAAGGCTAAACAAAGTACAACCAAAAGCAGGGTTCAACTCAGTAAAAACATGAGGAACAAAAAAGCCAACACAAACCACAGGGTGGAGGAACACTGGAGGACACTGGAAGAAGCTCAGGTGAACAACATGGATAAAACACACAGGAGGATTACACAGGATGAACTGAAGAAGACATCAGGAAGCACACAGACTATATACACACAGGTTAACACAGAAAAAGGACAGAAAATTCACACAATGGGAGGAACTGAAAAGCAACACGCGACACAAGAGAAACTTGTGAAAACTTTAAAGTAAAACAGGAAATAACAGAACCACAAACTGAAACATGACATTACTGCCTTGAATGGTCAGGCACTTGCCTATATTAAAGAGCTGCCACCTAATGCAAGTAGGACTCTTTATTGTTATCGGTCCCTCGCTCCAGGCTAAAGACAAAAGGATGCTGTGCTTTTGAGGTGCTCATACACTCTGGAACTCTCTTCTACTGGACTCATGTTACAATATATTTTGATCCAATATATTCTATGTACCACTTGCATGGGAAGATATCAAATCAAATGAGGTGTACCCCATCTGGCTACAAAACTTTTGTATGTGGAGCTCATGACTTCTCTTATTTTACTCCCACAGCAACTTGAACAAATGAATGGATTAAAGTTATAAGGAGAAGGTGTTAGCAAAGCACTGCCTTTGTCCGTTTTAGCTCGGTTTTGGTCTCCTACAACTCCTGAGAAAAATACTTCTCTTTAGCTACTAAATTTGCAGTTTCGCACTTGCACAGTGTGCAGTCGGTTTAAAAGAGGTTTCTCGCTGAATACAGAATGATGTTGATGACAGTGGAGTTTGACGGTTGGAAAACTGAAACAATAAAATGCACAGTGGAGCTGAAGTTATCTGCTGAGTTGGGTGTTTATTCTTTGCGTGTTTGTCACTAGAAGAACAACATCAAATGATCAATTGTTAATATATAAGACAAATCTTTATTGGTCCCACTCTCTGATTTGATAGTACAGCAGCAGCTTATTTTCTCTGCTCCCGTGGCATGGCATAACTTTTCATCAGTCACTTAATGTCTAATCACACCATGTTTGTAGAAAACAGTTAAAGATCCAGATCACTTTTAGGGGCTGTTCCTTGTTTATCAGGAGGAGGGTGGCTCCGACGTGACCTCCCATCTAGCATCTTTAAGGACTGCTTTGTTACAAGTCCAAAAACTGGATCCGTATGTAACAGCTGATCTGTATTTGTGTAGCAGAACACATACCAAAGCTGCTGTACCACGTGTGAAACTGTGCAAATCACGCTCTCATTTTAAAGAAATACTTATTGTTTCAGTGACTGGGTGAAGCTGCAGGTGTTTAATAAACTCAAAGAGAAGAATCGGACACACAGCCAGCTGTGGACAACAAACAGAAAACCAGACGTTTCTGCGAAATCCTGGATACATTCATTGACACCTGAGCGACATTATTGTTACGATCAGACAGACATTAATATGTCATGTATCAGACCTGCCTGAGTCACATTTTGAACAATTTTTCAGAAGATTAAGTTTTATATGCAAAACTACAAAAAGTATTAGATGCAAAATACAAATTGGTTTGTGTTGGTTTGTGAATCTACTGACCAAAGCCATGCAAGCAAAGGCTTTAGTTTGCTCTGCAGTTTTCATAATGGACCACTCTCTGTGCTGAAAAGGTGGTGCAAATGACTGTAGACAACTCCACTTACTGTGAAAATTATTTTCCTGATTTTATAATAGCTCCATCCATGGCATGTACTGTGCGACCTGTTATGTGCAGCAGACCCTTATTTACACTTAACACCCAAGTTGAGCGTTACTCCTATGTGAAAGACTAATGAGATGTAACTCTGTTCACACAAAGAGAATATGCACGCTTCATGATGCAATCTTACCAATTCATTTAGAGAAACTATTGCTTCAAGTCCCATGTCAAAGTCTTTTTTGAGTAAATTCAGTTTTAGTTACCACTTCAGTTACCGCTCCTAATAGATCAAACAGCGGGTTTCACTTGGACAAATCCTTTGTCTTTGAGATAAAGCACCACATGAATAATGATTTAAGGACGAAAACCAACCCTTGTACAGATCAAATGAAATTCTCTCAAAATAGTATCTGAACTTGTTTCGTGTGTGTCTGTGTGTGTGCCACTAAATTCACAATGGATTGAAAAAAAAAGGCTGCACCACAAAACTACAAATACTAAATGCTGTGTATTTTCTGACAGGGTTAAATTTGATCAAATATCATCATGTATTGCTGCATTCGTCTGATACAAACAAATTACAAACAATAAAAACCATGTTAACAACAAATCAGTTCCTTTTAAAGGTCTTGACTCTTTCGGTTTTGGAAACAAATGTGCAACATCCGAACAATCCTCTGAAGATGAAGTGTTTCCTGGGGTAATTTGGTGGAAAAGCAGAATCTATCCACACCCCTTTAAGATCAAATAAAGATCTCTGTCGGGATCCTCCAAAAAAAATGATGAAATCATGATGAAATGACACAGGAAGTCTGTGTGGAAATGATTAAACAGATACAAACCCAAGGCAAGTCTAGTGTATAAGCTGAGCCGAACAGAATTGAGCTTCTTAATTAAAACTGCAGGTCAAATATTGCCTATTTTTTTCTTACTGCTATCAAAAGTAATTAAAAGTCTTGTGTTTCGCTGAGAAAGTTATTTATTTTTTGTTGCCCTAAATTTGGTCACTGTCTCCTCATTTTCTTCTAAAATTTGGATAAGCCAGCTCTGTTTTCTTTTGTGAATGATCAAATAACACAGATACGGACAACTTTTCTAATATTTACCCATCTAAGTAATGAAAGATCTGGTCCAGATGTCGGTAATGAATGTGATGCTTCCAGATTTTACTGGTGGATTTTAATTTGTTTTCATCCTGTGTGACAAGTTCCTTCTGGAATCTGTGATCTTGCATTCACATTAATTACCACAATTTCAACAAATCTCTGCAATATATGCAATAATGTGCCTTTTTATTTTTTAAATGCTTCGCGCATTTTTGAGTAGCGCCAGGTCCACCTTACCTACCATGTGATGGCTGCTGAACTGCCGCAAGCAATTTTTTTTTGGGCCACTCAGACTTGCTGCAGTACTGCAACTTCCAGTCCTAGAGAGAAGGAGAGAGAAAGGAAAAGAGAGTGCACCAGAAAATACTGTCCTTCATATTCTTTTCATGTCTGTGACATATTCTACAGATATAGGCATCGAAACTGTAGTGAAACGCTGGCATGATGTCGTTATAACTGTCCACAGATCCTTTTCAGATGTGCTTTTGCTGCTCTAATCTGTTTACATGGATGCCCAAATGAAAGCAACCATGGGTCGATCATGCAGGATATGTGGCCTGGGTGTAAGAGAGCTTCAGCCTTGCAAGCAGCTCTGTGAGGCTGTACTTAAATGGTGCTTTGAGCTACAGGTTAATGTCAGTAA